>NC_084902.1:14580318-15780318 GCF_949316345.1 Pungitius pungitius | reverse complement strand
GACACACGTGTTTTTAATGCACTGGCAAGGCACAGGTGATTGGACACAGGAGGAAACAATTAGGGATTCTGCAGACAATCATAGCGGATAAGACAACAAGGCGGATGATAGCGGATGAAGAACCCAGATACAACGACAGGCAGGAAACTACAAAATAAAACAGGTGACAACCCCACACCGTGTCATTTCCTTTCCTTATTAGAGAATTCCAACAGCTCTTATCATGGCACTTACACTACTTCACTCAGTTAGGAAATGTCTTAAGCAAATTTGACAATTTGAATCCAGCCCATGTGAGTAACCGTTTGCATATGTAAAAAGTGGAATGAAAAAGAGTTCCCGTAATTTGGGTCTTAAAAAACTCTGTTGACAGTTGGTTGACAAAGAAGTAAAATATAATTCACTACGTGCCAATAAAGTTGAAAAAATAGAACAAAACAAAATAATTAAAAAATATTATGAATTAGGAGTGAAACCTCACAAAATTCTGTAATGGCAACTGAGAAAAGAAGAAAGCTCAACAACCATTAATGCAATCTAAACAGAAATGAATTCAAACAAATTTATATTTATCTACATCAGAGTCGCCAGAGCGTCTGGCTAAGATTAATGCATTTTTGTCTACTACTGATTTGACAAAACTTAGGAAGACCAAAAGAATCTAGTTTTTCTCTTCACAAAAAAGGCCTTAGGCTCACTACTATCAAATAAATCCCCAGGAAAGCAGGGCTTCCCCCTCCCCTGGTGATACTTACTCACACCCTTTATTGATTGGATGAAAACATCTTCACCATAAACCCGGAGCCACAAAGGGAAAGGCTTTCACAACATTCCCCGAGTAGATCAGGGCTGTTTTTCTTTTCCCGGGACTGTTTGTCTCCTTGATAATTGAAACACTTGCTGAAGCAATTAGACAGGACACAGACTTAAAAGTCAGTCAAATCTGGCTGCTGCAAGTCATTCTAATATATTTATGTAAGTAGTAGTCATTTTCTTTTACCTGTAGTTTGCCAAGTGCTGAAAAAGAAACTATTAAAAGACAGCTTACCATTTTATTTTCAAACCATCCTTTTTACATTTGTCATTGCATATAATGCGCATGAACCATAAAATACATTTACAATGTAATTATGACATGAGTATAGTTTTCCAGGAAACTCTAAGGACAGACACATATGATCTAATGTGACCTGTTTGTTTGATATGTTTGGCCCCCAATCAAGCTCACAAAGCTGTTGTAAAATATATTAACTTCAATATGCCATTTGATTTGATGGTAAATCATTATATGAACATGCAAGATAAACCTTAGAAATACACTATGAATATCATAGCAATCCCCCTTCCAAATCGTCGCTCAAAATATGAGCCAACAACAACATCCAAAATCCAAGCGCACTCATTTGTTGTACAAATCACCTGTTTCAGGTAACTTAATGAGCTGTGTGTGAAGTGGGGTCTGCACATATGGCAGTACTATTGTGTGCACGCTTTTTCTTTCTTACACACACACACACAGCTTATTTCATCACTTTTTGGTGGGAGCAGGCAAAGACAGTAGTAGCCGATTTATTTCTCTCAACTGAGCATCTAGAGTCTCTGTGGTAAGTGCTAGTTCTCCTATTTGAGTCTGTAGGCTTATGATGGTCTCGGTCTGCTCCTCTTCTTTGCGGCGAGAGTTAGTGGCCTGCCTGCTGTACTCCAGCACCATACATCCACCACCAATAATAAAGATGATTGCCTCTCCCAGCAACTCGGCACCCAGCTCCGCAGCAGCTTCCTCATTCAGGGGCTTGATGGTGGAGCCCCGAAAGCCCATGATCCGCATCTTTGTTCTCATCTCAATCCAGTGGTATACTGTGGACAGAGCATGCACAGTTCCAGTTAGACTTTCAATTTGATCTTTAAGTGTTGCTCATGTTTGCGTTTTTTTGTTGCTGATTTCAACATAATATTATGTGGTATACAATAGCCAATTATATTACAGTTTAAAGGTGAAAAGGTATTAACATTTGTATATTATAATATACAGTACAATACAGTGAAAAAACGGCAATAGAATATATCAAATACATGACGTTATATGGGTGTAAAATACTGCGTGCTCAAATAAAACGTTGTCTTAATGTGTTATTGTGTCCATTTCTTAGTGTAGTTTCTCTGTTTCATTCGATTTGAATAGTTCAAAATGTTTTGTAAATGGTGACTACATAAGTAGTTACGCTTCTGTCAGCGTTTGATCCACATGTTTTCTAATAATCACATAAATCCTTTGGGCGATGCTTTAAGTAAACTCTAAACGGTCAAATGTGATTAAACAGGGAGGTCAAACCTTTTTTAAATAGGTTTTCAAAAGGGATTCAGACTGCTGTCCTGTACCGACTACAGCTAAATGATACATACTACCTCAATGACACACAAAACCTGCCCTTTTCCAGCTTGTCTGACTGCCATTGGTCTACTAGGTGAACCCGTGAAAATGATTGGGTAAGTGACACCGACGAACACATTCTCATTGGTTGTAGCTGCTCCTCGCTTATCCCTCGGGTTTTTGACACCGCAATCTAGCGGTCATAGCTAGCCGTTAACTCGGTTACTCACTCTGTGCGGGCGGAAGACAGACGTACGTCTTAAAAAACTCGCTTCTACGGGCTCCTGCCTTTATTCGGTTCGCCACAGGTTTGCTCATCTGCCTCACTCCGAGGTAGAGGAGCTTGGCGATCGGGAAGGCACCGACAACCATCTTGGCGGAAATGTGCGGCGGATAACGTCCCGGTGACGCGATCACGTTATACTTGTGACCCACTAGACCACGTGTTCACGTGTGACGTCGGCAATGGAGAGACAGCGATTTCCTCCCTGTGGCAGTGGCAAGTAATGGCAGGTCCGTGGCAATCGCCAGAAATCAGTGGCAAGTCCTATGGGCGTCACAACGGCGAGCTGAGTTTGTGGAGCCAAGTTTTCCCCGGACGGCCGTTGTTGAGACACGTGAGTCACAATAGGTGTGTGGGTTTGTCCCAAAGTGGGCACTATGGCGGGTTGGGCGGGGATGGTCAACTTTGCACCTACTGCCCCGACGACCCCCACCACGGAACCCGACTGATACCCCCCCAACCCCTCGAAGATCCCATTTTGACACAACCAGCATAAATAAGATATGAATGACCAATTGATAATTTCCTTTAATGCCGGTATTAATGTAGAAATATTTAAAAAGAGACATCTGACAACCAATACAAGATCAAACCAAAAAAAAACCCAAACTAAGTAAGTTTTAAAAATATGCGCCCGATATAAATATATAAACAATAATAATTGTTTATAATTTAACCTTTATGACTAGCCTACTTGGGTGTCGATGTACAAAAGCAGGGGTTAAACAGCTATTATAGCCGATCTGTCATGGGCTCTTTGTAAAAGACGACAATGAAGAGAGTCAGCCGAAACGCACGGGCATGCGTTCACCTGGGCCAGCTGTGTTCGGAGCACCTGGCTCGGGTTACATCAGCGGAGAGAGAGAGAGAGAGAGAGAGAGCCAGAGGGGCTGGACTCTGAGCCAAAATCCCTCCAACAAGTTACGCAGCAATGACTACACGTCTGGGGCAATCGCCGCAAGAGAGCAACACATCAAGGGCCACCCGACTCCTTCAGGAAGACGAGAGGGCTCCACTTTCTCCTCGAGGGGAACAGCAACACGACTCACCTGAGGTAAGGAAATGACCACAACCGCGCTACCTGCGTATTTGCCTCCGTGAGAAAAAAAAGGGGTTTGCGGTAAAGGAAACGTTCATCAGATCGCGTCGTTGTTGAGTGCGTCATTAAAGCTCATTGAGTTCCACCGAAGTTCAGCCTTGAGTAACGCGCCGCCCCCCCTCGAAAGTCTCTCTCCATACTTTTCTGTTTGCGTGTGAGGGTTTCTTGGATGCGAGGAGGAGCTTATTCTCAAACTAATGAAAATCAGATGTTGCCATTACTGCACAGTCTGCATCCGCAAAGGAAAGCTGCTGGACTTCAGTAGACTATCGTGCAGCCAGCAGCAGAGGACCATAGCAGACAGTCACACATCCGGGACAGCCAGAGTTACCGTGCACAGGTAGGGCTGGGCAAAAAAAGTAGGATCGTTTATCCTCTTTCAGTGAAATCCTATCGTGATGAAATAACATTCCGAGGTATCGTGAATTTTAAAATAACCGGCACATACAAACAGTGGTGGCTGGCCAATAGAGGGCAATGGAGCGCGCCTCCTTGAGCCCCCCAAACATGTCTGAGACTCCGAATTGATACATTTTGCTTCAGGGAACATGCCAGTGTAGTTAAACTGTTCCCGTAATCAGCTTACATCGAGCCCGTATATGTAAACACCGCCATTGTGCTGCAGGGAACATATTTATTTCTCTATCCTTTTTAACTCGATACTGTTGTGTTACATCTGCACCAAACCTGTAAATGAAATGTGAAACCAAATGAGAAACGAGGACCATCTAAAAGTTGTCAAAGTGTCTTGAATGATTATTGTGACTGTTGCTTATTCAGAATGAAGTGCCAAGTATCCATCATTTCAGTGATTGACACTTTGCTTCCTGGACTCTTCACATTGTTCTATCAGCGTCGTTATATCGGGGCTTTTCATTTGTCATGTACTGTATTAAGTTCAGGGAAGAAATACACAAAATAGGTTTTACCATTTGGTACATTAAGATCAAATACTCATCTATTGGACAAGTAGAAAGCATGCTATCTAATCATATATATTGTTATTGATGTATGAAATTACCTACATGAGCCAAATTGCTCACTAGTGAATTCCTTACTAGTGATTTATTAGGGATGCTGTTAGATTAAACTTTTATGATCTATTATGTGAAAGCATTAATCATGGATGATCACCATATTGTATTGTTGATTGGCATTAGATTATCGATAAACAAAAGCATAATCCTTCCACCACTTTGTAAGAGACTCAAATGCGTCAAGTATTTGCTCGACTGGCTGCTTTTTGAAAGAGATAACCAAACCTTCCTGTCACAGCAGGCTTCAAATGGCGTGGGGCCAAAATGTGTTCTATCCCCTCAGGGTCCTCCGTCCAAAACCAGCCGGGCCGCATTGTCCGCTATAAACCTGCCGCCTACACACAAAAAAACTGTTACTGTTCCCAGCGATTTGACCGACTCCCAAATGATTGAATGGCCTTATTCACTCTTTTGTGCACTTTACACCTGAGCATTAGCCTGACACACTAAAGGCGTTAGACGAGTGTGTAACCTGTGACAAATGTTGGTTATGTTGTGTTGCATTGAGAGATTCCTGAGTCACATGCTGTTGGCAAAATTTGTTTTGGTCTGTGCATGAATGTACGCTCATGTACCCTGCAGAGACGGATTACTTTTCCTTTGACTTAAGTTTAAGATCAATATCGCTGCATTGTAAAAATGCAGCGATATTGCTAAAGACTTAATGAATATGCTATGAATGCGTGTTGGTGCTTTTGTGTAGGCCGAAAGCAATGATTAACTAGTTCAGAGATGCGGGTGTAATAGAGATAAATACTTTGGATGGAGTCTGTGAGAATCTTGTAGTTATTGAAATCTGTTTATAGATTATATGATGAATCTACAAGCCATTCATGGACAGCAGGTGCCTTTTTAGAGAGGAAAAATCTCAGCGCTTATTATTGTATTTCAATTTGGTCATATTTTTTTATGTGAGATGATATTCTTGGAGAAAATCTATTTTGGGCAACACTCTTTCTGTGGTTGTACCAAACGCCAACTCCGCTATGAATCAAAGTTCAAGAGTAACAATTCTTTTACACAACAGTCACACAATTCCTCCCACGCCATTAGTCTCCAGCTTCCGACAGAATCCAGAAATGTCAGCACCCCGTTTTGAACAATTCACACAGCGCGTGATGGTGCTGCATCGAGCGTCATTATCCGTGTTATCTTTGGCGTTGTCATGAAGCTCAGGCATCAAAATACCTTCAAGACAATTCAGAGAGACCGTGTTCCTGATATGTCAAATCAAGCTACCGCAAAGACTTATGAAAGCTTTTGGTATAAAAAAAGAAACATTGAGAGCATATCTTAATCAGCAGGTTTATTTTTCTCTAGAGCATAATTTAGTAAATGTTGTCTGCATCAGGCAGATTTAGCTTGTGGGACAACATAGCAGTGAGACAACGAAAAACCAGCCACAAAGGGGAGTGTTTTGTTGTGTCAAGGAATTTGTCTTTTTATTATTCAGTCTCCGCCGTTTTCCCTTCCAAGAGTGCACTGTGGACAAAGACAAAGCTAGAAAGATCTGAAGGAAGGATGTGAAGGAGGAACCAACAGGAGGGGAAGGAAACCAAATGGAGGCTGAAATGGGGCCCAGCATTTTAAAGAACATCGATCTAGAAGCTTTATCTGGAATTACCAGTGAAGGATCTACAAAGTTAAAGGGGGAGGGCACAGCCAGACATACCTTTACATTCTGCAAAGCTACTGATTATTGTCTTCACTTTAATCTCCCCCCGCTGCTTCCTCCGGGTGTCCAAAGTTATTGAATTGTTTCCCAAAATCTTTGAAGCTTAGTTGGCAGAGGCAGCCAGGAGTTTTGTTACTCCTTGGTGGTTTCATCTTGGCTTTCCAACTCGAGCGAGCTAATTATTATGTTAAAATAGTAGAACCAGCTAGTAATCATAGATCTGAAAAGAACATAAAGTGCATTGGAAGTGCCCCAGGAAACTTCCCCTAAGAATGCAGCGAAAGTGCAGGAGCATCTCCAAAAGCCTGCAATAGCTGCGCTGCAGAGGCCACAAAAAGTTTCCGTCCACTTTACATTTCTAAATAGTTAATGGTTCTGTGGCTCAATACTTGAAGGCGATCACTGCCTTTCTTCTGCAAGGGCGCTTTAAGGTGGAACAGCTGTCTGATTTGATACTTTACTATGTGCTTCTCCTTTTGAAACCTTCATATTACAGAGTACGGCCATGCTCTTAGTTTATCTGGAAATGATTTGCATGGTAATAGAATATGCTAATAAGAATAGCAAAGGAAGACCAGCAAGCAACAACAAAAAGCAAATTCAACATCTAAATGATGTGGTGGGAGGATTGAAAGGTCAAAGTCCAAAATACATTTGGCTAATTCTGTTGAACCTGAATGAACCTTCTTTCACCTCTGGTCAATAAGTAATGTTTTAAGTGAATGAAATATACAGTTCTGACTAAACAACACAATGCCACAAAATGTGGGGAAAACGTTTAAGTCTGTGACAATCTATTTCAGATTACTCATCGATGCCAAATACTAACAACAACTTTATTGAGATATAGAATTCTTGAAAAGAACATTGATATTATCTTAGCTTTTCTTTTTTTTCACAGCCACGATCTGTTAGTTTTGGAAGTGGGAGAGTCTGTAACCATGGCTGGGTATATCAAATGATTTAAGAGGCGCAGGATTACCTTCACGATACTCCCAGTGTGTTATTAACATGAAGTCATCCTTAAAATACTACGGCCCTTGCCCTTACTCGTATATTCCGGCATCCGAAGGCGGGGGAAACATATTTGTGCGAAGAGTAGAGCACAGTGAGTGTTCACCCTGACCTTTTGTGAGCCAGTGAGAGTGCAATCTCTTTGTGAGTTGGTTGTCCTTGACAGAGATGTGTGTGTGTGTGTGTGTGTGTGAGAATGCCTCACTGGGAGGAGTGCTGAGGAATGTGAGCTTGTGTGACCAAGCCTGACTCCAGTACAGCACAGCACACAGTCTAAAGAACAGCTATTATCTGGCTGCCCTGTAAGCTTCAATTTGACGACCTCTCGTATCACGGGCTCTCCTCCGGGCGCGGCTTGTGTTCAACTGGTGTTGGCTGCTCATCAAGAGGTTGGTCTGGTTTTCCAGCCGCACAATTTTTTACATGTATATTTTGTATTCAGGCAACAAAGATACAGTAAATGCCCCCCCCCCCAATCTTTGGGGCAATATTTTTAAAAATAGTCTTTCTGCAGCTGTATTTCCCTTTTTTTTTTTAGATGTATTCCCCATAGTAATCAATTGAAATCACTCTGTTTGTCATGTTCAGATTCGAATCAAATCGTCTATGACATTTATAGAAAACGTCCCAAAATAGATCTCAGCAATGTTGAGAGGTCAAACAGCGAGCTGAGCACTTGAATCATCAGTGACGGTGGATTCCTTGTTTTTCACAGGCTGATGAGGAACTGACCTCACTCTGTCTGTCTGTGGGACGGCGCGTTCACGGCCATCAGTAGTTAGATAGGCTATGCTTGTAAATTAGGGAATCAGAGTGTGTGAGGAAGGCTCAACACACTTTAATAAACAAAATTTAACCAAGATATGTTGAAATCTCCAATATGCACATATTTAGTATCTAACATACTCAACATGTTGTACATAATGGACTTCAGGACTTACTGTTGACAGTTAAAAATTCCCACTATAGTATGGACGTAAATCTGTGTCATCTGATTTTGAAAGCAAAATGTGATTGAATTTCTAGCACTGAATATTTAGGCATTGAAATTATGAATACAATATCTGAATGTTTTTCAACGTTCAAAATATTCAACCGCAACATCCGGGACACTAAGAAAGAGCAATCGATTCTAGATTCAAGATCAGGAGCGTGCGTCCAGCAAAAGGAGCGAGCACCCAATACAACATTGGCTTGTCGGCAGCATGGTGACCGTGTAGCCATGTCCAATAATAACGAGGCTTTAACTCTCCTTTATGCCATCAGTGTGGTTTGTGTCTGTAAGATTCAGCAATAGACAGCTGACATTTAACAGACTGTGTTGGACATGAACTAAGCGGAAGTTAAACGAGATAAATCCGATGACACAGATTTACTTCCATAATTGTGCCTTTACAGTAAGAAGATTCCATGTTCTAGTTAGCTTTCCCTATTTTATTCTGATTGTCATTCTTACTGCAAGACATAGAAAGGCTGAGAACTTATAATATATTATATTTATTTTCTCAACAATAATAGTGTATTAATTAGAAGAAAATAAATTCAGAAATGTTTGATGCCAAAAAATAATTTTCCTGTGCAGATATTTTAATTTATTATTAGACATGCAATGATTTTTTTTGGCACCAACACATTGTTTGAACAACCTTTTCAACCCATTCAGGGCTAATTGACCTGTTGGCAGACACAGCGGTTTGGATTATTTGTATAATACGTCACCCACTTGACTATCAATGCGCTGCACCTGTATGCTCTCAAACTGTCTTTCAAACAGACCAGTCATGTGTTTTAGTCAAGCTGGAACACCAGGCATCGCATTCAGCTGTGGGTGAGTCAGCCGAGCAGCCAAGACACTGCTACCAGTTTTACTGAGACGAGGGCCTCAAAGTTCTATACTACCGTTTTCTCAAGTGACTCGCTGTTACAAGCATGTCAGCATTTTTTTATTTGAAAACAAACCAGTTTAGACATGAAGGGCCTTCTGGTTTTGCATTCACAGAAAGTGTTCTGTTTGTTTGAGAGCTCGAGAGGGCGAAACAGCTGGCAGCCTGCAGCGGGGGAGAAAGGGTAGGGTGAAACACTCCTTGCGGTTTTTATTCAGGCGCCACACAGACTTTAAGTTTATTGCTTATTAAAGTCAACGGCTCAGTCGTTGATCGGGAACCCAGAATGCAGGCAGCATAGCCTGAATATCTGATACAGGAATGAATCTCACGAGATTGTGAAAACTTCCGTTGAAAGTGTTGTGAAACTTCCATCCTAACAGGTGTGGCGTGTCTCCTTTTATTTTTTTTCAGGAGCTGAACGCCGCCACCTCGCAGCCATGAGTTCTCAGGCGAGCTTCGGCAGCAGCATGCTGTGTGAGTTGTTTTTCTTACGGCTCGGTGTAACCCTGTGCTCGTCGAGGTGACGTGCTATGCTCACTCTCGTTGCTTTGGTGATGTGTGTCCAGTCCAGAGTATAAATGACGATCTGAGTGCGTCGCTGGCCCAAGCGGATGAGTTATCCAGAGAGTTCAACTCCATGCTGAAGGAGGCCTCGCCCAGCAGCAACAACAACAACGCAGCGTCTCAGGTACACGCAGACACGCACCTCCTGCACCTTTTTGAGGATGTTTTAGAGGATGCCTCCCTCTCTCTCATACCAGTGCCTTTTGTCTTTGTCTCATGAATGTGCCCCTGAGGTCGTTCCATCTATTTTCTAAGTTGAATCGGTGTCTACAGCTGCCAGTAAAAGTGCAGCTGAAAACACTTTTTAAGCTACTTGAACAAGTTATGATGTTGGTATTCAAAAGCAACATATGCCATGAGTCGTTGGTCACTGACCCAGCACAGTGCATCATTTCTTAAAATATTTATTGTTAACAATTCAATTTTCCCTTCAGGCCAGGCCTGCTGCCTTCATAGAGAAGCCTCAGTCCATTGGCTCCATCACTACGAGGGAGACGAGTAATGGCAGCTCTAAGCCTCTCTCCACGAGCTCCACAGGTTTCCTCCCCATAGACTCCGTCTTCACCGGAAACAACAAAGCCTCATCGTTGCCCCCCCCTGGCTTCTCCAATAGCTCACTCTCATACCCGAAGATCCAGAGGGAATCACACTCTCCTCTCCCTCGAGCCGGACCTGACAGCTACTCGTACGAGCAGCAGAGCCCCAAACATTCACCTCACACCCCGAGGCGCAATACCCCCCCCATGTACGACAGGAGCCCACAGGGCTCGGCGGCTTACGCCGAAAGAAGCCCCTCTCCGGTCCTCACGGCTCAGTCCTCTGACCATACGTCTCGGTCGGCCCCGCTCCAACCCTCTTCCAACATGCTGAGCCTTTACGACAGCAACCAGGGGGGCCGCAGGTCACCTCGCCCGGACAGTGCCCGCTCCCCTTTGTCCTTCAATCCCCCCATGTCCAGCACCATGCCTCGGAATTTTGCTGCTTTCAGGAAACCCGGTAAGTGACTGTTGTTATAGACGGTAGCAGAGATCTGGATTTATTATGGCATTAGATGAAATATGTTTTCATGGTTTTCATTTTGAGGTAACGTCGTGTGTATGCTGTGAAAGTGAAGGACATACTGTATGCTTTTGGAAATAAGAGCCGTCCGGTCTTGGTAAAGTTATTTTGATTTGCAGTTGAGGCTGGCACTAACCAGTCAACATCGATGCACCAATCAAAACCAGAAATTCTGAACTCAAAGTTTTGTTCATTTTTAATATGGTGAGGAATCAGGTTTTATAGATTGGATTAAGAAGTTAGCAGTACCGCAGAAGGAGAACATCATAAATAACCCATTCATATATCCCAAAACAGTCGTTAGCGGTTGGTGCGAAGCGTTTCCAACAGGCCTAATAGATAAAAGTATGGTATTTTAAGCTTGGCAAAAAAAGCACTACACAGACAAAATACTTTCATCATTCTACGTGTAATATCACATTCCTTTTTTAGTGATTCGTTTAATGAAAACTGTCCTTCAAAGTACTGCAATGTTGAAGCTTCCTGGTGTAAATCTCTCCATCCTTCTTTTGTTACTCTTTCTCTTACTTTCAATTTTAATCTCTTTCTGTCTCTCTCTCTCTCTCTCTCTCTCTCTCTCTCTGCCAGAGGAGGGTGTGCAGCAGCAAAAGAGCTCTGGCAAGTGGAATGAGACAGATTTGGACATGTCCTTTGAGAAGAAACGGCACCACACCTATGACAGTTGGTTGATTCCTGCTAATTTCTCTTGGGGCTGGGCAATTCATTCATAATGATTATTTCTCTTCTTGGTGATGAAATCATGTATGGATATCTTGTAAAACACGTCAATTGATGGAGTACTGTAGTATTCTAGTAGTGCTAGATTTTGGGCACATTGCTCATTTTATCAACTTCTGCTTTGTATTTAAAGGTGTCTAGGAGTCTAGGGAAAAACCATTCAAGTCCAACACGAGTGGAACAGTGGCAATGAGCCTGACCTGTACGTGGTCTCTGTTTTCTAATTCAACACTTTCCTGTTACAGAGGCCGAGTGGCTGCGGCCGTCTGTGCCAAGCCATCAAGGTTGGAGAGAATCCAACCTTGATGGCCCTCCGCCTGCGCCGAGCCCCAAAAAGGTGGGTGACGTTGACACAGGCTTTTAAAAAGGTAGTGTGAGAGAGCCTTCGCTTTTTCTTAAGCCATTCCATCAGGTTCTTGTGAAACCACAGGTATCCACGTAATGGGAGTAACTGCTAGTGACTGGTTGATGTGGGCGGCGATGGGTTTCTTGTTAAATCAAAAACTCAAACCGTAGCATTTCCCTCTTTAGAGCTGCAACAGTCTATTTTTGCATCCTAGTAGCTTGCCAGGTTGTCTGAAAATGAAGAAAAAAACGGACCAAAGAGGCCCGAAAAGCTCCCTTGAGCTGCGTATCTACTGTATGTAATAATTACGCTAAGACTCATTGCATTGTACAGTCATCTGATTCAGTGCTTTGGGATTAGTTGAAAATGTAACACTCCTTTCTTTTCCTTCCAGGATCCTCGATCTCAAGCTCTCGTCTATTCCCACACTTCCCTCCCCCGTAACACGCGCATGAACGTGCCTCCCGATGTTTCATCCCCACTCTACTCCCCTTACCACCCTCAGCCCGTCATCTCCCGCATTTCCGTCCCCCCGATTTCTACTCAGTCCCGTCAGGGCAGGCCCATCCCCCTGTCCGTTATCATGCGTCTCCAAAACCCCCAATGGGGAGTGATGTCAAGACCCCAACCCAGAGTCCTTGGGATGGAAGGCCACATGGCACCGTACCCACCACCCGTACCCTTTCCAAGGGAGTTCTTCCTCCAACATGTGCCCCAGCCATTGCAACAGCCTCCTGAGCTGAGACAGCCGGCCGTGTACAGTGACGGTATAACACATTGGACATGTGCGCACACACTGCAACGCTCTCGGGGTTCACAGGGTGCTTGACAAATGCGGTTTGTTGTCTGTTGTCTTTTGCAGCGCTAAACTCCGGGGATATTGAAGCCGAATTGGAGCGGCTGGAATTTGTTCACAACTTGCCCGTTATCTCGCAGAATCCCGACAGGCCAAGTGGTAGCAGGGAGAGAGCGCCGCCAGCTCCCCGGCCCCTCAGCCCCACCCGACTGCAGCCAGTGGTGGCCCTCGAGGCCCAGGGGCAGGTGATTCCTGATCTGGAGGAGCTGCTCCGCATGAGGGCGGAAATCCCGCGGGCCCTGAAGAGACGTGGATCTGTGGACCAGTCGCAGCCCCAGAAGAGGGCCTCCCACTATCAGCCCAACCAGTACAAGAATCTCATCGACAAGCTCTTTCGCAGGAAGAAGGGGGAGAACGGTGGCGAGACAAGCAGCTCCTCGGAAGAAGAGGAAGCTGCTTTACCCCCTGCTCCTCTACCTGCAACCACAATGCATTCTGATTTTAAAGTAAGAAGAAAGGTCCTTTCACTCCACATTTTTTTCAGTGAACTGTTTCACTTTATGCCTGCTGCTATCTTGTTTGTCCCGTAAGAGCTACCATTCCATCCTGCGGCGGTCCAAGCGGGAGCACAAAAATTCTGGGAGGCGAGCTCGACTCAACCCGCTCATTCTGCTGCTGGACGGAGCGCTGGTCGGGGAACTGGAGACAGTGCAGAAGGCCGTGCAGGAGGTCTGTGCACGTATTAATATACCTTATTGTACACAACTTTTTATTGCCATGGCAGCTTCTGCTTTCCTGGAGCTGCTACCACGCACAGTGCTAGTTATCATGTCTGAGATACTAAACCCATTGCACCAATAACTACTTACAAATATTATACATATTTGACAATAAAAAACGTCTGAGAATAAAGATTTCAAAGATAAGGTTGGATTCATCCATTTAAACAAAGGCAATATTGCAGTTCGTTAAATTGTTTCCCCTAGTAATCCCTTTTCTTGCAAATCAATACTTTTTGAAAAATAATTTTTAGTTTGGCAGCCTCCATAGAAGGAAAAAACTATTGGGTAAAAACTTGTTCTGCACTGAAATGGGACGTCTCCTGCAATTATGTTCTATTGGGCTGAGCCGACATTCAACACATCTCTGCTGCTGCTTGTTCACACAGAACTAGACTTCTGATTTAGTCCACCTACATTTCAACATTTAGGGGTTTAAGAGCTGTCTCAACGTGATGCTTTGACAGTAGTTCAGGAAGTAAGATAAAGTAGAGAGGCAGAGAAAAGTTTTAACACCCTCCTAATATGTCAGTTTAGGAATATTTGAGAGCAGAGACTCTTGTAATATACTTGATTACACTTTAGTTTAAAGTTTTAATGTCTCCCAGATGAACGACCCCAGCCAGCCCAACGATGAGGGCATCACTGCCCTTCACAACGGCATCTGCGGCGGCCACTACAACGTGGTGGATTTCCTGGTTCGCATTGGAGCCAATGTCAGCGCGCCAGACAGCCACGGCTGGTAAACACCTGCTCATTCCTTGCCATGATGAAGTGTTTCTATCTTTGATGGAAACAAACTTCTTCTACTTCTAATAATAAACTGTTCAAGAAGCCAGATTTGTGGTTCTAAAATACTAACAGGGAACATTTACTCCACAACAATTAATGTTAATGTTAAGTACATTTTACATACTTTTTCTGAAGGAAGGGTTTCATTGCTACACTTATTTTGATGACAGTAATATGACAGTGTGATACTTCTCCATCACTGTCTCTTTCCTATTATGGATCTGTGTTACTCCTGAGGGGTTACTTTTTAAGTCTATATTTTGCCAACCTGACGGGTTTGTTACCAGACATTTTCAGAACATGCTCTTGTAATCCCACATGCGTTAACCGCCAGTTCTTTGGCCCGCAGGACTCCGCTGCATTGCTCTGCTTCTTGTAACGACCGTCCCCTGTGTGAGTTTTTGGTGAGGAACGGCGCCGCCGTCATGGCCATGACGGAGAGCGACGACGCCACAGCGTCCCAGAAGTGCGATCCTTACGCTGTTGGGTTTGAGGAGTGCGAGAGCTTCCTGAAGGGTGAGGCAGTTACACGTTCACATCCACACACCTACACACACAGTATACGCCATCATTAATGGCTTTAATATCCAACCAGGGCTCTGACCTTTGCTCTCTTTTCCACTTGTTTAATGCGACAGGTTCCAGCTCAGTCTGCTATCAGTCCCTCACACCAGTAAACTTTATATAGCTGCAGCTACAATAGCCATCAATGTACATTCATGTACATGCGGTTAGACAATATTCACATTCAAGGTAACTTAAAGGCGGCCGATACACTCCAGCTAGAGACATTGGATTTCTTGGGCTAATATGTGGGTGTCCTAATAATTGACCATTCCATACCAAATAAACATTTTTGGGAGGGACAATTCCGTGTAGAACACGGACACTACGCCTTGGGTTTTTACTCACTGGCAGGTTTCTTTGGTGTAAGAAAATGACGCGGTAACGCAGATAGAATACATATTACTTCAGATTAAGCTACAATTTTGTCCATATTCAGTATTTAAACAGAAGCTGATCTTCAGGTAAGGCAAGATGTAAACGTGTCCACCCATACACGCATTAACTCCAGGTGTGGAGGCGGCCATGGGGACGGAGAACAGCGGGGTGCTGTACGCCTTGTGGAGCTACCCGGCTCAGGCCGCCGACGAGCTGAGCTTCAAAGAGGGAGACATGGTCACCATCCTGCAGAAGCCCGAGGGGTCGGATTGGTGGTGGGCCTCACTTTGTGGCAGGGAGGGCTTTGTTCCAAACAACTACTTTGGGGTAAGATATTAATTTCCAAACGAATGGTTGAAAAACTTCTCCCTAACCTTCTGACTTCCTCAACATAACACAGAATTTGTATTGTTTTTTCGCAGCTTTTCCCAAAGGTTCGACCCAAGTCTCTCTGCTAAGTGGTCTCTTGCGGTCGGTCAAAGCGGTGCAGAAGACTGTGTCAAACACAAAACATGACAGCTTCACACTAGTGTCTGACCTGTAATTGGGTAAAGCCGGTGTATCTGCAGAGCATGGGAAATGGTTTTGATCTGTCAGTCACGTAGAGTTGAAGGAGTTTCTAGAAGACATGATTAATGCCAGCTCTGCTATATATAGTATATTTGAATAAATAAATCTATATATCTATATGTATATATTTGTCTTGTTAAGTTAGACCTCTGTAGTGAGCTAAACTCTTCTGTCCAGCTGTGGCGGTTGATCCAAAGGTCACAAGTTTCATATCTCCTGCTGTGTTCCGGTCAGACGCTGACATTTGGGACTTGTTTGGCTGGTTGGGAATCAGAAAGCAAACATCAGCTTTTGTTTGTTCAGTGGAGCCGCTGTATAGTGTCGACGAACCCGGCCACTGATTTCTCAATTTAGAAAAAAGGGCTGCATCAGAGCAAAATTGATCTACTCCCACTGGAGCAGAGTAGTGTGCGCGCTAAACAAATGACTTGTTTATTTTTCCTACAATGTTTTTCGTACAATGTCCTCTGTACAGGGTGTTTGCAAATAGTTTTATCCGAGAGATCCTAATAAAAACCGCTCTGTGATGTTTGTTTTTACCAATGTGGCTGCAATCAGCCGCAGCAGAAACTTAACAGCGTTTTTTTCTACTTGGCTCCAGCCCTTAGACACAATGTAGATATGGCATGCTGCCGATATGAACAAAACACAAAGAAAAAATGGACCTTTTTGGTGGGTGGATGTTGTATACACAGTGAATGTTTGGTGTTTTGTGTTTTTATCAGTTTTCAGTTTTGATGATAGAGAAGGCCGTACACGTGACCTGTAACCCCTCTTAAGGGACACACTGTGACCAACTGTTTAAATACTCAATAAATACATGAGTCACTGGTTTTTGGTTTCCAGTGAAATTGTCTGTTACAGTCGTGTGTTGGTGACTTGAGATGAGAAAAATGAAATGTTTCCTACTGACCAGCAGATGACACTGTACAATCAAGTGTGAACTCAGCCTGTTAACATGTTCAGTGCTTCCAACAAATAAAATATAATATATAGTAAAGAAGACACATGTATTCAGGCTGTTTTGTGCAGCATCAGACCTCGTTAAATTACACCTTGTTAATACTTTGTTCCTTCTTCTTTGATGTTCAATGTATTCTCATTTTCTTTCTCCCTCTTCTTTTACACCACCGAGCACCCCGGCGACTCCTGTAATTCCTAATGAATCAATTAGCTGCTTGATTATGCAAAAGGGGAATTACAACAAAAAAAAAACTTTACACATGATTAATCTTTAATTAATTCTGACTCAGGCCTTTTGATCTGCACACTATCTGTACCCCAGTGGTATTAGGAAAGCACATCACAATCTCCGGGGAAGATTAGTGACGGCATTGTTTGAAGCTGTTTAATGTTTTTTTCAATTTCATGTTATGTTATTTAACAATGATGACGTACACATGCACACACACACACACATAATGTACTGTGGTGAGCTAACTCAGTGTTTCCTGGTAAATAATTCAGATGGTTTAAAGCGGAGCGAACTGTCCACTGGTCCGTGGCAGAATACATAACGTAGGGGTGACATAGACCTGGGCCTTGACTAGGAGGCAAAAGGGGCACGAGACTCATCTTTATTCATAAAACACCACATTTCTTCAACAGGGCAAATAGGGAGCAATGTGACTTATACTACTTTCATTCAATTCAGATGGTTCCATGAAGGAAAAAAAGAATGAGTCATTCGAATCAGAATGAATAAAATTATTTGCATTAAGGTAAATCTACATTTTAAGTTTTCTGTAAAATATCACTTTTTGGTTTTGATGATGAAAAAAAACAATAATCTGTACTTTGATTTGATTCAGTGGTTCCCAACATGAGGGTCACAGGACAAATAAGGACAGAGATTACTAAAACATATTGGTGCTTTACAAATTATGCTAATCTTTTGGGATTTTTCTGTAATCTTTTATTGCAAAGAACTAGATTATTTTCCCCAGCTAGGCCTCTTGAAACTATTATAGTAAAAATGAACGTGAATGTACTGGTGAGACGACATTACAGGCTGCATCCACAGCATGAAAGCAGTGAAGAGCGGCTCCAGTGAGCTAACCGGTGGGACTCGCTCACATGCACTGACATGCAGTAACAGTATGTCAACAAAGAATGTTAAGATTACAACTGACACACAAAGGGAGAATGAGTTCATTCTCTGTACATAACCCCACCACAAGGGTTTGTATTGCTATATTAATGCCCCGAATGTCACTTTTATTGCCTTCAAACACACGTCTAATGCCTTCCACTGCATGTTTCTATTGAAACGCTGCCTCTCAGAACTAAAATTGACACCGCATTGGATTGCTTTGCATTGTTTGCAGGGGTTTCTACTTTTAAAATCAGACACGCTCCTGCCGGCAAAGCACAAATGCACATTTTCCTCGGGCCCCTCTCTGCTGCTGCCCCTTTTGACAGCACTGCCTGCACGAAAGAAAGAATTGCAGCGGTGAAGAGTTTTGTGCTGAACAGTGATTCTGTTCGGGCAGAACTCATTTGATGCCTCATTGAAACCCGCGGTAGTGGATTTCTCGAACAGACTGTTCGCAGATTAGGTTGGAGTTGAAGATCAATTTCTAACAAAATTCTGTAATGGACATGAATTGTGGGAAGGCAAGCACCGTTTACCGGACTGCAGAAGTTCTCAGAAGAGAAAATGTAAAACCTTTATAGCCTCCATACACATAGAAGTGTGGAGTGGTGAGGGGGGGAAGGACATATGTGATCTTTATTTCCATTCATGGGTATTCACCTGTCCAAATCTCAGTCCGAACCACAAGGTCAGCTCTCTACATTCAGGGAATTAAAATCTCTGTATGACGATGTACACAAAGCTAGGTCTCCATAAGAGATGACCCTTTGGGGTCAACCTGACACACCGAGTTCATTATTACATAGAATGTTATCAATCCCAACATCCATATATAGGGGATAAAAATATCCCACAAACCCCATTATGACCATGGCGCAGCAGAGTGAACAGTTGGTAGCTGAGGATTGCGGTTACTGGCCCAGGCTGCGGCGAAATCGAACATTTTCATTCCTATCTTATTCTCATTCTCCTCACTGCATCCAATTCTACCTCACTGCCCTCCCCCACCACCACCGCCAACCCCACCTTTGCACATACACACTGCACAGCACGTGGAATCAGCCATTGCAACCTGAAATCTGTGCTGATGGTGACGAAAAAAGAGGTAGGAGGAGTATCTACACGGAGTTCATTTAGTATTTTTCATAGTGAATATGCACCCTCCTGGTTGTATGCACGCACACGGATAGTGTTGCAGACGTGACTGGAGGTTTATGATGCCTCTGACTTAAGATGGCAACCAATGGACCCACAAGTCATCAATGTTGTATGTTTACAGACTCCACTCTCAGTTATACTTGTGAAGAGATTGCTTCTGTCAGACCAGGGGCAGGAGAGTATCTTCTAATGTGATATCAGCATGGGGCTGTGCTCTGTTATTATTTAGGGATAACAATCAAAAGGAGTCCAGACCAGAACTGGACTGATGTCTCTCTATCTTTGGGAGCATTGTATGTGACAGCCCACAAAGAGCCTTGAAGGGAGATCCTGTGTGTGTGGATGTGTGTGGTTTTGTTGCACGTGTGTACATTTTTTGCATGCATGCCCTACTCTCGCTCAGACACTAAGGAGGGCAGACAGATCCGTGGCCCTGCAGAAACAGAGCTTTACTGAGGGGAGGGGGGCAAAAATAGAGAAACAAAGCAAACTCCAACAAATGGGCGTGGGGGGGGGGGGGGGGGGATCACCTACGATTTAGTTTCTTGCAGTCTTCCTACTATGGCTATTCTAGCCGTGCCCGCTCCTGTTCGGAGTAATGATCTTGTGGAGTAATGAATAATCGAGGAGTTCTTGTCCTCCCTGGCTCCCCTAGTTAATCAGCGCTCGCCTGGCTGCCCTCCGCTCTGCTACTCCTCACTTTAATAAATCATTCAGGCCTTCAGGACAACAAGTCCGGCAGTTCGAGGGCCAAAAACTTTGCCACAACCTCTCGATACAACCTCCTTCTCCTCCACTTAAAAGCCAGAAACCGCCTGGTCTCACTATCAGTGTCCTTCACTCTCTCTGACTCTTTTCTCACGTCCCTCGCTCACTCTTCCTTCTGTTTTGGAGACAAGACATTCCATTCGCTCTCTCTCCCAACCCCTCTCTGTCCCTCTCCCTTGGGGAACCATTTCACTTAAGATCTCTCTCTGCCAGAGTTCGACCCAAGAACGTATGTTCTCATTCCTCAGCTTTTCCTCCTTAACACCTTGGCTCTCTCTGCCTCTCCCTCTCCTTCTGTCGCTCTGTCTTGCTGCGACTGTGCCCTCCTCCATGTCTGACCAGAAATTCCAGTCAGGGGATGATGTCACATGGAATGTGACCCCAATGGATGCTGCTGCATGGAGGGTCATAGGATCAACACAAAAAAATGTATCTGCAAGGTGTGGGGATAAAGACAAAGATCCCTACATGTTTAAATGCAAATAAGTACACCTTTTATAATTTAAGGATTGATTTTGTTTTATTGGCAACATCAAGGTAACTTTAATCAAAGCAGGAGGTAGGAAATTATTCCAACTTCCATATTCCGAATTCAGATTTCCAGGAGGTATTTTGTGTCGTGCAGGTTATGTTACTCTCTTTGCTTCAGCCACTGTTTCAGTTATCGAAGGACTACTTTTCAGTGACTCCTCTGTTGCTTGTAGTTTGTTGATATCATAGCACTAAGATGCTAATTGTATATGGACTTATTTGATGAAATTGCACTTTCTTGTTTCATGTTCTGAGTTTGTATCCTTATGGTTGAAATGCACTTATTGTAATTGGTTCAACCTTATAAACACATTGCGAGACTGCAAAACCAAGAAATTTTACATACATACATACAGTATTATTTCACAAAATGTTGGCCTATTCCTTTAACGCAGAGCTGTACTTTGTATTCTGGATCAAGGACAAACACCCAAATGGATTCATGGGGTGGAAAAACACACAGGAGCATGAAAGTTGTCTTAAAAACCTTTGTTTTATGCTTTAAAGCTCTGTCACTCGTTTCTTTTCTCCATTCTTCCTCTTTCGCCCAAAGACCTCTGCATCCCTCCTCCTCACCTTTACAGACCTTTATTCTTAATCTGGCTCCATTAACCAAAGCTGCCCAACTCCCACCACCACCATCTTGGTGGAAGGGCATTAAAAAGGCATAAGACCCCCATCCCGTCCTCTATCTCTCCTCTTCTCTCGGACGTTTCTCTCACCCTGTCTTGCTCTCTCCGAAAAGAGGAGTGCTCGAATGACTCAACTCAAGCGCCCTCTCCATCAAGGCATCCCTCTCACTTTGCACATCTCCTCCCTTGAAATGGCTACTTAAGCATTTATTTCATTATTTAACACAACAGCATTGCATATGATTTCCTAGCGGAAAGTCTCAAGCGCGACTTAAGAGCATACCCAATGTGTATGCGTGTGTGTGTGATATGTGCATACTGCGTGACGTGGTATTTTCTTGCTGTCTGATTTGATTAGTGGCCCCGTCATCTTCTTTTAAACGTAACAAGGTCCTGTTTCAGTTCACTGCGATGTTAATGAATAAAAGGGGCAGGACATGGGCTCCTTTTGATGCCCACATCCTGTTGCATCTGGGATAAAACTTAAAGGACACCGAATGAGGGGGGAAGAGGGAGAGAGAGGACTGTTGGCTGTTGACTGCACAGAGGAGAGTTGTAACATCATCATATTGTGCAGTCTGTCTTGTTGCTGTCTGCCCGTGATAGAAAGTGGATGAAACTTCAGATGAACTTTGTGCTCATAATGAAACATTCAAATGTATTTGTTACATCAATCAATCTTATTGTTTGAGAAAGTTGAGGAACAGCAGACTGTACGAATGTATTAACCTTTTGTTCTAATGTTAGCTGACTGAACCTTGAAATCCAAAATATTGACTCCATGCATCTTTTCGTTGATGGAAAGGGCTTTTGGCTCTCTGGCTTTAGTTTAGTTATACTCAACACTGTGTTTTATATGTGTAGCCCAAAAATAAATCAAGTGTAAAATGTGTAAGCTTTAATATGATTTCCCTTAAATATGTTATGTATGTATTTGATGCTCATTGCAACTTGCAGGAACATGATGACAGCTAGCCAGTGCTGCTCCAACTTTGGAACAGTATGACATAATTCAATATAATGAAGAAAATGCTACTGGCAGAAGAATATGGTTTAACTTGACAAAATTCCCCATAACAAACAAATACCATGTTTCATTTATTTTATGTAAATGTTAAGGCAGTAATTGTATGAGTGCTTCCTCATTGGAGAGGTGGGCTGAAAATGATGACTGTTAAACTCAATTTAATCAGCATTCTGTTTTTGTGGTTTCCTTAATGTACCACGTTCTAAACTGCTTCCAGTTTGCACTAAAATATAAGAGATTAAAGGTCGACACATGATTGGTTGCAGCGCAGCTCAGATCTAACGGTGCAAACAGTGCTCACAACGTTGTGAGTGCAGAGAGCACTAACAGTGCCAACACCCGGGAAAGTTCTGAAAGAGCCAACAGCGTCTACCTGAGGGGGAACTGAGGATGGGTCCTACATTAACCTGGACTAACATGTACTAAAAGCACACACGGGCCCACCCAGCATGAAAAGAAGAAGAGGGACTTCAGTCTGCTCAGGTAGACATTACTTTTGTCAACCTTTGTCAACCATTGTTGAAAAATAGTTGTTTACTCCTCTAAGAATGTTAAATACAGCTCCTTTAGCATTATATGTGATGATTAGAATACATTTGTAAAGCTATTAGGCTATTAACAAATATGTAAACAGACTTATTCTATGTATAACATATACACCATATATGTATATGGGGTCTAAGTCAAAAACATGAACATTTAGGCTTACACGGGTGTTTACAAGAACACTGCGCACCTTTGTATTGACAAATATGTAGATCCCTTAGAGTGATGTTGTGTTTTCTTTGTGTTAAGGAAAAAAATGAAAGAAGATAAATGGGGGGCTTTGTCATTTGTGGATGATTATGACAACATACAAACATTGTTTGAGTCTCTGAATAAAGTTTTGATCTTATTGTTATATTTGTTTTATTAAAGTTTGGCTAAATTTGCATGTTTAACCCAGATAACCACTAATCATCTGCTCCAGGTTGGTTCTATGTTCAGTGTCATGTCCACCAGAACATCCCTCATGAGGAAAGTCAACTGTAGGTGACTACGGCAAAAAGAGACAGAGAGCTAACAAATATCCTCAACACCGAGCTGCTGGAGCAGTCACAGGTAAATCCTGAGCCATCAATAAAGTTGACGGGACTGTTACTCTTTCAGTGGCGACTTTCATGAACACCCCTCATATCTCCTCCTCGGTCTCCCTTTCAATCTCTCTCTCTCTCTCTCTCTCTCTCTGTTGGCCGAGTGTTAAAGTGATTCCCCAAAATCTTCTGAGTGCCAGACCCTCATCGCTTGGACATTTGAAGTGTGGCTATAACAAGTTTTTAGTTTAGTCCCAAACAAACAAAGAGGCGTAAACGTCTGAAATATGTCACACTTACTTCCAAGTGTTTCAGGGCGAAATGGTCGAGGGCCGTGTCGACCACACACTGCAACATATGTAAAAGCAAATGGGATTTTCTGGTAACCGAGAGTCTTAATACTTAATATTATACTTAATAATAAACCATTCAGTTATGTGCCCACAGCCTTGCAGTATTTTCTACTCTTCTAAAACGGTGTCTCTGTCTAATGATGATGGAAAAGCTGAGACTCTGGCATCAGATGAGCCGTGATGGCACCTTTGTAGTTAATTAATAATATACTGATTTAAACATTTGTGGAAAGGGCCTTCTTGGTAAGAGAGGAAACCATTCTGGTGGAGCTCCCAAGAAGCTGTAAGGAAATGGGATTTGATTGCTCTGCAAAAAACAGATAAAACGGAGCTAAAGGCATCTCAACCTGTCAGGAACAAGATTGTCTCTGTCTGATGCAACCAAGAGTTTGGCCTTAATTTTGAGCTGCAACAAAACAATAGTGAAGGAATGCATTCTGAATGTACTGTTCCAACACATATCACGCGGTCAGTGTCCTCTCTGTACATCACAACAAGCAGCTGTTTTGGCTTAATGGTCCCCCAATCTTACTATCATAACAGGGTATCCTTCTTTGACCCGCCCCACCCACCCCTCACTATTTGTGTTACCGATTCACTGGCACATGAATCTCTCTCTCCTCCTGAGGCCACCTCGCCCCTCCTTACTCACTCTCTCTCTCTCTCTTCCCCCAGGTCTCTCTCTCTCTCTTGTTAATTCGGAGAGACCAGCACTCCAAATATAGAAAACCACCTCCGAACATGATGATACTTCACTTCACTGAACCGTGCGTCCATAAAACTTTGTCAGTGCGTGTGCGTGGGATTGTGTTTATGTAAACTAGCCAGCATGTGTGTGGGTTGGAGGATGGGGAGGCTGACATGTGAATGTGTTGTGAGTGTATTTGTGCATCTCACGCTGAGCTCTCTCCATTTCCGATCATCCATGTATGCTTTTGCATTTCTTCTTTTTTTTTGCACAATAAATAATTCAGCCCCTACGAGCTCAGAGAGCAGAAGAGAAAAAATACATTGAGCCCACCGACTTCCTCCATGTTTTGGAGCACAAAGGCTGCATTTCCTCTGTAGTGGTGCGTGAAATCCAGGCCGTGCTGGAGCACACACACACACACACACACAAATAAGCCCTCATCAGCTGTGTGCAGCCCAGACGGGAGATTGAGCTGCTGTATTTGCATTTTGCCCAAAGTGCTTGGCACACAAACAGGATCTCTTGTTAGCCCTTGTCTGTAACAGACATATTAGATTACATCTCCCTCCTTCATTCTCTCCTGCGGGGTTTGCTGAGGTGGCTGTTCATGTTAAGGTGCTGTCAGGGTTCGAAATGACTTAGGACTCTTGGGGGGGTCCCCTAAAATGTAACTATAAAAAATACTGAACACTACTTTTGCGACACTATATGTCACACATACGTCCACATCTTAGTTTATTTTTCATCTCCACTGCATGTTCACTAACTATCCTGTCATTTCAGATCCTCCCACCTCGTCACCTGATTTCCTGCACCTGGTTCTCACCCTCACCTGTGGTGCCTCCCCTCGTCAGTCACTCACTATTTAATCCCTTCACATTCAGTTGCTCGCTGCCAGATCGTCTTGTGTGTTTTACCAAGTTCTCCAGCGTTTCCCTAGTTATCCTGTTTACATTGATCCTGATCCTGACCCTGTCTGTTCCTCGACCCCGATTTACCTGCCTGCCCCGTTTCGGATTTGTCTGCCTGTCTGTGTGCCATCCTGGTTCTGACCCTGCCTGTCCTCGTCTGCGGATTACCTGCCTGCCCCTCTGGACTTGTTTGCCTCCCGACGGATCTCTCGGTTTTGGACCCTGCCTGAACTTTGATTAAAACCCCCCTGTCTTGTCCATCGTGTCCGAGTTGTGCGTTTGGGTTCTCCTGTACTCCGGTACCAGTAACAGTGACACTATCTACTGCAGGCAAAATTATATTGACATATTTTGAAGGTGGGATAATGGTCTTTTTTTTCTGTTTTTCATGGTTTGGGCTAGTCCCAGTATTGTAGTGGTGTCTGGAGAAGTGGATTGGCTATAATCAAACAGGTAACCCTGTAATTCTGGAGCAACAAAGTTACAGCACCTTATATACATCCCTGACATGACAAAGTGGATAACAGGTCATTCTTTCCTTGAGCAAGGAAGTTAACTAAGTTACCTAAATCCACCAGGTGTGCTCATTATGGCAGCACCATGCACCTTCAAAGGGTTTGATCAAATACAAATGGTGTTTCTCATCCCTTATGTTAATGGGATTTGTAAAACAACTAGCCGCTGGATTGAAAAATAATTATGTCTATAAAGAACGTTCCTGGCATCTAAATAAGGCACCGAAATCAGAGTTGCTATTCGGTCCGGTAGACAACGGCCGTTAAGACACCTGCACCGCCCAAGATAACGTGTAAATGTCTATAGCTCACTGCGTAGAGCTGTGTTTTGACCCACAGGGTTCGAATCCTGATCGTTCCGATCTTTTTATAAATATATTTCTTAAATACATGTTTTCATACGCGGTTGTGATGTAGTGCTCACTTGTACAGTCGTGAACGCTACAATGGATTTGTGATGCGTTGTTTGTAGATTTTCAGCAATATGTTTGTGGATGTGCTGCTGTGTTGTAATTGAAGTTAGTTTCGAGCAGTGTTTCTGCTGATAACACCTATGCATGAGGCCGTCCGTCATCTCATTGCAGGGTGAGTGTTGCCTTTTCCCCCAGAAGTCGTCTCAATTCCCCAGTCAGCTCATTATTCTCTAATCGGCTTATAGAAAATGACTGACGGGCAAGGAGACGAGAGTCTTATTTGCACCTAGTGCGTTGCTCAGCATCAGGGAGTGGAATATGTAACGCTCACACTTGGAGAGTTGGGAGAACATGGTGGTGTCACACACCGGAAGAATTTGGGTGAAATAAGGAAGTGACACACCAACAAACAAAAAAACTACCCGTCTCACCATTTCCAAACCATCATGGCAAAATTGTAAATATTAATCTCTAGTTCTTCAAAAACTAAACTTTTGTTTGCCATTTAGTAAAAAAATCTCTGCTCCATTTTTTGATTTTCAAATCCATGATCTTTTACAGCTTTGATCTACCACTTTGACCACAAGATTTAAATTGTTTCAAACTGCAACCATAATAAAAAAGAATCCAGAGTTTAGCTTATTTGTATCGACCGAAACTGACTCAATGTAAGTGTGGCTGACCGATAGCTTGAAGTCACCGAAATGTAATAGGATTTGCCAACCTATTTAGAAATATTGCAGATGGACGTTTAAGAGAAGGCATTGAAGTGAAATTGTTCTGCACAGGCTGAATGCCTTTGTAGTCAAACACTCGATCATATCGCTATGTGCGGCTGTAACGTGCCATCAATGCAATGCCTGACATTAACAAAACCAGGCTTCGTGTCACTCTATGCAATATCATTAGGGCCCTCATCTCACTCCCCTCACCATATCAATCCACCCATCTCATTCTCTGTCCTCTGCACTCTCTGCACTGGGGGGGGGTTGGGGGGTGTAGCGTAATGGGGAGGATGTGCTCAGACTAAGGACGGCGTATTGATCCGTGCTTTCTGATGGACTTAGAGGCTGCTTGTCACTCTGACAACCAAAGACAAATAGTGCATCAGGTATAGGCAGCTTTGCGGCTGTGCTGACCGCCTGAAAAAAACAAAAAAACACACACACACAAAAAAAACAGCCAGAACGGTTAAACCGTTTCTGGGAGGGAGGAGGGGTATTCGGGGCTAAAAGCGGCGCACCTCGTTAAATACTCAGCGTAAGCCCTGTGGTTTTCATTGATTGTCCAGCGATGCCTGAGCCTTATCCCACGCGGCCTCCCCTGGAAGAGGCAAAATGAACATGAGCTATACGAGAAGCAAGGGATGATTGTTTTTTGTATCTTGAGTCTATTTTTGAACTGGACATGTTCACGAGGGCTGGCCCGGGCAACTAAAGGGCCGCCACAAAGCGGACTCATCCTTGCTGGGGGGCATCTCACTGCCTTCTGCTTTGGTAGACCACGCACAGCACACAAAGCCACTGCATAACACCCCCACCCCACCCCCTTGCTTTTTCTCCACCTCCTGCTGCAGCATCGATGAGATTGTCATCTCATTCTTGCACCTGGCTGCACACTGCGGATATTATTTGCAGCTTTTCCACAATCTTAGCACACCCACACACACACACCAACAACACGCGCAAACGTGTTGTTGCTGAGGCTAACCTCATACACTGTCCTGCTACAGTCTTAACCCAAATCCCGATTCCAACCCAAAATCAAGCCATGACCCCGTAATCCTCTTAAACAAGTAAGGAAAAGCGAAATGCCCTCCCTTTGCATGTGTGTGTGTGTTGTTCATCCCATCCTTAGGAGGACCTCAGAGTACCACACACGTGCTCTAACAGGCGTTAGGACCCCGTATTTCCCTGCGTGCTCAGAGAGTAGAGCCGAAGACGGGCAAACGGAGGACGGACGGGTGGAGGTGATGGAGAGATCCGCATTTGTGGAGTCAGAGAAACGCTGAGAGTGGCAGAAGAAAGTTGACACCGGGTGAGCTGCGCCGCGACCGCGACGAGGCTTCATGAGGCACCTGCTGGTGCGCGCGAGGGGAGGAGAGCCGGAGCCAAGCGGGATGCTCCGCAGGGGGGAGGGTCTTTGACGAGGCATGCACGCCGCCGCCGCCGCGCAGTTGTGACAGGCGCGTCCGCGCGCACCCACGGCCGCATCTCGACGGTGCGACGAGATGAGGACAAGTTGGACACCGTGTGACTCAACGGCCTCGTTGCATCCCTCGCGCGGGCACGCGTAGCACGCAGGCTATCGGCGCGCGCGCACACACACGCACACCTTCTGCACATGCCCACGCCGAGCGCGTGCACATCGACGGATCAGTGTGGAGCAGCATTCGGTTGGAACCGGGACGCTGGATTCCGCCGTCTCTTCGTGGGAGACTCATTCCGAGGACCGGACCGGACGGGTCAGCGTAACGTGAAGGTGAGGAAACATTTAAAAAAGGAACAGATTGTGTGTGTGTGTGGGGGGGGGGGGGGGGGGGGGGTCTCTGTGTAGTGTCAGTGACAATAGCTTAACGTTGCTTTAACGTGGGTGGCAATACACCCACCCTGTTTTCTCCACACTACATTTACTCCCTCCGTTGAGAAATCATTTTAGGAACGAAAATAAAGACATTTAAATTTTAACGGGATTGCTGTTGAACCTCGAGCCTTCCTGTACGTTCCTGTCATAATTCAGATTGTTTTACCGATAATGTGTTTGCCTCATCACAATCATAATTGATTAGTGTTGGTGCAACCAAGCACACTATGTCCGAGCTATGCTTTCCATTCTTACATGCCAAGTACATTCAGGAGAGCATTGCCTGCATTTTATTATCTTAAAGTTGATTACATTTCTATGGCAGAGTGCATGTTATCATCAATATATCAAATATGCTTCAAAAGCGAAACTTGGTACACAGATATCATTGGATATAATTTTTTAATTGAAAGAAATAATGTGGGAGGTTTATGTGAGTGAAGCCCTCAATATCCCAGATGCTTGAGTAGCATTACCTGGTCTGCAACACGAGTGCTCCACTGGAAGGTGGATAACCTATTCAAGCATGGTTCCAATAGCTCCACATTGTTGCCATTTAGTGAACGCTAACCCTAATCAAGCCTTTTTTGGACAAATAAAGTGTCGACAAAAGATTCTTGGAACGAAAGTTCCTCATTCGGGGGAAACGCAACCCCCCTGCTCTTTAAAAATACACACAGTTCTCCTCCATTGTGCACGTTTTGATTTGCTGCTGTAAGACGAAGCTGCTGTGCACCGAAATAAAAACACACGTCCCCTCTAATACTTCAGGGAACCCGACACATGCAGCTCGCTCAACATATTTCTGTCTTAGTTCTGGCTGACAACAAAGGAAATTGGGAAAATGTGCATTGGTGGCTTTGTGTGTTTAGGTCATTGTTAATTAGAAGAAAAGAAATATGCCCACCCTCTGTGATGATGATGATGATGATGAGGAGGAGGAGGAGGACATGTAATACATCATAGTTCTTGTAAAGATCTGTGAGAGGCTAATTACCCCGCTGCGCACCGACACTTGTCTTAGTCACTTGTAAGGACATTTGTCTCTCATCCTTTCTCTGAAATTAGCCTGAGCACAATTCCTAAAGCCCTTATACTAAAACCTCAAATGATTTATCTTCTGTGGACCAGAGATTTGTCTCCAGGTTGAAAGGTGAAGCCCCACAATGAACCGATTTTTATTGTAACATTAAAATGAATACTATTACACACACGCACACAGATACAGATAAACATATGCCGGCACATAATTACTCTGATGTAAACACTACTATTAGTCTACTTATGCAGTCTTTGTGTTGGCCTTGTTTTGCCTCGGTTCAATACAATCTGGGAGGGATGAAACACTTCTCTTTCTAATTATTTAGTTATAGCGACTCTGCAGAGCATTAGAACACAGTGTTGTAAGTTACAACGCAGTATGTTATGTTTACCTCAGTGCAGAATGCAGTGTGTTGTATGCCTTATGGAATGTGCATCATAAGAACTGAAACAACCTTATGTTTCACGGTCAAATGGTTTGTCATACAGTACACACATGTAAACCATGGAGGACATATCTGTAGAAGCATGGCACAAGCACACCCAACTACACAAACAAAACAACATTGCAAAGCTGCAGCTCTGTCTCCGTTCAATGTGTGTGTGTGTGTCCCGTGGTGACGGCTCACAGATGCACATAATAGAACACTGAGTACAACATACAACTCGCTCTGCAGAGATTTCTGGAGCTCTTCGTAGCATATTGCTTATGGGTAACTTCCCATTCCTCATTGCACACAAGCACTAGCTGTGTGAGCAGTGTGTGTGTGTGTGTGTGTGTGTGAGCATGTAGGAGGCAGTCCATGCAGGGCTTCAAAGGGTCTGTTTACTGTGTTTGTCTCAAAGGGTAAAGTGATACATAGAAGCAAGGAAATGCATGTGTTTCCCGTGTGAAGGAAATGAGTGTGTTTGTCTGAGGTTAGAGCGGGGCACAGAGTGCACTTGATTAATGAGCTCACTGTCATGCACACATTATACAGACAGAGCGAGAAAGAGAGAGAGAAATAGAGAGCGAGAAAGTGCATCTTGGTCTTTATGTATGCAAACCCAGGGCCCAGCGTGACTGCACTCATTTGTTATTATGGAGTAGATCTGGGGAAAAGATCCATCCTTCGCAGTGTGATGTGACACACTGCGCATCCTTACTGGAAGGCACGGCTCTACGCTGGATTCATCCCATCCAGTTATTATCAAGCCGAGGAGCAGCACTGAAATGGCAAATTAGCCCCTGCTTCATTTATCCCGCAGTGAGCACTCGACTCCTGGTGAATTGGTTTCCATAGGAACGTGATGTTACTATGGGCTTTCACGAGCTGTGCAACATGAGAGAGCGATAGAGAGAGAGAGGGGGTGTGAGGGATGTAGGGGGTGGGGGGCGGGGCATTTACCTGCCACTTGGCTTTTCAGGTTCGGTGTTGGAGCATCTCGCAGCCCGCTCTGGTCCTCTCAGCCTCACATCGCTGCTCGTCGATGTGCGTCTTTTTCTTTTCTTTCCTATTTTGCACATGCCCCGTGTCATGTTCCCTTTTCTAACTAACGTTCAACTCAGCAGGCACTCGGATTTCTGTGGTCAACTGAAGAGAAAAGATCGAAATATTCTCTCCAAAGTAAAGGTCCTATATTTACATTCAAAAAGATATTTTCTCCATATTTGAGCTGCAATATAAACCAATTTCTCAGACAGACTAACATACATGTGTTAAGGACTTCTCCGACTACTACCTTTTTACTGTACATATTAAGAGATCTTTCCAAAGTTAATGTCCTATCAAAAAGCTAGTATCAGAGGATTTCAAGTAAAGCTGTTTTCTCAATAATTCCAAACAATGACTGATGTACCTGTGTTCAGGATATCTCTAACTACTCTTATAGTGAAAAGGAAATATTTTTGCTATAATAAAGAGATTTTCTGAAATAAGAAATATACATTTGAACGTTTAAAAAGACAATATATCAACATGTGAGGAATTACTAAATGATTGTTCTCAATCTTTCCAGACAATAATTGATGTACAGTTGTGATCAAAGGCTGACATACACTTAAAAAACACGTATACATGTATACATCTCTTATTCTTCTATGATAATTGGAGCCCATACAATTTGTCACAGAAATATTGAAGAATTTTGGTTCTTTTATGAATTTATTATGGGTCTTCTGAAAATGTGACCAAATCTGCTGGCTCAAAAATATACATACAGCAATGCTAATATTTGGTTACATGTCCATTTTCACCTCAATTAGGTTCTTTTGATATAGGCATCCACAAGCTTCTGGTTGAATCTTTGACTAATCCTCTTAACAGAATTGGTACAGTGCAATTCAATTTGTTGACTTTCTGACACAGAAGGTGTGTCATCTTCAGAATCAGAATCATGATCTTCTTGAACCTGCGAATATGGGACTTTTACTTTGGATAATTCTCTAAATTTGTACAGTAAAAATATCTCATTTACTGTATAGTCAGAGAGTCCGGTCCTGTGTACACACACATCGGTCATTGTCCGGAATGTTTGATTTAAGAGCTTTTATTGCGGTTGCGGTTATTCAAGTCTTTGCGTCACTGTGTGTTTCAGAAAAGCCGCGGAGTTGTTGCAAAACCTTTTTGTGCAATACTTCATTGTGGCTGCACACTGGGGGGGGGGGGGGGGGGGGGGGCGCATCGCTTGCTTTTATAATGATGGGGAGCGGTCGGTTATCAAAATATTGAACATATACAGAATCCCTTAGTGTTCATTTCTAAAGCCTCGCATTATTTATCCGGATAGTTTTTTGTGTGTTTTTGAACGGTGACAAGCCGGAAAACCTTCCGAAATTAAATAGGAGTAACAAGGCGATTTTTTATATGTAAAAAGTAGAAAGTACAGATATTTGCGCGAAAATGTAAGTAGTAGAAGTAAAAAGTCGTCTTATAAAGTATAGATACCCAAAATTTCTACTTAAGTACAGTAACGAAGTAATTCGTTACCTGACACCTCTGGCACGGAGACAAAGTCTGGATCATGAGGAAGGAGTCGGATCACAGACACGGGATGGATGGAGCAGAGTAGTGTATGACAAAGCACCAGTCAGATGGGGGGAGGGGGGAAGGGGGGGGGCTCTTGTAAAAGCTTCCTGCCCTCCACCTGACTGGATGCTTTATGAGCTTTGCAGAATCAGAAGAGGATACAGGCTTATAATATAGCTGACAGAAGTATTTTCATGGTGGCTGGGCCGCGGTGCGGGTGGGGAGGGAGAGGGGGGGGGGGGTGTTGTAATAAAGTTGAGTGCATCTCTCCTGGAATGAAGCTGCAGGGAGATTGGGAGGGGAGGGGGGGAGAGAAGTGATACAAATATTAGTGCGCCTGTGTGTAGATGGGAAGCAGCCGTTGCTGACGTCAGTGGACCATCACTCAGCACACAGAGGTACTTCTTACCCTCCATGAAAATGGGGCAGCGCCTATTATTCCGTGTCACCCTTTTTCTCTCTGTGCTGTGCACTGAGGCGTGCGACAGCGAGTCATTGATCTGGAGCCCGTGAAGCACTCTGCCATGCAGAATGACTTACTTACTAATGAGATATTATGTGGTTTGTTCAAAACGCACATTCTCATTCCATTGCTAATGAAAGCATCCTCGACAATAAACACAGAGACACTGTTAATCATCCCTTCTCTCAGCGAATGTCTTCACTCCTCAGTGAGGGGCTAATTTTAGAATTTTTACACAAAGTATCACAAATGTGATCTGAGCACCGCTGGGAAAGGTTTTGATGTCCCTTGTCACTCCATGTTATGGAGGCAATCAGCCTCAAACGTTGAACCATTCATCCATTTTCCAAGGGGCTTATCTCAGTGTGGTGGGGGGGGAAACGTTGACGTTTTTAACACTTGTGTTAAAGCTCAAAATCAAAATGTAGAATGCCATGAGATCAGCAGAATGAGATCAGCTAAATCTCTTTTTGTATATTTTCGTCAAGTCTCAGTTAAACATCCTTTTAGTCTCCCTTGCCTCTGTAATTACCCATTTCCATACAGTACCATGTATTACACAACTTCTAAATGGCTTTTTTAGGACTCTGTTGTGAACGAGTCAAAGACTAATTGTCACGGAGGGAGCTCTTGAGGAGGACTCAGACGCAGAGTAGAGCTGAAAATATTTTATATCCTAACAAAAATACACAGGGAAATCCCTGGAAACACAAACCTCTCCGAAGAGGGATGAACGGGGAAACCTGGCTAAACTAACAGAGCTGGGCAATACTAAAATGACAGGAAGCAAACAAAAACCTCTCTGAGCGAGGAAAGGAGAAAATAAAAAAACAAAGTAGAACCAAAAATGCTCTGATTTAACTCCACGAGCTGCAATGTCAACGCAGCAAAAGCCAAACCAAAAATCTCTTATTGTAGGAGGTATTAAACTACAAGGAAATAAAAAAAATGCTCTGAATTAACTCAAAGAGCTGAATAGTCAAAAATGCAAAATGAAAAACCGAAATCTCTCTTACCGAGGAGAAAAAAGAATAATCAATCACTAACCAAAGGGCTCTGAAATAATTTGAAAAGCTGTGGAGCAATAAAAGGCTTAAGGCCAACTCAGGAAACTACAACAAGGTTCGGGACGGACAGACAGACAAAAATCTGCCTTGGACTTGATACTAATGTGAGGCGTGTGTGTGTGTGTGTGTGCAAGACGAAAGGACGTGACACACTGGCACAGGACAAGGGGAGACGCAGACTATAAGTACACATGAGGGAAGTGTGGGAACAGTTGGACACAATCAGGAATCAGGGGAGACAATCAGACTTAAGTAGACTTATGGTCAAAACTGAGGGTAGGTGTGGATAATCAAGGAGGTGGCAAACCCGCCATGGCAGGAACTGAAACCATCGTAGAAAACGAGCTTCTGTCCTGTTCAAAAAGCTGCAGGTGTTACATGGCATGAGGGTTATCTCCAAAGGCTGCGTGGCAGCAACTAATGTGCAGAGTTACAGTGTGTGCGTTGTTCTCACTGACATGTCATTGTTTCACACCATAAAGGGAAGTATTATTAGGCTCTTTTATCTGCTTTTACTCATTTTATGGCGGGGGGCAAAAATGAACAGTTAACCATCTACTTTTGGGTTGATCTATTTTTTTTTTTGCCTCTTCAGTGGCAGCCTTTCAAATAGCACTACTGGCCTGACTTCTTGTATCTGATGGGAATTTGTGGTTGGGTTCAGTTGTGTAGCCCAATTAGTTTGTGTGTGTGTGTGTGTGTGTGTGTGTGTGTGTGTGTGTGTGTGTGTGTGTGTGTGTGTGTGTGTGTGTGTGTGTGTGTGTGTGTGTGTGTGTGTGTAAAAGGAATAATAACTCTCCAAACTGCAGCCTTGGCAGTTAAGCTTTTGAAGTCTAAATATTTTGTGTGACCTTGCTCCTCTCTTGACAGACCTCCTCGTCCTCATCATACTGGACAGAGAGCTGCCTGACTCCTCGTCTGTCCCGAATGAATCCCTCTTAAGGTGGATGGGGGAGGGGGGGGGGGGGGGGGGGCATTAAAAATACATGTCCCAAAGGAGTGCTGCCTCGCCATGCAGCAAACCCGCAGCCATAAATCAACACCGGAGGACTTTTGATTTCTTAATCATGGCTTCCTGCAGCAGCAGCAGCAGAGGAACCGACTTGTTGGCGGGCCCGCTGACCCGCCGCCGCCGTGCATAGGATTCTATTTCTGGAGCCACGTTGCTTTTACAGATTAACTGCCCTCAAATATGGCCCCAATCCGACAGTAGTTAGACTGCTGCCGGAGGTTGTTCAACTCACCCCCCGGAAACAAACACACCGCCGTATTTTTTGTCCTTTTTCTTCACAATTGTTTCTTCACTCGCAACATTGACTTTCACTGATCTAATTCATTCTGATAACATGACACCGTGCTTTCGATAATTAAGACTTTGTGTTGATTGCTTGAGACAGTTTCCATGAGCTGCTGAGGGCGGGTCACACTGAAAACCCCATTGCCCAGTGTTTTCGTTAGCCTTTCAGGGGCTAATCAAGGTCCTCCATCATCAGAAGTGACATTCCCATATTGTATGAGCGAGAAAGTGAGCCCACATTAGCATATTCATGAACGCTGACGCACTCAATCATGTGAAATGAATGACGCGGGGCAAACCCCGAGCCATCGAGCCCTGAAACAAATAGCTTACGACATGTGAGGAAAAGAGGATCTCGAATCCCCTGCACAAATTCATATCACATATCACAGCACACGGGAGACGGGCACCGCTGGAACATAAAGGATATTTCATAAACCTGGCATGTGTTTTCAGCCTCTGGACCTGTAATAAGAGAAAAGTTAAAGAATAGGATTACGGATGGATTATCACTGAAACACTAAAGCCGCCAAAGCAGCTGCCTTTGCGTAAACCCGCTGAATCTCTCCAGGGAGTCGCTCCGCGGACCCATTTGTAGAATACATTTGGCTGTGGATGTGGTGTCCTCTTGTGCGGTTGCCATTAAAAGAGACGGATGGAGAACATAGATGAGCTGGAGCACCCTCTTCTGGGAGAAAGCCCCCACAACAGCCGGGCATCGGGGGCGGGCCCGAAGCCCGGGCCTGGACCGGCCCCTGGCGGGATGTGCAAGGGCATCCTGGTGAAGTGTGAGGAGGACAGGGCCTACCCTCCCTTAGGCTGGAGGAGCTATCCTGGACATCGTCCTGAGCTTCAGCAGCACCAGCCACTGGACCCGTGCTCCTTACCTCGCACGCTGGAGTCCTTTTATCCGCCGGCTCCCATCTGGGGCCACGCCGACTCCCTGCTCAGCAAGGACTACCTGGAGACCACATTTGTGGACATTCGGCCCGGCTCCACACTGGAGAGGAAGCTGCTGGTCGAGACGCAGGACTTCCACAGCGCGTCCTACAGCTTGGACGATGAGGACGACCTGCTGCCTGACTCTGACGTAAGACGCCGCACACGCATGGTGTTGAGAGGGTTTACTGTGTACTGAATACAGGGTATTAGAATGACATATTGTTAAATCACTGTTTATTCAAAACTTCTTCAGGAGGCAGTGCAGTGTATTCGCTTTCCACGGATGCTCAAGAGAAGGACTTTATTTTGTGTCAGAATAATAGTGAAAAGGGAAAAATGTCTGGAGTTTCTGTCCAAGATCATCAAGTGTCTTGTTGGGTGGAACCAACAGTCTAAACTCAGCCATAATCATTTCACAATGATACACTACAGAGAAAAGCAGTCCTGTAGGGTCCCAAAGTAGTAGCAGAGCGTAAACCTTGAGTTGATGCGTGTTTCTGTTCATTTGCTCCCACCGACTCGTTCCGTTAGTGAAAGCAAAATGTATTTTATTCATCCAAAGTTCTTGAATAACAGCTTCCCTTCTTCTGTGAGTATCGTTGTTCAACTGTACAATCCAATTTCTTCGTATTATTATCAAATCAACACGGTCAGAAAACTGTCCGGCTTAACTGAACATGCAACACGCTACACATTTGGCTCCTACAAGTCCTAAAACTAGAAAAGCTGAGTCAGGGAGCCGTTAATGGATGTATGTCAAATTGATCTAAACATCAAAATATTCGCAGCTAAATTTTCTGTCAGTTTAATAAATTCCCTATTTACTCATTACTTCGCTCCAACACATCAAATAATCATCCTACCGGTCCGATTCGTTTCTACCTCGTCTCTGGGTGCAGACTCCGGGAGCCAAAGAGGAACTTAAAATAAATGCTCTCTGATTACGTAAAGCTCCTCTCCTGCTGCGGCGCAGGTAATGACACTACAGTAGCGATGGAGGTTGCCAGATCCATTTCATAGCTCACCGAGCACAGCCCACTCTACAGCGAGATGTAAATCAGCTTTAAGACTCTCACACTGGTCATCTGACGTTTTGAGAGTCAGCGTGAGAATGTTGCATGCTGTAAAAATGTCGCAAGCAAGTAGCTGCGAGTCGTTTAGCTGATTATGAAAATTCTCTCAGCAAGGTCACAAAGGTCACATCACCCACTGCGAAACTAAAAGGCTGAAGGCTGTTTTTTCCCATGATGACTTTGATTAAGAATTTTAAGCCACACACAGTACGGCACCACACTCACATACACACACATACAAATCGAGGGGACTGCTGTAAAGTTCAGGTAGGGACAAAAACCGGCACGCAAAAGGATTTATTTTTCCCCTGCTCATTCTGAATGCTGGCAGTAGTGGCGGAGGCCCGTGGGAATAAAACCTTGCTGTGGCCTCAAAGAGCATCTTTTTCCCCCTTGTTTCTTTCCAAGCCCCCAGTTAGAGGAGTCAAAGTCATCACTGCTTCACGCTGAATGATCAGTACAATAACAAAGCCGAGGAGGTGACCTCAGGAAAGGTTTTAAAGTACTCTTTGTATGGATGTACTCTTTATTTTCCCTCTGACTGATCTTCTTTAATGTTTTAAAAGCACACATTTTTAAAGGGATGCTGGTCTGTGAAGCATTTGCGCAATTGATGCAGAAGCATCTCTGGAAAATGCACAATCATTTCGCTCACACAACAAAACAAGCAGAGCAGTGAGACGGGGTCAGAGTGAAGAGAGAGGAAGTCAGAATGAATATGCGGCTGTTCCAAAAAGATGCATGAGTCACAAATTGCCTGCGGTCAGCAGAGCTAGTGCACATCCAGGCTAACCCCATTCAGTCACATTAGCTAACAGCCACCAGCACAGGCCTCACAGTTGTTTGGAAGACGGGAGCACAATACAACGAGCACATATACAATGTGTCCATAAAGCAGTGACTTAATGTTAGAGCACATTATATCTCGAGTAAGTGCAAACAAACCAATGACTGTAGGCTTTGAGTCCAAAGGGTTGGTGAAACCAATAATGTATAATGTATATCTTACTCATCCACATCTGGCTGCAGATATTTTTTTACCTCAATAGCGAGGCTGAAAGGGAAAAACACACTGTATTGGTGACTATACACTATGAAAACTAGAGCGATGCGCTGCCACAATTGTTCATTGGAATTTGATTTGTTTGATTTGATTTTCCTTGTCCCGGTTTCTCTGGAGAGCCCACAGGTCCCTTTTGAATGAAATAAATAATCCCTGTGAGCAATTTTCACATTATGTTCTGTGGATTATCCGGTGTAACAGGGACACATTGTTTAGTGAGACATGGCTGATGAATAATCTTAAATGTAATTTCCAATTGCATTTGTGTAATGGTAGAAATCCCAAAGACAAGTATCTTAGAACCTCTGCAAACAAACCCATGTGTGAGGTTTCCTTCTGTATTTTAACCTGAACTCAAGCTACATGCACTCTGTTTTAATCCCAGGACTCATCCATTGATGACTTCAGTGATACAGAAAGTGAGAGCAACTTCCCTCTGATGATCCCTCAGGACTACTTGGGTCTGGCCTTCTTCTCTATGCTCTGCTGCTTCTGGCCCCTGGGCATCGCTGCCTTCTACCTTTCACAGAAGGTGCACACACACACATGCACACTTAATCCAGAGCTGACAAGGTACTACCTGGCACTGTAGTTCACAGCAACTGATAACTTCATACCCTCTGTAGGCAACAGGTCCAGTTTACCCATATATATATATATATATATATATATACATGGGTAATTTGATGGCTGAGATGATCAAAGGGAAAAAGGACACTGTACCAACTATCTCATCAGTCACTATTACCTGTGACAGTGTGGAAAAGCCCATAACACCTCTATTTCTAGTGGCCAGAGGCCCCTTAGTTCATATAGGCGTTCCTCCAGCAGTGTGTGTGTGTGTGTGTGTGTGTGTGTGTGTGTGTGTGTGTGTGTGTGTGTGTGTGTGTGTGTGTGTGTGTGTGTGTGTGTGTGTGTGTGTGTGTGTGTGTGTGTGTGTGTGTTGGGGGGGGAATTCCATTTAACGTTTTTGCAAAGCAAGCTGCAAAGTCCTTTTGATCAGATCAATGGCCTTCGTTATAGTTTAATTAGAGTCATAACAAGGAGCCCCAAAGTGATAGATTTACAATATTGTTGAGTGCCGCCTTGAAACAGAGGTCGGAGTCAATGACGAGGACTGGAGGGGGAGAGGAAGGAAGGAGGAAGGAGAAAGTGATGAATGTGGCACAACCGCTGAGAGGGAACATACTACGGGGTCTATGGGTTTAGCGTGTGACTGGAATGATTGGAGGAGGAAAGTGGAGGCCAGGGAGGACATTGACAAATGATGCAACATGCCCATCTCCTCTAATCCTTATCTCTCCTCTGCTGTTTCCTCCAGACTAACAAGGCGTCAGCTGAGGGGGATTTTCAGGGGGCCAACGCGGCGTCTCGCCAGGCCCTGTGGCTCTCGGTGCTATCTATTGTGTTTGGGATCATCACGTACATCTGTGCCATCGCTGCATTGATTTCCTACCTGTCTGGAAAACCGCCATAAAAGCAAACTATTACAACACACACACACACACACACACACAGACCTGTCACACATCTCATGAATACCAACACAAATGTAAAATAACCAGTGTTTGTTTGTCAACCCAGCTGGAAAAGGAAAGGACAGCTGGTGCATTGATCATAATCGCCTCTAATGGGATTAGGGCATTATTTAGCTCAGAGGATAGTCCTCATTGAACATAACTTCCACTATACATATCGAAGATTCAATCTGTAAATGTGATTCATGATGTCTCTCAAGGACCTGAGCTACCTGTCATCCTTTCAATTGTTATGCTGTCGTCATATTTGAAACATTTACTCAAGTATAAACAAAAAAAAAACGTGGACGAAAAATGCAGATGTTACGGCAACACTGTAGATATCACTGTCACTGGAAGCAGAAAGTGAGGAGACACGCGGCCCAGGAGGAGCCCAGAGGAGGAAGGGAGATGGAGGCTGCAGATTTGTGAGAAGGTCGTAGCAAGGACGAGGCAGCAGCTGAATCCCGATGGACCTCGTTATGCTGTCCTAGGGGGGGTGAAAGCTGGGGACAGCTTTTACAACCTTTTCTTTTTATATGTGGAGCCAGAAGCGTTAATCTTTCAGAGAAGCCAGAGTGTCTTGCTACAGCTTTTGCAGTCCAGAAACACTGCACATGTTCATCCTGGTTTCACATTCTGCGTCACATTGTTAACCTGCAGAACAGACTGAATCTGCCTTGTTTGATGCCAAGTTCATTGAATACCTTTAGTATCATATAGTGCCATATAAGAAAAATAAAGATAACTTTAGGAGTTTTCGAATGAAAATCAGAGTGTTGATGTGAAACACTGTCTCCCGAAAATAAAGGAACTGCTTCTGTTTACAGTGTTAGGAAAGAATGACATAGACGGGAGGTGCAGACATGAAAGGGAAAGTGCCAAAAATATGGAAGATACTCCAAGGATGATCCTTTTATGAACTGTTCCATGAAAAAGAAGCAACCAGGCTGCTGCTCCACGCTCTCCAGATATAGATTGTGCCACTTTCTCTTTTGAAAAGACAACTGAAATCCTTCAGAAAGTTCACTTCTTGCCCTAATATGACAAACTTGAAAATGAAGTTGCAGCGTACACTTATGCAAACATAACGCTCTGTTCGGATGAGCAAGGGGTAAAAAACAAAATAAAAATAAAAAAAAAGGTTGGCTGGCGAGCCATGTGATGCATGAGTCAGTAAAACCTCCAGTTTGGTCACGACAGAAACCTGCATGGCCAGTTTGTGGTTTGCCATGTACGAACCGGCCCCGAGCTCCGATCCCTTCCTTCACCTGGTCCTGAACTATTGCAAAGAAACCAGCTTCGCTAAAACTCAAAACACCCTGGCCATATTGGTTTGAGCTTAAGTGTGCCATCAAGGAAGCAACAATGGAGCTCAAAGTAAATGATTTAAAAACATTGAAAAAATAATGTGTATAGTCAACCTTGACGTTTTCTATTTAGATGTATAGTTTTTATAGTCTCCCGATGAAGCGTAAATACTTTTGGTTTTTCTGCAAACCCAGTGTTGTATCAAGACTGAGCTGATAATTAAAATGGTCACTGTAGACGATATATGCGCGTGTGCACACACCCCCCCCGTGATGTGCTGCGAGGATGCCCCACTGACCCGAGGCTTCACAGTGTCGTACAGTCCTGACAAAAAAATACTTTGTTGTTACAGCCGAGTTATCCCAATTATTGATTTATACGTGAGCATTTATTTTGGATTGCCTCGACGGGTCTCGCTGTCAACGGGACAGGCTCCAGTCAGATTTGTCTGACATTGTACAAAACAAGGTCAACAGTTATGGCAAACAAAATAGTACAAGTTATATTTATTTTACATTGTTTTATTACATGTAAATATCAAACAGAATAATCCATGAATCCCAATAAATGCACTTGTTTAACACTAATCTCTGCTTTTTATTTTGCACCGTCACAATAGTTAATAATAATAATGCCTCAACTGCAGCACAGCTCACTATAACTCAAGTGAAGCAATGGTATCCCAATGTGGTGATTAAATGCTTTAATACATCAGTATATACATTTCTTGTAAAATGGAACATTTAAAAAAAAAAAAAAACAGACTGGAGAAAGAACAGAGCTTCTGCTTCATCCGAGGGTTTTGGAGTATCTGCGCTTGACAGAGTCTCTGTAGAACTGGAAGATCTTCTCTGATGCTTTCTGACTGACTGCAACACACTGCTGCAGCTGTAAAAGAAACAAATATATGAAAGGTCTGCGATATATAAATAGATGCAGAATATGAAAAACATCTCGTTATCAGCAGACAGATCACAGACAACGCTGGAAGATCATTAGACTGCTGCACATTTGCTCACTCATTTACAAACCTCGTTCACCGAAAACGATCCTTTGGTGGACGACATCATAACTCTGCGTTCTTTGCTGTCAATAGCAAAGGTCATCACAGCACGACTTTCCTGGGGAGAGCGGCCACAGACGCGAACAAGTTAACGGAGGCACCGAGGACGCGCAAACTGGGTAGGGCTGCACTCGAAAACAGGGTTTGGGTTCATGACATCATCCATCGCCGCACACAGCTCGGTGGAATTCACCAGCTCCTCCAGGAAGTGCATCTGGATTCAGGCCAACCAGTCGCCAGTTTGATCAATCCGTCATGTTCAATGTTATGAATCGGTGACACCAACTTACTTGCAGTGCTTGGTCTCCGGTGAGGGGCAGTTTCTTAAAATATATTCATACTTCGGCAGCAGGAGCATCTCAATGCTGATTGGCTTTCAAAAGACAGCGTCGGGAGAATATTTTGCAAATGAGGGAAATTTGCTTTGCTCCATTTGCTGCGTTCCTTTGTGCGGAGTCATTCGTACAGACGTTTGAAAATTTGCTTTGTTCGCAACCAGTCGCGTCTGTGCATCGACTACTCGTGCTAAGAATAAGCTTTTTGTGTTAACATAGCATTAGTTTTCTATGTTTCCCAAAGTGTTTGTTGAAATCCACCAAACCGTGGATTTGTGAAAGATTAGAAACTCTTTTATATCCGATGTTCATACGAACAATTCATTTTACTGGGATTTGGACCTTGACTGGCATTTTAAACCCAAAAGATGATCATTTGCTATATTTCATAGACTTTCTATTAATCTAAAAGGCATTCAAATGCCTTCTTCATTCCTGTACAATAAAACTGATAAATATTAGTAACTAATCAATTAAATATACTCAACTCGTCACATGCCCTGGGACAACTGCTTCCTCGAAACTAAATGATTGAGATTTGTTGGGTGGGATGCATTATGTCACATTGGAAATCTGATTAAATAAACCAAAGGGCTTTAGGGAATGTGTTTTTTTAATTATTTTTTTTTTTCACAGCACATGAGCCTCAGATATACCTTTTCCTGCGCGGCAGTGGGGTCTGTGATGATTTGACCGTCTACGTCTATGGCACAGGTAACGCCGCAGAACAAGCAACTCATTGGCAGACCGGCATCCATAAGAGCCATGCAGGCAGCGTTCAAAAAGCACGATAAGATCTGAGGACCAGATAAGGAAGAGAACTGACCAGGAAACACCATAAACATATGGTTTCAGGCCCCCAGCAGCTGAGCTTTACTGAAAGGATACAGAACCATCATCATGTATCAGCTGAAGAATGAGAGTGAGGGACGAGCGAGGATGAAGTGACAAGAGCAGAGATGCTTCGCAGGTTTCTCTCACACACTGCTCCTGTGCTCGCTCCCTTACACCTAAAAAGGCAAAAAAATGTTGGGATACAAACTGGAAACAAACAGGACGACTTACACCACTGTGTTGTGGTGTGATATAGCCATTATTGCACACCAAAATAACTTGCCTGTTTGAAAATATTAGAAAACTGAACATTAGCGAAGCAAATAAGTGCTGGAAAGATGAAAAATAGGTTATCCCTAATAAAAACACCCATGTTGCGTTCAGGAGGCAAATAAACACGTGAAATAATTATAAAGCGGTGAGAAATAAGATAATCACTTACTTGGCAGTCCCACTTTGGGTTGTATTAACACATCCAGTGTTGCCCGGTCATAGATTTCCTTACTGACCTTGACCTCGGCTGGTCCATAAGCTGCGGCCAGGACACTTGTGTCTCCTTCACAGAATTATAAAAAAAACAAAAAAAACTGTATTATTCAACTGAAAACATATAACTCCAGATGGGGAAAATAGTAGTAGAGTGCAGACCGGTGACAGGTGTGTCGTTTATGACCAAATGAGTGAAATTAAGTTAGAATTTATACAATAAATAACAACTAGAACTTAAAACGGTAAACATTTATGACCAATGTTGAATGACTAGTTTGTTTAGTGCACTAAAAAAGAAAATGTAACGTCCAATTGTACAACAATCATTGTGAAAAGCTGATTACCAAGTATGCCCTAGAGACAGACTTGATATATTTAAAAATCTAGCCCAACAAAAAGTGAACTACAAAGTTGCTGCTGCTGTTCCATTTAAACACAAACTCAATGCTAAAGTCACTTACTAAGTACTTAAGTACCTTTACTACTACTCGTAGATTTCAATCTTGATCCTTATGAACGTTTACTTAGGTGGAATTTAAACACTGACATAAGTAATGATATCTTTACCTAAGAAGAAAAGAGCTGAATAAGTCACTACCTACGACACTGTCGGTGAAACACAGGCTGCTGTATCTGGCTGATATTCGGACTATTGATGAGCTAAATAAAGTACAAGGAAGAGTGACCTGCACGCAATCCAACACATGACTGCCTTGACCATGCTAAAAAAAAAAAAAAAGAGTAGGCCAACAACAACAGCTCGCGCACCGGCTGTTAGCGGGCTGCGTTTCACGGTCAGCTCCGCGAGTCATTTTTCTCCGGCTCGTTACCTTGGATGAAGGAAGCTGATCCGTCGGGTCGAGACAGTAAACTCTGCTCACAACCAAACTCTCTCAGAGTCACAGTGGGAGAGCCGCACACCTCCATCACGCTGCTGGACGGCGGGTACACATGAACGATTCCAGCTTGTCGCAGGCGAGTGACGCAACTTGCTTCGCCGTCCGGGCCCTTGCTTATGACATAACGACCCCTAAACGCATATTTTGATACCTTCAAATAATTTTACTCATACATATAATCATATAATATTTTGATTACCACTGATTGTTGATTTATTAATTATAATGATGTCGTTATTCCTGATAGCTTTAGTTAGCTTATGTAGTTTGGATACATGTATAGTTTTGACTACATGGCTACTATGCATATTCTACTCTGTAGAAATACTGGTACTATTTCCAAAGTAAAAGATGAACATATTCAACTGGCATCGGTTCCCTGCTAAAAACTTCTAAATGCTAATTGGTCAGCTTGACTTTTAATGTGAAATATAAGGTGTGACCGGATGTCCTGATTATTGTGGTTGACTCGACCTGCTGTTCGTAGCTATCCTGCTGATGAGATTGTGAAAACCAATGTCAGTGCGGCGGACTGATTGTTAGCTCGTTCTGCTGCTTGTTAGCTACCGTTGAGTTACACGTACCCGGATAAGCTTGAACACAAGCTAGCGGCTGCAGACTGTCCCGATGGCGGCGGCTGTGAGGAGTATCAACAAAATGTATGGAGTATGCTACAATGCTGCTCGTCAGACGACAGGACTGAAGGCATCCAGGCTGCTTCAACACAGAGCCTTCAGAGTCTGTGTAAGTTCGATCAAGTGCTACATTGTTAACGTATATTGTTGGTGTTAACGTAAGTTAAGTTAGGGGGCTACGGCTAGCTTAATAACACGAAGGGTCGTTTTAGCAACGACGGGGTTATTGGAAGAAGTCCTCTGATTGTGACCCTAAATCCAATCTTGTGACGTCACGTTGAGTTTCAGTTGTACAATTTTAAATTGATGTGTTTGAGGCCAGGATCAAAAATATATTAGCTGTTGGTCATCGATCAAGGATGCACAGCACGGTGTTAGATTTTTTTCAGTTATCGCGATTGGTTGTGAGCCAGCTAGCTTTGCGTTAGCCGACGACCTCACCGCAACTAACGTAACGTAAACTTGTTAAATATCGACCGATAACCTAAAGCGTCCTTATGAAGGTCAATATGTCCGGAATAGATATGTTTCAACATATAATCGGCTGCTTGGCTGGCACTGGTGCACCTTGTATTTTGTTGTTGTCACTGAAACGTCGGAAGCTAACTAGCTGGCTTCTGAAGCTTTAGCGTTATTTTAGCTGCGTTCCCATTGGTCGAACTGAGGGGCGTGAGGATACAGCAATCTTCCGTCTTTATGTTCGGTTGTAGGTGGAAGCATCACAAAAGTGTAGCTTTTTTATTTTATTTATTTAATTTAATACATTAAGTAAATATTACGGTTTTATAAATGTAATGCCAATTTCTGGCGTCATGTGTGTACTGTCAAATAAACATTGAGATGGAGATTGGATAATAATGGATAATGTGCAGTACTGTTATAGAACTGGGACAGCATCCCCTCAGATCTGCTGTTTAAAAGCTGCTGTTTAAGCTGAAAACTGTTAAATCACAAAACACACAACACACAATCAGTGACTGACAACTATTGCAGCAATCCTTTGCAACAGGAAATCAGGTAATATTCCAGTAAAATAATCTTTTGTTATTTGACACCCAGGAAAAGATCAGGTTCCCATTCAGTCTCAACTCACATTCTTTTTGCATCTGAATTGGCCTTTGTGGTGTCTATTTTAGATAGTAGCTTGACTTTGCCAAAGTGATGTTATTAATACACAATGCTTGTATTGTTTCTTTTAGGGCGTGCACCGGCAGCAACCCTTTGACTCATCACAGGAAAGACCACAATTCCCAGGAGCCTCAGCCGAGTATGTGGATCAGCTTGAGTTCATCCAGCCCAATGTCATCTCTGGCATCCCGGTGTACCGGGTGATGGACAGACAAGGCAATATCATCAACCCCTCTCAGGACCCTCAGGTACGGTCAGCTTGCCCATTGCCCCAGGTTGTTAAGTGTCCCCATGATATCCGCATAGTTGAAAGCGTGGTTGTTTTTATGTGTTTGTTCCCCCATCAGCTCTCCAAAGAGACAGTTCTGAACTTTTATCAAAAGATGACTCTGTTGAACACAATGGACCGCATTCTTTACGAGTCACAGAGACAGGTTAGTTTTTCTGCTTGAATGTTGCAGATAAGGTCATTGCTGAAAAGTGTTGTGTGACTGCATGTTAACTTGTTTGTCTTACAGGGTCGCATCTCCTTCTACATGACCAACTATGGTGAAGAGGGCACGCATATTGGTAGTGCTGCTGCTCTCGACCCAAGCGACATAGTCTTCGGTCAATACAGAGAAGCTGGTGAGTACGGAACAGCATGTTTTTTTCTAAATACTTTTCAGATTTGACTTGACATGGTTTTGTTGTGATCTATGGGTGTGCCATTAGTTGCTCCAGTGCTCAATACTCTGGACGGCACTGCCTGCATTCAGTTGTTCGGCCATTTAGAAACATCATGAAATATATATATTTTTTGGGATCCCATTTCATACAGTGGCAAATAAAGAAAAAAAATACATAGAGGAGGTCAATCACCATGTTTCACCATATATGTCAAATATAGCATAGTTCTAAATGTCAACCGTTACAACTCCATTGCAGGAGTGCTGATGTACCGCGGTTTTCCACTGGACAAGTTCATGGCTCAGTGCTACGCCAACGCTGATGACCTCGGCAAGGGCCGGCAGATGCCTGTGCACTATGGCTCCAAAGATCTGAACTTTGTCACCATCTCCTCTCCTCTGGCCACACAGATTCCTCAGGGTAAGATCTACACGTGTGTGAACCCTGTCCATCAGACCACACACACACACACACATCTTTAAATATACATTTCCATATTGTATGTGTCCTATTCAGCGGCCGGTGCTGCATACGCCCTCAAGAGAGAGAACATGAACCGAGCCGTGATCTGTTACTTTGGCGAGGGAGCGGCCAGCGAAGGAGACGCACACGCCGGCTTCAACTTCTCTGCCACCCTGGAGTGCCCACTGATATTCTTCTGTCGAAACAACGGCTACGCCATCTCCACTCCCACCAATGAGCAGTACAGGGGAGATGGCATCGGTAAGAAGCCTCAGCGAGGGTTTCGTGCAGCATCCGATTAAGTCCTGAGTGGCTCCAATGAACACACGTGTGGTCCCTTCTCTGCTTGAACAGCCGCCCGCGGGCCGGGGTACGGCATGCTGTCCATCCGCGTCGATGGCAACGATGTGTTCGCCGTGTACAATGCTACAAAGGAGGCCCGCCGCAGAGCCGTGGCCGAGAACCAGCCTTTCCTCATTGAGGCGATGACCTACAGGTTAGTTGAGTAGACGTGCCCAGTGAACAATTATTTGAATGTTGGCAACTGCAACAACCTCATATAAAGTCCTTCAGAACCTTCACCTAGAGGCCACCTAGAGCTCCTGCACAGCGCCAACAGAGTAGGGCAAGAGGCTTCAACAAGGGAATGATGACTAGCCTTTATGCCTGGGGTCTGTGCAATACTGGTTTAGGCAAAATTCCTGAATAACACACATTGTCCTAGAAGAATAACTTTAGTGTTAAATATCCATCTCTAACTTGTACCTTGCAATGAAATGTACATATTTGGGAAGCATTCAAATTTTAACTGAGCAGATTGAGAGAATCTTTTTTTTTTTCTAAACCTTTTTTAATAAACAATTATGACAGATACATGCTCCCTAAAATGCTGTATTAATTAATTCTGCTTCTTCTTTAGAATTGGCCACCACAGCACAAGTGACGACAGCTCGGCCTACCGGTCTGTGGACGAGGTGAACTACTGGGACAAGCAGGACCATCCAATCTCCAGGCTGAGACATTACATGACGGCTCGGAGCTGGTGGAGCGAGGACGACGAGAGGAGCTGGCGGAAGCAGTCTCGCAAGACGGTTATGGAGGCATTCGAGAATGCAGAAAAGCGCCTCAAGCCCAATGTGGAGCTGATGTTTACCGACGTGTACCAGGAAATGACACCCAATCTGAAAAAGCAGAGGGAGTCCATGTGGAGGCATGTGAAGCAGTACAAAGAGCACTACCCTCTTGACCTGTATGAGAAATAACTTCATTCACAGGATGAAGAGTTGTGTTTTTGGAGGGTTGAAAATTGGATAAACTGTTGCACACTTTTACTGTATTCATAAAAATATAGATTTTGATATGACGTGTCATTTCTTTGAAGAGGTGGAAAGATTGTGCTTTCAACAACTATTGTACTACATGCCTATTGGTATGGTGCCTTAAGTTAACATATACTGTCTGAAGTAAAGCTTCTCTAAATGCTATATTGTTGTATCAGAGGGAATTGCTAGGTCAATTTATTTCATGTGTAGCAAAAACAGCTGATTCAGTTTCAATACAAGAAACAATCAAATTCAAGCTTGGCCCCTTTTACATGCTTTTTCCTGTATCTGTCTGCTCCAGTGATTATGGTAGTTAACTTGTTTCCTTGTTCATTCTTGAGGTCACTAAATAACTTGTTATAGAACTTAACTATTTAAAAAAAACAAATTTAAATATTCCCATTCACTGTTTAGATGGGTCTGTACACATGTGACATCTTTGGTATTTTGTGAAGAATAAACAACCTTCAGAACGTTTTTTTTTTTCAATTAAAAAAAAAAAAGTTAGGCTCATTGGATCTGAAGACCTATCACTTGTGAAAAAGGAAAAATATAGGACCCTGATGCAGAAATTCCCACTTTTTTCTCAAGGTTGTATCTCATCATAAAAAAGTATGACCCATGCCGGACATGTAGGCCATACAAGATTTCAGAAGGAGAAAACCCTCAACATTTCCTTCTGGATTGATCTGATGTGGCTTAATACTTTGTGTCACTGCAGCAAGCGCTTCACCCTTTAGTCACCAGTCATGTTCTACAAGTTGGGTGAACGGGTGCAAAACCCTCACAATTTTTGGGCAGTGATCCAGCCAGTTGTGAACATGCGGTAAATCTGTTGGTGCATACAAAAACATTCCTCGACAAAAGGATAGCGTTTTCTTTCTTAGAATCTAGCTACTTACTTCCTGAGAACAGACTGGAGTTCAAGATAAAAATATTACAAGTTTAAAGTTCATATGCAAATGCTCACTGATCCCAGAAGCATAGCATGTTTCTCAAGGTTGTATCTCATCATAAAAAAGTCGTATGACCCATGCCGGACATGTAGGCCATACAAGATTTCAGATGAAGGAGAAAACCCTCAACATTTCCTTCTGGATTGATCTGATGTGGCTTAATACTTTGTGTCACTGCAGCAAGCGCCTCACCCTTTAGTCACCAGTCATGTTCTACAAGTTGGGTGAACGGGTGCAAAACCCTCACAATTTTTGGGCAGTGATCCAGCCAGTTGTGAACATGCGGTAAATCTGTTGGTGCATACAAAAACATTCCTCGACAAAAGGATAGTGTTTTCTTTCCTAGAATCTAGCTACTTACTTCCTGAGAACAGACTGGTTGTTAAACTGGAGTTCAAGATAAAAATATTACAAGTTTAAAGTTCATATGCAAATGCCCACTGATCCCAGAAGCATAGCATGTTTAAAGGAACAGTAATAATAGATATTACAAGCAGGAGCCTTCTGACAGGCGCAAAAGTACATGGATTGCAGGTCTGAACATTGGATCTGTATGAATACAGAGGAACAGACAGTTGGAGGGCGCACTCAGAATGGGTTACATCGGAGACAGATTTATTCAAACGCATGACAGCAAACATGAAAGACATACAAATGATTTAAGGCCTATTGTCTCTTGACAAAATCACCAGGAGATATTTCCACTTAAAATGCTGAACACTTTCTACACTTCTCAAGGTTGTACCCCATCACGAATAACAGTCCTGGTCTGACTCATACCAGTGCAGGAACACTTCTGCTCCCTATGTAGACCATTCAAGATTTACGTCATGTTGCTGCAGCCAATGTTTCTTCTTTTTTCTAATGACGCCTTTTCAGTCGTGTTCAACAAGTCAACAATGGGTTGTGAATGCCCTTCCATAACTTCTTGATTTGATGTGGGGAGCGCCGGTGAATCAGAATGAGGTTCTTAATCACACAAAGGTTTTCACGGTCCTGATCCTTGATATCAAAAGTCTTAAAGTCTTGGTGGGTTTCAGGAGAAACCCCTAAAGCCTTAAAGCACATCCCAGCGTAAACGTCGTCCATGGGAAAGAAAGGAATGACACTTGAAGCTGAATATAGGCCTTGCATCAACGCTCCAGAGATAATAAAGCCTCCTCCACCGGCATAAGGAGGGTACGGGCCGTCATAGAAGCTCAGAGGAATGTAGTATTTGTTTTTAGGGTCCCTGAGGGGAGTTGCTTCACTTATCACTTGTCCAGCATACAACCGAGAGGCCTTCGAAGGCTCCAGAGACTGCAGGTAGCTGAGTAGTTTCGGTGTGTTGACGAATACATCATCATCACCACTGAACACAAAGGAGGCTTCAGGACAGTATTTCACCGTCCACTGGATGAACATGTACATTTTAAGTGTCAAGTTCAAGAGGGATTCGTGGAAGTCCCACTGCAGGAGGTCCCCAAATTGTCTTGCTTCAAATGCCAACAGAGCGCTGAGGTCAGGGTCCTCCAGTGGGGAGCTACCCAGCAGAAACACAGTGCGCACCCGCAGTCCACTTTTATACATGCCTTCTCGACCCCAGGTCTCCCGCACCGCCTGTCTCTGCTCAAAGTTTCTAGGAGTAGACTTGATGGTAAAAAGCAGAAAGGTCTGGTTGTTGTTGTTGTTCTTCCCGTCGCCAAAGGGGCACTTGTTGGGTTGATTGAGCAGGACTGGCGGCGAACTGCAGTTCATCCCCTGCAAAAAGTCCTGAAATAAGAAAGGGTAGGAGGTAAAGTCGTGCATATTGGTTTGCAGATGCTCTTGTTTTGTCTGCCTGCAGAGAGACCAATCTGAGTTGTGTCCAAATGGATTTTCCTCCCTGTCCAGATTCTTGAAGGCCAAGTACAGCAGGCGGTTCCAGTAGGCTCCATTTTGAGGGATGGTGTGTCTGAGGCCGTCAGAAACAGACACATTGTGTACAGCCGGTGGAAGAATAATGACGCTCTCCTGTTTGGATGCTTGTGACTTCCCATCTCTGATATGGACCTGGAGGGTAGAATGCTTCAGGAGGTTCGCAGGTCCAGCCCTGAGACTGTAGGTTGTCTCTGGGTGTAGGGTCGAGTAGAAGAAGATCAGAAATAAGGAGACAAAGGCAACCAACGCGCTGAAGGTTCGACTACGCTTCATTGGCTCGAGGTGGTGGTGGTGTTGTTGTTCTCAGGTTACACAGACTGGCAGCAGATGACACATTGAACGTACCTGCCAAAAGAAGAAAAAATGACACAACAACCTATAAAAAAAGGGCAGAAATTAAAATTTGGTTCGAGAACTTTAAAAAGTAATGTTCAAGAGCCAGATTGGCAATAATGTAAAAACAAATTAAATATTTTAAACCTGGACTAACTGACTAAAGAAAAAGGAAAACTAAATATAAGCTGCACCCAGTATTATACATTGCCAGTTACTGAACTATCTCACCAGGTTTCTTCCTAACCCGTTCCTGCCACAAAGACCTAAAGCCGACCTGTGGGCACTTCCCCTGATGGAGCCGCACAAACATCGCCACTTTTTAAAACAAAACTGATCTGCTGATAAGAGACCGGGATTTACTGTTAGATTCGAACGGTCCTCACGCCGCCTGAAGCGCCATCAGCATCTTTCCTGTTGAGACGCACCTGTTCAATGGGGTTTAATGAGGAGGAACTCGCCTTTGCGTAAGTAACATCGCAGCAGAGGCGTTCAGGGGTCGTTCGACAGCAGGACAAACCACACACCTGGAGGTATCCAAGGCCCCAACACGAATGGACGACACCGTATATCGCAATTTTCTGCGATGTAACGGAAACTCCCGGGTATAATATTTAACACGTGTTTCACAAATTTACATTCATTCATCTACATCCGTAAAAGAAAAGTCAACCGCCAAAGACCGATAAGCACAATAAAGACACCGAAGCGGAATACAAAAATCTTTAAAAGATGAACAAAATGTGTGTAGAAAAATACTTACTGAACCCTCGATGCCGGAACACGAGCTGAACCATTTATCTGAAATCCACGACGCTTCGTCTGCAGCCGGGCGAACAGGTGCGAAACCCAACCAATCAGTTTGTCGGCCAATTTATGTTTCTCCGACGGAATCTGGGCGGTAAACCGCCTAATTGTGAACATGCGGTGCGTCTGTTGGTGGATACAAAAACGGGAAGACATCCTTGACAAATAATTCAATAAGCTTAGTCTCGTGACTGCGATTCAAAACGATGGTTTTAAAATGGTTGTGTTTTCTTTCCAAGAATTTGGATACTTGCTTCCTGAGAACTTTACAGGATTAATGAATGAATGAATGAATGAATGAATGAATGAATTGATCTAGTCATTTCTTTGTAAGCACCTATTCATTTTGGTTGAAAAATCCTGTTATAATAAGAAAGGCTGTATATCAAAAAACACATATGTATTTGTGAATATCTTGTTTGTATATGAATGTTTATGCAGGGTTCTTAATGTATTATTATTTTAAATATTTGTTGACCAGTTGTTAGAAACACTCTAGTAAAATCATCAAAACAGCATATTTAATGTTTGCAGACAGGACAGAGCTGACACACCTACAAGTTTTTTTCATCAGATTTTCATCTTCTGAACAGGAAAATGCGTGCTATCTCGGAGCCCACCGATGTCTTCCATTATGTCAACACTCTCACGTCCTTTAGCCAGCCTTTTTTGCACACGGCTCTGTTGTCTGTTCAGAATGTGAGATAGCCACGCCCCCTGATTTGCATATAAGAACGTGAAATGAAATAAAGTGCCATTATGAAATAAAGTGCCATTATGAAATAAAAGTACCATGAAATAAATAAATGTGTACTTGTGAAATAAAAGTACCACTCATTTATTTATTTCACGATGTATTTCAAATGCATATTTCATTTATTTATGTATTTATTCATTTATTTAATTTTGAATAAAACGGCATTCCATATGAAACAGCTCAGACTCTCTGTTGTACTAGAGCATTTTTGCAGTTTTTTTGCCGCAAAGACTACATTCAAGAACACCAAGTTACAGATTCTGGTTGTTAAACTGGAGTTCAAAATAAAAAAATATTACAATTAACTACTGATCCCAGAAGCAAAGCGTGTTTGAAGGAACAGTAATAATAATAATAATAAGCGGGAGCCTTCTGACAGGTGCACTTCTATAATTACATTTTGGCAAGATTAAAAAGTACATGAAGGTGCAGGTCTGAACATTGGATCAAGTAAGAAAACAAAGGAACAGACAGTTGGAGGGCGCACTCAGAATGGGTTACATCGGAGACAGATTTATTCAAACGCATGACAGCAAACATGAAAGACGTACAAATGATTTAAGGCCAATTGTCTCTTGACAAAATCACCAGGAGATATTTCCACTTAAAATGCTGAACACTTCCTGCACTACACTACACAAACCACTTAAGGTTGTACCCCATCACGAAAAACTGTCTGACTCATACCAGTGCAGGAACACAACTGCTCCCTATGTAGTCCATTCAAGATTTCAGAAATAGTAGAAAAATAATTACATTTCCTTCTGCAATGATTCGATGTGGCTTAATACGTCATGTTGCTGCAGCCAATGTTTCTTCTTTTTTCTAATTAGTGACGCCTTTTCAGTCATGTTCAACAAGTCAACAATGGGTTGTGAATGCCCTTCCATAACTTCTTGATTTGCTGTGGGGAGCGCCGGTGAATCAGAATGAGGTTCTTAATCACACAAAGGTTTTCACGGTCCTGATCCTTGATATCAAAAGTCTTAAAGTCTTGGTGGGTTTCAGGAGAAACCCCTAAAGCCTTAAAGCACATCCCAGCGTAAACGTCGTCCATGGGAAAGAAAGGAATGATACTTGAAGCTGAATATAGGCCTTGCATCAACGCTCCAGAGATAATAAAGCCTCCTCCACTGGCATAAGGAGGGTACGGGCCGTCATAGAAGCTCAGAGGAACATAGTATTTGATTTTAGGGTCCCTGAGGGGATTTGCATTAATTATCACTTGTCCAGCATACAACCGAGAGGCCTTCGAAGGCTCCAGAGACTGCAGGTAGCTGAGTAGTTTCGGTGTGTTGACGAATACATCATCATCACCACTGAACACAAAGGAGGCTTCAGGACAGTATTTCACCGTCCACTGGATGAACATGTACATTTTAAGTGTCAAGTTCAAGAGGGATTCGTGGAAGTCCCACTGCAGGAGGTCCCCAAACTGTCTTGCTTCAAATGCCAACAGAGCGCTGAGGTCAGGGTCCTCCAGTGGGGAGCTACCCAGCAGAAACACAGTGCGCACCCGCAGTCCACTTTTATACATGCCTTCTCGACCCCAGGTCTCCCGCAACGCCTGTCTCTGCTCAAAGTTTCTAGGAGTAGACTTGATGGTAAAAAGCAGAAAGGTCTGGTTTTTGTTCTTCCCGTCGCCAAAGGGGCACTTGTTGGGTTGATTGAGCAGGACTGGCGGCGAACTGCAGTTCATCCCCTGCAAAAAGTCCTGAAATAAGAAAGGGTAGGAGGTAAAGTCGTGCATATTGGTTTGCAGATGCTCTTGTTTTGTCTGCCTGCAGAGAGACCAATCTGAGTTGTGTCCAGATGGATTTTCCTCCCTGTCCAGATTCTTGAAGGCCAAGTGCAGCAGGCGGTTCCAGTAGGCTCCATTTTGAGGGATGGTGTGTCTGAGGCCGTCAAAAACAGACACATTGAGGACAATCGGTGGAAGAATGACGACTCTCCCCACATTAGGCTTCGGGAGGTTTGCAGGTTCAGCATTGGGACTGTAGTTTGTCTCTAGCTGTACGGTTGAGTAGAAGATCAGCAATAAGGTGACCATGGAAACCAAAACGCTGAAGGTTTCAATATGCTTCATTGGCCCAAGGTGGTGTTGTCCTCAAGTTACACAGACTGGCAGCAGATGACACAGATGAATGTACCTGGCTAAAGAAAACAATAAGTTACATAACCACCTTTAAAAAAGGCAGATAATACTATTTGCCATGGTTGATAACAATGTAAAACAAATGGTGTCTTTAAAACCTGAACTGACTAAAGAAAAAGGAAAACTAAAGATACACTGAACAACAAATGTTATACATTGTCATTTATTGAACTTTCATAACATATGTTCCTACTCAACCTGTTCCTGCCACAAAGACTTAAGGCACACCTTTGGGCACTTTCCCCGATGGGGCCGCACACCATCGCCACTGATTTGCTTTCCATAAGAGACTGTGATTTACTGTTAAATTCTAAATGTCCTGGCGCTGTCTGAAGATGCTGCATGGGATTCGAGTTGTGTCCCAATGCCGGATTGCTGCATCCTAAAGGATGTATTTCTCGACTCCATTCCTCACTTCTGCTAGTCACTAGGCCACATCATTGTAGCCTCCAGCCTTCAGCAGCCTTTGCGGAAGACCTGGGCTGATCCTCCAACAACCGCATGGGCTGAACCGCGCCGTCTCTGAAATGGGACGGTCTGGCCTACAGGGGGACTTCCTGCTTGTGTCATCAGCTTTACCTCCACTGCTCCCATTGCCCAGCAACCTGCTGCGCTCAACAGTAAAAGCCTTAAAAGCCAAAAAACGTATAAAGTATAAAGAAGATAAACTTCTTTTTATTTAATTTCATTTAAGAAGATACGATTCTCCTCCTCCGCATGATCTTAAGGCAAAGGGGATTCCATGTTGTTAATAAAAACCAAAACAGCAAACACCAGAGGTGTGGACTCGAGTCATGTGACTTGGACTCGAGTCAGACTCGAGTCATGAATTTGATGACTTCAGACTCGACTCGACAAAACGTACAAAGACTTGCAACTCGACTTGGACTTGAACACCGATGACTCGTGACTTGACTTGGACTCGAGCCTTTTCACTCGAGAAGACTTGCTACTTCCCATGAATACTGGGGGAAAACATTTTCACACCACCGCGCCGCTCTGTTTATCTGCATCTGTCAAAAAAATGTGCGCCACCTGTATGCAGAGAGCGCGCGCTGCCTGCACGACATCCAATCACTGCAGTCCATTTGACCGTATCAACGAGACAGCTCGTTCATGGTTACAAAAATCTGGATTTTTGAACCCGGATTCAGACTCCGATGGAAATCCTCGCCAACATTATGTCAACGTCCGTTTTAAAGTACTATAACACAGTCATAGTCGATCCACCATTACCCTTCCCTTCGTAGTCTAGGTCTGTGAGGCAGCGCACCATCACCCAGGGTTCCCCGTCCCCACTATAAAGAGAGGACTTGAAATGACAACTAACTAAAATGGTAAGACTTTGGACTCGATTTGGGACTTGCCTCATCTTTGACTCGACTTGACTCGGGACTCGAGGGCAGCGACTTGAGACTTACTTGTGACTTGCATAACAATGACTTTGTCCCACCTCTGGCAAACACCTTCATTAACTTGTATGCAAGATGCAAATTAATTTAACTGTAAAAGATTACAGAGTATGTGCACGCTACAGCAGCTTAATGTCAATACACACACATCGTTCTCCTTCAGCTCGATGTAGCTTCCTCCTGCTCTACAACTAAATGTCAAGTTAGTGTTTTTGTGTATTTATTCTGTAACGCTACTGACACTACTGACAGAATTCATATTTGAGGTTCATAACTTCTCTGCCTGAGCTCACTTTGATCCATTTCTGTTCATTATATGAGGTATAAACTTCATATAAAATCGCAAAAAATTGAAAGTTAAGTTATTAAAGTGACTCTTTAATATAACTACAGATGAACTGCCGTTAGCCCAGGAGGAAGCAGCATCAAGCTGAAGAGAACGAGGTGTGTGGTAACATTCAGCTACTGTAGCTTGGCCATATTCTGTAATATCTTTAATTACATTTAAAATAGCTGGTATTCTATGCAAAGAAAACAATTAAAAAGTCCTTGCATACAAGTGTTTGCTGTTGTGGTTTTAATTGACAGTATTGTTTCAATCTCCTCTTAAGATTGCATTATTACATTTAGCTTAAAGTACAGTTGATTCGATTTAAAATAACTTAAATGACATAAGACAAAGATGATCTTTTCTACTTGTATTTTATAAGTCTTTTACTGTCAAACATAATCATTTCACTTCAGGGAAATGTAGCGAGCTCAAGGTGTCACTCAGGCATTTGTAGATTCTGATGTTGCATTCAAGGTTAAAGTTAAATATCTCATTCACGAGCCAAACCTATTTTCAAATTCACATTATATTTCAAAGAATATATTTAATTGGTACATAATAATTCCACTTCCAATCACACCTTGAGGTGGCGTGCTATTCATCTGAAGTGGAATTATCATGTACCTACCGATTATTTCCAAACATAAGTTGGCTAAAGAATGAGATTTTGAAGGAAGTTTGCTGTTGTATGATATTTTGAAGGGCTTTCATTTTTAAAACGTACATCAGAATGTCGTCATTATGTAAATATGCACCATTTCCTTTCAAATGTATTTGGAAATTCAGTTGATTCATGAATGAGATTTTTAAGGGTCTTAAGTTTGAAATGCTACAAACAAATGTCTTGATAGTCACGAATGGACGACAACTAATATCGCAATTGTCTTTTATCCAACACGTGTTTCACTAGTTTTCATTCATCCATCAACATTTGTAAAAAAAAAAAATGAAATTAACCGCCAAATAAGAACAATAAAGACACCGAAGCGGCTTGAAAACTCTTTAAAAGATGAATAGAATTTGTGTGTAAAAAATACTTACTGAAGGCGAGATGACGGAACGGCATTTGAAAGACATATGTCTGAAATTGCTGAAGAACAGCAATTACCAGGAAGTTCCAGGCGTCTTGAGAGCATGTGATCAGGTGGAGCAGGCGGAGGCCGCGCCCATGATGCGGTGCGTCCGTTGGTGCATGCAAACCACTTGAAGAACATCCCTGACATACTTGTGTCGTGACTAAAATACAATTCAACTGATCAACGATTCTTTTAAAAAGGGCCGAGTTCTCTTTCCTGGAATCTGGCACCGACTTTGGTTGAAAAGAATTGTGCCATACATGAGAAAGGTTGTATATCAAAATAAATTCACTCCTGAGTGAAAAACAGGCTGAAGAAAGCACTGTTTGCATGGCAAAATATACTTTAAAAAATGACTTATGAAAGCTATTTTTGAAGATATGTAATCCATGCTGATTCCATACAAGATGTCAAAAGTCATAGAAAACGCTCAATTACATTTACTTCTGCTATGGAATGACGTGGTGTGATATGTCCTCTTTTCATTAATTTCTGCATCTATTGGTCAGTCCTCTTCAAGGACAAATCAATAATGGGTCATTAATGTCCTTCCACAACTTCATAATTTGCTGTGGGAAGCGTTGGTGAATGAGAAGAACATACTAGTACGATAAAACTGTCTTTGATGGAACTGCTAAACTTACCCCAACGTTTCAGCAATAAATAATAATCTTCTGAACTATGTGAACAAGTTCCACAAACTTTGGTTTTTGGAGGAGGCTCCTGCATTTCTGGAACGAAACCGAATCCGCCTTCAGTCAGGTTGCACTGGAACACGACTGAGGTGTGCGTATGTGAATACCTCGTGTTTGTATATGAATGTTTCTGCAATAGTAATAAAAATGTAAATATTTGATTGACCAGGAAAGACTACATTCAAGCACACATAGTTACAGACACTGGTTGATAAACTGGATTTCAAAATAAAAATATTACAAGTTTCAAGTTCAAGTGTATATGCAAATACCTACTGATCCCAGAAGCAGAGCATGTTTGAAGGAACAGTAATAATAATAATAATAAGCTGGAGCCTTCTGACAGGTGCACTTCTATACTGGAATTTTGGCAAGATTAAAGATTACATGTAGGTGCAGGTCTGAACGTTGGATCTGTAAGAAAACAGGAACAGGCAGTTGGAGGCCGCGCTCAGAATGGGTTACATCAGAGACAGATTTATTCAAAGACATGACAGAAAACATGAAAGACGTACAAATGATTTAAGACCAATTGTCTCTTGACAAAATCACCGGGAGGGTAAATAAGCACAGTGTTTGGATCAGAAAAGCTGATGTATTGCTTCTCGTGCAGACCTTTTTTCAGCCTGTTATGACAGGGGAAAAAAAGCAGATATAATAAATCACACAAAACAACATGAAGACACTTGGGAAACACTCCTATACAGTGGAAAAGCCTGTTTGTGTTCATCTTTCCCAAACCTTGCTAAATGTTCTCAAAAGGTGATGAGCTTCTTTCACCCGTTTGTTAAATAAAAGCACATTACACAATTAGCAAAGGAATGGATCCCGCTTTTAAAACGCATGATTTTGTTAGTTTATCCTCACATCCTGAGAAATTGGCAGAATAAGGCAAAATGGGCATTTGTGTTGGAATCACCTCAGAAGCTCTTGTCCTCCTGGCTGGAATAGGAGCTCTGCTGCTGAGATGAAGTGCTGCTTGATCAGAGGTGTCCTGATATGGCCTGTATACATTGAGCACTCAAAAGTACCAAAGACCAATGTTTGTGCTTTTCGGAATTTGTTAAGTTAGAATAATTCTCCAACGCGTTCTGGAAAACATTCTTTCAATCTGTGTTATTAAGTTGGCATCCTGAAACATTTTATGACAAGAAAAATTAAATAAAACCTTTATTTCATAATAGTGCTGGTATTATTACTTTGTATTGGGCCAATACCTGGATCATAACAATTAACAAATATAGTATTCATTCCTAGAGGAGAATCATTTTTTGAGCTGAGTGGATTAAAAGAGGCAAGAACAAATTCTGCAGATGGTGGGAAAGAAACAGCATCGGAGAGGGAATATAAGGGTTTAAACGTTCAACAATTCAGATTGCTGCTAGAAGAGAAGTGAGAGGCTCCAGGCAAAACAGAAAGAAGCAAATCGGTTGCTTGAGGTCACGAGCGGGTACGGAGGTCAGCGAAGGTCGCTCTCATCGTCCTGTATGGTTTTCTTGATACGGAGAAGCATGGTGGTGAGCCACTGGTCCAGCCGGGAAATGGTGTCAAATTCCTTCACCTGCAACGGAGCAGTAAATATTGACTAAATTCCATACATGGTGGCAAATGTTCACAGTCACTATTTAGACTGGAACACAATGCATTTTATTTAGCCTCTTCCCAGAGGCTTGTGTGTGTCTATTGACTCCTAAACACTGTCGCACACTGGTGTCGGTCCAGGACTTTCAATCAAACCGCTGAAAGGTGACTGTCCACTCACCGAGTCAGTGTAGGCCTCCACGTTCTGCTCTTCATAGGCATCGAGAAGTTTCTGGTTGAATAGAAACAAAGGATGTAAAACAGAAAGGCTGCTAAATATTTTTTTTTAAAACATCATCAGGGAAGTGCAAAAAAAAAAAAAAAAATCTGAAACCGAAATAATACAGCAAATTAAAAACACATTATGTAAATAAAAAAATGTATTAAAAAAAACTATGATTTTGGAGGAACATCTAATAGTTTTTTTCCGTTACGCAGAGGTTAGCAAGTCATTAACGGTTTACTTTTAACAGCTAGATGATCACTCAGCAATGGCTGTTTGTTTGTGGATTTTAACTCTAATACATAGAAAGAATACCTTCAACAGCTTGCATTCCCGCGAGTCTGAAAAGGCTGGAAACATCTCTTCATACTTCTCCACAGCAAGCTGGAGGGACAGGAGGAGGAATGTTATGACAGTGTCTCGTGTCGTGCTTGTCGTACACAAATTCAGGTGCTCCGGCCTTACTTTTGCATTCAGCATGTCTACAGAGAAGTGACAGAGCGCCGCCTTGAAGAAGTGATCCTTGGCGCTGTATTTCAGTAGTGTACTGTCCATCGCGTAGGTTCCAACCTAAAATCCCAATTCATGTTGCAGTTGTTACCACAGGCGACCGAATGACATGTTGTTACGAAAGCTGCTGATGAGCATTTTCCAACCTGTTCATAGATCTCAATGGCTTTTGGGTACTGCTCCAGCTGAGCTGCGTAGGTCGCTACTTTCAGAAGGCACTTGTTTGCTGAACTGAAAAGAAGAAAAATAAATAAAAAAGAATCGGGAAGCTTCTGAGCACACGTGTTTTCACAAGGACAACCAAGTAACTAAAACTCACAATATTAAAACAAATATATAGACGGTAATGTATAAAAGCCTAAAACATCATCTTGGAAAAAAAGAAATTATTGCTGATCTTAAATAGTCACCTGGTAGATTCTTCCCCTTTGTAATAATCTGCAGCCTGTTCATAATGAGCAATGGCCTGGAATAGAAATCGGAATTTTTAAACAAAGTAAACAGAGCTTTACACAAGATAGGACACTTTAAATGTTGTAAATCAGCTGTAAAAATAGGAGCAAGAATCTGCCTTTAAATGGAATGAAAACGTAAAATAATAAACCTGATACACAGATATCTGACCTTTTCAATGTCCACCATCTCAGTCTCATATATTTCCGCAATAGTGATGTGATGTTTCGCTGCAATGGTGAAGCGCCCCTATTACAAAAGAAAAAACATTTGAGTGGGGATACAAAGCTTATGTGCTCTTGCGAATTTAAAGGAAGTTAGTCCACTCACCATATCAGTATAAATCTCGATGGCTCGATTTAGGCAGTTTATGGCCTCTGTTGTAAATATAATGTAAGTATTATAGTCAGACAAAAATATCCAATAACAACATAGTTCATTTTACTAAATTCATGTGCCAAAAACAGTTAACCACTGGTCTTGATGCCATTTATTTCAATTATCCACCTCCCCATGTTCTACCAGCACTGCATCAAAGGCTGTAAATAATGCAGTAATTGCACAAACTCCTGTGGGTGGTGAGAAGTAATGATCACCTTGTGGATCCGCTTTTTTGAAGGCATTCCCTGCATCTATGAAGTTAGTCGCCGCGTCATGCTTGCTCTGCATCTGTAGGTGCAGGTGAGCCGCTTGGGAGAATGCGTTTCCAGCGGCTGAAAGGAAAATGTTGTTTGTTAAGAAGAATGTAAACTGTAAACATCTGACCAAGTAAACAGACATTCATTGCATCTGTTTTCTGAGTATTATTCTTACCACACCAATTTTTGGCCATTTTGTACATGTTGGCCGCCCTCACATACATGTCACAGGCCTCTTCAGTCTTGGAGGAACCCCTGTGTGAAAGGGTACATGCTTAGTTAAACAAGACTCATACGGGCAAATTAAGAAGTCCCATATTAGCCAGTAACTAGATATTGATAGTGTCAAGAAGACATTATTTGGAATGACAGAGGCATTAACAGATCACTCTGCTAAAACTAAAAGAGGTGCAGAAAGTAATTATTATCATTAACTATTTTAACTTTTTTACTGTTGTCAAAATTCATAACTCTGAGCAACGCATGGCCGTGAAACATTGAACATCATTATATATGGACCATTATGGATGGATTATGTTATGCTTTTGTTATTAAAATGCACCATATACTACATATTGAATCCCATTCTAAATCATACCATGTGAGTGTTTTTAGGTTATGTTTTACTAGATTTTATTTCTCTATCAATTCAGAGAACATCCATGACTTGATCACATTATATATGTTTCGATTGTATTCTGTTTTTGTAACTGTTTACCAGACTTTATTGATCCCTGCGCGATTATCAAAAGGTTCCTCTTATCTTATTTTGTGTGTTTTTTTGACTGTGGGCAGGGATGTACGTTTCTTAGTTAAGAAGCCTAATTTAGTAACAAACTGTTTTTTGAGTGGTACATCCATTCTCAGTAACGTCTTTGACTTAATATGTTGCAACTCACACAACCGTTCCACTCTGCGATTGTAAACAAACCTGGTGCACACGTGATGTGCGTCAACAGACAGAGTGACCATGCAGCACTTCCCCAGTGGAGGGCGCTACAGCACAGCACTGCGCTTTACACTGCAATGATGTTATACTGAGCATTTGGATTAAACTATAAACTCAGTAGTACCTGATGTAATTGAGACATTGCAGCACTTTGCAGTGTGAGCCTGAACCTCGTTCACTGCGGTAGTTAGATATGTCTTATCTTTTCTTTAGCATTGATTGAGTAAAGAAAACGCTAACGTTACATAGAGCTAAACTGTAGCATGGGTCACACTTGCATAACATTGACCACAATAACCTAACGCGGGAGACATTGCAGTTGTTGAAGTAATTGCCCTTTGATTGTTGTCCTGCCTCCCGATTTGGTGTTCCTTTAAGTTATCAGCTATGCACCTTCCGCTTAGTTGGCCGTTTAGCTTTGACAAAATGTAGCTAAACAGCAGCTAACTGACACACTCACCCAAACATCGCTCCGAAAAACGACTGCGACGATTTCATTTTCTTTTCAGCCTCGGCCACTAAAGCCATCGCTTCCTTTTCTTTCCCACTATTGTCCATATTTCGTGTCCCTGCTCCGATGTTCAAGAAAGAACGAGAAAATGGGAAAGTCCGAAAACTTGCAATTCAGTGCTAACAGCAACGGATTTCGTTTGCCCTGTCACGTCATCTGCCGCAAAGTAACCAGTACCCCCGTCACGTGACCCAGGGGCTGCTGAGTTCAGTTTTTTGTAAGCGCCAGCTTCTGTCCTCCTGAACAACAACAGATGCAGTCAAAGTCATGGATGTATGTATTAGCATTATTAGATAGTTGTGCAAAAAATAAAAAAAACATCCATACTTCAGTCAAATGTGAACACAATTATTGTTTACAGTATGGTCTTTGAATATAGGTATTTAGGTATAGGTATGCAATCACGTGTTTCCAGCCATTCAACCAGATCATATTGTAGACTATTCTAGTTTATATTTTATAATTTAAAGCATCAGTGCGCATGTTTTGTTTCCCTACTGATGTTTTTTGCTGCAGCATCCAGTTTACTGCTGTAATCTTGCTAATTTCCCCATTGTGGGACTGATAAAGGATTATCTTATTTAACGATAATGTTTTTTTTGTTGTTGTCTAGTTAATCTTATATATTGGCTGTTTTATATCAGTAACATATGTATAGAGAGTAGAAGTGGAGTTCTTTATTTCCTCTCAGGATACTTATTGGCTCAGCTGAAAATGCATCTTTTAGATTATGGGTAGTTGTCTGCGAGTCCAGCTCCTGTTTATTCAAGGTGTAGAATCTTACAACAGTTAAACAAAACTACTTGAACTGAGCAGAACTACAAAACTGCAAAGCACATACTCAATGTTTAACAATATTTATTAACATTGATTAATAATTGTGTCAGTTGTGGTCCTTACTAAAGGTAATAATTATCTTTCACTGTGCTGTGAAAGAAATGTTTTCTTTTAAGAATGATCTGGTTATTTAAAGTCTTGCACAACATCTGAGATATTTGAGACCAAACACTGACTTTGCCATTCACATTTCAATCCACTGCAATATTATGTTATAGAAAACTTTAGGTCAGTTGGCCAAATCATTGCAAGACTGTGGGTATTATGTAAGACATAACCAGATGATTTGGTTATGCCCAGCTGTCCCAGCGTTTAGAGGTCCTTTACTGCCTGAAAAATAGTCTATACAAAAACATATGATTCTCCCGCATGCTAAGCAGTAAAACATTCCCAAAATATGGAAGTCTCATTGCCATATTTTATTCTTGGTGTAAGTATACATTTATTTTAGTCCAACTGTGTGAAAAAGCTCCCAGTATACTGATGTATCCGGTCAGCCTTTGTTGATCCAGGTTCCAATGCAAACTCTTCCAATCCAGGCGTTGGCTCAGGATTATTTAATTGACGGTCAAAATGTGGTCGGTTAGTGCATGGATTATTAAAAGTATAATCATTAGCCTGAAAATAATATTAGAACATTGATGAGTGTGTGATTACATCCACAAACTCAAAAGGAATGGAGTTTGTTTTGAATTGCAGATTCTGAAATTCAAAGTACACATTGGTGGGCCAGTTATAGGAATTCAGAAACATACTATATTAAAACATAATGCTTACATTTTAATGAGCTTAACTTGTGAGAGCATTGCATTGTGAGCAACATTTGCCTTGCTGACAGTATTACAAACCCAACTTTTACAGGCTTAAAGTAAGGTTTTGAATGGAGGTATGTTACTGTCAGTTGAGTATTTTTCGATTTGGTATTGGTACCTTATAATTTGTCTTACTAAAGTACAACATCCTCACAATACGTCTTCTAAAGTTTGCTACAGAGCCAGACGAGACGCAACAATTTTCCATCAGGCAAAACGGAAGTCTCCTGTTTCCTGCATCTAGTTGGGTCCTGTACAGCAGCCCCTGCGAGGCTGTCCCGGAGACCCCGCGCTGCCTGCACCTCTATCGTCTCGGGTGAGTTTGTGACAAATGTTGAGATTTCTCTATTTATCCAAATAACTGTTAAAAAGCTGCAATTTTCACGCACTGCAGCGAAGCCGCAAACTGCACAGCTACAACAAATTAAACGCCACATCGCTGCACGGCCCGGCAGACATTGTCATTTTCCACCAAATTCCCAAGCATACCCCCCTTCATCCAAGAGTATTCCAACATTTACTCATATTTTGCTTGCAAGGAGAGATAGATAGCTCGCTACGCAATTGCGTTTACACTTCTAAGCAAACACTACCGTCATGTTGAGGTTGAATCGAGGTGGTGCTGTGCGATATAAGTGTTAGATTTGTGTCACTCTGGGGTTTGTTTTGAATGTCAAAGGCTCAAGCTAGCAGTGCGTCTGAATATTGTTGATAGCTGGTTTGGCTTAGCAGGCTAACTAGCTAGGCTAATGAAATTCAATTCAGATGCATCAAAATGATGTAAATAGCCGTAAAACCAGGTTTCAAAATTCAGCGTTTTATTAAATTAGAGTCGTAAGCCGCTCCCGTCGCTGTTCAATATTGTGTAATGTAAAGATTCGGCAAAATATGCATGCAAAAGCTCTCCGAGAAGCCCAGCTAGCAGGTAGCAAGCCGCTTGCAGTCTCCATTCATATCCTGCGCACTGGCTGCTCAAACCAAGTAATGGCTACGATGCTCTGCCTTTTTTTAAAGTGGCAACTGGGGATGCGGTCCCCTCGTAACCGAGCTCATGTGTTTGTTGGGGACTATCGTTGTTTTGGCGTGCAAGAATAATCGGGAAAGATTAAGAGCCCGCACTCTTAATCTTTCCAGCTTGTGTGAAAACCGCGCGTTTTCAGTTTGTTGTCTTTTGCCATCCGCTGTTTCTCGGTGTTGCGAACATACCTATTGCTACTTGATCCATCGAGTTGAGTGAATACATGAAACGTTGGAACTGATGACAATAATGGGGGGTTTTGTGGTAAAATGTAAAAACATTTTCTTTAAGTGTTGTTCCTTGCTCCGAGATGTCTGACAGCAATACTGACGTGATGTTTTGAGTCATTACTCATTACACTGACATTTTAGATTATTTAAAAGAATTACAGGTTTACAATTTCAGTCCGTCTGGGAATCTCTAAGAACGATGAGTTAATAATAATAGTAATTTTGTTCTTTAAAAAAAAGAAAGCTGAAGCAGGTTAAGATCTTTCCATGGATTTACACACCATGAACCCCTAGACTTTGTTCAACAATATGAGTAATCAAGAAGCTTGATTAAACGTTATTTGAATTGACATGTAGTTGTCTTGTTGTAATTCTAGTACACAGCAATAGAAATCTGTAACAACCACATTCTCCCCAAATTGGCGTAAAAAAATCCAATAAATGTAGTTTTACATGACAATTGTCCTTCTCGAGCTGTGACATATAAGCATTTGAGAAATGTCAACACAAGTTATTATAACAATAAATAAATGTAACAACATATTTTTAAAAATATGATTGATTAGGTGTGCAGGTACTTTTTATTAAATTTTTTTATTTATAATGAAACCAATGGACTTAAACTTTTTCCTCTTTAACAGTTGTCATGGATGATGAAGATGGCAGGTGCCTTCTAGATGTAATTTGGTAAGTCATTGCAAGACACTCTAAGATTAGTTTTATATTTAACAATTTGTTGTCTTTTATTTTGTCTTGTATGGTTGTGAACACATTTCTTTCTTCTGCAGTGACCCAGAAGCTCTCAATGATTTTCTTCATGGATCTGAGACCCATGTGAGTATGCCAGGAAAAAAGACAAAAGACCCGTATGCTAGGCTTGTGATTTATAGTAACAGAATATGGGTTTGTAGTTCATGGGTTGAGGAGTGCTAGGTGTGAAGATTTTAGTTTGGACGTGCATGACTTTGAACTGACATTTGGATTACACGTAAATGCACCCTAATACCCACCTCCCGCACTACCTTCAATTTTCCCTTTTTTATGGCTTCCTCTGCTCAATGGTTGTCTTTACGTTGCACTATTTATGCTTTCACCCTGCCTTCCCTTTTTCTTAGACTAATTTTAAAAATGAGAAATGCGAACACTAACGCTTCCCGACTGTGTTATTCCTATCATTTTGCCCCTCTGTCGCTTATCTTTTTGCTGGTTCTCAACAATCTGGGTTCTCTGGACTGTTTTTCTGTCATTTCCTTGTCCTCCTCTGTCTGATGGTCTGTATGTTTCTCTGTCCTGGTGGCTTTTGCCTGCTGGTTTGGGTGCCTTTGGTTTCTGTCTGTCCTATCCTGGGTGGGTGTGTCTGTAGTTGGACACTGACGACCTATTGGATGGTTCGAGTGACCCCTCAAGCTCGTTCTTCTCTACCACTGGGGTGAGTAAAATCCCCCAACCATCCTCCTTCTGTTTTCTATCTATGTAGCATGCATCTCTAAATACCCTCCCTTTCCACTAACATACCTACACTCTAAAAGCTTTGATTTGCCGCGATGCCACCTGAGGTTTTTGTGGTTGTTACAATGTAACCAATCTTTTGTAGGGGTTTTGTGTCTGTCAATCTGTGATTACTTCTTACCATCACATAGATGCATCATTTACAGCTGTTGCCTGATTACACTTCTTTCCTGCTTTTATTTAAGGGCCATGTTCCAGAGGTCCAACCCGCAGTCCAGCTGTCGGCCAATGAGCCGGCAGGCCTACCCAGAGTCAGTGTTGACCTGGACTTCCTTGAAGATGATGACATCTTGGGAGGATCCCCGGGAGGTGAAGGTGGGAGTAATGGGATCGGGACAAATCACGAGCCATGTGACATCCTGCAGCAGAGCTTGGCTGAAGCCAACATCACAGAGCAAAGCTTACAGGAGGCGGAGGCTGAGCTGGATCTGGGCTCCTTTGGAATTCCAGGCCTTACACAGGTGGTACAGACACTGCCTGACGCTAGCCTCTCTGGGGCTGGAGGCGCTGCACTTGGTTTAGGTGTTGGGGGAGCAGCGGCAATTTTCCCTGGTTCAGCCGCGAGCGCCATGCCTACTCCTTCCAATGCCACAGCTGACATGCTGGGGTCGGTGCTTGCTCAGCAAGGTCTTCAACTCCAATCCCAGGTCATGAACAAGACCATCAGTGTTCAGCCTTTCATGCAGCCAATGGGCCTGGGAAATATGACACTTCAACCCATTTCTAGTCTCCAAGCTCTTCCTAATGGGAGTCAGTCTGGACATTTGGGTATCGGACAGATTCAGGTTGTGGGTCAGCCTACAGTCATGACTATCAATCAGTCTGGGCAGCAAATCCTGACAAAAGCCATGGGTAGTTACCAGCTGCACCAGTCTGGGCCAGAAGTATCAGGTGCTGGTTCTCAGACGGGGCTCGGAGGCTCAGGGGGTGGACTTCTGATCCAAGGTAACAAAGGGTCTTCAGCTTTAAATGGACCATCTGTTTCTGTCAGCAGCACAAACAGCAGCAGTGGCGGTACAATGACTTCTCCTGCTGGGCTTCTTGGCTTTGGCAGCACCACTCTAAGTTCAGGAATTGGACCCCAGGCGCAAACCCAAGGCCAAATCATGCAGAACGTGATCATCCAGCGAACACCAACACCCATTCAGCCTAAACCCTCTCAAGGGGGAGCCATCCAACCGAAACTCTTCAAGCAGCAGCAGCAGCACCCACAGCCAGCACCCCAAACCTTGCAAAACGATGCCCACAAAGCTCTCGGGCTGCAACAAATTCCAGTTTCTACTGCTCAGAATGTAGCCTTCCTGACGGGAAAGCCAGGCTCAAACGTTGTTCTGAGTACTCAAGCCACTTCACAAGGCCAACAGTTTCAGCAAACCCTTTTCAAGCAACAAGCAGCACAAGCGTCTGGCAAGCCTCTCAGTGTACACTTGTTAAACCAACAAGGCAGCATCGTTATTCCCTCCCAGACAGTCCTGCAAGGTCAGAATCACCAGTTTCTCCTGCCGCAGCTACAGGCAGGAGGGCAGATCCTGACCCAACATCCTGGGGGGCACATCATAACTAGTCAGGGACCTGGTGGACAGCTCATCGCAAACCAGATATTAACTGCAAACCAGAACATCAATTTGAGTCAGGTGTTGACTTCACAGGGCCACCCTGGGGCCGCCCACATCCTTTCTGGATCCATTCAGCTCCAACCTGGCCAGATGGGCACGCCCACCCTCTTTCAGATGCCTGTCTCATTGGCTCAGAGTCAAAGCCAAACACAGACCCACACTGTCTCAGGCCATGCCCAGACCGTCATACAGGGCATGCCCATCCAGAACTCCCTCACCATGCTGAGTCAGGTGCAGGGGCTAAGCCCCGCAGTGAGCCTGCAGCCAGCCCTGCAACCACAGCCAGGTGGTGTTCCCAGCAGCAGCAGCGGCACAGGAGCAGCAACTATGGCTCAAGGCCATGCTGGAGAGTGCGTCACTGTGCTGGGTAGCTCCACCGACCAGGCGGCTCATCCCACACAGAAGCATGCAACCCAATCCTCTATTCTCACCATGCAACCACTTTCCTCCGTGTCCACTGTTACCACAGTGCCCTGTTCGTCTCCGTCCATGTCTGTGTCCACCTCTTCCTCTGTCACAGCAGTGGGGCTGGTCCCCCATCAGGCTCAGCACAGTCCAGGAAGGTTACTGTTCACCAACCAGGGCTCCAGTATGATCCTGAGCCAGGAGTCTCTGCAGATGTTCTTGCAACAGGTCAGTGTTTCACTTTTTGCATGTTTGCTTTATTTTGATCTACTGTACAGTTAACATGGTCTTAATGCATAACTTGCACGGAGTGTTATCTTGCTCTGACCTCTTTGGTGTCCTATTTTACTACCCATTCCCTCCAATCTCCAATCCCCTTCTTTCTTCCCTCCTTCGTCCTGAAATGGTAAATGTACTCCTATCAGGAGCAGCACCAACAGTCAGAGAATGAGCCCACCCCCTCTGTGGGCGTACCAGCGTCTGTAATCGTCAACAGCAACAGCATCAGTGCTCCGGCCCCTGCTGTCAATGACAGCCAATTAACTGACTCTTGGGTGGGTCAGAGCCACAACCCTTCCCCTGGCCCCTCCCACATGACAGCTGTGGTAAAGCAGGTAGAAATGCCCCTTTATGTTAAGCCCCACCCACTTGTTGCTGCTGCTGCCGCCACAGTGTTAGGGTATATCTTTCCTTTCCCCGTCACTGCTCTGTTCTTCTCCTCTGCATTGGTCATTCCTTCCATGGCTCTCATTTGCAATTCCTGAGCTCAATAATTACTTGCTTGCAGCTTCTGTTTTTCTGACATCCTTCTCTTGTATGTAAACGCATGACCATTCTATTTGTCCATATGCATTGTGTATCAGCCATTGGGATATTTATAGCTGTATGCACGGCTATAGAATGTAGGACTGGCATTAAAGTGTCAGTTCCTTATTTCTGATACCATTAAAAAAAACTAATTTAACATCCATTTTGCGCTATGTATTAAGTTAATGTTAACGGAGTACAACAATTATTAGACCTTTTTACAGCTGACATTTTGACTCGTCATTGCAGGGAAATGACCTGTGTAGTTACTAAATTTAATTGTGGCTGATTTTCATTTAGGTGCTCTTTGGTATTGTTCATGCAGCTCACTGTAATGACTGTGAAACCTAATTCCTATTAATAATTACACCTGTGTTTACCCTGCTGTGAAAAGGGCCTAATGCAACTTTTCACTAACACTGCTCCATCAAAATCACTCAACTCCACTCAACCAGCATCTGCTGCATTACTGACCAATGACTGATCGATCAATCCACTCCTCTGTCAACCCTGCGTTTATTCTTTAGGATAACCCTGCCACTACCCTGTGTAACCCTGAGTCTGACCAGTGCAATGACCCCCAGACATAATCCATGCTCCCTTGACACCAGTCCCTGAAGTCCTCAGATCACCTTCTACTTCTCCACCACAGCCCCCAGATTTTGACTTACTGCTTTTGTCAACTTTTTTCTTATTAGCTTGCCAAATGATAATTTCTCCCTTTTTATCTGTGAACACTAGAATGCTCCTTATACTTCTACTGCAATTACTAGATTTGAAAGTCTAACACTTTGCTTTTGTATTGTTTTATATGTGTGATGAGTTGTCTAATGCAATGCATAACAGTGCAACACTATCATTGTATTAAACATTTTGCACATAATCATGCATACGTTTGCAAGCATATTGTAATTAGGATTGTCACATTGCCCTATTTCGTGTATGGAATCTTGAACCATGAACTAGAATCCCATTATCTATACTATTTGCATGCAGAACAGTGTGTGATTTTGTGCTTGATTGTTCTCCTCTGTTAAACTATTGTATGTGTCCTTGAATCAAATGAGTATATCTGTAATTTGTGATACCACTTCTTCAGGTACCCTCCAGTGGACATCAGACATCTCTGAAGATCCAGAGCATGTCCCCGTCGCCGGTAATGTCCGCTCACGCCACAGCGCCCCCCGTGGCAGACAGCCCCCAGCCTTGCCAGTCTCCCCTCACTCTGAGCCAGCAGATGCAGTCACCACACCATCAACAGCAGTCGCGTCCTCCCTCTCAGCCTCAGCCACAGTCGCAGACTCCCTCCCGCTCCTGCACGCCCATGTCTCACCCTCAGCTCTTTATTGTACACAACCAAATGTCCGAGTCCCCCCAACCCGCGCAACAAGGCCAGTCGCAGCAGACACACATTCAAGTTCAGCTTCAGCCTCGACCGGCCTCGCAGCCGGCCCCTTATCAACAAGAAATGCCTCCCATGTCACAGTCACCCAAGCCTCCTCCCACGCCACCTACACAGCACCAGTTTACTGCTTCTCCTGTCAGCACTTCTGCCACTGCTGCAGTTAAAGCCCAGGGCCCCATCCAGGGTCTGACAGCAGAGCAGCAACACCACCTGCAATTAATAGCAGCACAAATTCAGACCCTGTCGACCATCACCCAGCCCTCCCCTCAGCAGAAACAGCTGCTGGAGAAGCTCCACCAGGTATGGTCCCATTTCCAAACGTCTTGAAACTAGAGAAGTTGTTATGGCATTTGCATGCAATGAGAGTTATTTTAAATGCCACTTTTTCTCCCACCTGTAGCAAAAGTGAGCTTCAAAAATATGATCTGGTTTGCGGGGATTCAAAACGACATTAACCGGTTATCTTGATTTATTCTTTTTTAATCGGATACATCTTGTACTGTGAAATCAAATGTACTACATGCAATGACCTATGTGATTGTCAATACTTCCAACCATTCAAACGAGTCCCATTATATTGAAAAAAACAGGGTAAAAACATTCCATGAGTTGTTAGTTGGCAGTAGGTACGTATACCTGGTATATCTTCCTGATGCAGAATTTTAACAGTAGTCAGGGTAGCCGTTGGTAAATCTTGAGTACAAAACCTCTTGACTAAAAATGGTCCTGATGTGTTTTCAGGTTCAGCAGAACATTCTGCTGCAGGCCAAGCAGTCTCCTCAACCTCAAGTTACCAGTCAGTTTGGCTCCCAGCAAGATGTGCCTGTTGATAAAGTGGTGATTACATCACCAGCCAACCCTGGGACACCTGCTCAGCTTCTCTCGGTGCTGCAGCCAACACCGCTGCAAGTCAAAACTCCTGCTATAGGTTAGTCACAATTTGCCATAAACGATGCAACACGGCAGGGCCCTGAACAACCTCAAAGTATTCCCCTTTCTAATGATTTATTTCCTCTTGTTTTAGCATCAAGCGACTTACAGGTATTCTCAGGAGCCCAGGGGCCAGCTGGAGCAATGGTGAATCAGACTGTCACTCCTGCCAGCCTTTCCCAGCCAGTACAGGTACAAAGCACATCTTGAAGCCAGTTCATCTTCAGGACATGCCAGGCGGTCATTGGCTGTCATGTGCTAACAATAAAATGTGTACCTTTCTGTTTATTTTACCAGTTGCCAATACTCCTTTTTGATTTTCCCCACAGGTTCAGCCAAAGCCAGGGGTGATCGGCTCAGTGGGAGGGATTCAGATCCAGGTGATAGGACCTAGTGTGTCTCAGATGCCTGCTCCACAGCCCCCAGTTCCAGTACAAACTCAGGTAAATGAGTGCCACTGAATTCCAGTGGGAAAAACTCCCATTTACTCTTGAAGGTGTAACTTTTTTTTTGTTCACATTACAGACTACAACAATAAAGCTGCCTTTCAGTGCTGAGCCCAGCAAAGAGGCCAAGTATGTAACGCTCTCCTTTTAACTGGCTTATTTAAACTGTCCAATAATCTGATTTTTGTAAATAATGTTTCTGTATACACACACACACACATCACTGCAGGATGCTAGAACAGCTGAGGAAACAGCAGGGTTCAGTGCTTCACCCAAACTACAGTGCTCCTTTCCTATCTGTTGAGGACACGTTGCACAGACTGCTGCCTTACCATCTCTACCAAGGAACTGCAAACTCTACTCAAGACTATCAAAGAGGTGAGTAACTCTGTAGCCTCTCGTTCAGCCTAATTATATTTTAGCACCTTTTCCCCCAAATTCTGTGTTATTCATGAACATCTTATCTCTCCTGCACAGTGGATGATGAGTTTGAGAATGTCTCCTGCCAACTGCTGAAAAGAACCCAGGCAATGCTGGATAAGTATCGCTACCTGCTCTTTGCCGAGTCAAAAGTGAGTTTATAAACCCAACATCTCACCATGCGCCTTCTTGTGTCTTTTTTGCCCTGAATTGATATTGAACCGATTTCTTCCGGTGTTTAAACCTGAGCAGAGACTGGGCCCCTCGGCAGAGATGGTGATGATAGACCGGATGTTCATTCAGGAGGAAAAGCTCGCATTGAGTCAGGATAGGATTTTGGCCAAGGAGAGACCAGGTACCCCACCACTGTTTTTGTGACCATCAACGGTTTTGTGGTTGTCGCCTAAATTAAGGAGTGTGCTAATAATATTATTCTGTTTATTTAATTGCAGAGGAGTTTGTGGCAAACGCACGCATGTTGGAGAGTGTAGCTTCATCCCAACATAAATCCTCCTTTGCTGAGGCCCCATCATTGAGTGGAGGCGTACCTGCTGCTGCCCCAGCTCCGCCACTCGCAGCTCCTGCCCCTCCCCCTCCCCCTCTTCCAAAAATTGCCCACAATCCTTCTCCTGCCTCCACCCCTGCTCCAGTTCCCGCCGCTGCTCCAGTCCCCGCCCCAGCCCCACAACCTCCTTCCGCCAACCCTTTCCCCTCTACCAAACTAGTAATAAAGCAGGGTGGGGGCGGAGCCTCCGTGTCCTGGTCCAGCAGCTGTCCTCCAGCTGCAGCGAGCAGGCTGACCGAACCCACCAGCCAGAGCTCCTCCTTCAGTCGCGCCCCGGCAGCATCATCCTCTTTCTCCTCTTCGTCCTTCAACTCTCCGGCGGCTGCCGACGACGACGCTCTCCCGCAAAGGACCAGCCGACCGCCTATGAAGACCTACGAGGCTCGCAGGAGAATCGGCTTGAAGCTCAAGATCAAGCAGGATCAAACGGGGTTCAGTAAGGTGGTCCACAACACTGCCTTAGACCCGGTGCACACACCACAACCTCAGCAGAGCAGCCAGTCCACATCCCAGCCTCGGACTAAGCCCCAGATCGAAGCTGCAGCGCCGCACCCAAAGTCTCAACCTTTATCAACCCCTCCTTCCGTCATCAGAACTCAGCCCCCTGTGTGCACTGCTTCTGCCGTGTCGTCGTTCACCACAACAACCCCTCAGTGTAACCCACCGCTGAGAGGTAATGCTCCCCCCAATTCGGCCCCGTCTTCCGCTACCTCTTCCTCTCACACGTGGTCATTGTCCACATCCTCCTCATCCTCCACTCAAATGAATGGGACATTAGATCACGACAACAAACACAATTCTGCCTCCACTGCCACTCCCTCACAGACAACATGTCGTCTCCCCCTTCGAAAAACATACCGGGAAAACATAAGTCCCCGGGTGAGACCCGGCGTCCCGGGGGGAGGAGACGAAAGTTTGTCCTACCCCAGACCCACACCGTCCCCCACCAAGCACGACGCCTCCCCCTCTCCCCCTTCAGAGCGGACTGTTATAGCCAGTATGAAGGTGGAGAAAAGAGGCAGGGAGGCCTCACACACTCACACAGAGTTAGGCCACGATTCGGGCCGGTTAGGGAGTGCAATGGAGGGGCTGGAAGAAATGGACGAGGTGTTTAACCGTGGTATCAAAACTTCACAACACCATCATCTCCCGCAGCTCCTGGACAGGGAAGGTGCAAAGGAGAGGGGAGAAGAGCACACGGACCCAGAAACAGATGTAAGTAAATACAAGAGGGCGAGTGGGAAAAATAGGCACAGGGCAGCCGGGACATTCAGAATGGACCAGCACGCCCCTGGGCCTCCCTCTCCGGAGTCCTCCTTCACGCGAGACTCTTTGCTTCCTGCGAAGCGCTGCAAGTCAGACTCTCCCGACATGGATAACGCCAGCTTCTCCAGCGGCAGCCCTCCGGACGACTCTCTGACCGAGCACCTGCAGTGTGCCATCGACAGCATCCTCAACCTGCAGCAGGAACCCTCCGCCCGCATAAAGGGGGGCAACAGCAGGTCACACCAAAGCCAGCGCCCAGGGGGCTCGGCAGCCTCGTCCCACAGAGCTTCAGCACCACCCTCTTCCTCTGCTTCGTCGTCCTCGTCCTTGGCCCAGCACCCTCCGGTCGGTGGCCGGGGCCACAATGGCAGCCTGGTTCCCCAGACTCAAAGCAGATAACGGCCCCTCAGCCCCAGGCCAGACTGACACAGGGGAGCTAAGAGACTCATAGGGGCTGGGGAAGTTTTTTATTTTTTTTATTTTTATTTTTTTATTTTTTGGTGAAAACGGTATCAATTTACTACTCTGCCACGGTGTGTTGGCTTTGTTTGTCCATTTGAATTGTCCAGAAATTGTTTTGTCATTTACAGCTTGAAGTAGACCTGTGGTGGAGTAAGTAAGAGTGTGGTCAAAGGTAAAACTGTCTTTGTGAATTGCAGACTTTAAGATGTCTGGCGTTTTTGTACGTGTTCCGTCAGCCAAGCTCAAGTAACGAGATAGAATTGTCAAGGGATTTCTTTCTTCCTTTTTTAAAACACTTTTTCTCATTTGGTATTGCTACATTCCTTCCCCGTATCCGGAGTTCTTAACTGCATTGGTTATTTTCCTGGTTTACACTCAATGTCCCAACAAGCATCAGGAAGCTCATTTATACAGTTAAGTTGTCAACTATTTTTTTGTTTTCATACAGAAAAGAATACAGCCAGTTTATACTGCAAAACATGAAAATACTTTCCATACCAATACCATGTCTTTCCATACCAAGCAAATTTGGTTCCCTTATCACAAAGATAATGCTGCCACCTAAACGGCTCATGCTAAATGAATACAGACCACCTTTTTGTCTAGAATAAATGTCTTCATTTACACTACCTTCAAGGCAACTACTCTTTCTCTGGCTAAAATGTATTCCCCTCAGCATCTCATAAGTCTGCTTTTTGCATGGCATGCATTTTAAAGTGTTGACATGTTGAGGAAATCCTTTGGGGAAATTGGGAGGTTGTTTTCCTTTTTGACTCCTCTTGGGTACTGTAGTACTGTACTGTCAAGATGTAAATGAAATATGAGGAAATTTGGTTATTTTCTGCATCTAATTTGACATGGTTTTGTTTTTAGACCACACCTCGACACACACACACACACACACACCTGCTCTCTTGTCCTGTGATGCCAGGTTAGGAGTTTATGCATTTCAGACAGCAGGGGGCAGGCCAGTTTGAACTCTTTCGGTGTTCTCCGTCAGTTTGTTTCATCTTTCTGCTTCTGTATCCCTGCCTCACATCGTTTTGTCTTTTTTTTTTTTTTTTTTTAAGGCTGGTGGACAATTCAAACTCAAACACAGCACAAGCATTAAAATGGAAAAAAGGAACAATAATAATGTACAAAAAGACAGTAAAAGAATTTGAAGTATAGTATTACAGATTAATTTTGTATTGTATTTATTGTGTATAATGACACTTTTTAAAAAGAAATGTACATTTAGTAAAACTGTAAATTAAACCTTGCTTCTTTTATGAAACATTGCACGGCGCATTAGTCATTTGTCCAGCTTCAGGCTGCATTCTTTTGGATGGCTGTTGATGACTGAGGAATACAGCGTGATGGTGACGGTAATGGCGGTAGGGTGTTGTTTTTTTTTCTCTTTTCCTTTTTCTCTGCAGCCAGCAGGCGGTGTATTGAAATGGAAAAATAGAGCTGGTTTTGTGCGCTTCATCGCCTGCAGGGTTCAGAGGTTTGGGAGGAGCAAGGGAGTTTAGATTGATGAGGGGAAAAACTGTCACATCTCATGACATTTCACAGTGAGTTAAGTAAAAAAAAAAAAAAGCTAACTATTGAAAAACACTGGAGTTAGAAGCTACAATTGTAAGGGTGCAGCACGAGGATGTCTTCATCATTCAAAATATGCAAGACTTAACATTTTGTCATGTTTAAAAAATAAAAAAAAGACCACCCAAATGATGTATTCACAACCCCCTCGACCCCTCCTCCCCCAAGTCATCATCAACCTCTGACCACCGCTCATCCCTGCCCTCAGCACAGGGTTAGTGCTGCCCACAGTGTTGCCAGGCATCCCCAAAGAGGAGGTGCATTCAAACGTTGAGAAGCAAGCAAGGGGAGAGGAAAATCTGCCTGCGTGTGGTTCGCCCTCGTGTCATACTGTTTGCCTTGTGCTCTTTCAGCAAGCCGAGGAGGGAACCTCGCCAGATCTGAAGCTCGTCTGAAATGCATTAAACCTCTGAGAAGAACGATCTTCTGTAATCCAGCTGCGTTGACGCTCCACGCAGGGTTCCTATTCGCTGTCTGAAGAACACCCATAAATGTAGCAGCAGCTCCTCCAAGAGTGTCTCGAGTCCAAATATTTTCCAGAGGGCAAGACTGCAGAGAGAGAGAGAGAGAAAGCATCGAGGCGTTCGGAGCAGTCTGTGAATTCTCCATAATAACCTGGTAAATACTCCTTTTCGTACTTTCAACATGGCTATAGTGATCATGTGTTTTAACTTTTATTCAAGTACAACCAGATTACAAAACACGTTGTGGAAAGTGAGACCCGCTGGTTACAACTAAGAAAATAGTTCAATAAAGACTTCATTAAAGTGCAAACTTTCCAATTTTCCGTAGTGTGCTTGGTTGGCTTCGTACATGGCTTCATTTAGATATCAAAGTGCGACTCCTTATTATACTCGGTTCTCCTGCATGTCACTTCTTGTCTCAAATTTGTGTGCTGTGCAAAACCACACGCTTTTTTCCACTATCCTAACACTTTAGAAACTGATCCCAGAGCCTAAACCAAACCTTTTGACTCTCTCGGAAACCCTGTTAAGAAACTTTTACGGCAGGCTGGCCTAGTACTTTTCCTGTGTAATGCCGGGCAAATCCCATTTAATGTGTCTAATGTAGATTTCCAGGCCTCGCCATTTTAACCAAAAGTCTTTCCACGCTGGTCTGGTGACGTCTTTTTCAAATGAGATTTACAAGAAAGAATCTCTCGATAGAAGAGATAACATCAGCTGACTGTCTCACCTGCTTCTATTAACGACTTGTGCCCTTAATTCCTAATACAGTCTTTTTGTAGATTTATATATATATAATTTTTTATTCAATCGAACAATTAAGTCATTCACGTAGTTCATGTTCCAGCAAGAGGAACTTCCTAAATGGAATGTCTTACTCATTTCACTGAATTAAAAGGAGCTGTGCAAACCCTTACGCAAGGTTGGGTTTGCAAGTTTTCCAGTGTGCACACCAGCTCTTTCCAGTCCTTCACTCCCAATGCTTGGCAGAGTCCTTGGTTTGGCTTGCTCTTACTCCAGAGTCCACATCCCTACTCGAGGTTGTGGTTGTGGCGAGCTTAGATCTCCAAGAACACAAAGACACTTCTCTTCCGTTTCTTTTGGATTGACTTTGCTTGTCTTCTGTTCTGTCTGTATGTTCCAGGGGCTCAAAGGGGGAGAGTCAAGCTTCAAACGAGACATCGGTCCTGTGGTCCCTCTCCGTGTCAGCACAGGAGGTTTCGAGGACGAGTGAGCACGGTCCACATAAATACAGGAAACACCTGAAGGTTTTCCAAGGAAATAAAGCTCCAAACATCAGCCACATTGTGACATTGGTTTTTGTAAGGAGCTCCCTGTCTTCTCGTTAATCAATCAAAATGTCCCGCTGGGGGAGAAAGAATGTGAAAAAGACGCCAGAGGTGATCCGCACTGTAACCGAGGGGCTCAAGTCCTTGTACCGGAAGAAGCTGCTGCCTCTGGAGGAGTATTACGGGTTCCACGACTTCCACTCTCTCAGTCTGGAGGATGCAGACTTTGATAATAAGCCTATGGTGCTGGTGGTGGGACAGTACTCCACCGGAAAGACAACGTTTATCAAGTGAGACTTCACAGCTCTGCATCAAACATTTTTTTCCCTGATCAAAAGGTGGGATCGCTAAAGTTTGTATAGGAACCAATAATGAAATAATCACAAGCCGAATATGTGTGTGTGTGTGTGTGTGACAGGTATCTACTGGAGCAAGATATTCCTGGGAGCAGGGTGGGACCCGAACCCACCACCGACTGCTTCACTGCCATCATGCATGGGGAGGTGGAGGGAGTCATCCCCGGGAACGCCCTCATCGTAGACCCCAACAAGCCTTTCCGCAAACTCAACCCCTTTGGAAACACATTTCTCAACAGGTGAGAGCAGCGTATTATTCAGTGTGTTGTGGAGGGGTTCCTGACTGAGGGAGCCAGACGGTTATCAGCACCAAATGAACAAACTATGTAAGCGAATGTAAGAAGGGGGGGGGGGGGGGGGGGGCAGGGCAGATAACAGAAAGTTGTTTAGCTCTTTGGAATGTCAAGTCCTTGTGCCAAATTTCAAAGCAGGGAGCCACTTGCCTTATTTGTGGAAAAATGGAGAAACGGAGCAATATCGCCAGAGAGAGTGATGAAAGCTGATGTAGGCAGACAGGAACGGCAATGGATCCAAGTTCAAAGACGAGGTCAGAGGGCTCCACGGTGCAAAGACAAATAGATGAAGTCAAAGACTTTGTGAGGCCCAGTAGAACCTGTGAGAGCAAAGCTCAACACTGAAGTCATTTTGTCTTCTTCCGTTTAGTGTCTGGGCTGCCAGATTTGTGTGTGTGTTTTCCCTCTGATGTAAACCAAGAAAGAAGTCACACGGTTCACAGTAAAGTGCCGCTAGCTGTCAGAAGTGTGGACATGGAAGTGAACATACAGGCCTGCTATCCATGGGGCTATCGAGCAAAAACCATACTGCCAGTTTTTCAGAGTCCGTCTCTCCCGCTGCAGTGTGTTTGTGAATGTATTTGCGACCCCCCCCCCCCCATTTGCTTTGACTTCCTGTTCAGGGACCGGTGAGCTCGTTAAACTCATGAGTCGCAGGAAGTGGTGTTGTTGTTCTAAGCCTCACATCGTTAGCGGCCCTTATTGTTTGATTCTGGCACAAGTGGTCATTTTCCTTCAGGAAGCCCGCAGCAATGAGAGGCCTGCTTAAACACAATGGGCCGCTGACGGAGGGCTGGGGGTGGGGGTGCGGGGCAGCTTCCAATCTGCAACTCGGATCACATGGGCCTCTTTGATAAGCGTTAACCATTTGTCGCATGATTGAGATTCTCTCCTGCTCTGATTCCAAACAAAAACTGACCTCTGTGAACTTCACATCGTTTATGTGACTTGAAAATAACAGGTTCCAGTGCGCCCAGATTCCCAACCAGGTCCTGGAGAGCATCAGCATCATCGACACGCCGGGGATCCTGTCCGGTGCAAAGCAGAGAGTGAGCCGAGGTGAGAGAAAGTGCAAAGGTGAGGAGAGGGAACGGGGGGGGGCCTGCAGAGACGAACATCCGTGACCATCGGCTCACAAACTCATGACTTTGGCACGCCTGGCTAACCCATGGGACCAGTTCACTCGGTCGCCATAACACTTGGCAGCGGGGCGGGGACACTCCTCAGCAGGACCCTGAGCAGAAAGAAATCCTAATCAGGAGCAGAGACGGTACAGACAAAGATTCTGTCAACACATCTGGAGGAATGTACCATTTCAAAATAACTATCATCATCATCATCCCACAGTAGTTTATTTATAAACTTTTCATTCACGCTTTAAGTAACCCATTATAACTCAAGTCCCCCTGCATGACCAACTAATTACTTAAAAAGGCTCAGTGTGCATCCAAGTTGTAAAAAACATATTTTTTAAATGATCAATTAGGTTGTTTGTTTTTTTGCCTCCAATGAAAATACAACAGAGATGAATGGAATGTTGTTTGTTGTACTCAAACAACAGCAGTGCAGAAAAATATTTAAAAAATCCTATTTTTTCTGGATTATAATAATGTTTTGATGTTTCAGAGCGAAATGAGAGTCATTCAGAGTAACTGGGACATTGTTTTTGAAAAGATGAAGCTATTCCACAATGTAGAAATACTCTTTTGTTAAAGGTAAAGTCCTGCATTCAAAATGTTACTGAAGTAACATTGTTGAACATGACCATTGTTCATGCAACTTTTTTGTCACTGGTCTGAATCTAATGAAGCAAACGGTACAATATTTCATTCAGAATTGCTGTGTAGAAGTATATTGTAAAATAATATAAGTAAGGTCCAAGCACATAAATTGTACTTTAGCACAGTAGTGAATGGACTTAGTGATGTCCTGTCACTGGACGTGGTCCGTGTTGAATGGCGTACGGCTGGGTTGGACGGCTATTAGAGGCGTGAAGGGTTTGTGTCTGTGTAGACCTTCTCCCCTCTCCTGACCCCCCCCCCCCCCCCCCTCCCCCCCTCTTTTCGCTTTCTGCTACAAGCAGACTGTGTAGCTTTCTGAATATATTGGTCTATCAACCTCCTTCCACCACAACAGGCTACGACTTCCCAGCTGTGCTGCGCTGGTTCGCCGAGCGCGTGGACCGCATCATCCTGCTGTTTGATGCCCATAAACTGGAGATCTCCGACGAGTTCTCCGAGGCCATCGGTGCCCTGAAGGGCAACGAGGACAAGCTGCGCGTGGTGCTCAACAAGGCCGACATGGTGGGCACCCAGCAGCTGATGAGAGTGTACGGCGCACTCATGTGGTCCCTGGGGAAGGTGTTTGGCACCCCGGAGGTGCTGCGGGTCTACATCGGCTCCTTCTGGTCCGAGCCGCTGATGGTTACAGACAACCGGAAGCTGTTTGAGCTGGAGGAGGAGGACCTGTTCGCCGACATCCAAAACCTCCCTCGCAATGCGGCTCTGCGCAAACTCAACGATCTGGTCAAGAGGGCGCGCCTCGTCAGGGTGGGTTGTTGTCGGTGTGAACGTGTGCTCACTAAATGCGTGTTAAAAGTTGTGTTGACTCCTTGGTATGTGTGCTGTGCTTTTCTCGATCCCAGGTCCATGCCCACATCATCAGCTATCTGAAGGCGGAGATGCCTTCTGTCTTCAGAAAGGACAATAAAAAGAAGAATCTGATCTACCAGCTGCCGGTCATTTTCTCTAAGATCCAGCTGCAGCACAACATTTCTGCTGGCGACTTCCCCGATTGTACTAAAATGCAGGTGAGTCTGTTTTTGTTTTTAATCGCTAGCGGCAACATCTGGGAGGCAATCATGCAAAGACTGTTATGTCAGGTCAGTTATGTTTAAATGAAACTTGAAGTGTACCACACACATTTGAATCCTTCCCTTTTTGAAGGAGCAACTGATGGCCCATGATTTCAACAAGTTCAAAACCTTGAAGCCTAACCTGATGACGGCCTTGGATGAGCTGCTGTCGGCGGACATCTCCAAACTGATGCCCCTCCTGCGCCAGGAGGAGCTGGAGGCAGGCGATCAACCAGGTGTGCAGGGCGGAGCCTTCATTGGGACCCGCGCCGGACCATTCGGAGAGGGCGACCCCTTTTTGCAGGAGAACGGAGAGGGATGCGAGGAGGAGGAAGATTGGGTGGTGACCAAAGACAAGCCCAAATACGACGAGATCTTCTACAACCTCGCTCCCAACGAGGGAAAGCTGAGCGGCAACAAGGCTAAGGACTGGATGGAGAGCTCGCGCCTGCCCAACTCGGTGCTGGGCCGCATCTGGAAGCTGTCGGATGTGGACCACGACGGCATGCTGGATGATGAAGAATTTGCTCTGGCCAGCCACCTGATTGAGGTCAAGCTAGAGGGCCATGGTCTGCCTCCTGAGCTTCCCACACGTCTGATCCCGCCCTCCAAACGCAGGCAGAAGGGCTCTGACGCATAGACATGTGACGGAGTCCCTGGAGCTGAGGGAGACTCTTCTCCGTTGGCTGTCCTGCCCCCCTCCCACCCCCCCACCAGGCCAAAGTCAAAATGTTTTTCTGTAACTTCTCCTCTGAGACTGATTTTTTTTTTCTTGCACAATGGAACATACTGTATTAATGCTTCGCCAATCCTTAGAGGCTGACTGCAAAATATTAAGTATTAAGAAGTCACTGGTCTGGTTGCTTCTTCCCTTTGGCTCCTCAAAGTTAGCTTTTTATGATAAGTTTTAAAAAACTTGTGTTTGCCTTGCAGAAGCAATTAATGGCTGTCACCCCCTAAGTGATTAGTATTCAACATATATTTGAAAGTATACAGAGCAAACTACTCTGTATATAAGACTTAAAAAATAAAACATTTCTCTAGTGACTAGATTATTACAGTATTAAAAGTTTAAATCATTTTTTGGTCATAACATTTTGAGGTCTGATCATTCCAGAGACAATGGCCACACCTGAAAATGATTTTTTTTAAATAGTATTTTCAACTCAAACTGGCAGCACAAGTGGAATAACCTGAATGCATTTCACTTTCAAGGCTTTACAGGTCACAATTTTGTGCATAAACTTTTTACATTATTTTTGTAACGGTTGCTGCTTCATATGTGCTGGAGCTAGACATTAGTTGTATAAAAGAACATGACAAAATGAGATTAACTATTGACTGACCTTTGATTGATATATTACTGACTACTGTACTCAGCTCCACCAAATGTTCTTATGTCAACTATTATTGTAACCAAATAAAATTCCATGACTGTGTTTTGTCTCTTTTGTGACCTTTTTTATATGTAAAAACATGGACAAAGCTTGATAAAGTTAGCAAAAATGTATTTCTTAAAATGTCCACAGTAAAGTACGGCACACAAATGGGTTGAGTGCATCGTTTGGCTCTTTTCTTTTACAACATTTGCTGTTCTATCGGGCTCACTGGTCGCTCAGTGACGGATAAACAGTGAGTCACTGTCTCCCCTGCCAAGTCCCCATACCACCATTTTCCGAGGCTCTCTGCCCTCTCATTCCCACCATCTGCAGCCTTTTCTGTGCCTCTCACTCAGTTCAACAGTCCGCTCCCTTTCGACCATGTTTACCTCTACGTTCAGTTCACTAGCACGCCCCGTGTGTGCTTTTGATCTCAACCTGCGTACACTAAAAAAAACGACGGGCCTAGTGTAGAGCTGTGTGTGTTTCGCATGAGGCATTCAAGGATCGTACAAGAAGGGGGTGGCCTCCCTGTTCCACTCCTCCATGGAAAGATACACAAATGAGAAACAGGCAAGGCAGCCCTTTCCTCCCTGCTCGCTGGCTTACAGTGACTCACATGTGAAGAATGTGGTGGGTCGGCCCAAGAGTTATTAATATCTCCTTTCCTAGGGTCCGCTAAGTTTCCTCAGGCTCATACACAGGATCTAGACACTGTACCTTTATGAAAGACTTTAACAACATCCCCCTATTTGGTGAATTCCTGAGTGAGACCTGCAGCACGCCGCACCCTCTCCGTGTATTTGTGTGAGGCAGAAAGAGGGGGTCGATATGTGGAAAAACGTCAAGTGAGGTGACAGAAAAGTGTATTGACTAGAAGAGAAATTATGTTGGGTCCTTATCAGCTTATTGATACAAATGCTGGTATTTAAAATAGATTTAAAAAAACATCCCCAAAGCAGTTTGAACAATCCCTGCCTGCTCCAATCAAGCTACAGCAATAACAGGGGGGGGGCGGACCCCCCTTTTCCCCCACCAGCATCAGACCCGACAGTGAGGGTTACTCAACAAAAGCGGGGTCTCCGTGTACGTCACTCAGTGTTGACATGGGGGAATTCCTTACTCCTCGCAAACCTGCAGTGGAATGAAAAACCGAGGGCAACCAATCTGGACAGGGGGGGACATCTGGTGGATACAGGAGTCATGGCAACCTCACTCCGAAAGTGTACACATGTCGTGTCTGCCTGTCGATGCCAGATTGGAGGCACGCAAATGCATTTTTTTCGAGACAGGATCCAAACTATGTACAGTAGTACTGCAGTAATGGCGGCTATAATTGTCCATCCCGTCAGTACCAGCCCTTTGAAGTGATCCATGAGGTGGGGGGACAAAATACTGTGTTCTTCTTTTGCACATACCGTAACTATATTTAAGTCAGCAGCTCCAGCTCCATATTAGCTGGATTTAAGATGGATTTGGACCACCAATTATTCCTGCAGATGCTTTAGGAAGAGCTTTCTCTATAGTCGGGATGAAGTAGGAGATAATAACACAGTAAATTCCCACTTACATATAAAAATGTGAATATTGCATTTAGATTAACTATAGAAAATGTAAAAAAAGTATCCTTTAACCTCCCCATCTTTGCTTCTGTATATTCTTATTCAGTCAATCGTTTTTGATTCAGGTGTACATCAAGTAATGGTCGATATGGGTCACAAAAGAGTAAACAGTTAGAGAACTTTACATTTTATTACCCAAGTGAGCAGAGCAAACAATGTTGGAAAGCTAAAAAAAAATAAAAAAATAATCTATTTTTTTGTGCCTATTGATGGCATTTTCTGCGCCGACCAAATAGCTGACTCAAACCCTAACGTATAGAAACACATGTGTGAAATATGCTCAATGTTATTGAGGATCCTTATATATCCCTTTCAAGAGACAAACAACAAAGTAAAGTTATACAAGTGTATATAAAATATCTTCCACTCATGGCACATTGAGTCATGACTAAAGCACTCAATGCTTCATTGAATGTCACAAACGGGCAGATTTCAAAACAGTAGTCACACGAACAATTTAATTATTTCCCCCAATTGTTAGCAGTACATTAGTTTACCCCTTTCTGATGCTCTTAGAAACTGAAGTGGCTTTTAATATCTTTGATCTGCTTCATCATGTCACCAATTTGCTGTCCCTGCTCCCGGAGGACATCCTGGACAACCTTCTTCTGTTGGGCATTGAGGGAGACCTTCGTCCTGGCTGCAGGCACATCCTTGTCCACTTGGGTCTTCTGGTAGTCCATCTTCATGTTCACCTGTTTGATGCAGTTGTCAAGGTGCCTCAGTTGATCGCTAATGGTCTGCACCTCCTTCTTCATATCCTTTTCGCTGTTTGACAGTATGGGTAGTCGACTTTGCAGGTTGCCCAGCACTTTTTTAACCTTGCTCATAATGGTTTCCTGGCAATACTTTGCATCTTCGTATTTGTCGGCCAACCTCTCCGCTGCCTCCCTCAGACTCTTCCTCTCCTCCCTGCACAGAGTCAACTCTTCCAGCTGCTTGTTCTTCTGGCTGGTCAGAAGTTTCACCCTTCTCTGCATCTCTTCGCGGGCCATGTCCTGCTTCAGAATGTACTCCTCACGGAAGACCTGTGTGGCTCTGCTGAGGAGCTGCAGACACTCCGGAGGTGGCGGGGACTTGTCCTTGTCCCCGGCCTTGAGTACCAGAGGATTGGTGGAGCTACGCGCCAGGATGTTGCGGATGTGCTGCTCAAAAGAGTCGTCGGCCAGCCCGCGCAGAGGCGAGCTGCCAGAGCCTGGACCCGGGTGCGTGCAGAGCAGGGGAGGGGAAGGGGGCCGAATAGAGCTCAGCAGGGGCAACAGGATGCACTCGTAGGCGCTGGTGATGCAGATCATGGTGGCGCCCAGGGAGAGGTCGGACACAATCACAAAGCCAAGAACCGGAGCCGACTGACTAGACTGAAGGGGTCTGGTGCAAAGAATGTGCTCTACAATACAGCGCTTCTCAGCTGCCAGCTCTTGGAGATTGTCCATGTCCTCCTCACCTGACTGGAGGAACTTCTGCAGCTTGTTGACCCAGATCAGCCCCACACTGTGCACTCCTGCCTCGTGGGTACAGTGATACCTCTGCTGGCAAAGGGGGTCTCGGTGCAGTCGGATGGGACAGGTGAAATCAAAGTCCTGAGGGTCCTCATCCTCCCCTGTGGCTACTTTGAGCGTGAGCTCCAGCTCCACACACTCAAACACGTAGAGAGCCGGCACCGCCTGCGCCCCGCGGATCCACTTTTCCACCGCCCGGGTCTCCTCCTCTTCTTCAGACTCCAGCACCACACAGTGGTACAGCGTGCCCGTCTCCGTGGCGATGACCAAGATGCTGGGCACGCATGGCAGGCAGAGAATGGCACAAGCATCGTAGCCATAGTTGTCCTCGGCAGCGGGATACATTGGGAGCGGTCCCGTGGGTTTAGTTAGACTCACACCCTTCGCCTGGCTCGTGTAGCTCACGTAGGTCTCCCCGTTTTCGTAGAGGATGTAAAGAGGGTAGACCAGCTGGTCTTTGGAGAACTGCGCAGCCAGGTGCCGAGGTGAGGCCGAAATGGACCCGAAGTCAAACGCCACTGCGATCTCGCCCAGAGATGCTGCGTAGGAGCGCACGGGAGGGTGGCCACTGGTGTCATCTTCCGACTGCGACACTGACAGCACTTTGGCCGGCGTCTGGGGCGACTTCAAGCCGTAAAACCTGACGGTGTTGTCGGATGTGAGCAGCACCAGGTGGGGTTCGTCGGTCTCGCCGGGGTACCAAGCCGCCTGCCGCAGAATGACAGACGGCGAGCTGGTGAAGAAGCGCTCCGCCACCGGGATGGTCTTGCAGTTGATCTCGCTCCGTCCGCCCTCAAACTCGGACCTCTTCCCCCACCGCTGCGGGAGCTCCAGCACAGAGACGCCCCGCAGCCCGACCAGCGCGACGTGGTGCTGAGTCGGGCTGAGTAACACCTGGCACAGCTCGAAGCGAGGTGGGTTGATACACAGCAAGGTTTGGTGTTTCCCGCTTACATTGCTGAAACTCTCATCCGCGTTTAGATGTCGCAAGTTGGTCGTGTAAAACACGCGGTCGGAGTCGTCCCAGACGAACAAGTCCCCGCCCAAACAAAAAGTGAGGTTTTTAGCGACCCCTCTTTCGTTGCCCTTGGGTTCACGATCCAAGTTCTCTCGTATTTTTTGGAAAATAGCATGGTTTGGTAGATCATTCAACCACCGTTCACTTCCGAATGCCGCCATCTTGATCCACCGTATGCCTCTGAAGGGAAAACTGTCCATGGCAACGAGAGCACTTTACGACAGTTATTTAACGTATTACGGTGGCCGGTGTCGTATATTTTGCAGAATCACCATGGCGTTGAAAGAGACTGCAGGGCTGTATGAAACACTCAAAGCAGAGTGGAACAAGAAAAATCCGAACCTGAGTAAATGTGGAGAACTTCTAAGCAAACTTAAGGTAGAGTCGCGTATTGCTGCGTCTGTCTTTCTTTTTTTATTACCAGTCGAATCCGGGACACTGCCTATTTAGAAGCCTCAGCGCTGTTAGCATATGTAGCTATGCCTGCTAACTTAGGATAGCAATGCTAACGTTGTGTATAGAATCTCTTAGGTAACGTTACACTATAGACACCTAACTTAGTGCAGTACAATATTCCCTTTGAAACGGTTGAAATTTAATTAAATTAGTTAACTATTTGTCGGTAGTTACGTTAGCGAAGGGGAATATATAACGTTAATCCCACTATGATTTCTCTTATGACAGGACACGGTGATTATTGCTAACGCTAACGCACCGATGACTAATTCAATTAGTTTTAACCTGGAACTGAAAAACAAGATAAACTCATGAACGACAGATGATTCAGACGACGTTAACTTTTAATTCTCCATCATCCGTATACTATTCCTCTGAAACAATGATTATGTTCCCGGCTAAATTGAGTTTTCCCATTAAACCCAGGCCGTCGCAGAAGTAACTGACATTTGATACAGTTGTAAAGGACAGGAGGAACAAATATTCAGATATTAAATATAAGAATAAAACGCTATAATGACGTAAAATTCCCGAATTTGGAATCAGGCCCATTTCAGAATCGCATAGACCATATTAATGGGTTTTACTTGTTATACATTAATGAGTAGCGTTGTATCACTTGCATGTTGCAGCTGGAGTTGGTGGGGCTGACTTTAATATTTTAATTTCAGGTTCAGTTTAATTTATATAATTATAATCCATTACTCAGTTTGTTTGAGTAACCTGTATCTAGTCCAACTAGGAAGAAATGTCTCGGAAACTGTTACAAAATGTAGGGGTGTGTAGGTAGTAACTACCAATAAATAATTTGAAAGAAAATTACATCAAAGTTCTTTTGCAGGTTTCGTTACTGGAGCTGAACTTCCTACCTACCACCGGGTCTGCGCTCACTAAGCAGCAGCTCATTTTAGCCCGTGAGTAAAGGCAGCATGTCAGGCTGAAACCCTTCATATTAATCATGGATTTGCTTTCATTAAACTAGTATTACAACTATCAAGATGATATCCTTAATGAGGGATAATCTCTGTCTGTGTTCCAGGTGATGTCCTTGAGATTGGCGCTTTGTGGAGTATACTAAAGAAGGACATTCCATCTTTTGAGAGATACATGGCCCAGCTAAAATGTTACTACTTTGATTACAAGTAATGTCACTTTTTAAATAAAAAAACAATATATATATGTTTTGTGTGTAGTAGTGCTACATATTACTTGCTGGCTATTCTAACATTATTCTTTCCTTCCCTATTTGTAATTCAGGGAGGAACTTCCTGAAGCTGCCTACATGCATCAGTTACTCGGACTGAACCTGCTCTTCCTGCTCTCACAGAACCGTGTATCTGAGTTTCACACAGAACTCGAGAGACTGAATGCACGAGATATTCAGGCCAATGTGTACATCAGACACCCAGTCTCCTTAGAGCAGGTGCTGCCATTACGCCCTCACAAAGCACTCATTTTATGTTTTAATATTGCCCTTTTGTAAAACATTGATATTTTTGTGTCTACTTAGTAATTTGTACCCAATGGAATATTTTTCCATTGTTTAATTAGCAAGCTACACAATGTGTTCTTTAATTGCTAAATGAATTTCTGCAAATGATCACGTTTATCTTCTTTGCCGTTGTCTCCTCAACACTGTAATTCTTTGTACAGTTTGCTGGAGATTTCGGTCTTTCAATTTCATTTTTAGCTTGCCAGGGTTGACTGCTACTGGCAGACATGCCTCTATAATGCATTTAAAAAAGAATGGTGAAAATACAAATTAATATTATATAAATATTGGGTAAAAACAAGTAAATAACAATGATGTTTTATATCCCCTCTTGGCCGTTTCAGTACTTGATGGAAGGAAGTTACAACAAGGTGTTTCTTGCCAAAGGCAACATCCCTGCTGAAAGCTACACCTTTTTTATAGATATCCTGCTTGACACAATTCGGTAAGAATCAATATGGTAAACTTGTGTGTGTGTGTAAAAACAGCATAGTAAATTGACTGCAAAGGAAATGACTATTTTTAATTATCAGGTTGACCACTGCATTATTTATTTACTTTGTTTCATCTAGGTTGCTATGTAATCAGCTGGTGAAAATGACCAAGTATTAAGATGGTATTGTCTTTTAAAGAAACACTTCACCTAAATCTGCAACCTTTTCAATTGCAGTGATGAGATCGCAGGTTGCATAGAAAAAGCATATGAGCAGATCCAGTTCAGTGAGGCCACCCGTGTGCTTTTCTTCAGTTCACCCAAAAAGATGACAGATTACGCCAAGAAGGTTTGTATATTTGTCCGTGAAACAATTATATTTAATGCCAAATGTCACTAGTATGCAGATATAAAAAAAAAATACTACTTGAAATATTTTTAAGTAGTCTGAATAAAATGGAAGGGAGTTGGTTCTCCATACTTGGTTTGCGTTAGTTTGTTTACAGCAGATATAAAAACATGGGCCTTAGAATGCCCAAATGTTAAAACCCATGTAATTTTAAAAGTATAAACCAGTCCAAACCTAATTCAAAACCACCTCTATAATTTGTTCCAACACTAGATTCTTTAAGATCTATAATTAAATTGCTCAACAGCCAAAGCTTATTGTTTATTTCTTCTCAGAGAGGATGGAGTTTGAGCCCAGACGGCCAATACTCTTTCACCAGTCAGCAGCAGCGGACAGAAGAGGTAACCATCCCATCTACGGAGCTGGCACAACAGGTCATCGAATATGCACGACAGTTGGAAATGATTGTGTAATCCGCCCCCAGGAACACACACAGACACACCGACCGCCAATTCAGTGTATGTCCAGTCAGCTCAAATGCTGTTCCCTTGAGGAATACGACTTAACAGGCTGCAGAGTGGTTGGTTTGTTGCTCATACCTCAAAAGCAATCAACATTTATTTCTCTTATATTCCACTTAATCTGCAGCTCTTTCCGTGGAAGTTTTCTTTCATTTTTTTTAAAAGACGGGGAACAAAACAGCAATTCAGCAAAAGTCAGAAATTTCTGCATATGTACCTTTTTAGTGAAGACATCCAAGGGGTTTCAATGTTGCAGTTTGTTATTTCATCCAAGATAACATCAAAACTGAGCTTTTTATGTGTTATGGCCTAACCAAGTCCCGCTCGCACATTTAAAACCCCTGGGCCTTTGACTTCTACTAGAAAGAACTTTGCAATCACCTCCCTGTTTCGTTGCCTGTCAGTGTCGCACAAAACTATCGGACACAGAATATTTTTCAGCAAAATTCAAGTAAATTCTTTCTATACAAAGTTAATTTAGTCTACAGTAAATCTCGCAGAACTCTATTGACCTTGCCTTGGATCTTATCAAGTAACAGAATTTCCATTGTTTTGTGTGTTTTCTAAGTGGTAATGCCCTTAAACCATAATGATTTGTGATCCAGTTGGTATTTCAATGCAAATATTTGTCTGCAATAAACAATTCAGAAAATAAACTTATTTTAATTGTTTTAATGACTTTTTTCCCTCCCCACAGTTCAGCTCTGTCTTTCCACATAAGCAAGGAACTGAGTAATCTACAGAATGCAAGCCACTTACCGAACATCTTTTGAATGTCTGATATCATTTGAGAATCGTCTCTGGCTCTCATGGTGCTTCCTGAGTTTAAGAATGGTTTAAAAATAATGTTAAAAAGAGAGCCGAGCCGATTTAAATTTAGATGGCTAGAAGTGTAATCTGTAACCCACTGTGATTAGTACATTTGGTAGTGTTATGTCCCAGGACTTTGCTTATACCTGCATAGGCCTCGGGTGGTGTCCTGTTAAGCAGCCGTTTGTGTACATGCGGGACACCTGTTCTGGGCACATGTTTTCAAAAGCCTCTCCACAGTAGCACTTGCTCTCGGCCACTCTTTCTGCCAGCTGCCTCGGCTAGCTTCAGCTTTTAAGTTGGGGTGAGGATTTTCCTGTTCCTTTGTTCCACGACGGCATCAGGGAGTTGTGAGTCTGGAAAATTGTGAACGCCCCACTCCTAAATCCTAGAAACCTCCAAAGCCTAGCAGTATTGTGGGAATCGCTGAACTCCATGACAAATTAGCTATGAACAAAGGCCAAATCTTACTTGTAATTGATGAAAAAACGTAGATTAAATCATAACCACCCAAAAAACGATAGCGTGATCTAAAAGTGCTTGTACTTACCATGGCGGGCCCATGGCATTTGAGAACAGAACCCACACCTCCGTATGGAAATAGTCAAATCAAACCAACAAGAACATCATGGACAAGCCCCTAATTCCTTTTGTGAATAAGAATAAGATGAGATATTTCAAAGACCACAGAAGGCAATGGGCAGCGACTCCATGGCGTGCTCTAAAAATGCAGAGTCAGAGCGCATGCACCTGTGGTGGTCAGAATTTTCCAATCTCAAGGACACAGATGCAATGTTGCAGGCTGGAAAGGTTAGCATCTAAAACTGGAAAATGACATGTGTGCCCTTCAGTTGATGGTTCTTGTACTTGTAATACTGGCCAAGTTGACACTTATCATAAACCCCAATGTCATTAAACATCTCCATTGTGCCATGAGAGGCAAACGACTCTTTTGAAGGAAGCTGACCGTGGACATGTTGGAAGAGGTTTCTGGGGCTCCACTGAATTCCCGACACAATAAAGGTTGATCTAAAGAAGTCTGCTTCTCCTGCAGTGGGTTTGACTGGAGAAGCAAAGCTGTCCATCTTTGCAATCGTATCCATCTTAAGCACGAGAGGCCCTTCCGTCTCCCCTGCACCCACGGTTGTTTTTCAAAGAGATGAAGAAGAAGGATTCTTTTATGGTTAATGCCTTTTAAGGTCCATGGATCTGACCCTGGCTTCTGTAATGTCCCCCTTCAGTAAAGGTTCACTGCGTGCACAGCCTCTGTTGGTTTCTATATACAACATATTGCCACAGGGCCTCTATGGCTAATGACATCTACGTTGTCACAATGACTCCACCAGTCTTCTACTACCTTGATGACCACCCTATTTTTGTGCCATACGATGAGCTAACTACTTATAGCAAACCCTCCGGAGAATGACATCATATAGGTGGATAGATATACTCCCTGTCATCGGAATCTGAGCCCAGTGCTTGGCACGTTCAAGTACTACCACCCTTCTGTGATGATCACTATACAGTACAAGCTGACATCTAAGCCCTAGTCCAGCCCCCCAAGTGGCAAAAGCTTTCTCCTTCTGACTGGACTACAGAATGACAAGAAGCTTTCCACTCCGAACCGGGCTGTCTTGGACACTGTAGAATTGGTTCGCTCAGATTTCAACAAGCTCCTCATTCCACCCGTGGTCTGAGCGCATGTTGTGTGAGCAGAAAGCAAGACCTCCATATCTTTCCAGAAAGTTCCTGATCCATCCACCGGTCCAGATATCCCGCACACCTCTTTTGAGTTTCCGGCTTGGAGGTGGGATGTCTGCCACAAGCTGAGTAATGGTTGAGCGACATGTATCCCTTCAAACAATAAGTTGTGTGATGTAGGTGCTGTTACATCTGGTTCTTGTATGCAAGTGATTCCATTGGTGTCATTGTTGGTTTTAGGAATTTAATAATGTCATTGTGTTTCTTGATTGTGTTTTCCTCCATGGAAGTGCAACATGCTGCTGTGAACTCTTGCATAGTGATGGCAGTTTCTTCAGCTGTTTGCTGGGAGCTCTCAACATCATCATCAGGATAGTTTCCACCGTATAGTCTCATTTTGGTAACGTCACCCCAGCTGTTTGATTAGTGCATATATTATTGTGCACAAGAATAAAAGGTGACAAATGTTGTGACATATTTGATACATTATCAGTAGTTTTTTACATACATGATAATTGTGTTATGCTTTTATAATCTATGATACATATGAAGAAGTCAACTCACCTACACCTGTTTCATCCCTGGGACTTCATGCAAATGTGAATGAATAATTCGTATGGTGCAGTGGTACCTACTGTCCGTAATGGCCCCTGTGTGGTTTCCTTTGCTGTAGGCCTCTTCTTTCATGATGAAAAAGATGTGTTTACACGCAACTACAACACCCACGTAACTTTATTGTGCTGTTTGTGTTGAAGTCAAATTGGTTACTATACATTTGGTTAAACATTTGACTTTCAAAAACTCACTTAAGTCATTTTCACCATCATTATAGACATTGATGAAACACGTGGGGTCAAAGTAAGCTAAGTTATTGCTTAAGTTATCACTTTTATTTGTCATTTAGTAAATGGACTTGTTAACATTTTTTGGGCCTTTCTAGACTAACTAAAATGTGTACAACATTCACAAACTGCTACAGGAGCGACTTTGGGTTAAATGTCTTCCCCCGGGACCCATCGACATGGGCCGGGGGAACCTGGGCTCGCCAGTCCTCTGATTGAAGCACACGTTGCTCTACCACTGAGCCACCGTCACCTAACCAACTCACTGTTGCAGTTGATATCCTGTTGCTTTAACATGATCATTTCCCAATGTGGGATTAATAGAGTACATCTATGCGTCTGCCTGTCCGTCTGTGCATGTGTAATCGTGTTATTAAGGCTGCACTCGTTGCTGAAATACGTGGATGTTGAAGAATGGAAAGAGTTGTATTAGGACTGTACAGGTTTATTTAAATAGGTAAATAGGCAATAATTTGGCAAGCCCAAACAAGCCCCAAGCCAATCTTCGAAGATGTCGCCTCTTCAGAATAGGTATCGCTGTCCATGGTGCTGAACCACTCACTGCTGCCAGCTCCTCCAACGCTAGGATCCTATGGTGCACTTGTTTGTCATTTTTCCGCTTTGGGCTTGGGTTAACAAAATAGAGGATTAAATAAACCACATTCATAACTTTCGTGATTAGGAAACACAAGTGCGGGAAAAGTGCAAATAAGGGCAACTTACATTTTAATTCACCTATATTTTATGTTGCCCTATGGATATTTTTTGCTCCGTTACTCTTTTTCATTTTCAATTATGGCATGGATAAACCCTAAAGCCTATCGTGGTTAGTCCGGATGTGTTGGCAAAGGGCAGGGAGAGAGAAAGCACGAGAGAGAGAGAGATAGAGAGGAGAGAGACAGAGAGAGAGGAGGGAGGGAGGGAGGGAGGGAGAGGGAGGATGCTGCCAGCGGAAAATGGCTGCTGCAACCTCAAGCCTATCCTGATACACCGAAACGACATCAAGGTGGCGAGAGAGGGCGAGAGGAAGAGAGAGAGAAAGAGAGAGAAAGATTAGGAAAATGAGAGCAGATAGAGAGAGAATGTGAGTGAGCCTGTGAGTGTTTCCTGAAAGGAGGATAAAGAGAGAGAGAGAGGAGACCCTGGGGTGGGCTGCTGCAAGCGGCGGGCAACACCGAGCCATGGAGGGCGAGTAAGTCCTTACATTTTCATTTTCAACATTGCACATATATATTCAGCAATCCGCCAAAACGGATAGAAAGAACGCCACCGCCATCAGTGTTACACCAATCCAGCATCATGCAACGTTATCAAAATCGTTGCTCTTCTTTAGCAGGCTGCCGAGAATAAAAACACCATTACGTAGTCTTGAATCAACAGCATACACCCATTTCCGACATATCCATGACAATATGTGATAAATGTTTGCCCACCTACGTGTGGACCTGTGGTTTTAAACGACTGGCACACATTCTAAACGCTATTTCTTTTTACCATCAAAACATATTAGGAACAAAAAAAAGAAGCTATGCAACAATTCAGAACTAAATGCGTGGTCAGCGATTGGTTAAAACAGTCACAAAATAAGTCAATGTGTAAAATATATGGGGGGGAAAGCGAAATATGGCGAGTTTGGAGCCAGGATCTCGTCATTCAAGAAATGGCTACAGTACAACGGGGGAGGGATGGAGGCGTTGTGATTTTTATCAACGTGTCTCGGGGTTTCATTATGATTTTTTAAAGCCAAACTTTATGAATGAAATGTGATTTTTTTTTCTCGCTCGCTCGCTTGCTCTCCCTCATCCTCACCCCTCCTCTCCTCCTTCCCTTTTCTAATCGGCCCCCTCCCCCCATCTCCCGTTTCCATCCTCTCACCCACTCGTTCCCTTTTTCTTCCCCCTTTCACACGCGATTGCATTGTATTTAGGCCTTATACATATTCCAGTGAAACAACTAACGCGCAGCGCGATGTCTCGCGCTACACCATTCACAAAAAACTATAACAAAAAATGATCGGCGTGTGTTAATGATTTCGTGCAGCAGGGGCGGGAATGAAGAAAAAGAGCGTCTGGGAAAAACAATTGCAACCCTTAAAAATTCAGTGTGATTTTCAATGAACAAAAAGACGCGTCGGTGAATGCATTACATGCACCTCAGCAGCCGGTCGGTGAAGGCAGAGCTTCCTTTTGCAAGAATGCCGGGGCCTCTGATGGCGAATGGGTGCGTTCATTGATACATCTATCTGGGAAACACTCATTCTTCCTCCCTCCTCCCATTTGGACATCTCTCTGCACTTCAATGCTGGCTGGATGAATTTGCTCAGTATGGGCCTACTTTTTTATTCTCAGTGTATGCAGCCATAGTCAGTCCTAAAATGAAATAGTCAGAATTACACTGCTTAACTTCAGACGTGCATAAATCATGCCAAATAACCGTAAACAAATATTTCTTGATTTCTTTTACCCTCACCGCATGCTAATTCAAATATATATTATATATTTCCCTTAGTCACCTGATAGTAGACCAGTAAATACTGCCCTGGATGTAAGGCTACTGTACGATAGGCCTTAGAGCTGTTACATGTTAGAACACCAATATTCAGACCAAACTGTCAATCCTCTCTTTTATTAGCGAATTTCATCTTTCAGCCTTGAATTAACAGAGCTAACACTGTTACTACTCACAAACTAGTACTGCATTTTTGTGTATACTTCATCAGTGAATGAATGAATGAATGTGCGTATCAGTGCATGTCTGCGTGTATTTGGGTGTGTTTGTGTGTACAGTATAGCCTATGTTGCATTGTTTAATCAGCCTGGGCCTCTCCTCACTCTCTTGGCTTCCCTGGCAGTGTGCGTGTTCGTGCAGTGGTGATGACACGTGATGACTCCAGTGGCGGTTGGGTGCCCCTTGGAGGTGGCGGCCTCAGTCATGTGGTGATATGTAAAGGGCGGAGTCATGAAGGCAGGGGGCGGAGAGAATACATCATACGTGGAGAACGGCTGCGAGATCGAGCAGTGAGTGTGTGCGTGTGTTATGGCTGTCTTTGGTGCCGCGTTGCTCCTCAATGCCACCTGAAGACCGAAGATTCTGTAATGTGTGGCCATCAATTGAGGAAAGGATACAACTTGGTTGGTGAACTAACTTCTTATGCTGCTGCGATTGTCATTTGTGTCTCTAGCCGGTGTTGGAGTGTGCGGTGCAAAGGGGGCTAGTGTACAATAAGGTGAACCCCATCTTCCATCACTGGCGAGTAGAAGATCGAAAGTTTGGCCTTACGTTCCAGAGCCCTGCCGATGCCATCTCTTTTGAGAAAGGGCTGAAACTTGTCTTAGACAAGCTCGACAGAGGTAGAGATACATGAGTGACATATGAGAACTTTCACAAGTTGAGTTCCAAATGGAAAAGCCTAAATCCTCTCTAATGTTGTTATCAAGGCTCTGAATCCCCCTCGTCCTCCACACCAGAAGAAGCCGACACTGAGGATGATGGACAAGCTGTGAGTATCCGAGCAGTTTGTCGGTTGAGCATTTCTTGTCTAGAAGTGGCTTGTTTACTTGGGGCCTATGCAGTTCTTGGTGCTTCTTGACTTGTGGGATGACATGTAGCCTCTGCCAGTCTCATACAGGAAGTGAGTCGTCATCCAACAGCAGAAAGGAGATGCTTCCCAAACCCGTCACCATAGTGACCAGCGAGTCGTCGTCTACATGCTTCGTACGGTCAGAAGAATTTAGCTTTGGATCCAGCCGTGCTGTGACAACTCAGACGCCTGCTCAGGTACACACCTGCCGCTCCGAGTCCACCATTGGTGCTTTGTTGTGATGATAAGATGATCAAAGGAACAGACACGTGTTACATTTCTCAGTTAATGTTCCATTTAGACACTTATATCTATCACGCTATCATTTCCAATTCTATTCAACACATGCTAGAGATGAAACCCCCTGTAACTGCTTCCACAGAGCACACTGTTCCTGACTAACTCTGTAATTCTATACCCTCTCCACAGATCCACACCAGGCCAGGACAGCACCAGCTCTCGCAAATGACGGCTGTGTTGAATCCGCCGGCGCCCCCGCCCCCACCTCCTGCTCCACCCAGTCCTCCTGTGGGTCAACGAGCCTCATCTCCTCTTTCCCCCCTCTCCCCTACCATTTCCCTGCTGGAGGAAGGGGACCTACGCAGTGTGGATCCTTGCAAAGACCTGTGGGGCTCTCGAGGTTATGAGGACTATCGACGGGCGGGGGCTACCCGGACTATGGTTGGCGGGTTGACCGGGGGTGTAGTCGTCAGCGGTGGAGGGAGTCTGCAGGACAAGTCAGAGCTGTGCGTGGTTCGCTTTGAGAAGGACCTGGCGGGAGTGGGGACGGCAGGCTGCGACGTGACTGTGAGCCTGGACAGTAAAGCTTCCCGGAGACTGTCCTTGTCCTCGCCCACATGTGTGTCCATGCCCAACGCGGTTTCCTGCTCGTCCTCGGCTGCCGGCTCTCCCCCAGAGACGTGCAAAGGATCCCCCTCTCCCTGCTGCATCCACACCTCACTGGCCACTCCCCGGTCGCGGACTCGTAAGAGAGGAGGAGGGGCCGGCGGCGGGGGAGACGCGGGGGTGGTCTCCCCCGACGACGACAGTCCATGTCCTCAGGCTTCATCGTCATGCTCATCACGCTGCGTGTACTGCCGCTCTGTTTTCAGTGCTTCAGAGAACGGGCGGGGTCGCTGCAGAGACGCCCCAGACCCGGCCCTGCACTGTCTGCGCCAGTGGACCTGTGTGTGGTGTGCAGAGAGTCTGCTCTACCACTGCATGTCGGACTCTGAGGGAGAGTTCTGGGAGCCCTGCTCGTGCGATGACTCGTTGGGGGGCCACCCGCACCCCCTTTGCTGTGCCCGCTGGTTGGCCCTCCTGGCCCTTTCGCTCTTTGTGCCCTGCATGTGCTGCTACCTGCCTTTGCACGCCTGCCTGCGGTGTGGGGAGAGGTGTGGCTGCTGTGGGGGCAAGCACAAGGCGGTCCGATGAGGCCGGGGCGAGGGGATGCGAGTGGTTCCCTGAACCAGCGAGGGCTAGGTGTTGAGAGGGGAAAGCACCTGTAGGCTCTCAGTAGACCCAGAACTCCCGACGTGGCCCTCCAAAGCCCCAAGGCCTTCCACTCATTTGTTCTCTTTTCAACCTGGGGCCTTTCTCACTGGCCCTTGCCTGCTGTTGGTGCACTACAATCAGACCAGGCTCTATGGGATTCAACTGAAGCCTTCACAGTGGATTCGAGGGTTGGCTGATCGAGAATCAGAGGTAACGTGTGTACACGGTTTTAAGAAAACAAGCTAAAGGTGTTTACATAGACAACTGTTATAATTTGAAATGGTACAATTTATTTAAATGTAAAACATATAAACATATTGACAGAATCCCCCTACGGCACACTATCACCTAATACCAGAGGTGGGATCAAGTCACTGTTAGGCAAGTCACAAGCTAGTCTCAAGTCATTGCCCTCGAGTCCTGAGTCAAGTCGAGTCAAAGACGAAGCAAGTCCCAAGTCGAGTCACAAGTCAAAGCCAACAAGTCTCAAGTCACAGCCAACAAGTCTCAAGTCGAGTCACAAGTCGCACCATTTTAGTTTCGAGTCCTTTTATTATAGTGGGGACGGGGAACCCTGGGTGATGGTGCGCTGCCTCACAGACCTAGACTACGAAGGGAAGGGTAACGGTGGATGGACTGTGACTGTGTTATAGTACTGTAACGCTCACCCCAATGCTGCAGCGTAAATAAGGAGGCGATGACTGGCTTGCAACTCCGCTGCATTTATTTATATAAAACAACTCAACTTCGGTCACTGTTGGCCGTCACCACGCCGAACGAACACTTCCGCATACACGCCCCCCAAAACTCGGGTTGTCTCGCGTAACTACAGCTGGTAACGGAGCATAACGTGAACACATGCAACATCTGCATAACTGATTAACTAATAACTTTAACTCAGCTCATTACACTACTTTAAAACGGACGTTGACATAATGTTGGCGAGGATTTCCATCGGAGTCTGAATCCGGGTTCAAAAATCCCGATTTTTGTAACCATGAACGAGCTGTCTCGTTGATACGGTCAAATGGACTGCAGTGATTGGATGTTGTTCAGGCAGCGCGCGCTCTCTGCATACAGGTGGCGCACATTTCTTTGACAGATGCAGATAAACAGAGCGGCGCGGTGGTGTGAAAATGTTTTCCCCCAGTTTTCATGGGAAGTAGCAAGTCTTCTCGAGTCAAAAGGCCCGAGTCCAAGTCAAGTCACGAGTCATCGGTGTTCAAGTCCAAGTCGAGTTGCAAGTCTTTGTACGTTTTGTCGAGTCGAGTCTCAAGTCATCAAATTCATGACTCGAGTCTGACTCGAGTCCAAGTCACATGACTCGAGTCCACACCCCTGCCTAATACCAATAAGAAATCTTGGGGAAGTTATTTGCTTCATGTTGGCCTGTTTATCAGTCAGATGACCAGATGTCACCCTTTACCTCTAATTTTACCTGGGATGTTACTCGACCCCGGTTAAGAAATGAAAAGGAGGAAGGAGAGAGAGTTTTGGAACGAGGAAGCACCAATGAGTGCAGTCTTCAAGACACCACGAGAATCTGAGACTATTATGGTTGTTATTTCGGTTGAAGTAGTAGACAACAGTTGAAGGACGGTTATCAAATGCAAAGAGACAATTCATGTCAAGGGAAATTGCAACGACAACCACAAAGACTTAAAAGTCACAAAGTGATTCATTATGGTCCTTTTTAACCAAACACAAGTTCATTTTGTTTTCTAAAAAAAAAGAAAAGTAAACAAGGATTGTGTGTAGAACATTAAACAACATCGGTTTACACATATGTTTTCACATTATCTTTCCATGTAATTTCAATATTGATGATAGAAAACAACCCATTTCATCACTGTACTTGTTGAATCATTCAAGGTGCTTACAACTGAGGCCTCTGAGCGAATCTATTCTACCTAATGTGCACAAAAAACGTGCAGCCCCAACCCCAAAGAAAAACCAAACAGGACCCCACGCTTACCAATCTGTAGATGTGTTTAAGCCTTAGAACGAGACGCCGCCAAAAAATGAAGTGCAATGAACATTGTGTTGAAAGAGTATTTTTGTACCAGTCGCTCAAGTTAAAAAAAAAAAATGTTCAAAAAGTGTTGGAACTAAATACTGTAGTGTGTTACTGTGTTCACTATCAAGCAGAAATGATACACAGGAACACAAACATATCTTTCGGCAGCCGCACATGTGTGACATTTACACGTGTAGTCTGTTGACCCTCAGATGAAAAAAGCGAGATATTAACTTGAAAAAGGCGATAGGTCTTAGTTTGGGCCCAGTGGCAGATGTGTTTGCTCAATGTTGCTTTAAGCTTATTCAAAGTTCCCGCTGCCTCTTCGATGCCATCGATGAGGTGGTGCGACAAAGTCAAACAATCCTTGAAGTTCGTACTGCACTCAAGGTGCTTAGGAAGCAAAGTAGTGAGTGAGGAAGGTTTTCGGAAGTTTATGGCTGGGCTTTAAGATACATTCCCCCCGATTTAGTATAGCCTCCCCACACCAGTACTTCACAATGATTCAAGGTGTATATATTCCAGAAAAGGTAGAGACACCACTTGCTCCACAGAATATTGCCTCTTGACGAAAATGCAATCCATACTCAATATTCATAAAATCACAATTTTATGTTGACAGAAAGAGGCTTTAATATCAAATACTGTTTCTATGAAAAATGCTTAAACAAACTTTTAAAAACAAATATTTTAAAAATACCTCATGAAATGCATTGAACATCAAAGATGGATGACATCCCAGTAGTGTAGAGAATCTCTGGGGGGGAAGATGCTCAACCCTTTATATTTTGATTTGAGACTACTTACAGTATGCTCTTTATGAGGAAGTCACCCAGTAAACGTTGAATTAGGCTTCACCAGATTATTTCTATTTTAGGTTAGCCACGATTTTGTTATCCAAAGTGACTTAAAGTGAGTGAACAGGCAGTAAGCAGGGTTCAGAGTCGTGAGACTCTGAGCTGCTGTTCGAACACGACCCTTGACCTGTAGACTGCCACTACCAGATCCTAATTTAACCCGCTGTCCCGCACACAAACAAACAAAACCGCACACACGGCCCCCACAAATCTGCAACGGAAAGAACTGAACCCAGACACACACGTTCACTCAATGGTGCAGATATACAGGACTAGTAAAGCCATTGCACACAGTTTGCTACTTCTGGTTCAGAAATGGTGGAAGGGTAGAGTACTGACAGTCATGTGGTCACGATTGCAGGCCCCATTCTTACATCTTAATAAATGTGCCTTTTGATTTGAGTAATCAATAACTTATGATTTTTAAGTAACTGTGTTAAGTACTATTTACTTTTTGAGGTTATTGATTTCTGCCGATGTGCATATTTTCAAATGTACGTATTTATTAGTTTCAAAGTAATTAATGAGATATTACCTGTTTATTTATTTATTGAGATATTTATTCTGATTCTTTATTTTTTTTGAGACAGGTTTTTATCCGTGCTGTCTTACTTCAGACTTTGTGCCAATGTGCTGCTTTGAGGTGTTACATATCGTGGGTTTGTATCATTATTAAACCCTCATTCTATATTTTAAATCATTGTCTTCTTCGCTCTCACATGTGCATGTTTACCAGGCCTTTTCCATCACACTGGATGAAAGTTGTGATCTATAATTATTCAACAATGCTGGAAGGAATTTGAGAAAAAAAAGGAATTTGATCTCTTGCTTCCAGCTTTTGAATATTTTTTTTCAATTGTTGATATCTCCTAAAAGAATATAACTATAAAAAGGGCTATAGAACAAAAGACATCCAGTGCTCATTAGAGTAAAGTAATAGCACTTTAATAAAATTACTCTTGTACAAATGAGAACAAAAACAGTGACACAAATTAAAGAAAACCCTCAATATGAACACAAATCCATCATCAGTCACAGGTTGTGTATAGCTATTGTTCTTTAGATGCGGAAGTCGGCTACTTGGCAGAATACATATGCTGCCTTTTGTGTTTGAGGATCTCCGTGGAGGTGAGGGTCAGGTCTTCATCACAGACGTCACAGTGATAAACTCTGGTAAGACTGGACAATGAGGAGGAAACCGCCTTTCCACCTTCTGGCTCTGAAAACACAAAGCCATTATTAGTCATTAAACTATCCATCGCATATGAACGGATCCCTTCGAAAAGAATATTAATATAACAAATTGCAGACCTTCCTCTGACTGCCGCTGTTCTCCAGCTGGCCTGCAAGAGGCCTCGTGCTGCATTCGTTCCAGAGGGGTCAGAGGCATGTAGAGGTCACAGTTGGGACAGCTCCAGAAAGTGCGTAAACACTCACTGTAGAGATCCCTTGAGTCCTGCCAATTATAAAGTGGAAAACTCAAAATTCTAATGTTGGCAAATGTCAGACTTAATGAAAATTTAAATGACTTTAACAAGAGAGACTGATCTGCTTGACCTGTATTCTGGTATCAACCAACAGCTATGCTGGGGCAGATTAACACGATTTTATTACCCGTCACTTGACATGAAACTATTTTTCTAGCAGCTGAAATCTTTTTCTAACTATTTAGAGAAGGTTCGACTAGATTTTTACTGTTTTAAAAAAAAAAACTTGTTTCAGACAGACTTACAGCCAGACAGTTGTAGTTGAAGAAGTTGGTGACACGCAGGCCTCCCTTAATAGGGTCCGGCTTGGCCTCGACTCCTGGAAACAGCGGGTTTACACAGGGGGCTTCGTGGTGATCAGACTGAGGTCGAGGGCCGATGTACAGGTTCTGGGTCTGGAAGGCTGTGAGTCGTCGTAGGCTGTAAGTTACCTGGGAAGGAAGGTAGAAGGTATATTATAAGAAGTACAGTATATTAAATGAGAATTTAAACGAGTCAGTGAGAAATTCAAAAATGGTTAATTGAACTAGAGCTGCAACTAACGATTATTTTAATAATCGATTCATCTGTCGATTATTTGTTCGATTAATCGATGAATCGGATAAAAAAATAAAAAATGTAAAAACATTAATTTCCAACCCTTTATTGAAAAATAGAACTGACTGTGCACTTTCTAAATATGTTTTAACTAACAGATTGCTCCTTGAACATCCCTAAGTAAGCAAATAAAATGGACTAACACAAAAAACATACACACATCGCATGATGTATACTTTACAGCCGCCAAATTAAATATATTAGGCACAAAATCATGAATCATTGCCGTGGTGCTCCCGTGCCAGGCCATGTCGCTTTTGCATATCTTACAATCAGATATGTCAACCCTCCCGAATTTCAAAGCCCCTCCCGAAAATATCCCGGACCGACCTTTCTCCTGATTTCCTCCCGGACATCAATATTGCTGCACCACCCGTCACTGGGCGCGCTGTTTCAGACCGAACAATAATAAAGGTTACACCTTGAATTCGAGCGCGGCGATTAGAACGTAAAACTACTGGCGCTGCAAAGACACCGCAGCACCCGCCCCCCCCCCCCCCCCCCCCCCCGTGTCCCGCTGGGACCCGCACCCCCCATTTCAGTGTGAAATACCTGGGAGGATTTAGGTCGCATTGGTTTCTCTTCCTCCGCATGTTTCTGAACAGTATTACGGGTCTCTCCGATGGTCTTTCCTTTACCTCAGCTCTGCTCTTCATTTATTTTTCTTAGCAAAGCTCTGCTGGGCGGAGCTTTTTTTCTTCTGTTCTGCAGCGCGAGCGCTCAACTTTTTTTTTCTCAGCTCTGCGCGGCGCGCGCAACTTTCTTTTAATACTCAAACGTAATAGTCGCGCGACACAACGAATCGATAATGAAATTCGTTGCCAACGCTTTTAATAATCGATTTTAATCGATTTCATCGACTCGTTGTTGCAGCCCTAAATTGAACTACACATACAAGAGTTCACACGGTATTATTTGCATCAAGAATATGTGTATAATCTTCTTTTGAGGAGCCAAAACACACCATCATACTGGTACCAACAGTTCAGGACTGCATCACTACCTCAGTGTAGAGCAGGAAGCGGACCAGGCCCTCGCTCAGCTTCTCCATGACTTTGCGGGACACCCCCTGGACTTCAGGTCCCCCCATTGTGCTCTGTCCCAACTGGACCAACAGGAGGCGCTCCCACTCAGCTCGGAGTGTTAGAGCGGTGGAGAACACCTTTAGGGCCTCCTCTGGCTCCCTGAGCTCCAGCTCCAGCCAGCCATCCACCACCAGACGTGTGCAGTCAGCGTTGCTGTCCACAGAGTTTGCTACCAGCAGCAGAGCCTAGTGAGCAGACAGACATTTAGTGCTACTTCATGATGCCCCAATGTGCCACAGCAGGGAAGATTGATCATATATTCCCTGCGATCATGGTACAAGAAAGATATGTTGCTCAAAACACTGATGGTCTGTGACGCACTACGAGTTTCACATGATTATAGAACTATAAGTAAGTAATCCATGATCCGATTATAAAATAAAACATGGTGTTCCATTCCCAGTTCGGATCTTTGTTTCAAGTCCCTTTTCCCTTTTATACTACATTTTTCAATTACCACAGGCATTTCTGAAATTAACACACCTTCAAACATTCAATTAGTCATCAACACCAAAAGAAAATAGCTGTCGAATCCATATCATTAAACAGTGTTACTTTATGCAGAAGTATAAATAATGTTGCAACACCCAGAACCAGTGAGGGGATGATGGGTGATTTTATTTGACTCGTTGTTCTACTCTAATCACATCACCCAAAAAATGGATTATAATAATCATCAGCATCATGTCAGATTGCCTAAACATAATACATAACTTTATCAGGGCGAATCCGAGGCAATAAAAAAGACACATCTGATACTAACTTGCAGTGCTGGAACCCGCACGCAGTTGGACAAATATGGCTTGTTGGTCTCCAACAGAGTGACAAAGGCTAGCAGCTGGTGTCTGCTGCTGTCCCGTCGATCAGGTCCTGCAGGTGGAAAACAAGGACAAAGAGAGAGGGAAAAAAAACAGACAAGATGAGAGATGTGTCCAATAAGAAGAGTGAAAGGAAGAGACTTCAGTGGTGGATCAGGGAAATACAGGCAACAAGTTGGGAGTGCTAAACTCTATTACAGTAGTTTAATAGTTTAACTTCTGCACAGTGTTACCTATTTAAAGTTTTGACTTTCACAGTTTCTAATACACCTCCCAATCTACACGTGATGCTTTTGAAAGAAACTGTTAAGAGAGGTTTACCCATCTCTCCGCTGTCATCCTCAGGCACTTGTAACACCTCTGGGTCGCTGGCAAACACACTAGTTGGGTGGATCACCACTCCCTGCTTATTCCTTGTGTGAAACACCTTTACATTGCAAAATCACAAAGGGAAAGGGGATCAATACAACACAATATAGGAGCAGCCGTTTACTGGCACACCTTCATTGGACCATCTAAACTTTGATGATTTAGAGGACTGACCTGGTCCGAGTCCTTGCGGGTGGAGTTGTGTTCATCAGGCAGTGCCAGCTGAGGGTAGAGGCCGCGGCAAAGCAGCAGCTTGAGCAAAGCCTGCTGGCGTGAGGACATGTCCTGACTGACGCTGGCCGCATTCTGCAGCTCCGACACGTTGTGACGCAACTTGAACTTCACATCCTGTCGCAGGCCAAACAGCGCCACAGAGAGACCACGGATCAGTGTTACTGTGCCTTTTTTCAACCATCATACAGCCAGTAAGGTATACCACAAAATAGCACAAAGAAAGGTAGAGAGTTAAATGTTGGTGTTGAGGTACAGTGTGCTTTGTGTCAACCTTTCCCGTGTTACCTGGATGTCCAAGTCCTGTGCTGTTCCCGCCTTGTCCTTCTTGCCTTTGCCGGCTCCCTCGGTGTCTGAACCTGAGGAGAACTCGCCGTCCTGACCCTCGTCCATCCTCAGGACTTTACGTTTGCCACTCTCCTGCTGCTCGTGATCTCTCTTCAGCTGATGCAGCTTCCTCCGCTCCGTCAGCCTCTGCCTGCGCTGCACGCGGTCACCGCCAGAGGAGGTGCTGTTCTCCGATTCCAGCAGGCCGTGGCTCCTCAGCAACTCCTGTCAACCAGAGAGGGAGCTCATATGGTAAAGAGTGTTCAAACTTCGGAACATTATCACATTTAAAAATCTATATTTAGGTTAACTACTGTGTCAGTTGCTTACCTTGAACTGTCTGCGTAGGTTGACCATCTCATACAGACGCTGCTCCTCCAGGCCTCTCCTCCTGCACCACTTCTTTGAGCCACCACCTCTCTCTCCTTTCACCTGTTGGTGAATAGTGTAAAGCACATGTAGACCATCTTTAGACCAAATCTGACTCTTCCGTTCACATCAAATAGCCAATGTCGAACAATGTTTCCATCACCGACCTCCACCCAGGCATTGAAGGTGTTGAGCAGGGTAAAGGGGTCCCCGTGGTTGCTTTGCAGGGGCTGGCGTGCAGTGCCACAGTCTGGGTTGTGCTGCGCGCTGCGCAGGAAAGGCGACTGAACACTGAGGGCTGCTGCTACTGTCAACACGGGATCCACCAGCTTAAACAAAGAGCCCAGCACCAGCATCTTCCCTAAACACAGACAAAAACACACACACACACGCAGACACATAAACACACGCAGACACAAATCTAGCTGCTACTCTAAGTACATGTATTGATACTTTGTATATTTATTTCCACAACGCACTAAGGATAAGCGTGTAGAAGATGCCGGCCTGAAACAAAGCCAGAAGTGCAATTTAACCTTTAGAAAACATGACTGTATGTGTAGGTGGGAGGGAATCTTACCTATGACCACATCCACAGGCAGTTGTGCCAGCAAACTCCCGATAGAAGTCAGTTCAGCACGACTGTCCAGTGCTCCCTGCTCTTTGAGATAAGTAACAGCAGTCTGGATACTAGCAGCTGGAGGGGGATCGATGAAGACAAAAGAAAGTGGATCTCCAAGACACATGCTCTTCATCTGCAGGAACAAGACAGGTTGTATAAATCTAAAATGTAACAACGGACGTTAAAGTATGAAAAACAATCCAGCTTTCTATGGCATATTGTTACCTGAAGAATGAGTGAGTCCAGGGCCACTCTGTGGATTTCAGGCACCGGATACGGTGCAAAGGCATCATAATCGGACTCAGCGTACAGACGGTAACACACTCCTGGACCTGTGCGACCGGCTCGACCTTTCCTCTGCTCAGAGCTGGCTCGACTGATCCAGAACTCCTGCAGGCGCTGCATCTTGGCCTTTGGATCAAAACTCATCTCTTTTACCTTCCCTGTAAAAGAATTAATGACTTAACGACCCATTTGTGTTTGTATTACTCTACCTGAGTCCCCTCCTTTACTATTTGAACTCATTTAAAAGTTAGATAACATTTACCACCCAAATTCTGCATTAGATTTGCTTTATTTGGAACTTATGGGCCAGTCCCTGACTGCCAACATCACAGCGACGACACGATCCTGTAGATACACGCTCTACAACATCAGGAGAATACGACCCCTTCTCATTCAGAAGGCGGCGCAGGTACTGATTCAGGCTCTTGTCATCTCCCGCCTTGACTACTGTAACTCTCTCCTGGCAGGTCTCCCTGCTACCCCCATTTGACCACTGCAGCTTATCCAGAATGCAGCAGCTCGACTGGTCTTCAACCTCCCGAAATACTCCCACACCACACCGCTTCTATGCTCTCTTCACTGGTTACCAGTGGCTGCCCGCATCCAGTTCAAAAACATTGGTTCTCACGTACCATGCTGTGAATGGATCGGGTCCAGTCTACATCCAGGACATGGTGAAACCCTACATCCCAACCCGCACACTCTGCTCTGCATCTGCCAAGCTGCTTGTTGAGAGCCTCTACATCTTCCGCCGAAACCTCAAGACACACCTCTTCAGACTCTAGTAGTAGGGTGTAGATGATTCAAATAAATATTTTCTCCAAATAAAAGTGCCATACCTGAGTCCACGACAAAGCGTACTCCATCTATTGTAACTGAAGTCTCAGCAATATTAGTAGAGATGATGCACTTCCTGACTGCAGGAGGAGCGATGTCAAACACCTGAAGAATAACAAGATGACAGAGAAATCAAGCTAGTAACCAATATCCAACATATCACACCTACCAGATTCAAAAATGTCGTGTCCACCCCCAACCAAACAAAGCAGAGTTTACCTTGTCCTGCTGGGCCAGTGAGAGTGTGCTGTGCAGCGGCAAGACGATCCAGCGCCGTGTGTGTGTGGCATAGATCTGGCAGGCTTCTTGGATGGCGGAAATCTCGGCCACACCGCTGAGGAAGAGGAGCAGGTCGCCACGCTCCTCGGGAGGGTAGCGCTGATCGATGCCCTGCAGGATGCGCAGGTACGGTCTGGGATCCAGTTTCTCTGAGCGGGACGGCTGCTCCTCAGTCGGAATGGGCTGGTATATCACCTTAGTAAAGGAAACGCACAACTCTGTTAACTAAATCGGATCTAAAGTAACCACAATATTACCAAAACCTGAAAACACTGAAATATGTTTGGAAATTATTTCCCAATTGAATATATTCCAGCTAAAATACTGAATATATTTTTTTCCTTTGTCCCATTACTTACAGCATAGGTATTAGACTATGGCCCCACCGCGGCCCGGAAAACACATTTCTTGAAGTGAAATTGGTGTTATGTCTGTGATTACTGCTTTCCTCAGCTTACCTGTATAGGAAACAGCCTGCCTGGCACCTGCAGCACAGGAGCACTATTAAAATAGTCAGAGAAAAGCTTGATGTTGATGGTGGCTGACATGAGGATGAGACGCAGATCTGAGTGGTCAGACAGCAGGGAGCGCAGCACCCCGAGAAGGAAGTCACAGTGGAGGTGCCTCTCGTGGACCTCGTCCACGATCAACACCTGGTACTGAGACAGTGTTTTGTCCTGCTGGATCTGCCGGAGCAGCAGCCCCTCAGTGAGGAACAACAGTTTGGTGGCCGGGGTCCGGGTGGTCTCGAAGCGGATCTGGTACCCCACCTGCAGAGCACAAACACATTATGTAAGCTTATTGTGAAATATACATTATGAGTTTACCATTGAGTTCGTGCTGGAAACAAATTCGGAAACGATATTTGACTAAAACTTCAAATAACCATTTTCTGTTACTTTATATTATATTGTCTTCATTTTATTATTCAGCCAAAGGGATATCTCCACATTTCTCTTGGCCTTCATGGTGTAGTAAAAGTACTCTTATTACTCAGTATTTAGAGTGGCCCATTTCTGAATCGGATCTATTTTATATATATATATATATATATTACTTTTATGTTACAGCTGCTAAAGGTGAAACTCGTTTTAACTACTTAATAAGTCATATTAACTGATAATAATGGGCCGTGGTGTTGATTCTATTCTTTTTCGATTTTTTGCATTATTGATCGGAATAAGTAACTAGTAACACAATGTACAGGTCGTGATCTCAAATAAACTATTTTCCTCTGAATTGTAGTCGTAGTAATAGTCGAGCTTTGAAGTAGCAGACCACTTGTATGCGACCTGTATACTTGTGTGCTGGATGTTTGCTCATAGGTTAAGTTATAGTTAACCGGCTGTTGTTCAAACAAAAGGTCCGGCCGTGACACACCTTTGATCCGTACTGGTTGAGACTCTCAAAGCTGACCCTCTTCGCGAGGGAAATGCAGGCGATGCGCCGCGGCTGAGTGCAGGCGATGTGAGTGAAGCCCGCGGAGAGCAGATACTGAGGCACTTGGGTGGATTTCCCACAGCCCGTGTCCCCTGCCACCACAACCACGGGGTGACGTCGCACCGTGTCCACGATCCTGTCCCGGTACTGGAAGATGGGGAGGTTCTTCTGCTCCCGGCGAAGCTTGGCCAGCTTTCCGAAACTCTGCCTCTGGCTGAAGTCCAGGAAATGCAGCAGAGCCAGGCGGCAGTCGGAGACCTCCTGGCGGCCCGGGCCGGAGGACCTCTGCCGGCCTCGGTGCTCGGACTTCCCGAGGCGCTCCTCCACGTCCCTGGTGCACACGGACACATTGATGCGGTAACGCGCATCGTACTCTTTCGGGAGGCCAAGGTCCACCTTGCCAGTGGCGGCCTTTCTCCCGTCTCCTCCGTCCCCTTTGGCCCCGGACATGTCCTTCTTTGTTTTAAACCTTTGGAAGCGGTCAAAAAAAGCCCAGAACTCCCTGTGCTCCGGGCCTCCGGCCTGGATGTAGTCATGTCGGCGGAAAAAGATGTCGTCCAGCTGGGCTCGGCACTGTGGACTGTCCCAGTCCCAACTCCGGCTGTCCCTCCTCTGGTCCGACTCCATGTTTAGCGTAAAATACTCGCCTTCACCGCTGAGTTGATTCACAACATATAAATCAAGTCGACGGCTTTGCCTTCACATCTGAATTGGATGACGGATCGGACGTCGAGTTTAAACTAACGTTACATCCACTTCCAGCTGTGCTTTGAATCCACGTGTCTGAGAAGCACGAAGCGCGAGTACTCCACTGTGTTTTGAACGTGTACGCATGAGCTTAATGGACAACATCTAAAAGATGACATGAAGCGAAGGATATAAACCAGGGCATAGACTGCTGCGCGCACCGGGGAACAATAACACGGGGGGACCGTTTCCGTTCCGTTCATAGCTACGTTCCGGCAGAGGTTAGATTCACGTAGTCTTTGTTCCGGAGTTGAACACGTTGAAATCAAACTATTCCTTTTGTCCACAATGATTGGCCCAGCTGTGCTCTCCTAAAAATACATGGAATTATTTTGAATCAGTAGCATAGTTCATTGCATTAACAGTTGAATCGAATGCAATCTGTTTGGATTGCTTCAAAAATGTATTTTTTTCAAAGACACCCATCAGAGGTTAATGGAGATACATCAAGAAGAGGCCAATTTAAAAATAAAATCTAATTTGGATCTGGACCAATATATGCACTCTCTGACAACCTATGTCTAAGTGAAATGATCTGAAAAAGAAGTTGATTCGCAGTCTAGCGACAACAGATGTAAAGAAAACAATTAAAATATGAATTTAGTTTTAAATCCTTAATAATTATCTCCAAAAAAAAATGAAGAAATTCATAGCACGAAAACATAAATTGGAGGTTATGTTAGAATTTTTTATTTAAAAATATTAGCTATAAAACCACATTTATACAGATTCAGGACAGATCATATGAAGCATAAAAGAAAAGATCTCATTCAAAACCAACAGTAACAGTGAAAAGTTTGTACGCGTTCTCATTCAATGAGAAAGTGTCCAAACTTTTGAATGATACTGTACTTATTCATGCCAATATATTTTATGCTGATATTCACTATACAAATGGAAAAAGGCATGAATGATTAGAAGGACTATGCTTTCATAAGAGAACAATCACATCCACCTTTTCAGGGATTTCTGCTTGACGAAAAATAAAAATCACTAATAAGACAATATACCAAGCCATAGGAGGTAAGATGGAAAGAGCCTGCTGTCATTTGTTTTTTCATTTATGAAATTCAGAACAGAATAACAAGGAAACTGATAGGAAATTTGTATAGTTTGTACCAATAAAACACAAGACAGCAGATTGTGAGGACTCAATGAATTTGTCTACATGTGTAACACCTAAAATCTAATTTACGGGCAGCACACAACATTTTCCTCCATTAAAACAAGCTAAAAACAAAGGCCAAAACAGTCCACACAAAAACCTTTATTTACATTTTAAAAATGTCATCGACCCCACCCTGATAAAATCCCAGTCATAAAATGTGTGTCAATTGGTTTTCCACTGCAGCTGGGACCGCAATTCAGCGCCACGACGTGAGCTGCCAAGTCAGTGTGGTGGAGCCGCAATCCGTACATTGCTTGTCATAAGTCCGTGTTCATGTCACTATGAACTTATTGGATTATTTTGCAGTGGTCTACACTCCGGTCTTTTCTTTCACCCACCCACGGAATTTGGTGACAGTTGTGTAGATGCCAGGTTTGTCCCTCCGGGCACAGCCATCGCCCCAACTCACCACTCCTGCCAGGAACATACGACTGCCGGCCGGACTGGACAGAGGGCCGCCAGAGTCCCCCTAAGAGACAATCAAGGTACATGAGAGAGTCACTGAATGAGTGCAGGGGGTGGCAGTGTATGGTCGCTCCCCCAATTTCCATCCTACACAGACTACTTCTCTGCAACCTTAAAGTCCAAAATCTTTTTTGATGCCCATGTAATACATTCAATGAACTGAATGAACATTCTTTTATCCTTGCAGTGACATTTTCGGATACATTTCTAGCTAATCGTAAAATTTGCATGATAAAATATGAATATGTCTTATTTTGTAAAATATTCTTGGAAAAAGCTGAAACAATAAGAAAGAAAAAAGGACAGCATACAGTTCAAGGGCTGTTCATTACCTGACAAGCATCAACGCCTCCGGTCAGCACTCCGGCACACAACATGCGAGAAGTTATCTGTCCTTTCATCAAAGTGTTGCACACCGTGTGGTTGATGATTCGAACGTCGGCCTTTTGGAGCACTTTTGCAGCAAATCCTTAATCCCCCCCAAAAAACAGAAGGTCACCATCACACTTTAGATTTGGGGCTGTAAACTAAAGTAACAGCGGGTCTTCAGAGAAATGTAATAAAATTGTACAGTATGTATTAGCACGTAAAAAACATTTATCTGTAAGCAACATAGATAAATATATTTCATTTAGAGCTACTACAATTGAAATATTCTAGGACATTTTGAATACTCAGTATATAGCAGAGCATTACCTAACAAAATGAAAAACTATAATTTAATTGTTTTAATCAATTGATAGTTCAGTTTTAGTCTGAGTATTAGTGGCAACAAATATTCATCCAAATGAAAAAACTACCACGTCTGCTTTTCATGAAAACTCACCTCCTTCTCGGGTGGCGCCCCACCCTGTGATCCACACATTGCTCCCTGCTGGAAAATCATGTTGGGGGGCCGGCAGGCAGATGGGTCTGATGTAATCTGAGTATGTGACAGGACTGTCCAGCTCCATCAGGGCGATGTCATTGTCGTAGGTATATGCGTTGTAGTTAACGTGGGGTATGATCTGCTTCAGGTTCCTCTTCACTACGGTCTTTCCAATATTTCCTTGGATGTGAAGGCCGAGGTAAGCTTCCCAAGTGCCGGGCTGCGAGTACCTGAAGACAAACCAAATCAGATCGCAAATTTGTTTGTTTTCAATCTACAGACAGACATCTCATGTAGATAAATAATTCAAGCAAACTTTATGTTCCCAGTAAAAACACAGGTCTAGGGTTTCACTTCAATAAGAAAAATAGTTTACAGCATCTTTAACTTCAAACAACGGAATTTATAATAACGCATTTGTTATTTTGACCTAAAGATTCAAATCATTTAAGATACTCTAGTGGCCTTAAAAGAATAAAATAATTGACATAAATTAAACACTATTGTGGGGTAGTAGTTGAGACAACTTTCATTTGTCTAAACATGGCTGTTAAACAATGTGTCCGGCATACAGATGCATAAATAAAGGACAATAAAGAGGACGAAAGCTTTCTTGTTGCCAGTGAGAACATTAAGCACAAAGTAAGATGCTACCTTGTTCGTCCGTCATCCTGCACACAGTGGGCAGCAGTGACCAGCCACTTTGGACTGATGATGGACGCTCCACACACGTGGCCGGAACCTTTGACGTGGAGGCTGACCTGCCAGGGAAACTCCCCTTCTTCTGTATTCTCGCCGCCCACAATACGCGACGTCTTAAACAAACTCCTTCCGCAGTCTGCAATGAAAACAATCAATGAGTCACGCAGAAGGCTTGCTGCAGCTTGTTGTTGTGCCTGAGGTGGGTGGAGATTCACATCTGTTTTGTCATGTGAGCTTAACAATGCAGATGGCAATAATAACTAGTTTTGAATATGCAAGTACATGAACCCGTTGGGTTTTTCATTGGGACATACCGCAGTTCTCCTCATCAGAGCCATCTGTGCAGTCCGGTTCCCCGTCGCATTCTGGGTTCACCTTACTAATGCATTTATCGTTTTTACATCTATAAGTGAGATCACTGCAGACGGTCTCTGCATCATTAGTGCCTAAAGCGAGAGGGATTGAAGAACAGTCAAACTTGAATAAAGAAATAGGCCCTGTATTAATTCGTAAAATGTGGGGGAAAACCTCCTTTCAGAAGCATGAATTTCATGTTGCCTAAAGCACAGTTTAAAACAGATAACAATACTTTCATGTAAATGTGATGGCTTAGTTAACACAGCTACCACACACAGTGGACATTGAGTTATGTCTGTGTCCACCTCTCACACTCACACACACACACACACGCTAATTTAGTCTGCAGATAACTTCACTACAGTGGGGGAATCATTTGCCTTCTTTTTAACAAACAAAACAATGTTGATGAGATGTTTTTGCAGTTAAGAAAAGGACTCTTACCTCTCCCACAGTTGAGCTCATCTGACCCGTCCCCACAGTTGTCTGTGCCGTCACATTGAAGCTTCTCAGACACACATTTGTTATTCTTACATGTAAATTGTCCGGATGTGCATCCACCTTAGATAAGGAAAGGAACAGTCAGCAGGAGTAACAAAATACCTGTTAAAGCTCTTGTAAAATCCGTCCTCTATGAGCCTTACCACAGTTCAGCTCGTCTGTGAGGTCTCCACAGTCGTCTACGCCGTCACATTTCCAGAACATGGGCTTGCACAACCCATTTTTACAACTGATATCCTGTGGCTTGCATGCTGAAGATAAATCACAGTTAAACTCACTTAGTGTACCAACAATGTGGCGAGTAATTACACAATTTCGAGGAAAGATAATTTAAGACATGTGATGTGATAATGTGAGTACTTACTGCATTTTAATTCATCACTCATGTCTCCACAGTCATTCCAGCCATCACACTGGAGCGCTGTTTTAATGCACCTCTGATTTTCGCACTGGAACTGGCTCGGACAAGCTGTGGATGACATTACAGGGTTGACGTGAGATACACTTGCCCAGTGTCAAGAAATAACCATTATCAGTCACTTACGGTCTTTGACGTCGATGGCCTCATAGGTTGCACTAAAGCCTCGGTCCACATAGGAGGCATCAGAGAAAAACTCCACGCTCATGGTGTTTGTCTGACTGGTTTCTGTCACTGTTCCGTCAGGCTTTTCTCCACACAATCTGAGGGTGACGTGCGTGAAGTAGTGAGACATCTGTTGTGTTATGTAATTCCTATGTTGTTTTCTGAGATACAAGCAAGGACTCACTTCTTTCCGTTAACCTGCACATAGTCTTTCTTACAGTCCCTACTGTCCTCCATCCCGGGCTCAGACAGGAGGAACTTCTTGAACGTCACCTTTACTGCATAACCAGGAGAGACCTTAAAGACAGACAGACACGGGTAAGAACTTATTGAAGTGGGGAGGTGGGAGCCTCCGAGGAGCAGAACAGAAACATAGGATATGAAAGTGCAGTCGTCTCACCTCGATCGACCACTGACACGTAATCTGAGGAGGATAATAACTTGGAAAGTTGGGAGAAGTAAAGGTGCCCGTTGCACCAGTCAGCTTGCCACCGCATGTTATATCTGTTAAAAATATATTTGGGTCAGGATTTGATTTGAAATGATTTTTTCCCAAATATGAAACCGTGAGAGTTTCGATCATTAATTCCCACCTTTACTTCCACGCTGGACTTGTGAGATTTTTGCTCTAAAACCTGGGTAGTTTTTTTCTTCATTTGAGGCCATCGTCACAAGCATGACATTGCGAGAAGACAGAAAGGTCAAAGGTTGACTAGGTGAGTAGTATCCACACATTCTGAGGAAGAAAAAAACAAACATATTTTCTCTATGCACTGTTCACTCACATGTGATTGAGACCATTTCTTTTAAATTGGCACTTTCCCAATGTTCTCTACATCGCTGCCTGTGTATACTGTCTGTGAGACAGTCCATGATCAGCTGCGGCGTGTGGTGTTCACACAACTTAACCGTATGTATATGTGTATATGAATGTATGCAGAAGGAAACATTAGAAACACAGCATCTGACCAGCAGAGGGCCGCACATACAAGATGGAGCCCTCTCTATTCTATTAAAAAAATATGCCACTGCATAGAAGTAGGAATACTGAAGGTAGGCAAGTTATGGCTCCGTTCAAAGCTGTATTTAGATGAGAAAGGAAAAACTCACTCTTCCATGGCGCTGCTCTCGATGGCCACCAAGGAGTCGTAGATTTTGATAAAATCATTACTGCAGTCCTCTTCTAGATTCATCGTGTCAAAGTCGAGCTTGATGACGTTTCCGGGGTCGGCTCTCAGCTGCCACTCGATGAAGGTGTTGGGGGCATATGGACTGTTAGGGAAGCCAGGAGACTGGATCTGTCCGATTTTATTGGGCTTTGTATGTTCTGAAAACCTCAAAACTCCTGAGACAGAATAAAAAAGATTTGAGGGATGCTCACCGTTCAATGTTGCAAATCACAGGACTGCAGTAAACCAATTATCTCAACGTAAATCCAATGACTGCCTGTTCACAAACTCACTCTGGTATCAGTGTGCATGCTTATTTGAAACACCTTTCTAATTTGTACCCTGTACACTGCTTTAAAATGTATTGCATAAAAACCCGTTTTAACCTGGATGTCAGGAGAATACATTACACAGTTTTTCATTCTTGTTGGGGAGAAACAAAGGCCCACTATCGTCAGAAGAATTAAACAAGAAACAACAATCTAATATGATTTCAGCTCTGGTAACATGTTTCAAACCCCATGAACTATGTGTTAAGACGTGCTCGTGGTTCTTCACTTACACAGATAAAGAGATGGAGAAGAACACTTACTGCTGAATGGTGTTGAAATGAGTCGGGTATCGAGTGCTGTGAGATGAAAAATAACTGATGAGGATGCTGACAGTAAAACGTGACATTCTACAACTACTGTAATCATAATCGAATGATGGATTATAAACTGAATAATTAAACAAGGCCAGTCTGGGCCTCAGTTGCTTTGGTTGTACCTGAAGATCTCACATCTTCAAGGACCAGAGAGTTGCTAGGTCTGGAACGGATTCGCTTCTCTTTGTCCACTAGCTTGTCCATTGAAGACATGGCAGAGTCGACAGAGGCCTCTTGGCCTTTAGGGACTTGGAACTCTGACAGGTAGTAGCCAATAACACTGCCTTCACTGAGGGCAAAGAGACAATAAGTAAACAGGGTAGAGATAAGAAATATAATGCAACTTCTTCTATAAGGGTCAGACAGATCTACGGTGCTAATACATCAAGGGTCTTATTTGTCTTGTATCAGCCACAGATGTTAATGTGTTTTAATATAATGGTGCTATTCGATCTGCATGGGTGCACACATTTCTTTTCTTTTTCTAAATGTAGTCATTTTTTAGACATTGTGCTAACCGACTCACAAACAAACAATCAGGAAAAGGCACATGGCCCTCTTGGTAGAGGCGATAATAAAGGAGCCCTACCTGAAAGCCTGAACTGTAGAGCCAACATAGTATTTGGCCAACTGTGGACTCTTGGAATAGATGGATTTAAGCTGAAAGAGACAGGAGCAACATCGCAGCAGGGAGAGAATAAATGCGCTTTGAATACAACCGGTTTCATTTTTGAAGAGAGGGCCGTGTTGTGAGTCTCCGAGCAGCAGTCTCACCTGTGAAGTCACCTGCGTCGCCAGCGCCTTGAACTCGGAGCTGTTGGAACTCTCGTAGGCATCTACAAAAGCCTGGTTGGTGATCCGCATGGAGCCGCTGTACATCCTTTTAAGTTTCACATCTTTACGGACTGCGGAATACACAGAAGACTGAGGATAAACACACACTCCTTCTGCATTAAGCCCATTTCTAAACTGTGTGGCTTTCTTTACTTTTATCGCTAGTGTATAACGTGTTAACTTATATCGCTTTAATCCCTTCAAGGTTTAACTCATCAGCACAAAAAAATGATCAGACAGAACAAACAAAATTCAACTTTCTGAAGAACATTGAACAAGAACAACTTCAAAACAGCAGATTTCAAAGACATAGAAAGGAATATTAAAGTTGGGGTTAAGAAAGTCTTAATATGAAATTAAAAACACTATTTTCTCCTAATGTTAATAGATTCAAATAAATAAATCTAGCAGATCCAAGAGCTGTGCAGGGTACTTATGTATATCTATGCAATTTATCAGAAAAATCACACTAAATAAAAGCATCCTTTTTCCACAAACTGTTTGCTATTTAGTTCTATTATCAAATAAGTATCAAAGAAGGAGTTCCTACAGTGGAAATGCCAGACTAGCAGTCCGGTCATTAGAGCGATGACGGCAAGAAAGATCACCACGCCGATCACAGCCCCAACTGTCCCCGGGCCCTTCTTCTTCTCAAGCTTTTTGTTGTCCGATGCGGGCAGGAACTGGATGGTGTTGTCCCAGTCCTTGTCCTGGGTGAGGGGGGAGCGTTGTATTTGTCAATAGCGGGAAAACATGGGTGGACATTTAAACTCTACCAGAGGAGATGCTGCAGATGGGTGATAGCAACTGATGGCAACGGTTCTTGTGTAGCTCAGGGATGCTCTCCGCCTGTGTTGACCAGATAAACTATGTTCTGAGATTGTCTTTGACTATCGGCTGTTTTTAGTGGTGGACATCAGAGCAGATTTTCCTTTTCAATCCACTCACAACACAAAAAGGACTTTTTTTTTTGTCTCGCGCTCTAAATGAAGTAGAAGGGAACTTCAAGCGTGAGTCACTGCTTGGAGTTTACCTTTAAGAGGTGAGGCAGTTGGGGGAGGGAGTACAATGGTTTCACCATTTCAAATCCAGTCCAACCTGCTGGGAACAAGCCATTTGCTGATCTGGCACACAACAAGTTTCTGTGTGCGCGCTCATTGTACTGTAGCACAACATTTTAAAAAGGTTCCTGGAAAACAGGATAACATCACGGGCAAAAAAAAAAAGATTTAAAATGACACTGTGTCTATTGGAGGATCGTCCTCAGTGCAAAACTATGCCTTGATAAAGTGCCTCCCTGCTCATATAAACATGATACTCCACCCAAATTACTACAATTAGATATACTGCACCTGTGGCAGCAGGTATTTGTCTTACAAGAACAGATTTGACCATCTGTCATTCCAATTTCAAAAGCGCCCTGCAGTCTGTAGTATAAGCATGTATGGGTCGGTGTTGTTTCTTAAACAAGATCGTATAAATCACGTGCTTAACACATTTATTACCCAAATCGATTTAAACAACAAGCTACAAAATAAAAAAGGGAAAAACATTAGAAGTTAAGAACAAAAACAGATCCAATCTTCTTGAACTGACTCTAAAAATGAACCATTAATATTAACAGAACAATAAGAACAATAAGAAGAATTAACAGAACAAACAGAACAATATTAACTAATTCATACCATTCAATGAATATAAATATAATTGCTTGGAATCTGTTTAACTAAAATGTTAAAAGTATACCAATTAAAGCATAAAATATTTAATGTAACCAATGCTAACGGGAATCTAGTTATTGATTTAGGAGAACACTGAACTACAAATCTCAATAAGTCTAAAACATGTAATTAATTTGAACACAGCTCAAATGCCTTTAGTTATTACGTTGTTTCGCTGTCAATCTCCAAAATCCACTGTGTCCTAACAAATCCTGTGATTGAAAACTGAAAGGGATTTCTACTAACGTACCTTTGTATTGATCACCATAGTGTGATGTTGTTTGTGGAGTTATCTAGCACAGATGTAGGGCGCAAAGACTCAGGTGATCTAGTCCCAACAGGGTGGAGTAATTTGCAGGAATTCAGGCATCAGGGCCTCTAGGCTTTGCTTTCTGATAACCTTTGCAGGATACAAGTTACATTTCCTACAAAGTTTGGTTGAAAAATATGCCCCGCGACAAAGGACACATATTGTATATTAAAAGAATCCGATACACTACTGCCTGTACTTGAATGAAAACAAAGATCAATCAGGTATCCTGTGAATATCTGTCACGATGTATTTCCCACCTTTGGGGGTGGTGTATTGCTTTTTTTAAATTTACTTTAAAAGCACACCCAGAAAATTACAAAATGAACAGTAACGAACCAGAGAAAGAAGAAGTGAGAGAATTAGTGCAGCAGTTCTCACATTTGTTTCTAAAGGCAAACCAGGTGCTTTAGACCCCTGATATGTTTGTTTCTTTTAAGGCTGATGTGAATAGTGTTGTGTGTGCGTGTGGAATGAGAAGAAAAGCGACCTTTCTACTCCATATACTGACACTTTTGCTATGGGAAGGTTCATCCCGTGTAGGTCCCACTAAATGACTGACATTTTAAGTCTCCACTTCCGGTTTAAAACCAGTCACACATACGCACCGAGGTCAGTAAACAGTTATTCAGTCTACGCCCGAACTCTTTGACTAAAGTCATGCGTGTCCATGTCAGCCGGTTAAAACGGAGCGTCAGCGGCCTTTAGACCACCTTCAGGCGGCCCGACGCGTTTCTTACCGACTTCGGCGTGTATCGGAGTCCACTGTCCATGTAGTCCATTAGGAGGTAAACGCTGGACTAAGGACCCAAAAACACCTGAACTACTTCTCCTCCTCCTCCTCCTCCTCCTGCTCCTTCTTCTTTTTTCTCTTGTTGATTTCTCGTAGTGTCTGGTGCGTTTTCCGAGATCCACCTGCAGGCCTTTGGTCCCCGAGAGTTTAGTCTTGTGTTTGTCAACGAACAGAAAAGCTATAAATAAATGTAAAAAAATGTACTCCGGTGAGGTTACGACGAAGGCAAATCTCCTGGTGTCTTTAAAATAATTATCTCTCCGGTAAAAGTGCCCATAAATGTCTGTCTGGCGCGAAAACGTCGTGTGTGACGCCGAAACTAAGAGTCGACAGAGGAAAATAACTCTTCAGGTTTCTGAGGGCGTGTCGCTCGCGCCTGTCGCGACTTCCTGTTTACCTGCCACAGGTAAGTAAGCAGGTAGTCATTGCCTTTATGGGAAAAGAATACCGAAACATACTGAAATAAATAAAAGCACGTGATACATGCTATTGTGTTACTGACAGTGCTTGAAGTTAACAATGTGTTGTCGTGTTTTGAACATTAGATTCAGCTTGTGCAAGATTCAAAAGCGTTTGATGTATTATCAAAATACATCAAGTGAAGTGGAAAATGGTACTTACAAATGTATTCATATTGATTTGTGTGAACATATACATATTCAAGTAGCTTGGTGTCTGTGTGTCGATTGGAGGAGGTATTTAGAATCTAAAACTAATTACAAATAGATGTTTCATTTGAAGATCATGTAGGGCTAATACACTGTAAGCATTTCATTATTGCACAATCGATGACAATTGCCTACTTTAGTATCAGTTCCATGACATGTCCAAACATCTGCTTCATTATAGTTCCAGAGTATGCAATGACCCACTCTTAAATCACCTCTGGTTATTTTTACATTCATGATGAGCCATACCTCTCTGCATCAGGAAATAGCCTCTTCCATCAAAACAGAAACAGAAATCTGGCAAATCCGTGGGGAAATTGATTGAATTCTTTTTTGAGAGCCATTTTATATAGTTAACTGTTTTTGTATTTTATTTTTATTGAAAAGTGTATGAAGTTTAATACGCAATAGAATCAAGGTAATTGATCATGTTGCAAAATGTCGTTTGATGTGTTTCCCCCCCCCCCCATTAAGGTGAAAGCTCGCCTGTCCTGAAATGTACACAACAAAAATGTAAATAAAGTTAGGTTGTCATGGAGCAGAATGTGGGGCAATTTGTCTGAAAGCAGATTGTTGACCGTATGTTCGTTATTGCCAGTAGAAGGTCAGTTTTTGACAGTTCATTATGTGTCTGGATAACCTTTTGTTTATGTCTGTTTTAATAAAATAACTTCTCCCACTCTGAGCCTAATTATCAGATAGGTGACCACCTAAAGTAGGCCGATAGCCGGCACAGGGGAACATTTGAGTTGGACATGGTGGTCCTAAAAATAAGAAAGACATTATTTCTGAAAAAAAAAGAAATGAAATCAACTATTCGGCAACTATGTGGGAGACTATTTGTTCATTTGTGTGTTTTAATGTTGCAGTTTCTCAAATGCCAACATTTGCTTTTCGTCTTTTCTGACATTTTGAAAGATTGTGGGGTTGGCCTTTTTTTGTCGTTCTTGCAAACAAAACTGTCTCGGTGTCTTCATCTATAGATGAAAAGATGACACATTCATATGGAAGTTGTGAGTTTATTGATGTATATCCCCCCTGTAACCATAAATGTTTCAATTGGTGTCAACTTTTTTTAATCACTAATACGCATATTATATTAGTTCCCAATCCCTTACCACAATCAAGCAGGTGGTTACAAGATTGAAGCCATTTGGGTGCATAGTGAGACAGTCACATACAGAGATACTGTCACAGGAAGAAGAAAAAAATTGAAAACAAGTAATCCAAATCAAAAATATATATCATATCATATAAGAACAATGCACACCACAGGTAACCATTTGGGGGGGGAAAGCCATGATTGTAACATCAACTTTACAGGCATACAAAGACAATACTAAGAGAGAGAGAAAGAGAGGAGAAGAGGATTGTAAAAAGTGGTTTTGCCTACTTATATGTGTCATTCTTTAAAAATGATACGTCAGCTACTTTTTTTCTTTTCTTTGCAGAAACAAGCTCTCCAAGCCTTGTCTTTCCGTGTGTCTCTGTTTGCCTGCACAGCCCTCCAGCTCTAATTTACCTGTAGTTGGCATGGATCCAGGCTACCCAGATCCCCAAATCCAGATTGAAAAAAAATGTAGAGAATTATTCACAATACCGCAAAATCAACAAAATGTGAACATTTTGACTTAATCTGAGTACCCCTGGTGGTTTATGGGCCCATAGCAGCTGCTCGTGTTGTTAGTGCGTCTGTGGCGGCCCTGTTTTGATCGATCACACCGTTTTACACTTCATGACCAGCGAAGCAAACAGCTGCTCCATAAACGTGTGTGTACATTATCTACAAAATATGTTTTTCTTGTTTTTTTTTTTGCTTCAGATATAGAGTTCAGGAAAGATTAAACAAAATCAAAACAAGAAAACAACACTTGCTTTTAGCATGTCATCGCCTGCTGTCAGTGTTTGTGACAATGCATCCAAAATCACATAGAAACCTGTCCGATACATAGTATGGAAAGAAAAACTTCCAAGATACATTCAACTATATAACACACATCCAACTATATAACACACATCCAACGGTATTGTTTGATCTATCCATTTATACGGTTTCCCTACTGATAAAATATTTTGTGTGTGTGTGTGTGTGTATAGGAGGGGATATATTATCACATTCACTTAGTTAGGGGTCAGAGTAGATTTTGTGTGATGTGTTTGAGCTGAGGGTCTGTGCACACCTCCACCTTCCCCAACTCATGACCTCAAAGCTAAGAACCCGAAACCAACTCATAACCTCTTTCCTGGGGAGAAAAAGCGTAATAAAAACAATCTATTCTTATATATATTTGAACTGTATATGTATATTTTGTCTGTTATCATAACAAAGAACTGAAGGTAAATAATTCATGATTTCATTTTTTTTTTCTCATTTGTTGTTTGACTATACATTTTAATTGGTACAAAGAACCTTCATATACAAGCAATCTATTTGAGAGGAAGAAGAACAAAATAAAACAACTATTTTTGAGGAAACCATCAGACTCTGCATGAATGACACTTTTATGATGGAAAACTCAAGTGTACTGTCGGGTGTGCTGGTTTAAAGATGGCCACTCAAAAAACATTACAAATTTTAGCCGGATTTGCTTTTCACTTTCAAAAACAAAGAAAATGGCTGAAAAATGTTATACACCTTGATCCGAGATAGCTGTATTGATAATTACAAAGAAATCTGTAGTATCATATTTTACATGAAGCAAAATGGCAGATACATCACCGTCTCCAAACAAGATCAAAAAAATCTCTATAGTACAATAGTAGCAGTAGTAGAAGTAGTAGCATTATTTAAGAATTGTTTTGATCAAACCAGTAAATGGAGTTTGGATTCAAGCAAATCATTTTAACAATAGCGTGTTATTGGTCAGTAGTATGTTCTCCCTCAGCTGTCCGTCCTCCCGACAGACTCCACAGCGCCGCCTGTGGGCTCCGTCTAGATCTGCATCTGCTCCAGATATTTGTAGGTGGGGTTTTCGTAGCCGTGGTTTTGCATTTTGCTGAGGTGGCGTTCCTCTGGTGTCAGCATTGGATCAACCTGTGAGACGGACACACACAACCTCTTTAATGGCTTATTTAAAAGAGAGAAGAAAAAAAAAAAGTACAACACGCTGTGTGTGATGTATCAGGGATCCGGAATCAGGAACATTTATTGCAAAAATACGTTAGACATGTAGGGAGTTTGACATGTATGGATGCTGCTGCATAGACAGTGGTCTACTTTGCCTTGCATTATCCACGTAACCCGGATAATTTCCTCTTAATCTGACACTTGAATTGAGATAGGTAGCACTTCATTGAGAGCAGTGGTGTGTGTGTGTGTGTGTGTGTGTGACTAAATAACAGCTGGATTACCTCCACGATGCCGTGGCTGATGGTGCCATATTGCCTCTTCCTCAAAAGCAACAGACTGATCACAATAACAGTTGCTATGGCCACCGCAATCACCAGCAAGCCAATCAGTGCACTGCTGCCGAAGCTGAAGTCCTCTCCCAGGGGCCGATAGGACTCCTGCCAGGTTGAAATGGGTGAGAGGAAGACAGAGGGAGCAGACATTACATGTGCAGCTAACCACTGAAGCAATACAACGTCATCTTTGCTGTGGTAATGAAGCCACTGTAACACATATGACTCAGTAGCTACCTTGATCAGGTGATTTCCTTTTGCTGAATAGACTTTCAGGTTTTTGTCATGCTGTTATTGGATAATACTTATAAAAGCTTCAGCTATCTAAAAAGTATGTGTGAACTCTTATTCTCGTATTTCTAATATTCATTACACCTGAGGAGCAGTTACAGGGATTTCCATTGCACTGCTATATAACATAAATAATATTTTATGTAATATTTATTTTGACTCAAATAAAATGATTTGCAAGGATTCCTGTTGATTTGAAGTCTATTTGACTGCAAAGCTGCAATAGACTCACACTTCTTATCTTATCAATATTGTTCTTGTTGGAATCCGTTTTCCAAAATATCTCAAGGGTAGTAGGTGAGGGATTTGTCACCATGATCAATAGTCATAACGGAAAGACATATGTTTAGCACCCATGTTAATAAATACAGAATATCCCTTTGAGATGTAAGTCAATGTAAGAAATGATCGACATGTGATGTGTGTACCCATGCATGATGTGTCTGTGTGGAAGGTTGTGCAATATCTTGGTCAATCCATTACAAACACACAACCAGTCACCCACACTCATCTTCACGATGTCATCTGGCACATATGACACAAACTAATCATATGCATACAGCCACTGGGGAACCTTTTTTTTACCGCTCATTCCCACACAGACTGAGCATGCTCAGTTTGTGCCGATTCACGTCGTATCTTATCACTGACATTCTAAATGTGGACATTCAGATACAAATCACATAACAAACATGCTTCCATGCAGAAATAACCAAAACATATTAGACTGAACCAAAAAAAAAAAAACAAGAGAGGGGATTTGTGATCCGTTCCCAATCTGTTTTTTATGTTTAAATTCATCTGCAGAACTAGTATCTTTGCACACTCCCTCCGTCTTTCATCCTCTCCCCACTACTGATGACTACAGTACCCCAAAGAGCCCTGTGGAGGGCACCGCTATACTCACCAGCTCATCATCATGCATAACGCTGACTCTCTCTGCACTGTAAACCACTTCTTTAACATCCAGAGACTCATCAATCACCTGTCAACACAGACAGGGGAGCCCAGGTTACACTCACCACAATGCGTGTGTGAGATCGTATGTGTGTGAGGTAGAGAGAGATAGGCAGGCGCAAAGCGAGAGGGCGGGAATGTGCGGCGAAGTAAAACTGTAACGATTATCTGTGTTTGGGGGATGATACACTCGGAGCTGTCTTCTACCGACTGGAAGGAGAGAGGGGGGGGGGGGGGGGTGGGGGGAGTGGGGGGGGGGGGTTTCAAGCATCAACAACAGACTCGTCTAGGCACACAGTCAACGGCCACCCATGACGGAGAGTTCTCATCTAAAGAGAAGGTGGTGTGAGTGGAAGTGGGTGTGTTCGGGAGGCAGATTTACTGAGACTGAGCAGTCCAGAGTGTGTTTCCCACACTAAAGAAAATTAAGCACGATAAGAAGATTTAGGTGTCAACGCGTTAACCTCCGATAGCTCCTTCTGAGAAGACTGTCCAAAGAAGAAACATGCATGCATTCCAAAAAACGTCCACGATATATTTACAAACACAAATACACAGCTTTGCAGTTGGGTGTTGGATTAGCATGCAAAACACAGCACACATTCTGCAGCCAAGCATAGTTTGAAAATCCAAGAGAAGGAATAGGGTGTCTGCGGACCAAATGTAGCGAGCGATGACAGCTGAACAAAGTGTGTAGTTGATCTAAATGAGGGTCGTTTGGCAGTGGCCAAAGAAAAAACAACCAAATAGCCCAGTGAGATAGTTCCAACTATGACAACATAGTTAATAATCAGACTCATTAAAACTTGAGAGCGCTATGTGAAAGCGTTGTATGTATTCATTAATTACTCAAGCAACAGCCTAATGGCCTTGTCTGAGGTCGAGGTAATTCCATTAAACTGTCCGGTGACTGACAGTTATCAATTACAATGAAATATCTGCATAGAACTGATCCGGCTTTAACAATGCTGCTCTCAGTTCATTTGCTAATGAAGTTGGAAAGTTAAAAAGAGCTTCAAAGCACAAACAGAATGATAAAAGTGACATTGACAATCTTACCACATTGTTGCTGATTTTGGGCTTGCTGTTGATGATTTTCTCCTCAGCACCTATCAGGCCATCTAAACCAGACATGGCAGAGCCTGCGGGAGGTAAAGGAGTGCGGTCAATAACAGCAGAACAGCACAAAACAAACAAACAGGGATGGTGGTACAGACGGTGGACGGCTGCACAAGATATCCAGCTCTTCTCCTCACAAAAGTCGCGTCAGGCTCCTTAGCGCACTGGTGACAACAAAGGCCTTTCTTCCATTCTGCACAGTGAGGGCACTGTGACGTCAAGATGACACTGAACGTACATTTTCTACAAAAGGTCTTCTCAAAGTGCTGTTTAGCATAGCTCTGCTTTATAATATGATCACCCAGTGACTAAGCAATCAGGGTTCACATATTTCCAATTTGATGTTCAAAAACCTGCATCACCATAGTTCCTCATCTACAAATCCCTGTAGATGAGGAACAAAACGTTTTAGTGGCCACACCAAACATCCATGTTAGACTGATGGTTCTGGAATACGCATAGGATCTATTAATATACACTCAGCAGATATGCCATGAATAAATCATGAACTAATAAATCCTGGGCAGTGAGGGCCGAGTCCTCCTGAGCAACATAAAGCAGCAACGAGTCTGCCGTCGTCTTTTATAGTCGTCTGCTGTTCAGCCGAAAGCCAAATGCCCAAGGTTAGTACAATATTAGTACAGTTGCTTTGTCCGGCGCGGAACGACAACGTATTTGCGATCCTCACACAAGCAAGAGGGACATCGGAAACTCTCTCTGATGGTACTTCAGCGAGCCACAATAACACACAGCACCATGGGAGTGACCTCTAAGGGAGTAACGTGACCTCAAATCTGCATGTATTTGAAAAAGTGCTGAAACAATCGCATCAACAATTATTCAAATACAGGCACATGTGGCAAATATTCAACGGGGGCAGATAAATTCTTGCTGCTGTCCTCTCTTGTTTTCTGTAACGGTAATGTAAAAATGACAGCAGCAAGTTCCGCATCAATTTGTTGACTGTGTAAGGTCACAGGTTTAAGCCCAGATCAAGAGACACAATGTCTCCGATTTTAGAGGAGAAGTTGGGCCAGTGAGGTTTTTTGGCTGCGGGTCAACAGCGGTACAGGCTCAGGCATTAGACAAAACCACCAAATCACACAGCTCCTGTCGGACAGAGGGCGACTGATGATAGGAATGGATGTGTGGGGGGAGGAATAATTAAGAAAAGTGGTTTGACAAATGCACTGCGGACGGGATGACAGCGAGCGCGTCGACTGGAGAGTCTCTCTGAGAGGGGAGCTGGCTACGGCCTACTGGCTACTGCTTTGCCATTAAGCATGAGGTGATAATCCTAGTGTGATGAAAAGAGCAACTCAAACCCGGCCACGCAGCCCGTGTGAGTCGCCAAAATAAGAAAAGTTGCAAATGAACCACCAGATGGCTTTTGATCAAATATAAATGGTGGGAGAGAGAGAGGATACCAAATTGCAACAAGGAAAAGGAGAGCAGTGGAACAAAAACAAAGATGGGAGAAAGAGGGAGAGGTGGGTGGGAGAGGGGGGGGGGGGAGGGGGGCGCAGGAAAAACAAGATGCAACAGAGGCACCAACCTTTCTTGAAGGCACGTGGGGAGTCTGATAGATCGCCTTGGCGTTAGAAATGAGCAACAGAAACCAAGAACAAAAATGGGGAAGGAGAAAAGAGAGTTAACTGAAGTGAGAAAAGAAAAGGCAGGATTATCAAGCTGTGTTAATTGAAAAAGTCCAGCAGGAAAGAGTTTGAGAAAATAGATTTTTAAACAAAAATACAACAAAAAAGGGAGCAATTTCAAAATGGCTGGCTCGGTCTGAGCCGTCTGGGGTGTTGGCATGTAGGCATGTACATCAAATGTTCCTTGGGAATTTACTTGTAATTTGCCCTCCATCGTGCTGGAAGCGTTCAATCCATCACTTTTTTTTTTTCCTCATTGAGTATTCAATCTTTTGTTTGGCAGAGATGTCACAAAGAATAAAGCCACAACTGCTCGTTTAATACCCAAAGCTTTGGGCTCCAGCTCAGCGCCAAAGCCTGAGGCTTTGTGCATTTATCAGCACTTCAGTAGTGCTGCGTTAAAGGCCACAGGGAACTGTGCATGCACAGATAAGTCCAAACCGACGGCTCCACAACACATTGTCATAAAACCCTCTGTAAACCTATTCTCCCTCAGTGAGCAGCAGCTCTGGCGTGCTTGGTCACCAATCTCCTTCAGAGACGCTGTGTGCATGGCCTATTGTTCTCCATACGGCCCGCGATGTTGTTGTCCGCGATGGTACTTGTGACTGCGTCCCGAGGCTGCTCACCCTCTGGCTCCGAACGGGACCCCAAGGATGTGACCTGGAAGGGCCGGTAGGGCTTTCCCTCGGACACGGTGACTTCCACGCTCTCCTCAGACGACACAGTGACATCTGGCTGGGATTCAGAGATGGACGACAGGAATTGGTCCATGTCAGCTTTCTGCTCCTGGAGCAACTCGTCTGCAGAAAAGGGCAAATGACAGAGTGAGATGGCTTTCAAATTCAAACACGGTAGCAATGTTTATAATGAGAGCATTCCCCATTATTGTAAACAGAGCTGCAGCTGCAAGAGACGTCTGTTCCCATTTCTGCTACCAATTACTATTTTTCTGAGAGCTATCTTCCGTGTAATGCTGCCGAATGCTGCTGGCTGAAAGCTGTGACCCAGTTCTGTCAGTGCACGCTCCACTTTAATCTGTGCTGCAACATTATGCTATGGCAAAATAACAAATGAATAGAACACGCCAGACATTCCCGTCTCAGAATGGTACCACTGGAAATGAATACATTACAAATACAATTTGAAGTTTTAGATCAAATTGTAAAAAAACGGAGCGAGTGAGAAGAGACCCTTCAAAACATACAAGACAATGCTGTTCTCTGTCTATGATAATTGCTTTCCCGACAGTGCTGCAGCCTGTCTACGCGTCATTTTGCACAAAGAGAAGACAGGGTCAGAGGAAATGAGATGTATTGACTTCATCTGTTTGGCACATTTGCAAATTCAATCACTACTTTAATTTCACAGCCGCTTTGGGGTTTTGACTGAACACGACTCACCAATTTCATCCTGAATCTCCTCGGCCACATAAGGTACTTTGTAGAGCAGAGATAGACTCTGGTTCATCCTCTCCTCGATCACACGCAGGTGGGTCATCACCTGGGGTTTCAAAAACAGACAAAAGGGTTGTCATGTAACCAAGATAGGGCTGTCGGTTGGTGAAGTAAAGAAAGTGAAACTGCTCCACTGAAGAGTCAGCATTTCCCAGAGCATTATAAAAGCCCCCCCCCCACCCCCCCCCCACACACACACACACTGAAATGACCTCCCCACACCGTGTACGTGCTCACCTGCCGCCCACAAGTTGTAAACCTAGGGGAAACAGTTTTCTTATTATCAAGATTTTGATGTTTTCGGGTTACCATTTACATCCAGGACTGCAGCACATTTAGTTAAAACATAATTTTATTCATTAACTTGTGAATTGTTTAGTATTTTTAAATGCAACAAAACGTTCAAAGTTCTTTGTGTCCAGGTCAGCTTTTGTCTGACAATTGTGAACATTATGTTTATAATGATATGATAAAAAATAGCTAAAATATCTGACAAAATGATGAATCATTTATTAAAATTGTTGATTAATAATTTTATGGCATATGACAACTTAATTAAAATAATCGTTTTTTTCAGTGACTAATTCAGTGACAACTAATTACAGGGATTTTGGACTATTACAATATAACGCTCATTGTAATACAATTTATTCAAAAGCTTAGATGAATGAATCACAAAAGACATTTATCCCAGAAAATCCCACTAGATTTGAGTTAAACTGAGTTTATTGTTTTAGTGGGGAGGATACAAGTTGTGTCAACTAATAGATTCACAGATTAAAGTCTTGGCTTTTATGTTTGGAGCTTTACACTGAGAAGCAGGCAAAAGATGGTGGTGTGACGACACCATTCAAATGACACCATTTCAGTTCATCTTCAGCAAGATAACCAACCACAGTAAAAGATGATGAATAACACATACATTAAAAGAGACAGCTGACGCCGCAGAAGCAGAGAGTTGTAATGCGTCTAGATCCACCATTTAGTAAACAACATAAACCATTGCCACAATGCTGCATGCGCAAAATAAAAACAATTACCATTAACTATACAGCACAGATTAGAGAACACACAGCTCGCTGTTTTCTGACCAGAATATAAATGTTTTTAAATGTTTTCAAATGTAAACAGAACCGTCAGAAATGTGCTTTCTGCTCAAGAGAATATTTTCTTAAGATGAACTCGGAATCGGTTGCAGACATAAAACAAGTAGCTGCATGTGATGCTTAAATCAGTCTTGAGGATCTAAACTGACAGCATCTAATGCCTGTGAGTCCCTGTGATCACCCCACTCTGGGTAAAATAACAATTATTATTTTTATCATATACATAATTGTGTATATTCCAAAATGTGCCCAGGCTCCTGAATGTGGTTTTGAATAGGAATTGATGTCGAAAGAGGAGGAACATTTCCACATGTCTGCTGGTGGTTGGCAGACTCTGAAAACCAAAAAGCTGACCAGCTCTTGGCAGGTAACTGGCGTTTATTTCCCACTATGATGATTGACTGTTGTAAACCTCCAACAAATGGCTGCAGTCCACCAGAGCTGGCAACAGATGGCAACAACGCACCTTTTCCCCTTAAAGGCAAGACGCAGCCCCCCGCGGCACCTTCCAGTTGTTGTTGAACAAACAATCCTAATTATAAAAACTGCGTGTCCCAGTGTGGCAGCAGGGTTACAAATGCATCGAGAAATCTCTTCTACGCGGAAAATGTCCGACTTTTATGAGATACCAAGAATCATCTTATTCCCAGAAAGTCCCATAACACACTTACATAAAGCCCGACATGTTAAATATTTACAAAGGAGTCTTTGTCCTCCAAAAACTGAAAACGTAGATTTGAACATGCTGAAGGATTGGAGGGGTGAAGAAAGACACAGGAGCTCGACAAGTAAACAGCCCGGCGATGGAGATCAGCCTCCCGTGAGCACGCTGGCACGCCAGATCCTACGATTAATCCAAATAGTAACACTCTGGAACCTCTCCTCGCAATGTTGTTTCATCCATCTGCTGTGTTATTGGTAATGGTTTGCGGATGACCAAATAGGGTGTTGAAGGGCCCTGACACAAACAGGCGGGTCGCAGCCAAATCCCTGTGCAGCGGCTCAGAGTCCAGCATTATACAAGACCTGCGCAATGTTAATCTTTCGGCTGAGGCTTAAGTGAATGAAACATCCGCCCTGACTCCGTCATTTGAGTTTACTCACTCCTCCTAGCCTAAAAAAAACCGAAAAAAAAACCGGACACACTCTTTCTTCCTCTTACACACTGCGAAACAAGGCAAAGAGCAGGCCGAGACATCATTATCCCTCCCTTGTGTGATAGGGAATAGGAGGAGTGTAGGAGCTTGAGTGGCTCTGCATGAGCTTCCACATTCAGTGACACAGCCTCTATTACAGTATGTTGAAACTAGCGTAGGAATGTTGCTAAACGTACAATTATTGGAAAGCACCAAATTAAACTACTGAGACCTAAAGGACTTCACAGTTAATGATTAATTGTATCGATTTTAGATGATGAATTTCAACATAAATTCCCAAAATGTGCTGGTTACAGCTTCTCAAATGTGTGAGATTTCTTTCAATATGGAATATTTTTGATAAATGGATTGGACAAAACAAGCAACATTGAGACCTTGACTCGGGTCAAACTACTAAAGTCAAATCTGGACACTGACCTGCGACTTCATCTGAGCAGCCTTCTCAGGATCCACAGCCAGGACGTGCTGGTAGTGGCGGATGGTGTGTTGGCGGTCCTTATTCTCTGCGCGGACGTACCTCCTGAGCGCTTGCAGGATGCGGTGGGGCTGAGCACACCATGGAGTGAGAAGAAGAGGAGCAGTTTCTAGTGTTAGGTGGTAAAAAGCCTCAAAAAACATAATACGTAATACCAACTGAGAGGGATCAATGTCTTCTGTCAATTTACAGTGAGTTACATTTCTTCTCTGAAGCCATGTTAATTAATTGTTCTCTCATTTCATATTATCCAACTGTTTATTGTCTGCACACGTTTTTCATTCAGATCTATTTGATTTAGTTAATAAACCAGATCATATGACCCCGAAAAAACACCAGTGAGCATATTTTGTGCTACTTGAGATGAAAAATAACATGAAAATAATGTTGCCTTGCAAAAAGAATCTGTTATATGACAAGTCTTCCCACCACGGATGACGCAATTAACAATTTTTAATTGACAGGTGGCAACAAAAAATTCAGTTTCAGTTGTCTTGGGGTGACAAGTCTAACACTGGGGGTTAGAAAAGCCACAAGTTCCCTTTGACAGAAAGCAAAACTGAGGAATACTTACTAAAAATAAAAAAACTATAAAAAGATTTTAACTGTGGGTTCAAATGTGATTGACTTTGTGCTCATGGAGGGATTTGGCATGTGTGTTTTTCTCTCCTCATGATGAATTACAAGTGGACGGAGGTTTTTTTTTTTTTAACAGGACCTAAGATTAGCCACAGGCCAGCAGTAGTGTGAGATTTCAGTGTTGTACGATGATAGAAATGTGTGCGTTTGCAAATCGACTGAGGGTAGAGAAAAGGCCATAGACATGGAGAGGTGAGGAAGCGATAAAAGATGAACTGTGTTGGTTACCCTGGGGGGGTCTGCCTGCAGGGCAGCGAGGTAATTCTCCAGGGCCAGACGGCGCCGGTCATTCAGCATGGCCTCCACCCGGGCAAGGTGAGTCTCCACCAGCTGCTGCTTTTCGCTGGCTGCCTCCTCTTCCAGGGACTCCACCATGGCTTGGAAATGCTACAAACAAAATCACACACACATCGAAAAATGTATATGCAGGGTAAATAGAGTGGCGTAACACAGCTATTTGGAACTTGTGAAAAAAAAACCGAAAATACATCTCCCGGTTTCACTCATGTCGCCTGTCAGCATTGTCAAGGGAATTGGACGCTTAGCCTACCAGTCTAAAGTCTGGACACACTTTTCTTTGAATAAGAAGATGTGTCCAAACTTTTCACTGGTGCTGTATATAGACGTCTCTCCATTCAGACAGCGCCCACATTTGGCCAGAGAGTGATAAAGACAGAGCAGCCAGGAAAGAGGGAGCTTTAATGGCAAAGGGGGCGAGGGACCTAGGGCCTCTAAGCCGTCGCATCTCACCCAAACGAAGGCACAGAGGGGTGACTCCCCGTGGGGACGGATCCGCGTCTCACCTGGATCAGCGTCTGCCGCTCGACCTTGGGCAGGTTTTTGGCCTGGCGATCAGCTTCTTCCCACTCTTTTCTTACCTGGAATGAGAGAGAGAGAGAGAGAGAGAGAGAGAGGAAATGAAGTGTTCCTACTGCGCCGTTTTACTAAAAGTGATTCCAACAGTGATTTTTCTAAATGTAGATGGATGGAGAAGAGATTTCCATTTTTATGAAAGAATAATTAACGAGCAAGCCCCGAATTCTCACAAGCAGAAGCTTCACCCAAGAAAGCTTCAAGCCATTTTTTATTAATCTGTTTTCCAGTTCTGAAAAGTGTAATTTCACCCCCTCAACCATTATTTATGTGATCGTGTTCTAAATACATGGTTAGACGGGTGAGAAAGGTAAGGGTTACGCTATTAGTCCATGTTACACCTTACACTAGCTTTGCCACATGCCGGTTAATTCTTAGTTGTAATGAGCTGCATCATTGTACACTTCAAACTAAAGCAAATAACACAAATTGGACACATGGCCCTTGAACTAGGGGAGCAGTGTCCTTGGCTGGACCTCGTAACTCACCCTCTCCATGCGGTTGCGGTGCCTGTTCTCCAGCTGCTCCTTGGCCTTCTGGAAGCGACTGTGCTCCTTGTCGTCGGCTGGTGTCTCAAAGTAGATATCCACATCATCCGTCGGCTGAGTTGTCGGTGCCATGGCTGCAAGTTCAGATAGCAGATGGTGAGCAGACATGGCTACGAACTGACAACCAAGCAGACAGACAGAAACACACATAAAGAGTCAAATAAAAAGAACCTATACTGGGAAGACAGAGAGAGAAAATTGAAAGAGGAATGCAGTGTGAGGTTGGACAAAAATCCTCACAGAAGCACTGCTCTCATTGGTGTTCCCTCCAAACTCAGTAACTGTAAAATAATCTGACAGTCTTTCCCCTTAAATTCCTTTCATTTCCGCATTGGCTTTCTGCTGACAGATCTCATCTCCAACGCTGATGGAAATATCTCTGTGTTTGGTGGCCGGGTCGTGTGAGGGGAAGCCACAGGGCTCTGTTCTTGGTTCACTGCGTACAGTCACGCAAGACTCACTCCCTGCACCGCTGCAACTCCCAAAAACTATAATGCTCTAGGCTCGCAAACAGGAAGAGACCTCATCGTTTCACCTGAGGTCACCTGACCTGCGCAGGAGGCACAGGTTAACGCGTAACGCATTGCTCCTGCTTGGACCTTTTACCGCTGCAGCCCTGACGATTCATTTTCTCACATGCAAAAGACCAATTGGCTTTGACCATGGACCGTGTTTAAACTGATGATACGCGAGTCAAAAAGCCAGCTTTACAAGACATTGGCTTCAAGACGCAACTGTCTAAAATGGAGAGAATCATGATTCATTATTAATTATCACATATATAAGTAGGAATGGTGAATCTGAGCAAGAATTCCCTGGAATAGCACAATGCTATAAAACAAATGTTAATTTTAAAATAGATCTCAGTTATATAGGCTAAATTTATGTCAGATATGGTTGATGTTCACCAACAGTTCCAGTTGAGTAGATAATTAACTAAAACTAATCAGCAAGAATGTACCCTCAAAACATTAGGATAGAAGATCTAGATGCAATGTGACCTTGTCTTCAGATATTCATTGGTAAACCATTAATTAATGAATCCAATGGATAACCAGGGACCTTTTGCTGAAGGCCGATGGTGCTAATCACAACACCACCGTGCTTCCTCATTTTGATTGTATTCAGGTAACACAAGCAATAGTGATTTGATGAGTGGCAGCTTACGAATGCAGAACATCAGTTCAGTCTGTTACAGTGTTTTCAGTGAAAAGTCTGCAGCAGAGACACGAGAAGGAAGAGGGAGAGAGTGTGTTGTCAAACCAGCCTCTGTCTGGTGAGACTTACTCAGGCGCTTGCACACGGCCATGCAGTATTCCTCTGAGTCGAAATTGTTGCGGTTGCCGGCACAGCCTCCATATATGAAGCGAAAGCACTTCCTCTGGCTCATGTCGAAGTGCCAGCGGGGCATGGAGGCCCGGCAGGGGCCTATCTCAGCCTCCAGGGTGCACACCGCTGCCAGGGGATAGCGTGTCGTTAGATCATCGAGCCACTGGGGGCAGCACTTTATTCCAGTCTCAATAACAACAACCTCGGAACACTGCCACCAAGTACTCCTTACATCCGCTACATTCACAAGTATGACTAAACCAAACAATTACAAAAGGTACCGGAGAAACTTATTTTTGTACGTGTGCAGAAATTGACAGTCAGTTTGGCGTCAGATAACAGATTTTGTCCTAGCACAGCACATCAGTGTCTGCTTTGAGCTGAAGAAAGGGGTAATGCTGATGCATACACTTATCTCATTACACTCTGTCTGAGATTCAAGCATAACTGCCCATAGATTAAAGTTAAATAGGTTTGATTACATTTAAGTGGCAGGCAAGCAGCCAATAATGGAGAGAGAGAAAGAGAGATAGAAGGGGGGAAGAGTACATTATAATTTAAACAACTTATTACAAACCTTTCACTTCCTGCAGAGTCTTGTCCTCATCTTGGTTCTCTGACATTTTGCTGCTCTCTTTCTTCTCATACTCGTCCTCCTTATCTACCTCCTCGTCCTCATATACGTAGTGGTACTCCTCCTCATCTTCCTCCTCTGGCTCCTCTTTTTGTGTGGGCTCCTCATCAGCTGGTGCCTCACTGAGGGAGGCGGGGAAGGAGGGAGGGAGGCGGAGGTGATTGAGCGAGGGGTGGAGGCCAGGAAGAGAAGTGATTTATCAAACAAGTCAGAGCAGCTGCTACGGGTCAATATCACGCCACTTTAATTCATCCAGATGGCCGGTGAAACCTCCTCTGCGCAAGAGAACGCACATCAAGCTGGCGATATTTCAAAGACGTGCCGAGATCATGAACAGAACCACAGACCGCTCACCTGTCCTCTACGGCATCCTCGTCATCCAGGTCGGTCTCGTCAATCTCCTCATCCTCCACCTCCTCCTCCTTCTCGTCGTCGTCCTCCTGGGAGGGCAGGGAAGGTGGAGCAGGCTCTGCGGTGCGGGAGGTGGGGCAGCACACGTACTCGGTGCCATGGAACTTGTCGATGCCACAGGGCAGCAGCATCCCGTAGCTGTGCAGCACCATGGAGCTCTTGGCACAAGCCTGACGGGGTGGAGGACGGGAGCTAGTGATGATGTCCACCAAACACGGGCACAGAAGCTCCAGACTTGAAGCTGCCGGGGTAACTAGGCCTCTCACTACTTTTGAAAAATCAACTTTGTCTTTGACAGGGGGACATCGGTTTGACCTTAATTCATGAAGGGAAAGGACTACATAGACAGATGAAGGAGCGCGGGAGTCACGGAGGACGATGTGGAGGTTCAATTAATCCAGTCACATGGTATTGTTACATGCTGCAAGGTCTCTTGTATTTTGGTCCTATAGATTTGAGACCAAACTAAATTAATTTGAATAAATTATTGTAAAGTCAGAGAGGTTGCGATCTTCTGCCAGTAAACCCGGCTGATAGTATTTTCACGTATACAATGTTACTTTAAAGTCAAATGGTCATGTTCCCCATGGTTTTATCAAAAATTGCAACTATTTTAAATTGATATAAAACTAAATATGAGAAAATGGTTCAGATTCTTAAAGAAATAAATAAAAAACATCATCAAATAAATAAGGCTGAATGTTTGTATCAATTTGTCTGGCCAACCTGTTGAAAACTAAACATTAAATGTGGAGAAGACATTTTGGATAAACTTGTCGATTACTTTTAATTGACAAAGCTACAAAAAATGGCGAAGTATGTACACATCCAGCTCCATGGGAATATAAATATATCTAGGATCTAGTGAAATATAAAGTCAATAAACAAGACATGTTTGTAATCCAATGTCTGTATTCTTTATTCCAAACCTGTGCATTACTTTTAAAAGGATTTCCTTTGTATTTACACTTCAATTGTGTATGTTGAGTGATCTTTACTAAGATGCAGCGTTTTTTTTATCTTTTAGATGTACCTGTTTAGTGACAGAAAGGGAACCTATTTGATGACATTGTGTATCCATCGATCCACCTACAGAATACTAACATACAAATGATTTTTCTTGCCCACTACCAAGATATATTACTGCACGGCTGTAACAGCTATGAATGCCATACTGTCTAAGGCTGCAGATGATCCTCAGATATCTAAGAGTACTCAAGAAGCACAAGGCAGAGTAAGACAAGAGCAGAATGTCTTAGTCAGACTGGCCCCCAAAGAGAGGTAGGATACAGGCACAGCACTAATCTGATTAGGAGGTGATTTGTGAGGGCTCCCAGCCAGCCTGTGATCTGAGGCCCTCAGAGAGAGGTGGAAATATATGAAGGAGGGAATAGGAAAGGATTGCAAAGTAATAAAAGCATAACCAGCAGGACAGCCGTTTTGTTTTTAAAAGTAAAATTGATGCTCGACACTTCCTCTTCACATTTGACTTTCGTTTTCCATTGCTCCACTATCTCAGACATCCAGCCACTGTTTCCTATGAAGTATTTCCTTCCTTACCTCTTTGGCTACACCGTGCCACTGCTGATGGCTGACGCACATGTCCATACGCTCCTTGTGGAAGAACTTGCACTTCTCTGGGACCAGAAGCACGTCACTCACAAACTCGCCCACTGTAACAGAAAATCACATAGACCAAGACACCGGTTAGTCACACCAGTAATCGGTCCAGAAGTAGAAAAAATGACTCCCCTGCCAGGTCGCTGCTTAACAACTGAGCCAGGGTTAGAAACAATAAATCGTCTTGAGGGACTAAAAAAAGGAGGAGCCGATGAGAGGAGTGTAAAAAGGGTGTGATTAAATAATTCATAGATGCCTGGTCCTTTACCGCAGTAAAACAGAAAGGGCATTTGACACTCTAACATCTGCCATTGCACCTGAAGCCAAGAGCGATTCGTCTCTTCTCTGGAGCCAAACCTATAACTCTGCAATCAAAATGGCAACGGAGAAAATCAAGTTTCACCCTGTGACTCTTTTAAGGTAGTCTCCCTGCAGGTCAATGATATCATTTGCGTGATGAATTCAATTCAGAGATGTTTTATTCATAGAACGAGCTGACAGAGAGCAGATCAGGGGCAAAATAAATTACATGGAAGGTATCTGGTGAATTTCTATAAATAGCTGCTCGTTGAAAACCGTGTGAGTAAGCATATGGTGAAGAGGTCGTAAGAAAGATTAAAAGGGACAGCGACTGCTTATTGGCTGGCAGGGTATCAAGAAGCTCAGGTAGAACCAGTGCCATCTGATGGAAATTTGGCCGGAGAGAGGAAGGGATGAATAGAAGGTTTAAGGCAAAGTCCAGATCTGAGTGGCTGAGGAACAGTGGGGGGGGGGGGGGGGGGGGGGGACTGAAAACACACAACTGAGGGTGTAAAGGTTTTACGATGAGGGCCGGGAGCCTCCTGTAACTGCTCATTTAGTGGTTTGCCGAGGCAGAGCTTCTGGATCACTTTATATGAGGCAGGCCTGCAGAGGGTGAAAAAGCAGTGCTTTGGAAAATGAAAGGGTAGGAAAGGAAGAGGAGAGGGCTGGAAATAGCAGAGGGCTCGGCAGCTGCTGCTCATCTCCGCCCAGAAGATACAGTAACCACCCTACACAACGCCCTCATCCCTGCGGGCCCTCGTTCTCCTGCCCTTCTGCTTTGTGTCCACCACTGGGGGAAAGTGATTTCATAATTTAAAGCACTTCTGCTGTACTGCTGCAAATTGTCATTGGATATGCTAATCATTGATTGGTTCCTGCTTGTCGAATAAGCCAATTTGACACCTTTTCCGCTCATATTTTTATTGTTTTTATTGGGGTTTTGGACTAGAACCACACAATTGAAAATGTCTCCTTTGGATCAAAAATAAAATGGACGTTGATACTCAACTAATTATCATAAAACTTTAGTACCGGTAATGTTGTATATCTATTGAATGTATTTGACAGCTACGTTCTCTTGCAAATTATTTGTCAACTTTTAAGATTTGATCAACTTATAAAATTTGATGTATTGTTATAGCTTGCCTAACCTCTCTCTCTCTCTCTCTCTCTCTTTAAGAAAAGAAACTGACTCGCAGACACCTTGAGCTCCAAATCCTGCACACTGGATCTAAACTGAATCGTTCACTTCGTCTCTTCATTTCATCTCTGTCTCATTCACAGGTGACTTTGGTTGTGAGTTAGTACAGTGGGCTTCATGCAGTAATATGCAGTCACACTGCAGTGGGTGATGGATGGTGGTGTTTGGAGAGCAGCTGTGCCTCACAAGCACTCCTTGCTCGGTGCGTTTCTGCACTGTTGTGTTTGTGCATGTGTGTGTATGAGAGCATATACTTCTCATTCGCTGTGACCTCCTCTCCACCTACTCGATTCATCGTCCTTTAACCTTCCGTGGATCACACACCCTCCCTAACACTCCCCAGCCCCCTGAATTGGCTGCACTGCCGGCATCTAGGGGGTGTGAAGGTAAGAATATACCCAAAGTGCCAACGATACCTTCACTACTGGGAGATGGTGGATTAAATTAAGCACCAACCAAATCATAGGCAGCACAGCTATTGTGTTTCAAGGACCTTGCAATGTAAGCCTGCTGTAATGTAATTTAGTGTAATCAGTGTGAGATCTGAAAAATGAAAGTGCACTTAATAATTCGATCTGTAATTGATTATATTAAATTTATATTTTCTAATAATACTATGTTTTAATTTCTTAACATTAAAGATGTCAAAAAGTCTTTATTACCATTTAGAAAAATAAGTTACTTAGTTAGTGCAATATGAAGTGTATTATTTTGACAGTGTGGCTACCCTTTGGTTTACATTTGCACCAATTAAAGAAGAAAATAACTAAAGAACTAAATGTGGGAGACATGACCAAAACCAGGGTCAGCTTGGGTTAATTTATCTCTTGATACATTTTTAAACATACACAACACCAAGCCTTAACCAACACGGTATCACTTGCCCAAGTCTTACTTTTGGCTAAATTTTCATTGTGTGACAACTCAACAGGCTTAGTCAACAGAAAGGGCAAATAATGTGTGTAATGTATGTAATGTTACAAATTCATCCAAACACGCCCTGAAAAAGAAAAGTGTCTCCTGGGTAGGAGGTAGCTCAAAAGGTTAGAATCAGAAGTCTCAGTATTCCTGACATTTTTTTTATATATTACTGATAGCTAGCAACAGCAATGGTTCAACGGGCTAAAGCCACAGAATTTTAATTTAAGAGTTATGTTTCAAAAGACCTATATATACATTAGTGTTTTCCCAGAAATAGTGTTTTGGAGACATGCCCCTTTTCAACAAGTTGCTGCAATCTGCATTGTCTCAGCGCATTTCCCCCACAATTTAACAGCCATGCAGCTGCCACCGTTCTCACAATTCTAGATGTAATAATATAAATAAAGTCTCTAAAACAATCCTCTGCTGTTTGACAAAAGACATAATGCTGCAGGGATTAAAGTGTCATGGGAAAAACACTGCATTCATTTCCAATGCTATTGTTTGGGCACAGGAAACAGGGTTGCAGGGAGATGGGATACAGCATTGGCCATCTCTCTCTTTTTACACTGAGCTCCCTCCTGTGCGCTTCCATTATTCATATAAACCTATTAACTTGACATGGTACTGGTCTGGACATTTTAATCATATCCTTCAAGCTAGAGCACACCTCCCTTTGGTCATTTTTTATTTCTTTTTGATTCTGCTATAATTAATGTACTCTGATGAATACAAGGCAGAACCTTTGGTGTCCACTTTTCTGTAACACTATGTGAACATCAGGAATAATGAATAATTCAAAAGCACTCCTCATTGCACCTGATATGATAGAGAGGCCTGACAGATACTGAGCTGCAGAGGTGAGGCACGGTGAGGTGGTGGAGGCATGCCATGGCTCAGAGCTCTCTAATTAAGCCCCTTACATGCTCCATTACATAATTAAGCAGAAACCCTCAAAATCCTTTTCCTTGCCAACACCTTATGTTTATTTCTCCTTCTCAATCTGTCTTCTCTGTCCAGTCCTCTCATTGGCAAACCAACAGAGCAGACAAGAAGGCCTTTGAAATGCGATAAGGCCAGAGTGCGTTAGCAATAATGACAAACAATGTGCAAGAACAAGCAATGAAGATATTACATTAGGTGATTTGATTCCTTGAATTACATGGTGCTGTTGCGGAATCATGATCAGCGGTCTCGGTTTGTGGATGAACAGTCGGCCACATTTATGACAGAAGCCATTGGGAGTGGCAGGTGGAGGGAAGCGGCTTCACGGTGTAAGATGAGAGGAAACTGGGGGGAAATCTAGAGACCGTTTCTGCATGTCAACTCATCTCATCGGTGTTTCCCCCTCAGCCACAGAGTAGCCACTCCAGGTGTGGCGTTTGCTGTCCCACGAATTTCCCAAAAGTCTCCTGTCTGCGTTTGCCAAAAATGCTCCTGAATGGTAACCCATTTCACAGTCCAGTGCGACTGCTAATGGCTTTTGGACAGGGGAAGGGTGCCGGAAAGCATTTACAACAGAGAGAAAGATGTTTCTTCCTTCCTGACATAGCCGGACAAGTACAAAGGGGACTATTGTTTCTGAGCAGTGTATCTCTGTTGTTGTAATCCTCATAGGCAGCACAAGTGCAACGTGGTTTTCCAAGTTAAGGGAGCACAGAGACATGTGGCCAGCAAAGTGTGAGGCTTTATCTGACATTTAATAAGCCAGGATATAGCCATGTTGCCACTGCTGATTAAAGCAAGGCTGCAGCAGACAAAGGCGCGAGAGAGGTGTGTATGGTAGCACAGGCAAATGGAGGAATGGGGAGCAATAAAGCAGGCCTCCTCGCAGACCTCCCTCTCGCTGACCCTGTGCGTCTGTGTGAGTTTATGGCCAATGTCTGAGGGAGAAAATAAGATTGTGCTTTATTGCTCAACAGCCTCCCTGGCAATAATGCTTCCCCTCACCCCCCACCCCCCCGCATCCATTCATATTAGCTCCCATCCAGGAGGGATCTGCTCTATCTGCAGCGGAAGGCCAGGATTAGTCATCTGAATCAAACCCGATATTGAGCTCGTTCCCTATGGCGATCGTAATCTCTTTGTCTATGAAGAGGGGATGGGACACACTTGATATGAAAGGTCATGTACAGCCCACAAACTATTTATCAATGTAAACACTTACCTAAGCATTTGTACGGCACCACGATGTGGGCGTGCCCTTTGCACAACTTCTTCTCCTTCTTCTTGCACCAGTTCTCGATTCGAATTGGCTGGTTGGCTTCCACCACGTTTGTGATTTGGAGCTCGGGATACATCTGTTGTACAAGAAGAAGCAAGAGAGTATGGGCTAAATAATGAGAGAGGCATTTGTGAGCGAGATAAGTGGAGCTTCAATGGGATTCTTTGAACCATGTTTACAGTCTCTAGATGCCATCTGCTCAACCATGAAAGAGAATACAATTTACCCTTTGTCATCAATGTCATCAATAAATGTAACTGGAGCTTGTGGGGAAGGCTTCGTGAATTTATACAACCCTGGTTTATTTTTTGCAGAATGCAGGGACATACCAGCATCCACTTGGTTTAGAAGCTGCAGTAACAGATAATTAAGGGTCGGTAGTTGTGCGTCATGGAGACAGCTATCAGCTAAAGGAAATTACAGTCAGAGGACCACACACTAAAAATCACATCTTACAGGAAAAAAAGACAAATAGTCTTTTTTCACTGAAGTAGCCTTCACTGAACATGGCAGATGAGAGGAAAGTGGATGGCTCAAACAAGACCAGTCTCCACGTATTGTTGTGAAGTGATGCCTCGGTGTCGTCTTTCCTAAACCTAGCTACGTGGTTTTTGAAGACACCGAAAAAAATGGAAAATTCAACAATTTTTTATTTGTTGTGGCTTTTTTCAAGGAACTCTTGTGAGACTGTGTTGATATAATCTACAGCTAGTTATTTAATCCCCAAAAACTGAAAACGGGGGCAAAAAAATAAACGACTAACCGCAACAAAATCTTCCAGCACCTCTCAAAATAGAACAGGCGCAGCTGTGGCTTAGAGGTAGAGCGTGTCGCCCTCTAATCGCAATGCTCCTCCTGCATGTCAAAGTGTCCTTCAAAGTCCAAGTGTCCTTGGGCACAATACACTGAACCCAAATCGCTGTGAGTGTGACTCAGTGTAGATATTTGTGTATGATTGCAGTGTTCAGCGCTTTGAGTGATTGGAAGACATGGCAAAAATGTGTTTTAGTATGGACAGCGAGTTTAGGAATAGCAAATATGCCAGTTCAAAGATTTAATACTCAACTAAATACTACTATTTGGAGCTTTAATAGAACTGTAATTTCCCTCGCTGTACCTATAATGACAACACACTTCATTTTTTCCCTTTTACAACTGTCTGGTGGATGAATTTCACCACTTTGCAGAGCCTGATGAGACGGATGGAGATCAGATGTGTCTGTGTCACAGTGACTCACCTCCTGGCAGTACTGCAGCACACCCATTTTGGTTCCGACGCAGCTCTTGGTTCCAGATGGATCAGGTTCCCAGCGGCCTGTCTGAATGTTGACATGCATGTTGAGCTTTCCGCAGAACATCGCCACCTGCGGCTCGGCCACGGCAAACCCTGTGCCTGCGTTGGCTGCCAGCGCCTGGAGAGGAACAAAGGAAGAGCTTCTTTAGGGGTCTGAGCACATCATTTACTGCATTGGATAACTGTGCTAAACGTGATGCAGCAACATCACATCTGCCTGTCAATGCTTGGTGGCTACTCGGACTCCGTGCTGGGCGCAGGGGGGCTCAGACAGGAGGTAAATTAATTGCGCCTTGTTTGGCTTGGTTGATGGTTAAACGAGTAGGGGTTTCATTAGATTTGTGCACAAGGCTTTTTGCAATGGTGCCCATTGAGTGACCAAGAGGCTGCACATAGAGAGAAAGAGAGTAGCAAAAAGAACTGCTGACCGTCATGCCTCACAAACCAAGACATTCCTGGGTGAGGGCAAAGCTTCGCTCAACCAGGCCTTCTGAGATCAAAGTCTTTCGACAAAATGAATCATTTATTCTTCAAGGCACACACCGATGGGTCGTCATTAACTACAGTACCACTGTCCTTTACAGTCACATGTGAACTGCAATTTAAATTATATTAAAAATATGGGCGTTTAACAGGATTTGTTGATTTACTGCCATCCAATGAGGAACACCTTTCAACAAACAAACCCTCTGCAGAGCAAATGGACACCAACTATCCATAACCACTGCATTATCAGCTTTCACACAATTGCCCTGCAGTGCAGTGCTCGCATCAGTCAACTCATCACGTCCTAATTGAGACATAAGTCACGGCCTGCCAACACTCGCCTGATGCTGGGGGTGCCAGAGCTCAGGAAAAGTCAAAAATCAGCGAGGCGATGCAGCTCTGCATGCACTATCCCAAAACACACACCAGGGAGCCTCCAGACAGGAAGCGCAACGGAACTGATCCCCTTCTCGATTGTCCTAATGTCATCAGGCTGGGTAAACAGGCTTCAGCCCCACGGAGAGATCAAGGGAATGAGCGCGTGGTGCTGGACTCGAATGTCTGACCGAGATGCCGACTAGGAGGGGAAGGAGGAGGGGGAGTGGGGGGGTCTGCAGCGCACAGCCATGGAGAAAACAGCTGAAGTGGAGTCTTGAGTAACAGTGTGTTAGACAAAGCTCTCTGTCTAATTCTGCGGCGGCTCCCGGGCCGATAATAGGCGCAGGGCAGAGTAGAGTGGAGGACAAAACAAGTGCTGTGTAATCAGCAGTTGGCTGTAGCGTGCGATGGGCTGCAGAGCCCAGTTTGCACGCACGCACACACACATAGAAACTGAACACAGCTCCAGTCACGTGCGGATATTCAGCCGCACAAGCTCATTGATGCGCAGATACATCTTACACCCTATCATAAAAAAAAACAAAGTGCCCACGTATAGGCACATACTTTACATTCTTATAGAAAAACAAATACACCCTGGACTTTCTTTATTTGGTTCTGCAGGCACAAGAGCCTCAGATTCAACCTCATTTCCCCGTCTCCCTCCATCTCCAAGTCTTTGAGCTGCACTCCTCCCTCTCTGCACCACCACAGGATTGTTTGCTCGCCTCCCTCTCATTCCTTTGTGAGATTGGCTCGAGGTATACGAGAAGCAGAGCCACGCGAAGGAAATGAGGGACACCGAGAAGCACGTTAAGGAGAGAAACAAGGGAGGTTGTGACAGCCTGACCACACGACCGCATATTCGGTGCCGGGATAAACAAGTGTTGGAGGCTTTACGATGTCCCTCTTACTGCAGAAGAGACATAAGGTCTCAGGATTCTTTTAAATTCATCAAGTGCAACAATCGCAGTGGAGGACTGCAAAAAATAGAAGTGGTTTACCACTGCCTTCAATCCACCGTCACATGCCCCTTTAGAACTTAAGAAAAAGCACCATGGGGAGTGGGGGGGAGCTAAGATTTAAAAAAGTGACTTTAAGGAAGACAACAGGACAAACAATCTTTATGGATTCACGCTGCTGTTAGAGAGATAATTACCTTTGCTCTTGAGACATGGTTGGAGTTTTCATCTCAGGAACTGACAGGGGCTGTGACTCAGTCTTGGACAGCTGTGACTAAATTTATTTGAAAACTAGTGGGAACACGACAAATGTCATCCTTGCACATTTCTTTGCATCATCCTAGACCGGTTTGTTCTATTGGCAGCAAAAGCTGTGCGTCAGAGCTTGTCTTGTTTTTATTTTCGCTGTGATTTGAGTTATTGAACTCCTCCGTAAAGGCCACACAAAATAACTCACAGTAATTTGCCTACGCGGTTTAACATGTTTGCTCATGAAACAGAGACTCGGGCTCAGGTGACGAAAAGACTGAAGCAGCCCTTGAGGATTACTTGTCTTCTTCTCCTTAGGTAGGTTGATTAGGTTCTAGTAAGCTGCTGCTGCTGATGATGATGATATGGATGATTCATGTGCGGACCAACACCCAGATACACACCTTAAGGATCACGTGCTAGTCAAGCATGAGATTTATATGACGGGGAGGGTTGGGTGGATTGCCCCAAGGTCTGTTATCACATTTTACTAACTGGGATCAAAAAGATGAGTCATTCTCAAAATGTTGACAGGTTAAGGGAAGAGAGATGAGGGGGGGGGGGGGGGGGGGGAGGTGTGGATGTAAAAATATTTCAGGATGTGAGTATTCAACCATGGATTTCCAATGACTGTTCTGCTTTGAAATATACCAACACACCTAAACAGTCATCGAGCAACCATCTCTCATTACTGACGCACAAGTCAGAGAGAGAGAGAGACAAAAGAGGGAGAGAAGGAGTGGAAGTTGGGAAAAGGGAGAGGCAGTAAGTCAGAAGAAAGCACTGACAAACATAGACCGACAACATACACTGATTGGCTTACGGCCCATCTCGACATATTATTCTCAAAAAAGTATGGACTGTTGTAAAGACCGCAGAAGAAACAGTTCTGCTACCGCAGACGCTTGTCAAAAGCTGTGTGGGTTGAGAACCATTTAGCTTGTTTTCACTCTTTGCTACAAACACCACCGTCTACTTTCCCAGTGTGCCTCAAGCAGACAAACATTTTTTATTAGCCTGCTCTGTACTCCCAGTCAAGGTTCACATCAAACAAGCTAAGACACGACGGTGCTAGTCAGGAGGAAAACACAACAGATGGAGCAACATCTACACACACACACACACACACAAACACAACTCATTCTAGACCTCCTGAGTCTGGATTATCAATGAGCAGCAACCCTCTAAACCCACACACACACACACACACGTCAGAGCTAAATTTGTCATGATCTTAAGTGGAAAGTATTGCTTTCTTAGACTTAAAGAAACTGAGGAAAAGAGTTATGTTATTTTCAGTAGCAGATCATTTACTCTACATGGAGTCTGGATTTCACCTCCAAGCATTTTGGGATCATTTCCTGGTAAAATTAAATTCTTGCTGTGAATAATGACTGTGAGCAGAGTGTAAATTACTGTATTCATCATATGAGAAAGCTGAAGACATTTCAGCAATGATAAGACAAAACCATATTACAGTTTTACATTTACTGTGATTATTCAGCTCAAGCCATTTTTGATGCAGTCGTTTTGTTATGCTTGAATAAAAAAACGCTTTTCTAAAAGATTCAAAAGGGAGGAAGTAAAGCATATAGATAGAAAATAACTACGACTATTGGCTCAAACTTAAAAACAAAATAGTAATAATAGCCCTCAATATATTTTTAGAGAGAATCCTCCTTGGCAAGTACAGGTCAGTTATCACATAACTTACCCCACAACATTAGGGCACACTCTAAAGAGGCTAATCCAATCTGTGTGTGTGTGTGTGTGTGTGTGTGTGTGTGTGTGTGTGTGTGTGTGTGTGTGGTCTCAGGTAAATCCTTCAGGGAAGTATGATTGTGTATGAGCTCAGGAAACCCCACGGGAGAATAGTGGGAAAGGGGAAATTAATTGAGGAGTGTCATGAGCCTCCAAAACAAGCGCAGAGAAACAGCCAAAGAAAACAATACGCAACATACAAACAGTCAAAAGCAGCTCCGCTGTCAACTTGTCTGTGAACCTTGGAGTCATCACTGAAAGGTGGCATCTAAGACTAATTTAAGTATGATGAAGCCCTCCTGACAGTCTGTCCTCGATATAAGCAACTCCAGAAGGAGGCAGCGCTCAGGACGCGTGGGTTCCCATGATGCTCAGTGGACACACGACTACAGAGAAATGCTGGGCATCGTTAATCCACCTAATCCGTGCCTGTGGTGACTTGATGCAAGAGAGGCAGTGGTGAGAAAGCCACACACATGTGCTTCGGAGTATGATCTTTATTAACAATATTTGTGGGCATTAAATGAACACTGATTCCCTTTTCTTGTTAATCTCAATAGAAAGTGTGTGAGGGAGTAGCGTTGCCTTCCATTATGTGTAGTGCTAGTAGAGCAATTAAAGCATTGTTTATTTCTTCATTAGGTTCTATTTTGATTGTTGGAACAAGCTTGATCCCAATATTATTTGGAATTTATTCCATCTAGAGCTAAAAGATTACTAAATAGCTATCTAATCATTTCAACTCTAGAAGTTTTAAAAAGAGATTTAGCAACTAATATGGGTTTAGGGACTAAAATGTAAAACAATAAATACCAATATACTGTGTTGATAGTGAAATAAGTTTATCTGGTCATGCTCTAACATGATCTATTTGAGTAATATTGTTATATTGTTACATTTTGAGAATACATCATACATGGTGAACTGCTGTGTTGATGTTGTGGGACATTGGTGTGAGGCCAATGGGAACCATCACTACCCAAACAGTTCATCTGCAACAGAGTGGGGGAGGGATGTCCAGCAACAAAAGGGCTGGGACATTTCCCTCCTGACCAAACACCTCCACTACCTCCCACAAAAGGGCAGACAGTAAAAACAGAATAATGAAAGGAAAAAGGTGTCATGTTCTTTAAATCAAAAGGGCAACCCCTCACTGCGATGCAAATGAGCTCTTGTGTCTGTGAAATGGCCTTTTGTCTCTTTACCATTTGAAGTTTTGAAGAGGCTGCTCTGGAAACGCCCTACGTGAGTCACTGCTCCCAGTTTGAGGAACTGTGGAGTTCAATCAGTGCCACTTTCCCTACAAAGAAACCAACATCAATATGTGACATTTACACTAACACGTAAACTCAGTGTGGGATCTCTTCTTCTTTAAAGAAAGACCTTTTTCACTCCTGGGGGAACCAGTCTCTTAAAATGTAACATTCTAGAGGCAAATAGGTGTTTAAGTACAAAGAAAAATAAACACAATATTGTGCTTTATTCCCTTAAAGATTTTCATACAGTTACAACTGTACGAAAGAACTGAGTAAACATATTACCGGTAGCCTTGGGATTAAATTGTAAGCTTGTGTGTGTGCTCCGTGTTCGTCAGAGTTGGAGGCGACAGAGAGATGCTCCACAGGAAGCTTAACGTAATGTTTCTGTTTACTAGGGGCCACCTTTGCTTGGCTGATTAACCTCCGATCCTTCATAGCCGGACAGGACCGGACGGAAGAGGAAAGTCTGCCGTTCCTTCAGCCCCGAACTGTCACAAGGGAGCAAAAAAACACTGGCACTGCCTCGACCTGCCGGTGCCAGCCTCGGTTCAGACGGTAAACCTATTTGTAATCCTTTCCACTAAACCTGGGCTTGATTGAACGTGCCTTTGTGGAAGAGACCGTGTGGAGCTGTTCCAAAGGTGCTTAACGCTGGATTTAACATTGACGTAGCCGTGTCCTATATTTCCTTTCACATCTCAAGACACAATAACTAAGGGGGAAAAGGGGTTGATGGAGCTAGGTTGAGCTCAAAGTGCTGAACGATGTGAGAGAGACTCAAGAAGTACATTTCTACTACTTTGATTAGCTTTTATTAATGGACTGTTATTATATTAACCTGCCAACTTCTCAGTAACTCAATTCGAGCATTAGCTGTTATAGGGGAAACCCTACTTTCAAATTGACCTTTAAGAACAGCTTTATTATTTACGCAATTATATTAATAGTGTCAAACAAGGCTTCAGCTGATTCAACAACAGCTTCCTTCCCCGTGTCAATTTGTTTTTCCATCTCCATCACTAGCGGCCATGTTTTGTCTGTATCTCACTGGTACGCAATACAAGGTAACCACCAGAACACCAAGTTCACTGTGATCACTATGTGATTTCCATAAGAGAACAAACTGGGGTTATTGCACCGAACAAATAATACAATCTCTTTGTTTCCCTGAATGCAAACTCCATCTCCTGTAAATTTGAGGTGTTTTTGAACACCTTTGCGGTTTTATTTAGCCCGAGCAGAAGCAAGTCATGTAGATAATTGAGCTCCTTTTAGAAGGTAACGGCTCGATGGCTGCAGGCCAACAGTTGCGTTGATTGAGGAGCGTAAGTCTGCCTGTGTGTCAGGAGGAAAATAACATGGCCTCTCTCTCTAGCTCACAACCAGCAGACGTGAATGACAACTTGTTCAAATGGCCCGTCACCATGGAAACCTACAAAAGCATCCCAGCTATTCACGCAGAGGAACATTGTGGGGCTGCAGGAGACAGAGAGGCAGTGGGAAACGGAGCGGCAGAGGAGGGAAAACATGAGGGCAAAAGAGAGAAACAGATTGTAGAAGTGGGGCAGGGAAAAAACGAGGGGAGGAGGGAGAAGAAAGTAGGGAGATAACCAGAGGCTCACAGCGACAGTGGGGATAGAGAAAAAAGAAGAGGGGGGATTCAAGTATGAGAAAAAAAAATAATGGAGAAAGAGGGAACCAGATTGCAGTTGTGAGTCTGGCATATAGAACAGAGAGAAGAGATGGGAAGCCTATATGAGGCTGTGTGAACGGCACTGGCGATAACAGCCGCTTGGCACAACACCTTGTCCTCAAGTACAAACACAAAAATGACCTTTAAACTCCAAAAAGACACACCCACATCCAAATATAATAATAGAGCCATACAGGACACAAAGCTGTGTCTGTGCTCAGTCCCCTCCTGAGCAAACAAACTGTGCCCGTTGCCATGGCAGCGTGCATCAGTTTGTTCAGCAACGTCGCTCCTGAACCAACTGCCTCCTCGTTCCTGTTCAAATATTTGAAAGACAGTAAGTCACAGCTTGACTCCTGAGGAGAATCAAGCTCAGGAAAAGTGAAACGCAGAAGTGGCTTTCAGGACGTGTTACGGCAGGTTAGTGGCACAGAGAAAACCTGTATCACCACCTTCTTGGGGACAGTGTGCGCACCCATGTTCACAGTGGGGACTGGGTCTGCCGGGTTAGAGGTGAACAAAAAGTGCGAAGTAGGTTTTTAACAAAAAGGCCACTCACATTCTTCAAATTTGTAATTACAGATAAAACTAACCTTGATTCAAAATTGAAAATTCATAGTTCCTGGTAACATGCATTGTGACTATTTGTGGCCGGAAGAATGTGACTGCAGAATCATCCTGAAGAATTTCTGGATATAATCTGCTTTTGGTGGGTCACAGAGAGCACAGTTAATAAAACTGCTTTCAGCGATTTGTCCACACACACCACACAAATCTTCTTGGTATTTCGTCCACACCAGCTCCAAAATACTCATTGTCGATGCGGTTTTGAGGGTTTAAAATGATTGGGTGCAGGAATGAGAAGGTATATACTCAAGTCTGGCACAAGGTATATACTCAAGTCTGAGTTTTGTCAGTTGCAGACATCTGAGCATCTTTGATCAAATATGCTGTGGGTGCTGTGGGTGTTTATTTGATTCGCGTTGGCTCTTAAAAGCCATTTTTTGTCCACAGCAAGGACTGCAGAGTAATTTGTATGCGTTTATAAGAGCTTACTCGTATCTCACACTACAAATTTCACACAACGTTTCTAGTGAGCGTGGTACTGTCAAGCAGCGGGGAACCCGTTAGTGGGCCTTCAAAGTCACTTCACATTTTCAGTCTACGCCCGAAAATTCATCTCTTCAAGAAGAACCGTACGTCACCCTCTCGCTGCTCGATCACATCCTCGATCTCTGTCATCTTTCCTTGCTGCTTGCTATAAATGGCTCACATAAAAAAATGAAGCCTTCAACATCTCTCTTTAGCTCATTTTAGCCCTCATTCCTCCCCTAAAGGATAATTGTAGTACCACAAAAACAATGTAGGGTCTACATCACTCCACTCACCCCTGAACTTTTAACTGTAGATTGCTTGTAACCGTTGGATATGTAATTATGAATGTATTGAAGTGTAGGGATACCGGGCCAAGAGAAGAGTAAAAACACTTAATTAGAGCAAAGTGCTTTTTTGAGGTCCTGTGGCACACTAACTTCTCACTGGGGAGAAGGTGTGTCTGGGTTATTTATAGGCTCCAGTTGGTGGGCCAGTGGGGCCTGGTCTTCCAGGCCTGCAGTCGCCAGCACAGCTTTTTTTAACGCTCAAAAAAAAAGAAAAAAAAAGGATTCTGCCACCTTTTTGTTTTAGGTAGTTTCATGCTTTTTAGAACCACATTTCATCTTAAGAGGTTTTACAAATGACAGATCAGAAAGTATTTTTGATGAAAAAAAAAAAGAAAGATTTCAGAGTGGTGACCCCAGTGAAATCGATTAACTTATATCAATCAACTACCAAGAAATATCAGGAATATAGTAATGTATATAGAGTTAGTTTAGGTTTTGTCCTCTAGGCCAGGGGTTGTGCGACTTCTTTCCTTCCCAGTGATACGCTAAAAAGAGCCAGTTATAACAAAGAACGGGGCTGATTTGGTGAAGGTGTGTTGCTTCAGGTACCCTCGCGGCGACATGAGATACGATCCAGAAAGTCCATTTTGAGCAGAAAAATACAAGGGTTGCGATGCCAAAACGGCTCTGGAAAGTTATCACTGCAGCAATCTTTTGTCAAGATAAAACCAAAAGTATGGCGCTGAAGTTACAACAAAGGATTGTGCCTTTCTTTTATTTCTTGGGCCGTTAATGAACAAACAGTCTTTTATCAGGGTATTCAATTGCACTTCTCTGACAATAAGTAGCACAGGGGGTTGTTAATCAGTTTCAGCTGCTTTGGCGTTCAAGTTTCTCCCTCCTGATTTCTTTGACTGGTTTTCCATCCTGTAGGATGACTCCGTGCAGACTGACTCTGCGTTGCAGTCTAGCTGAACTTGTCGGAATGAGTTCGAAGAGTTGTAATTGTAGTTTGTTTGAAAGCACATTCAAGGGCCCAGCTACGGCTACTGGGAGGAAGCTGGGAAGCTAAGCCGATGGCTGTCAAAAGTTCAAGTGTGTTGACCAAACATCAGCTGTTTGCTTGGTAAAATTGATTTGAGGCTTCTTGTCATTTTTCTGCTTGGACTGTGATTTCACAGCTCTCTCATCTCATCATCATCATCATTTCACAGCTCAATAGGTAAAAGCGTCGTAGGAGACACCCAAGAGAACTCGTATGTCCCTGAATTTTCTAAATGTGAGGTTTTAGTGCACAAGCCTTTTCACAGAGAGACAAAAGAAAGAACCCATTAACTCATGCAAAGTGCTGCACACACATTTATAATGCAGGTCTAAGTGACCAAAGGGCATTCAGTCATGGGAAAAAAAGCGTCAGTTGCTAGAGATAGTTGAGCCGCTCTGTCATCACAAAGCGAAGGTCCTCACTTCTCATTCAACTCTCCCCTCCTACACTTTACAGTTCTCCCTGTGATACATTTGCTCACACACCCAGTGCTGTGAATACTGTGTCAAAGCTAAGTTGCTAACTGCGCTGCGGCAGACACACACAGAGATGCTGTTCAGATGGCTGCTTGTGTAACGAGCGCCCGGCGGCCATACTTGATGCGTTTTGTGTTTCATTACCCCTATGTTCTGGGGGCAGGGGCTGCCAGTGATGCGAGGAGAGCCGAGCAGGAGGGGACCAAAGAGCCCTTTCCCTCTGGGCCCTTTCTGACACACATTCCAGCTGCACTCATCTCCCTGGAATAATATTTCTCTCCGTGCAGGTCTTCAGCCCCATCAAAACACAGCCCTGAGGGTCATCCGTAGTCATAATAATATTGCATTGGGTTTTCCTTGGCTACCTGGTGAGATTAGATACAGAGAAAATTGGGTTCTGGCTGGTGGAGGAGTAGATGACAGGGGATGTAGGAGGGGAGGTAGCAGGGGAGGAAATGGATTTTGATTCTGCTTAGGGTGTACTATTTGCAGCATATGCTAATGAATTTGGGAAGAGACATGTCAAGTCAGAGCAAGAACTAAACTTTTGCTTTCTCGTTAGTGCAATCAGTGTCGTGCAATCAGTGTCATGTCCGGTTGGGGAAAAGGGCAAAGAATGCAGGAATAAAGACGGCCTGAAGAGGGGAAAGGTGGGGCGGGCAAGTGTAAATATTACCCAATTAAACAGACTGTGCTATTTGTCATATCAATATTTATCCATCATAGAAGCGTGGTTTTACTTTCCCCCGTGCCAGTTTGTCCATTATACCACGAGAGCTGTCACAACAACAGTAAAAAAAACAGAGACATAAACAAGCCATGCTCAAAAAATTGTTAACAGCTACTTAATTGCGACATTTCTGACTGAAGCCAATATCAAATGTGACTATAAAAACAATCCCTTAAAAGGTTTTTGCTGTTGCTTACGGAGAAGGCTGGTATATGCAAATTAAAGTCAGTCAACAGAGAAATAACGGATAACTGCGTGCAGCAGCGATAAAGAGATAATTAGAGTGTTTTGCCCAGAGTTTGTCGTTTAGTTGCTAAGTTACTCAGGTGCTGGAGTGCAGAACTAAGGCACCGGAGTGTTAAAACTACTTCTTGCAGGAAAAAGATAATTGCTTTTCATTTTCCAGTAATGACTCAAGGATTGAGGTTTCAGGATTTTCAGGCCTGACAGCTGCATGGTGTGCTGTCAACAGGTTTGAGCGTGCTCTTCTGCAGAGCTCCTGGGAGTTCTCACTCTCTCTCTCTGGCTCTTTTTCTCAGCCATGTGAGCCGCGGCGACCCTCTCAGCCCTCTCTATCCGGGCTTACCGTCCACGTGGCATAAAGCGGATTACATTCTTGACATCACTGTGCCAGATGTTTACGACAAAAATAGACAGGGCAAATATCCTCACCACTAAGGCAAACAATGTATTTAGCCGACACCTGACATCACGCATCTCATATATGCCCGAGCAGTTCGCCTGAATTTCTCCCCTGTGTCCTTCGTCTCCAGCGTCCACCTTTTTTTTTCCACAATCGGAATGAGAGCAGCTGACTTCATGACTTGTTCAGGAAACTGAATTGACTACCCGTCTTGTTTTTACGACACTGTCTGCTTGCGTGCACCTTTTCCATTATTTCTCCTGCAGCCTCTGCTCGCAGCTTCCGCGAGCCAATATGGAGATCAAATAGTCGATAAGCCACCCACTGTAACACACACATTAGCATGATTAAATTGGCCATTCCCTGTCCCTCAATTAAAAGCCTTTCAGTGATTGTGGGAGACCCTTCAAGCCTGCAAGTGCAGGAGACGGACGGGCAGTGTGTATGTGTGTGAGAGTGTATGTTGTGTGTATCACTGCTCATGTGTCCCCATTCTTGCAATGGCTGTGCAAGAGAAGTAGGGCTCAAGCGATTGTTAGACAGGGCTCCGTTTGTCTTGAACTATGGCCCTGTGTTTTCCGCGTGGGGCACTGTATGCGGATGCTGACTCCTCCCCCCCCCCCCCCCCCCCCACACACACTTTGTGCTGCACTCTCAGCAGTTTAAAAGAGGAGGATTAGACACAGGAGTGTGCCTCTCTCCCTCTCTCATCTGCCGGAGAGCACTGCCTCCTAATCTCTGGCGCTGAGGAGAAGGGATTTGGAAGAAATGACCTGTGCTCACTTCTCTCCCTCTAATACCCTCACAGTTGAGTGAAAACACAGTGCCCGCATCCATCCTTCCTCCCAACTGTCACTCCGACTGCCGCTTCCTCATTTTCCTGCTGGATGACTCCGCGCTCATCAGCATGCAGCACCACGCGGCTGCTCCTCAGGACCAAGCAGACCGGCAGACAGGCAGGCAAACTTGTCAATAAAGGAACAACAGTAACAGGGCATCACAGCGAGGCCTCCAGCTCGGTCAGTCGCGTCTCTTTCAGCTGCCTGGACTCCCATCAGTTAATGAGCAAGCAATTGTTGAGCAAACAAAAAGAGGAATTTGGGAGGCAACGAGAGGGGGTGAGAAGTGTCATAGAGAGATAGCGGAGGTAGAGAAGGACAGAATACTCCACTGAACATTTAAAAGTTGAAATAGACCATTTTCACCACACAAAAATTGTGTGTGCAGTAAAGTCAGCGACGGGAAAAGAGGGGACGAAGAACACTGTGTCTAAATCAGACAGACCGTGCACCAAGCAGTTTCAAGGACAACATGGAAATATCACATTCAGTTGCCATAAAGCCACCAGGAGTAGCACCGAGGGCGCGCTGGAGCAGGAGACCCGGCAGAGAACAGCGGGAGAATCAAGGAGATCAAGGACATGCAATGTTCCCAAGATCTGATCAACATGAAATGATAGCAGGTGACAGGTGTATTGCACGGGAATGCAATGTGTGGACCTTTTGGCATGATGGGAGAGGTCTGACTACAATGCCGCAAATGTTCAATACTACGAAAAAAAAACAAAAATAGAAAAAAAAAACACTCAGCAGCGGGCTACTAAATTACATGTTTTAAAAATATATTCAACAATCTTTATTCATCATACATGTGAAGCACTGGTACCCCACTCTGAACTCTGAAATCATTTTTTTTTTAATTCTAATTACCCTTGCACTTAAAAGCCCAATATTATCACTTCCCAGAAATCATTTTTCACAACATATTAAACTTGTAAATCTTTCGCTTCAATTAAGGAAATATCCCAATGTACCAATCGTACAAGGCTGTATTCCAATTTTCATTCATTTTGATGACACAGAACCACTTGGAATTCAATTCTGGGCAGCAGCTGAGTTTGACACCAGTCGCTGCATGCAGTGCCACTCTCCCACGACCACCCAGGCGGATGTTAAATTAATCTGTGCTCCGATTGCATAGCTTCCTGCTCCCTCTTCTCCCCTGCAGACACCGAGCAGGGAAACCGAGACACAGCCTACGCGTCTGCATTATCCCGTGCTGCTCCGGGCAATGCAAGGGAGGCTACCTTCACCCGGGGAAAATGATGGATGTAAGCTAGATATGCTTATCTGTCATTAAGCCCTGATCTGTCCTCCCCCAGCCTCTCCTCTGGGGGAGGGAGGAGGGATTTCAATCAGACTAGTGAAGACTATAATTCAAGTGAGACAAGCTGAGGCCAACAGCTAATCAGTCATGTCTCTATGGAGAGGACAGACTTCACAGCAGGAGCATCCGTCTCTGAGGCGTTCCATTACACTTGCTTTTTTTTTTATTGACCTTTTCAATCAATTGACCCGCTCCCTTGGCCCTTGTGTCTTTTACTACAGTGTATGGGCCCCAAGTCGGACCCCTCCGCTGCATGCTAGTAGTCTCGCTGAGGTATCCCACATCCAAATCAGCCCAACGGCTGTGAGCTAGACAAATCCCCGCGCCCTCGCCTGACTGGGCTGCCTGTCAGCTCCAAGGAACTCAATAATAGCACAGTGGCGCTAAATAGGCTCCTGAAACATAAGGACGGGATGTGATGAACACTGAAGGGAGCGGTTGGAGGGGAGGTGGGGTACGGAGGGGGTGGAGTCCGACAAGGCGGCTCGCTGCTAAGAAGGGTCTATAATTAGCTGCAGAAGATCAAATGACTTTTAATGGTTTGTCTGAAAACAGCAGCCTATTTCAGATTTCCGCTCGGAGCTATATTCACATCTCATCAAACTGAACGGAATTCTCCAGAGTGCTTCATTGGTTTTTATCTCAGATCGAAATGGGTGATAGAGGTATATGGCTTGTAATTAAAAAATATCATCATGTCCACAAAAAATGGACACACAATGTCAAGGGACATGAGTTCAGTTAGAAACATTTCAGCAGCTAGAATTCATGGCTTTATGCCCCACTGCATGCTTTCTTGTTGGTATAATAGAAATTTCTTCAGTGCAAATTGGCTAATGACAACTTCTGGTGAAAGATAATGGAAACGTAAATTGGTCATTAGTTAGAGAATAAATAAGAAATATACTACAAGGACAATATCAAGGTCACAGTTCTGCCACCACCTGTTCAGGTTGGAGGAAGGTCTGATGCAGGCTGATTAAGCAATTAAGCATTCAGTAACACTCAAGTGCACAACAACTGACGCACACAGTGAAATGAGAGAGGCTTGTGGAACAGTCTAATGCAGGAACAGATATCAATGAATTGATTAGTCTATACAAGTGGCAATCCACTTGTAATTTTGATAATTAGATCATTGATCAAGCAAAACATTTGCTGGTGCCAGCTTCTCAAATGGGAAAAAGTTATTGTTCCGGCTCCTTCAATAAAATGTTATTGTTGAAACATGAATGTATACTGGATACGGGAGAAATAAAGGAGTAGAATAAGAAAGTTGCACCACACGCTCTCAGTGAAATCATACACGTCACGATGTGTTTGTGGACTTTCACCAGGTTTCCTGGTAGCATTGAAGCTCTATTATCTGTTCCCCTCTGGAATGCAAGAAAAAAGAAAAAGAAACATGGACTGCCACCGTGGGTCCCAGCCCTGTTGATATCATTTCCACTACAGGCACACAGGTAAAGAGAGGAGAGATATGAAGGAAGCTTGATAAGCTTGTTGATGCTGCCTTCAAACTTGATCGACGCTGCAGACGGCGGACGTCAAAGAGCTAATCTTTAAGGCTTAGAGCAGAGAAGAAGAGCATACAGAAGGCTTTCACGGTGCCCCACCACCCACAATGATGTATTCACCGATCGCATTATCAAATGCAAGTGCTACTGGTTGTTGATTTGGATTTTGTTTGGGCTGGAAACGTCCCCAACAGTGTGCTTTGACTCCCCTCGGTATCTTGACATCCCCTATTCAGTGTTGTGGGGGAGGGGGGGCATGGTGCCATGTTTTTGCATACATGAGCATACATGAGTACACGAATTACAGCCAACTCTGACATTCGTTCATTTATTCGCTATCAGCCCAAATCAAAAGCAAATATAGACATGGGAGGCACAAAGTGCTCGAGCACGCACAGACTTAAGATGAGAGGAAAGAGGAAATCTGCTGGCAAGAGCAAGAGCACTGCAACCAAAGCAATAATAAGCAATAAGCACCAACGCCATTTTTGGGGTAGTGCTGAACAGATTGTTTTCACTTCCTCAGTATTCAGCATTTCTTCACATTTCTTGATTGGATCTGCTTGTCCACTCCTCCCTGACTATGATTTGTTAACAGACCCTAAAAGGCCAAAATCTGGGGCTGTGATGATATATTTGACACCAACTTTGTTATTTTATAACTGGTTGGGGGGCCTATTTTATTCTGAATGTAAAGGCTGGGGTAATTTCAGTGCTGGCTTAAGCCAGCAGAGAATAAAATGTGCCCAATGCATTAACTGTTCTAGACTTTTTGTAAGCCATTAATCCATTTGGAGTCATAACAACAAATGCAATTCTCTGGGTAAACCCGCTCTGGGGTTCTTGCCTGTGCCCAGTTTCTAAATTCCTGTCAGAAAGAGACATTGCACCACACAAAATCATACACGTTACATACAGATTGTGCACTTTCACCAGGTTTCCTGCTAGCATTGAAGCTACATCAATTTTCCTTGTTCATGAGAGTCATCTGATGTGTTTCTACTTGAGTGCGAAAATTATGTCCAATGAATTCCACACCGTTTCTATAGGTAATTTACATTTTGCAGTCTCTTTAAATGAAGAGATACACAATCAGTCTCTCTCTCTTATCTGTGAGAGCAGGGAGGGGATCAGCAGGGTTTAGCTAGCCATGCACAAACCTCTTTTTTATTACAGCGGGAGGTAAAGGAAAAGTAGGAAAATACACGGGAGATCTGTCCTCCCATGCAATGCCCGTATTTCCAGTTCCCCCATAGGTGAGATCGCCCCTGTCTTATGTCTGGGTCTCAAGTGGACCAACATACAGAGCTGCTGTTTGTCCTTGGCCACCTTGTCCTTGAGAAAGTGCTGTAGCAGACAGGCTGCTAACAGAGCCGTCACGTAGCTTGAGCACCATCGGCGGCAGCACAGGCCTCACTCTGGGGGGATACAGTTACACTGCACAGCTTCCATCGCTTTCCATTGTGCCATTTCCATTTCACCCAATTCTCTTGAGGAAGAAATATATTTAAAAAAAGAAACATGGACTGCCATTGTGGGTCCCGGTCTAGTTGATACCACTTCCTCTACGGGTACACGGGTCAAGAATGGAGGGGTATGAAGGAAGCGGGATAAGCAGGTTGAAGGAGAGGGAGGGCACTGGAACTGACACGGTGGGTTTTCCCTGGCACTGAATGGCGTGATTGTGTAGCGTTGCTCAGCAAAACCCGAGCACTACAAGCAGCCTGCCAGTCATCCAACGAGCACAACCTTCTCCCCCATTCTCCTCAACTATAAAGCAGCAACTGGATATGCAGTGACTCCCATTGGCTCTCAAACCCATATACAACACCACAATCATGTCTAAAAACATGCTGGACACAATGCCATGACAGGAAACTGGGGAAAAAATGGCCTGCCAGCGATGGGCAAGCACATGCAAAGGCAATAAGGACAAACATGTATGATGCACAGATATGGACAGGCAGACCCAACCTTACTCTCAAGCTCTCACACCAAACAGAGAAACGGATCAAATTTAAATGCTGTTATTCATCTTCTGCTACCGTTGAGCAGGCAAACAGCAGGAAAACGAATGGCACACAATTTAACTGGCTCTTTGATTATTAGCTGCCTGCCTCCATTCGATTCCACTGTGTGTGCAGGAACAAAAGGCAGACAAATCAGTGCACGGGCCTCGTCAGAACACGCATACAACTCCGCGATCTTCCAAAACGGAGAAATGCCCACCTTAAAAAGACCAGGAGGCCTGACAGTAGACCGCAGTCTTCCTCACATGTGGACAGACGGGGGGCCGAGGAAGAGACGGACGGGGCCATAAGAAGAGGTGCAGAAGCACTATAACTCATAGATAGCACGCCACATATTTTATTCATGGGAAGAAAAACCCAAGCAGCAAGAGTGACTCACTGAGCCACAGGGACACACACACACACAAGTAGGGGGGTGGGGTGACAGGGTTTAACCCACCTACGTTGACTGTCTTCTTACTCTCAAAACGAAAAGCACATTAAAAGAATAAAGTCGGGAAAATATCAGGGCTTCTTTCAAAGGGATTTAGAGGAGACGTCTTTGCCTACCGAAGCACTCTGTATTGTTGCGCTCTCTCTCTCTCGCGCTCACAGGAAGAGACGCGCTCGCTGCACAACACGGCGAGCCGTTTGCCCTCCTGGCTATGCATTCCTGGGCACTCCGGCATATGAACAAACGAAACGAGTTCCCACGCAGCCGCGCCGCCGAGCCAGGCCGGTGTCCAAGACACAGACTCAGGTGTACCAGCCGCTCACGTTGGCGGCGTTATACACGAGGAGGATTGTCGTGGCTGTGCGGATTGGCCTACATATGGCAACTCAAGCGGTGTGTGCAGTCATGAGTGTGCCGATTTAAACCCACTCACTCTGCGCAGAGCCCACGGCCCGGCAGCGATCGCTGGGAAAACCAAATGTTTGATGGACTGAGCTGCAAGAGGATTTGGGCCTACACACACACACGCACGCACAAACATGCATTTCCAGCTGCAAAAGAAAAAGAGGAAACTACGCTCACTTTTGGATCATTACAGCGAGGCGACAACGCCCGCCACCATGAGAACAAGGCTTGCCGTGAGGTTTGAATCCCCCCCCCGGATGAACAGGGAGCGTGTCTGTCGATGGAATCGCTCCGGGAGACATGCATCCGGCTTTTGATGACGAAACAGCCGAGAGAGACAGGCGCACAAGGGAACTGTAGATTGACTGTAGACTGTGGAGTGGCAGGAAGGTGTCTTTGAGGAAATGAAAGGACAGAGAATAAGGGCTTCCATTCAATCAGACGCCCCTTCCTACAGTTAGTCACAGAGCACAGATCAAACATCAATGTTGACAGGTGACTCACATAGTTGGGTAACACTTTGAAGTCAGTTTTCCTCTGCAGAGCTTGGAATTGAGGGTTTTTGACTGAGTGAGTGGGCGAGTGAACTGAGGGAGCGCGGTGGTGCGTTGGGATTAGCACCTTTGCCTCTGCAGATCTATAAGCACCTAGAGTTTCTTGTCGCTAAGAGGATTCCCCGGGATACGGGGCTGTCCCTTTCGACAATTGAAAGCAAGGTTTTAGGCGCTGATCTACACATTAAAAAGGCAGAGGGAGGCTGATTCTAGGCTGGTGGAGCACACGCCGCTGCCGTCAAACTTGATTGACGCGGCAGACCGCGGACGTCAAAGAGCTAATCTTTAAGGCTTAGAGCAGAGAAGAAGAGCATACAGAAGGCTTTCACGGTGCCCCACCACCCACAACGATTTTTCACCGATCGCATTATCAAACGCAAGTGCTACTGGTTGTTGATTTGGGTTTTGTTTGGGCTTGAAACGTCCCCTACAGTGTGCCTTGTCTCCCCTCGGTATCTTGATAACCTCTTGGGGGGGGGGGGGGGGGGGAGTGGTAGTAGTCAGTCCGCTACACGGATAATAACAGCCAACTCTGGGATCCATTCACGTTCATATGTTCACTATCAGCCCAAATCCAAAGCAAATATAGACATGGGAGGCACAAAGGAGCACACTTTAATATAAGTGCTAGCCTGCGAGCACACACAGGCTCAAGATGATAAGAGGGAAACTGCTGGCGCAAGAGCACTGCAACCAAAGAGCAATTTTTGGGGTAGTGCTGAACAGATTGTTTTCACTTCCTCAGTATTCAGCATTTCTTCACATTTCTTGATTGGATCTGCTTGTCCACTCCTCTCTGACTGTATGATTTGTTAACAGGTCGTAAAAGGACAAAATCTGGGGCTGTGATGATATATTTGACACCAACATTGTTATTTTATAACTGGTTGGGGTGTCAATTTTATCCTGAATGTAAAGGCTGGGGTAATCTCAGTGCTGCTCTAAGCCAGTAGAGAATAAAATGTGCCCAATGCATTAACTGTTCCAGACTTAGTGTATTCCATTAATCCAGCGGGAGTCATAACATCAAAAGCCTCGGCGGGATGCAATTCTCTGGGTAACCCCGCTTTGCGCCCAGTTTCTAAATTACCGTCAGAAAGAGATACAGCTGCTCACCCTGGATCCTCCGTAGCACAGTGAAATTGAAATGGAAAAAGTTCTTGTTTTTACAAAGAAAGGATATTAAAACAAAAAGGCAATGGCTATGAATCTTTGGGGCAAAACCTCTTTTTAAACCACTGCAGCCTGCGACACGGAGACGGTCAGATGAGAGGGGGTGGGGGTGGGGGGGGGGGCAGCTGAAGAAACAAAAGCTGTGTCCCTCTCGCAGGTATCTGACAAAACAAAAGCATTCACACAGCTGAGATATCTGGCTAATCCCAAAATGCTTGAGGAAGAGGAACTGCAAAACAAGTGAGCCGCTATGGTCCGATGCCACCTCCACATCTCAGTGCACAAAGTGAAGAGGGATCAAACCATCCCTGACCAACATTGAGGAGCTCTCCCCCCCCGACTCGTAAATTCAAGCTCAAGGTCCGGAGGATTCAGCATGTCAGCACAGCGATATCTACCATCAGCAGGGCCCATTCAGCTCACACGAGCCTGACTCACACTGACAAACAGCAGCAGCAGCAGGCCGTTGTTTTTCAGCTGTCCGGCCATGGTTCAACAATTGAGAAATGCACGGAGAGGCTTTGGCTGCGATCGCGTGCTGGCAAAGAACAGGACACGTTAATGTTTAACTTGCCGCTTTGTCGGTCTGTCGTCTTGTAAGTAAGACAGAAATCCAAAAGCATAAAGTCCTCTCTTTGGATTGGCTCTATTCCTTCTCTGACTCAAACGATGTTATTATTAGGATTATACCGAGCAGGTGTTCAGTTTTTCTTCATTTCACCTTTAGCATGAAACCCTGAGTTTCGGGGTGTCCTTAGGAGGCCTTGGCAAAAAAGAAAGGATGTGAATATCATTATATGAGTGTGATGTTTTCTGCAGATAGAAATACCATATCAAACAAAGAAAAAAGCCTTGCCCTTTAGGACCGCCATTGATTAAACCATAGCAATCCTCAGCATGCGCCGCACAGTCGAGGCGCACAGCAGCCACCAAACCTTTATCAATTTAATCTGGGTGACTGATCAAGAAAATGCATTGATTTAATCCATTAATCATCTGAGCAGAGTCTGCCCGGTATCGATCAGCATGTGGCTAGGAAGGCAGGCGGTGAGGAGGCGATCATTGCAGAGGAGACCGGTCTTGGGAGAGAGAGAGAGAGTGTGCAGCAGCTGCATAGATTTGTTGGGAACATAATAACCAATATTTCCTCCAACACAACGCAGGCCAATATACTGCCTCAAAATGGCCGGGTTGGTTTTTTTCTCGTCGCAAATACGGTGGAGGGAGAAACATTGCCTCATAACCACAGCAGTGCCAGGAGGAGAGGTTTTGTTAAAATGTTTTGTCATGGTTGCTCCAGCAGTGAGCAGGAACGTGTTTGTGTGTGTGTGTGTGTGTTTGGGGGTGGGGGGCTGTTTTTGCTCTGAAAATGGTTCCATTGTTTTCCGATGACACACACATCTGAAACTACAGGCTTCCGTGTGCACAGACAATGTGTGTGTGTGTGTGTGTGTGTGTTTGTACAGGATGACCTGCATATCGGACAAATAGACTACTGGACATTGAGTCTTCACAGGTAATTGTATGGTTCAATTTGTTTTCAAAGGATAGCAAAGACCTATAAAGACACCACTGAGTAAGACCAGGGGCCAACCTGTTGACAGAAGAAAAGCTGGAGTTTGAAAAGGGAAAAGATGAATTACTTCCCCTCTGCTTGATCAATATAATACATGATGGACACAACTGCTCCCCTGGGCACAGAGAACACGGGTCGTGATTTATTGCACAAGTCCAACGTGTCCTCGGGGGCCGGGGACAAAGCTGCTGCTGTCTTTCATCTGATCTCTGCAGTAAAGCCCGCAGGGGTTGTTGTTACCGCACCTTCACGTGGCTCAACTCCCATCAACAAACTGCAATCAAGGGCTCAGGGGGACGAGGAGGAAAGCGACCTGAAAGCCACCGGATCCGCATGCAAGCCGCTTTCAACAATGTCATTAAAAGTGTTGCGTAAATTCTGCCATCAGGCTTTTAACGCAAATCGATCGGATCGATTTCGCCACTTGTGCGCGGAAAGAAAATAAACTGTCCCACCAGGAGAGGCCACGCGAGACACAAATGTCTCATGTGGACGGAGTACACATGTACAGGCCGAAAAGAGGAGCAAAAGCCGCCGTTGTTTTTATCCGGCTCAGACTTACACCCCCCCCCCCCCCCCCCCCGGGAATAAAGCGCGGACCGTCTCCGATCACATACCTCGATGTATCCGGACAGCGCGGGGACCACAACGCCCAGAATCAGGACGCACATCGCCGCCACTGAACCCATCTTCCACGGTCTTCGGTTTGTGGCACCGTGGGTAACTTCTATATATCCCGAGAGAGAGAGAGAGACAGCTGTCTCCGCGCGATCAGCGGGACGAGTCGGGCTTCGCTTCGGTTTGTTTCTGGAGCTCGACACAACGCGTCGCTGGCTGACTGAGTGTCGGTGTCCTCTGGAAATGTGGACGGAGGCTGTGGTCTCTGTGGGCGGCTGCGCTGCCTCCTCCTCCTCCTCCTCCCTCCTTCCCTCCCTCCCCGGGTCATCGGATCGTGCGCACTGCGCCACCAGGCGGCCGGAGCACCCACCCAACCGGAGCACCACGGCGCGGTGTTTGTTGTGCTCGGGAGCAACAGTCAGCCGGTGTGACAGTGGAAGTGCAGACGGGTACACTGAAGTATTACACGACCCGGGTATGTCCGTTCTTTGGCCACTATGTGTGATGTTTTATGGGCCACACACTCACACACTCATGCATTCTGCAGGGGGGGAAACCCCTTGATGCCTCCCAGTGACGCGCTCCACACAAAATATCACAAACGCAATACGCAGTGGAAATAAAAATAACAAAGGAATGTAATGCCATCGGTTTGTTCCGGAATCACAACAGGAATAGGTATATATCCAAACTTGGTATCACTATGAAATGTTGACCTCTTGGATTATCACAGACTCGTGAAATTTAACAGACACGAACGTGAGACATAGAGCATTCAGAGGATGCATGGTTCCACTATAGGTTTAATTAGATTAGGGTTTCTGATCCCTCCCCAACCCCCAAAAAGAAAATAAAGATATTTGTGAATCTTTTAGATGTAATAGGTGTATTTTTACTATTAATACAGCAGGTGAAATAAGTAAAGGGCCAAAATCACACCAGAGCAATGCATGCGACTATTTGTACAAATACTACAAATACAATACTTTTTCCCCTTTGTCATTTAACATTATTACACATAACTTTATTTCTGAACTTCTTTGTTTTGGTTTCTTTGTATGTATGTATTATTGGTGAAAATGTCATGCCAATAGCTCCTTTGGAAATATATTTACTGAAAAAAATGGTGACGTGTTCAATACTTATTTTACCCGCTGTATGTGTGTTTGTAGAATCAATTGGAAGGCATGAAGTGTACTTTTAACGCAAGGTCTTAATAATGTAGAACAGGGTATTGCATTAAGTGAGGAGTCTACATACGTCTTCCACCACTTTGGTTGGTTGAAAGCTGCTGAAGAGGTATTGCAATGCTTTTTCCGGGGAGAAGAAGAAGCACAATGGTGCATTCAAATACTTTCTTTCTGAAAGAAACGCACCTTATTCTAATTCCAGTGGATCAGGCTACTCTTATTTCGTGGAATAGACACACACACACGTATGTTAAAGACAAGAGGGAACATTCTCTCAGTTTTCAGGCCAATGTAATAGACAAAGGTCTCATTTTCTTTTTTCAATTTGATGTTTTAATTGGGATTATGCATGCATACAACAAAACACAATCAGCCCTTTGTGATTTGATTATATGTTACCCTCAACTCATTTATTTTCTTCTTAAATTGTCAGTCTTTTCTCTCTCAGATGACTCAATTGGAAAAGGCATTCTGTCAATTTGATCTTTGCTTCAGGCATAACACTCAGCGGTTAGTCATTTTTTAATCATCAGCCAGACGTGTTGGAATAAGATGAATTTGCACATATCTGTTTGTCAAATTTAATCATGGGAGAAATGAGAAGAAAACAGTGCAGATCATTTTTTGTTTTAGCTTCCAAGGTTCATTGAAAAAATGCTCAAACTCTCAACAAGTGATATTTTGGCTTTCCGTCACCAACTTTCTCTGTGCAGATTCCTAAATTTCCGCACATTGATCCTAAAGACATAACAGGATTAATGTGTCTGGTATTATTCAAAGGGTGTATTATAGAAATGTCCCTTACTCATGTGGTTAAAAAGCACTTTAACTGGAGAGAACCCATTCTAGATGAACTCTTAAACAGTTTGTTCATTTGCTTACACACTAAAATGAAACATAAATACAGTTACTGAGACTGAAGTCTCCAAACACATTTTCTGCTTTTTGCCCAATTTGCAAGAGGCCACATGCACCCACAGACTAATTGACCAATACAAGTACCAACAAAAACCCTAATGGCATGATTGTTGAATTGTAATCAAGTACACAAGACATTTAAAAATGAGCACATGGTGAATGGAAAGCAACAGTGCATGGAGAGAGTAGTACAAAAATCTTTTTGCTCTGTTTAATTAAAAAATACTTGTTTATACTGCCTGTTTTTACAATGTGAAAAGAAGTACAGATTCCCCCCCGTGGGCAGTGGCTGTTTGTGTTGTGTGCTGTGTTTGATCAATATATTATAATATATTTTTATGTACTCAGTCATACCTGTCACTGTCACCGCCTTCAAATGGTGTGTAACAACACAATCTTTGTTCATAGTATTTTAGTTGCAAGTGGAGAATAATTGTAGTGACTCACTGTATATTGTGGTTTCAAACTGGGTTTAATTTATGTGATTTAATTCATATGTCTTGTAGCATTTTTATATTGTATTTCTAAACCCATCAGGCTCCGCTTATTTAACTTCAAAGTATTCAACAGAAAGAGTTTGATTCATATTTTATTGATGCTTTTTGAACATTGTTCCGAGACTGTTTTGAAAGTACTGACTGGAAATGGTGTTGGGCTGTCATTTCTGTACATAAAATATTGATATAAAGAAAATTAGTCCCAACGCATATTTGTGTTCTTGGTTAATATTGTTAATTGAATAAAACGACATAAATATTATCAGTATTAAAACACACAATGACCTCACGACTGTTTGATATTGTAAACAGATGGCTTCAGTTTGCAACTGAATGAAGTGCTCTTTTATGTCAGCAATAAAACCGATTTGAAGATCGGGAGGTTGGTCAATAGTAATTTCTAAAACGTTTCGTTCTGTTCAGTTTTTAGCTGTATTTTTAAAGCTCCAGTGGAAGTGGTGGGATGTAACTATATCTGTACAATAGTCCATTAAATTAGCTCCAACATAATTCGTCTTTATTGACACATCTGATTTTAAATGATGATGAAGGATTGAAAATAAGATTTACGATTATAAAAACGACCGTTTCTGACAGTTTATTTTGATTCCTTCAGTTTGCCAACATTATTTTGAAAGTACTTACCGGATGAACATCGTCTGCACCTTCCGCATAACTTGACTGCAATTCTTCTTTTTGATCGCAAGTTGAAATATACACACGTGATTTAGATTTCAGTCAAGCGTAATGCCAAGAATGACCTTTTGGATTTATAAAAAATAACATTTTCACAATAGGTGTACAGTTGGCTTAAGATAACAGTAATACCTCAAACCAAAACAAATCACAACAGTAATGTTGGATCAAGTAACATTGTATTTCATTTTTCTATATGGTTTACATAGAATGATCATTAAGTGTAGCTTTTATGAATTTGATTATTTTTAAATAATTCTGCTTTTGTCACTGTATTCCTAACGCTCACAGTGGAAATGGCAGTATGCCACCATGTAGGTACAACTTGAAAAAAATAGTTCCATCATAATGTTGCATTGATACATGTGAATATAATTGAACGTACACAATAAAAAAATAGTATTGTGTTAGTTTAGTTCGATTCCTTGAATTTGGCAACTGTATTTTGAAAGTATTATCCGGAAGTACACACTCATGTCTGAATTGTTGTAACTTGATGAGAATAATGTTGCAGTTTCTATCTTTGACCACCAGAGGGAAGCAAAGAAGTTATTAGAGAGAAACTAATTAACATGTTCACCCCATCCAGTTACCTTACTCTCGTAGTCTATAGATTTTCAATGTTTGGGTGGATAATGCCGTTGCATTAACACTTGAAAAATAATAACACATATGTGGCATGTTTTCAATTGTATAGGATATCTATCTAGTTTCCGGGGCTGGCCCAATAAATGTATTCATAGTTTTTATTGGTTGGCCTACAAAAAAACGTCATCCCTGCACCACTGCAGATTTAATTTAATTGGACAACTGGGGGATTTGATTTTTATGATTGGCTGAAATATTAAGCCATTTGAACGATTAATTAACACATTTGCACTGTTAACACACTGTTAACAACCTCACAATATTATTTAATTTTGAGAGCAATATATATTGTTTTTGGATGGTAATCTTTTAAAACTTCACAAATTGTTTCAGTCCCTGAGTAAATCACCACCAATCACAAGCCGCGCTGCTGCGTGTTGCTAGGCAGATTATGTTAATATATGCAATGCAGCCGCCTCTGCAGCTACCATTCTGAGGTAAGAACAACTTGTACGCTTTCCACAAATGTAAGACTATAGGAATTGGCTTTAACACTACTAATATAGATCGACTCCTCGTTCGTTTTTCTGTCACTATAAATTAAATGAGCAGGGTGCTTTAGCGCATTTGAACCGATAGAGATGGTATGTTTTTTTATTGGCTCTCTTCGGATGCTCCTGTTGTTGTTAGTCCCACCCAAAATGGAGCCCGTTCTTCCTTGTTCATGGTAGTCTTGAAGGGCTGGGCTCAACTAGAAATGGGGGACGGGTGGGTGTACCCAAATAATTCGGTCTTTTGCCGCAATAAATCCAACCGTGTGAAACATTGCAGAATGCAGTCCACGTCGCGGCGTCTGCCCGGTTATCTGTAGCTCGGAGGTCGGCCTTACGCCGGGATTATACGGCCGTAATGCTTATGTTGCGCTGCGGTAAATGCCCGGGTTTCCAAAGCGCAGGTTTGTGTGGTATGGTCCAGTTGGGACCGAGAACCTGCGGGGTTAAAATAGGGGGGATTGCATTTTTATATTCATTAAACCAACGCGATTTCTAAATGAGTTTTCACAGCCGTGAGATTTCACAGCGGCTTTTGTGCCGATATGCGTCTGTTTTTAGGGACTGTTTCCCGGCCTGGCCCGAGAGCTAACGGTAACCTTGTTTTGCCTCGTACCCCCGCGGAGGATCCCGTGTGACCGCTCAGAACTAACACAACTGTCACGCTGCTTGTATTTTGGCGTGGACGTGCTGTCATCGCCGTGTGTGGAAAACGGGGGAAAATGCGCGCTGCGGCTCGCACGTGCGGTTTAATTCAGTGTCCCTTCGCCACGAGAGAAGCTTCATTCGAGCCTCGAGCCTCATAGAAACACTTCGATGAGCCTGTAACTCCACGGCATTACACTCTTTGAGCCCCCAGTGTATATGATCGATGTGACACAATGCCTGAGCAATCAAGCCATCCATATTTGACTTTGAAGGACCCGTTATTTACCATTAATCATACAGTTTTTTTATTTGTATTATTACTCTCATCATCCCCAGTCACCTTGCTTGTGTGCATTACAGGCGTCTGTGGCTGCCTCAAGAGTGACGTGAGAGGTGACGTTGGCTACAGGCCTGACAACGTGCTGCCATGGAGACCAAACAGGAACCCTCAGCTGTGTGGAGTCAGGCTTCTGACAACGATGCCGGCAACAGTACACAGGTCTGAATTGTCCCCGAAGAGCCATGATCCACCAGCCGGTTACAGTAGAAAAGAATACAGCACACTTGAATTCATCCCTGTGAAACACTGCACATGGTTACTGCAGTGGCCCAAGCTTCACAGCTCACACGTGTGGTTTTAGTCAATAGAATATAATGGGAGTTTCGAAGTCTTTGGTCCCTTACGGTCAGAAAGTTCATAAGATGTTCATCACATACTCTATTAATTGGTGTTGGTGTCTCCTGCACACGTTTCGCAGGTGCATTTTGAAGGCGGCACAGTGGCCCAGATCGTGTACAGCGGAGATCAGGCGGACCGGGGAGAGCAGCAGGTGGTTTATACAGCAGACGGGAACTCTTACACCTCTGTAGAGTCTGCAGAGCACACGCTGGTTTACATTCACCCTGCAGATGGCACTCAGGTAAGAACAGATGGGGGTTTTTTTCATACTGTTAACTGGTATTTTAAGCAATTTATGGGGTGGTGGATTTTAAGGAGGCCAAGGCAAATAGTGTTGTGTTTACCCTGCCTTTTTACGGGAGAGGGTGTTGGCATGTTTTACAAAAATAAGCAACTCTGGAAACATTGCTTTATTTCCAAATGTGCCAAGTTGTACAATTCATAGCGTGCACTTGGCCCTGCAAGACTATCCCACAGCGAAGTGTTCAACTTCTCTTTCAGACTGTATTCGCTGACCAGCCACAGGTGGCTTACATTCAGCAGGATGGCACAACTCAACAGGTACGTTTACCAGGTACTGTCATGTGATGGCTGTGTGCCACCTGGTGGTCTTGAACTTCAGTGCAATGTCCTCTCATTCGTAGGTCACGGTTTTGTTGCCCAGTGGACAGAACATGAATGCTGCCAATCTGCATGTTCTCAGCAATGTTGCAGAGGCTCCCCAAGCTATTCTGGAGGCGGTCTCCCAGGTGAGGGCATGACACCATTAAGTGACGCGAGGGACAAATATCATCTTCTTAAGTATCACAGGTCAACGTTTTGATTAATGTCACTGCGCTTCCCTCAGAAGTGATTGATGGATTTCTTTTCACTGGACAACCACAGAATTTGTTTTTGCATACACACAATATTATAAATGAGCATTATTAGTATTCTCTGGTGGTGTAAAAATATCCATGGATAGGTTTATTAGTCCCTTTTCACATTTTGATTTCAATGTTTCACGTGGATAAGCATGTAGATGAGAACAATTCAGCTTTTCTCGGATAAAGATAATCAGAGCGGAATTAAAACTGTAAAATGATCTAATATACACACAGGAGCAGCTTTCTGCGTCCAATTCGCTCCCCTCCATGGCTGACATGGCGGACCCCCCCATCAGTCCCCTCGGGGCCACAGACTCCACAGACGATTCTGACGAAGATGAAGATGAAGAATCTGATATGGATGACTGGGAGCCTCGCCTGCCTCAATCATTTAACCCCCACAGCCTCTGTGAGTCCCTCACGTAGAGCAGACAGCAGGGGATGTCCAGTCTTTTTCTGTACCTGGACTTCTGAAACGATGTTTATTTAATGCACTCGGCTCACTGAAGTCCAAATATAGAACTTGAAACTAGCAAAAAATCAACTAGAACTCTGGATCTGTTATTTGTTTTCTAGATTAACAATATAAAGGGATGTTTCTTCAATTCGCAAATGTGCCAAATTTAAAAAAACAAACAAAAAAAACAATGGAAATTATCATATGTATGTTTTAAGGTGAAAAAGTTAAACACAAAACGATTAACAAGTACTATTGTTTTTTTTATTCCGTATCTATATCTCTATTGGCACTGTCTCTTATTGATCTTTTTTGTATTGTGGCTTCTCAGGGTGTGACGAGTGTAACAGTGCCAACCCCTCGGTGTGCCTGAAGCACGGCCCCCTGCACCCCATCCCCAACCGGCCCGTGATATCCAAGGCCCGGGCCAGCCTGCCTCTGGTCCTCTACATCGATCGCTTCCTGGGCGGAGTGTTCTCCAAGAGACGCATCCCGAAGCGCACGCAGTTCGGTCCTGTGGAGGGACACCTGGTCTGTCAGAGTGAACTGCAGGACCACTACATCCATCTAAAAGTAAACTGCGCCCCTGCATGACTCATCTCTGATTGATTACTTTGACGCTTTCCTTAATTATGTCGATTTTACTGTGGGATTGAGCTGCACTGAGCTTTATAGGAAAGTGCTTGGCAAGTAAGAACTGAGGGAAACGTGTGTACCAGCATGTGAATGTGCAGTCTACGGTTGCACTCTCCCTGTCTGATCTCTATTCCCTGTTATTGCTCGTTGTCTCAGCTGCGCATGCTGGATGCACAGAAAGATGGAGAGAAGTCCGAGGACATGTGGTTGGATCTTTCTGATGAGGAGAGTTGTAACTGGATGATGTTTGTGAGACCTGCTCAGAACCACCTGGAGCAGAACCTGGTTGCCTACCAGTACGGCTCAGAGATCTTTTACACATCCATCAAGAATATCCAACCCAAACAAGAGCTCAAGGTCAGTCCTGTGTAGTCCAGGTTGTGTGTTGTGCTGTTTATACGGTGTGATCTAAATAAACCCAGATGGCATTTTGGGTTGATTTAAAGGTCCTACGGGCAATCATTCACACCATACACAAACATATTTTTATTGTGTTATAAGACCAATAATGTGACAATGCAAAATCTAGTGTGTGTTCACAATCTTTCCTCCACTAGTTCAGGTTGAAGGCCCTTCTTAAAAACCTTGTTTCTAAAGTTGCTCGCCTTTCATTATTCCAAATTGTGAGCTTCATGTCTTCCTCTCTTAATCTATAGAATTTACACACCAACGATGTAGTGTGTTTGTGGCATTTGCTCATGTGTCCCCGGCCTAAAATGTTTTTGAAGCACGTGTGTAGATTTAACCAGCAAATCTGATAAATGAGAATGATTTCATAGTCAATGAATCACCAGTAAATCAAGTATATTTGAATAGTCTGCAGTGATTTGTGTTTTCCTTTACCTCTTCAGGTGTGGTATGCGGCCTCTTATGCAGAGTTTGTCAACCAGAAGATCCACAATGTCACCGAAGAGGAGAGAAAAGGTGAGTTGCTGCACAGCATACTCAATAACAACACTATCGATTTTTCTTATATACCAAAATATTTCCTGCATTAACATCACATTTCTCTTGTTCCTTCAGTGCTTCGGGAGCAGGAGAAGAACTGGCCTTGTTATGAGTGTAACCGCCGCTTTGTGAGCTCCGAACAACTGCAGCAACATCTCAACATGCATGATGACAAGTTAAACTCTGTTACCAGGCAAAACAACTCATTAGACTGTACATTTTCTAGTTTTCTTTAGTTCACATAAGAGCCTTTAAATGATCAGATTTGTTGTTTCTTTCCTCCTCAGATCCAGAGGCCGGGGTCGAGGAAGAGGCCGAAGGAGATTTGGGACCGGAAGAAGACCGGGACGTCCACCTAAATTCATTCGCTTGGATCCGCAAGTCGACGCCGCTGGGGAAAAGACCACAGTAAGAGCGGCATCAATCTGGACTTTGTTGATTCATTGGTTAATTGATATGGCCAAATAAATTGTTCTGCTTTTAACCTTTTTAAGCACGAGATGCTGGAATTGACAGAGAAGCCTCTAGAGGAGCGAGAGGAGGCCGCTGAGAATGGGATGAAGGTGGTGGAGATGGAGTCTGAGGATGCGCCAGAGACCGAGTCAGAGGAACAACTTGCCCCTCCTGCAGGGGAGCCGGCTTCAGAGTCCGTCACCCCGCCCTCCGACACGGACGTGCCCGTTCCACTAAAGGAGGACCCAGCACAGAGCAGCCAATCAGAAGGCCACCTCACGTCTCAGGAAATGCGCCGTGCCAAGAGGATTCGGGTAAGACTGCGGTGTTAAGCCAAATATAACAGCGCTTTAGATAAGTTTATATGGTGTAGCGGTGGCCATTTTTGCTTTACAAAAAGTGTGTCTCTCTCCCTTAATGCGCGCTTCCCTCAAAGATGGATGTGCAGGTAGGTAGGACCAGGAGGATGGCAGACAAAAAACATTTGCTTCAAAGATTATTTTTTGTCGTTGTCCGTGGTGTTAGTATTCAAGGGCCATTTCTGGATCTGCACATGCTGTTGCATCCATCAGCCTCCATGTCAGTAATCACTGTTGGGGTTTCCTCTCTTTTGTCCTCTTCAGAATGCAGCGCTGCAGCACCTTTTCATAAGGAAAAGTTTTCGTCCTTTTAAATGCACCCACTGTGGAAAGGCCTTCCGGGACAAAGAAAAGCTGGATCAGCACTTGCGGGTCCACGGCCGGGACGCCTACGCCTTTTCCTGCCACATCTGCAGCAAGACCTTCACGAGCGACTCGGCCCTGGAGGACCATCTGTTGGTGCACACGGAAAACCGCTCCTACTCTTGTCTCTTGTGCCCGGAAACCTTTGAAAGGCTGGAGCTGCTCAAAGACCACGTAGGGATGCATGCTGTGAACGGCTGCTTCACCTGTCCTTCCTGCAAGAAGACATTTACTGACTTCATCCAGGTCAGTCAGCAATACATGTCTCTGTGGTAATGCATGTCTTTGTTGGCCCCTTAGAACTAGGCAGTAGTCTGAACGGGTCAATGTGAAGGTGCTTTCTTACTTGATTTATTTCCTCAGGAAACAGTTCATGGTCTCAATCAATAGTGTCAAGTGTTCAATATAGCTGGCTAGAATTTAAGCAAAGGAAAATTCTATTTTAGACAGTAGGTTGAGTAATTTACTCAGATTTTGAAATGTTCTCTCATAGGTGAAGAAGCATATCCGCTGCTTCCATTCAGAGAAGATTTTCCAGTGTCTAGACTGTGAAAAGGCTTTCTGCCGGCCGGACAAGCTGCGCTTGCACATGTTACGCCACTCTGACCGCAAGGACTTTCTGTGCTCAACATGTGGCAAACAATTCAAGGTAATATGAATCATTGAAAGATAAAAGTAAGGATTAAATAGATATGTCAGTTCTCATGTGGCAGTTCTCTTCCTGTGGCATTAAGAGGAAAGATAAGCTGCGGGAGCACATGCAGCGCATGCACAATCCCGACAGAGAGGCCAAGAAGGCAGACCGAATCCACCGCTCCAAAACCCTCAAACTGAAGGTGCCCACCACGGACTTCGAGAGCTTCATGTTCAAATGCAGAGTGTGCATGATGGGATTCAGACGAAGAGGAATGCTGGTGAGCGACACGTTACAGAAAGCCATTTGTTTGTTGACAGGGTAGTTGGAGATATTCCAGTACACTTTGCTTTGTTTTTCTTATCACAGGTTAATCATTTATCCAAGCGTCACCCGGAGATGCGTATTGATGATGTGCCAGAACTCACACTGCCGATTATCAAGCCCAACAGGGACTACTTCTGTCAGTATTGTGACAAGGTCTGTTTCCACCATCCTGCTATGTGTGTTATTTTTAGAAGATTTGTCATTTTTGTTTTTTTAAATGTATTTATTTATTTAAGTTCTATGCCTCAAACCAAATGTGCAAACTTCACCTCAAACTCTGAATTTGACCTTTCACTATGTCAATGAGTCAATCTGGTGGATCTCTGTGTGCAGGTGTATAAGAGTGCCAGTAAGCGGAAAGCACACATCCTGAAGAACCACCCCGGGGCAGAGCTGCCTCCCAGCATCCGTAAGCTGCGTCCAGCTGCTCCTGGTGAACCAGACCCCATGCTGAGCACCCACACACAGCTGACCGGCACCATCGCCACTGCACCGGTCTGTTGCCCGCACTGTGCCAAGCAGTACAGCAGCAAGGTGGGCATGAAGCTTTTGTCAAAGAAAGCCTAAGCAGTTCCACATACATAAGCTCATCCACAATCCTGATCACTCTCTGTGCTTGTATCTCAGACCAAGATGGTTCAGCACATCAGGAAGAAGCATCCCGAGTTTGCCCAACTCGTCAGTACCATTCAGGCTCCTCTGACTGCGGCTGTCATCAGTGGTGCTCCCGCCGTCATCAGTGCGGACAGTTCCACAGCCGAGGCTGTCGTGGTAAGGAAGAGTGACAAACGTGCTGAGCAGCAATGCTCGGTGGATTGACGACAATGTGTGATGTTCTGCGTAAATATACAAAAATTGCTGATAGTATAATACAAAGCTTCAATGTGTAAATTAATGATGTATAAAACTGGACTGGCATCAGAATTAATAAAGAGAGAAGACGACAATCTGATATTATAACTTAACTTCTCTTCACAGACAACAGATTTGCTGACCCAGGCCATGACGGAGCTTTCTCAAACACTGACAGCAGACTACCGCACAGCGCAGGGAGACTACCAGAGGATCCAGTACATCCCAGTGTCTCAGGCAGGAGGCAACCTATCCCAGCCGCAGCACATTCAGCTGCAGGTGGTGCAGGTGGCTCCGGTAAGATCTGCAACCTGATCTGGGATCATAAGTGTTTTTTCAAATCATTTGATGAAAGGCTGTATCAGCATTTTAACAACGTCCTGCTCTACGACCACAGTTGTGCACTTTGATATCTGGGAGCTGCATTGTGTAAACATGACGCCACACATTGAAAATAATTAATAAATGATTATTTAAACCACAGAAACAAGAATGCTTTCTTGTACCAGCTCCTGCTTTTTCTCTTTATAAATCCTTTTGTTTGTGCATGCTGGTTAAAGGAAAATAAATAATTTGATCGTGCCACCTTGGACCGTGAGCGTTTGTCCACAATTGCTTTGATGTTTTGTCAAGTAAAATTCCCTTTTTATTTCCTACTGTATTTCACAGGCTTCCCCACCACATTCCCAGCACCCAACAGTAGATGTGAGCCAACTGCATGACCCTCACGGCTACAGCCAACACTCGATCCAGGTACAACACATCCAGGTCAACGAGGCTTCAGGCCCTGGACAAGGTGCCGGCCAGGTAAACCCTCCCCCTCAGACTGATAATATCACCTCTTGTTGGTCCCATAATGGTAAACTTGAAAATACAACATTGCATCACTTTCTTTTAGGTCACCGGTCAACCTCTAAGCCCCACCTCCCAGCAGCCCAGTCAGGAGCTGAGTCCGACCCAGCTGACCCCTGTGACCTTAACTCAGAGCCACACCCTGCAGACCAGCAGCACGCCGCAGCAGCAGCAGCAGCAGCAGCAGCAACAACAACAGCAGCAGCAGCAGGGCACTGTGCAGCATGCCTACATACCCGGAAACTGGAACTACCGAGGCTACTGTGAGTTACTTGCTTGCTCCCTCAGTCGCTATTTCTTTGAATGCCTTGATACTGTAAGATTGCTTCTGAGGGTAATATGTCTTTTTTTTTTTTTTACTGTGGCAGCATCTGAGATCCAGATGATGGCTCTACCTCACACGCAATACGTGATAGCTGAGGCCACCACTCCTGTATCTGGAGTAAACAGTAACCAGGTGAAAACGGTGAGTGCCAAGGACCTTAGGCTGTAGTTTAGGAAGTCACATGGGAGCTGTTTAATCTTTCTCACCCATGTTTTTTTCATAGGTAAAATAAGGGTCTCTTTTACAGACAAAAGCTCTATTTTTATTTTGTTTTTACGGCAAACTTCAAAATATGTGCTGCATGTAAATGTAGTATTAAAAAAAATCGTAAAGCTGAGACGTACATGAAACCATTCAAACACATTAGTCACTTTACCACAAATGCATTTCACCTGTGAAGAATGGCAATACTTTTTCCAAAGCGGAACCCATTCTAACGCGATTCTCATGAATCTTGCGTGATCTTGCAAAACCAGCTGCTTTGGAGCAGGTGGAGGCAGCGACAACCACCCAAGATTCAGAACAACTCTGGTTACGTCGCATTCAAGCTGGAAATTATTTTGATTTTTTTCTAAACTTTTTTTTCTTCTGATATAATCTAAAATAAAAATGTATAACTTATTATATTGCACTGACAGAAGTCAGCCTGGTATTTCTTATTGTTCTCAGGGACTTTAATAGGAAACCGGAAGTAATCAAGTGTGTTTAAAAAAATTTTTTTATATATACACAATCAAGGTGATATAAAATGACAGAAAAATCAAAAGAAGATTTGGCCCACATGAGATACACGTCCTCGGCATGCACATCTTTTAGACACGTGTATCTTGGTCAAGAAAATTGAAGTGGGCAAAAATTCAGAAATAAACTTTGTGGCTTATGGCACTAACTGAACCCTTAAATATGGAACTTAAGACGTTCTCATCCCTGTCCTACAGACACACTACGTCATCTCTGAGGGTCAGAATGAGCTGGAGACTAAGCAAACTGTTCCTCAGAACACAACGCAGGGCCACGCCGAGCATCTGGAGCAGCAACCGGCCAATCAGCAAGCTACCACCCAGTACATCATCACCACGACCACCAATGGTAGCGGCACTAGTGAAGTTCACATCACTAAACCCTGAACTGTACGGCGATGAACTCTGCAAACCACAGACTGATCTGCATGTATACCTCAGAAGCGTGTATGCTGGTTAATGAACACCGTTGCACATGGATACATGCAGCACTGAAAGGGGACGACTTGAACAGCAGCACAGTTTTATGTGTCTGTAAGAGGGTGGATGAGCTATGACGTTGCAAGCTTTGTGAGGAGAGAGAAATGTAAAGTTTGGATTTTAAAAGAACATGTAAACAATGACCGAACTGCACTAGCTTAAAAGATACAGATTTGGAAAATATTTTCATTAAAACTGCTGACAACAGGAACATATTCAATAATCATGTTAAATAGAAGTCCTGTACACATTTGAGAAGTATGGACCATAAATGAAAATATCTTAGTCGTACTGTGTGAGCTACAAAGTGGTGGATTTGTTTTGTTGCTCAGTCCTCACACATATGAGTGCCCATTTTACATCTTTGTAAAGTTACATCAATTTCTAAGTATAGTATTTGTAAGTAAATCCTGGAAAAAAATACAGAACAAAAGTAGAAAAATACTGTGGAGGAAACTTCTGCGCGGTTGGCCTTCCAAACCATTGTGTTTGTGCCCAACACCATTTGTTGGTTCTATGTTTACATATTGTTGCTGATCTCTGACTCTATTTGTGTCCACTAAGTTCCTTTGGGAATGGTTTCAAACATTTTTTTTATTCACACCGGGGTGATTGTCCTAAGTTGTATTTTTTTTGTAATTCGAGTGTTAAAAATAAACACATTAGAGGACAGCATCACAGGTTTGCAAGTGAACGGGCGAGGAGCTCGGCATACAGTGTTGAAGGGATTATTCCATGTAGTTTATTAAATACAAAGAATTGATTAAGTATTTCATTTGGGGCTGGGGTTTCTAAGGGTAAAGACTCAGCATGTTTTGTATTTCCAACCATCCCTTTTCCAAGAGTGAAAAAAGAAAGTTGTACACAAGGAATAGCTCAAACCTTGCAATCCCCTGGCTACTGTGTGTGTGTTCATAAACAAGCCGTCTATTGCTGGAACTCCTATTACATAGGGGTACTTAGATTTTCATTAACTACTTTTTAGGTTACCCTTGAAGAAAACACCGGTTAATACGCACAATTTCGGTTATTATAAAATGCTTTTAATGTGGCCATATTTATATTGGTCTATAGACTTGTACAATGTAAAATATTGCAGGAATATTTTGATCATGTACAGCAGCGTCCTTTTGTCTGTGTTGAGAAATTAAATTATTTTATATCTGTACACTGTTTTTGGTTTAATTCATTACAAACCGTGTCATACTTGGGGAGCAACTGATGCCCAAACAAGTGAGTTCCCATTCATTTTCAGATGGACTGAACTGTGGATGTTATCTTACATTTACTATGTGTCTTGGTCTAACAGCTAGATGGCAGTATCCCCTCTAAAACAAAAAATCTATTGTAGACTATTATAACACACAACAGCAGAGTGTCAACGTAATCAGTGTGTGAGTGTTAAGAATCTCATTTATTTTGTTAACCTCTCACTTGTGGGGGAGATTTTAATGCTATTCAAATTCCAACCAGTTGTTGACGGGGTGTGAACTAATAATGACTGTGTGACTGCAGGTGTACCCGGCGGAGCAGGGCTTGTCCTCCACTCAATCGTGATCAGCAAGTTTCACACGTTGCTTTGTGAATGGAAGGTAGGAAAGGAAAAAAAACAAACACCACATCGATGAAACAGGGCTTCCTGTAAAACCGGTTCAACACGTTGGACCAATCACATTCCGAGCAGTTGCGCGGCGTTCAACTAATTCATTGCATGTCTGTGTGTTGCTCCCGTGCCTTGATTGACTGCTTGTCCCCCTCAAGGGTGTATGGGTACAGGACAAGGAGGGGGACCGGGCTGAAAACAAGGCTGTAAATGGATGGAGGAGGTAAAGGAGGACAGCGGAGGAGAGCCAGCTGAGCGGAGGCAAACCCGGCAGAAGTAGGTAGATCCATGTGTCACTTAACTTGCCTTTTACTAGCTTTTGATTGACAGGAACATGCCAACCTGGTGCCCTGAGGGAAATATGCTCATTTGAGTTTAAATGTCTTTTTGTGCTCATTAGGGAGATCTATCAACATGGTACACCTCTCTTTTCACATATAGGCTACCAACTGTCATTCATCACAGCACATTCCTAGTTTAGGAAGAAACCTCCGCTACGGGACTCAAAAGCTGGTCCATCATTATGAATGCATGTTGAGTAATGCTCAAAACATTATTTCAAATTCCATTCAGGATCCCAAGTTTAACCAAACTGTATGAAAAGTGAAGCAAGAAAAACAATCTTTCAAATGAAGTCACTTGCTGCTGTAGTTAAATATACCTTCCAAAACTTTTTTATACAACTGCCACACAATGTTTAATCTAACTTTAATTCAACATAAGGGGACATTTCTAGGGACCCTATCCCATAAAAAATATCCAAGATCCAAGGTGAAGTGAAATGACCCTGAAGCTTTCTTGGTTTTACCAAAATGTTTCTCTTGAATATATATTTGCAAGGTTATCCTCTTTTCCTTCCAATTTAACAACTAATAGTTCTCTTTCATTTGAAATGAAGCACTTTTCACTGTGTGTGGCTTTTTAACAGTTCTCTCCTTACTCCAGCAGTTCAAACCAAACCCCATCCGCTGACCTCCCTCAGCAAACATCTTGGTTACACACTTTAAGGACACTGAGACCCAGCTGGTACAGCTTTGCCCCCGTAGGTGCGGTGTGGTCCATCTGCCAGGTGGAGGTGCACTACTCTGTGTTACCGGTGGACATGTGCTGGAGGCTCCTGACGGTGTGTTTGCTGTGGATGGTTCTTGCAGGTTGTGTCCACGCCCTGAAGTGCTGCCTGCGGCCAGGGCACAACGAGGTGAGGGCAGCGGCATGAACTGAATCTGACTCTGCGCTGTTGTCCCATTTCTACGTGTGTTTATTATCAGAGTTTGCTTCAGTTCCAGGGAGAGCGTCCACTCAAGATGCAGCGGGAGGTCGTTACCGAAAACAAGAATAACCACTATTTATGGTGAGACTTCACAGCCCTTCCTCCGCTAATGACATTTCATTTGGGGATTTATTTACAACATAAAGAGACAAAGACCGTGTTGGCCAAATACGGTAATCAGGCATCACCTGGCCCCAAGACAGTCACAAGTTGGCCAACAGCTTTTAAAATCTGCTTAATCTATATTTTGTAAATAACATCCAAATAAAATTTAAAAAAACGAGTCCATCCGAAGTTGTGAGTGAGGATCACATCCCTTCGCTGGCCTACCGATAAACATTATCCCCCCAGGACGTCCCAGCTGGGGAGCCAGGACCACCGTGTTCCTCCAGCCCTCGCCCTGGCTGACAGTCTGCTGCTGTGTGTGCTCCAGGAGCCCCTTTCAGATCCCAGTATGCCCTACATAAAGGCTCTCCTCTCCCGGCTGGAGGTAAGTGGGGAAAAAAACACCTTAAACCCACCCCCGCCCTTTCTGTCTCTAACACACACACACACACACACACACACAGCAGCCTACAGCAATGCCTGTCATCCCCTGTGTTTTCTCTCGCTCTTTGCATGACAGATCAGTGTGAAGTCTTTGTTGGTGATATCAGACCGTACACTGATATTCTAGCCCAAGGCAATACACGCTGCGGCTCTCTTCTGCACTACAAATCAACCACACTGGCAGAGGAGAGACATTTGAATTACTAGCCTCTTTGTGTGTAGTTCCTGTTTGCGTTTTAGCACTCCCCATGAACGCGGCTCTATGAAAGCAGTGTCAGGGAGTCTGTTAGCTTGTTGGTCTTATTTATTTCTTGACTGTATTACCCGAAATCTTTACCACCAAACATATTTGGTGATTTTAATGCTCACAAAAGGTGCTGTCATGATGAGCCCACAACCGTGACCTTGCCGCCTGCATGCATCAATTGTGCCACGAACAACACAATCTCAAAAAACCCACCTGTGACATTTCAAATATGTTGATGTGATGGCTTTGTTTTCTTAATTTTTTAGTCTTACCCACACGCTTTAAAAAAAATAAAAAAATAAACCAGGCCCTCTCAATCCTTTGTTTTTCACTGTAGTCAGTGTGTCACACACTTGAAAAGGCGGATATTGGGTCGGATGTGACGCTGGAGCATGCTGGCCGAGACTGCACACTGATAGACAAAGTGAAAGTCATCCACACATACCTGCAGCAGAGGTAAGGCTCACCCTCCAGTGTATATGCCATCTGCTTTCTTGGAAAATGTGTTCAGTTGGATTGACATCACACACTGCATTCCCTTCCAACAGGTCGAGGTCATTGTGTCGACTAGTCCAGGTGCAGGGGGATTTTGAAGCCAGTGTGAAGGACATGCTTGAGGGCCTACAAGGCCTCTGGGCTCAGTTGGAGGAGCTTCACACCGGGGTTACACTCACCAAAGAGGGGACCAGAGGCCGCGGAGACCTGGCCTCTGCCCGGAGGGACGCAGAGGTAAGCAGGGGTGAAGGTCTAGTCTGCAGTTTCGTGGCGCTGGTATTGTAGTGTTTTTGATTTGTTGGGGAGACACCCCTGTCAAAAAGACATTTTGGGCTATTCAATTTGCATTTAAAAAAACTTTTATGTATCCTACTCAGAAAAATATAAAATGAATAAAAGTACAAGCCTACAACTGTTACAGTTTTCAAATTTTTTAGTAGCCGAGAATCGTTTTTCTTGTGCTTGCCCTTATGCTTTGTTTGTATTTTTTTTTACGTCTTTGGCAAAGACTTTGTTTATCGTCTTGGGGCGCTACAGGAACAGACTTCAGTACTGCCAGATTCTTCAGGAGGAAAGCACACAATTACTGCAGGTAAAGTTTCCCTCATGCAAGAAAAGTCAACTTGTGAAATGCTTTGCTCTCTTCCCCCACAAATCCACTCTGCCCTGTCCCACAGGAGTTAACATGGCGTAACACACAATTAAGCAACAGTGGGAGCGGCAGGAGTGAGTCAGTGTGGCCAGAGCTGTTGCTTCAGGCCAACATGGAGCAGGTACGGCTAACTCAGACATTGTTCATAGGTTTAGAGAACAGGCAGAAGTAAAAACCCTTCTCTCTTTGCAGTTTGACCAGGTGCAGGAGAGTTTCATCGGCCTGGAACAACAGACCACTACGTTTCAAGCGCACTTGGCAGGACTTGCAATGAGGAGTCAGGATGGACACACAGGGCCTGTCAATCATGCCGACGGGGCCCGCTCACGATCAGTTTCTCCACAGACTTCCCTGCAGCTCCAGAATGGAGCTACAAATGACGAGAAGCACAGTAACTCGAGCGCTGCATCCACATCGGTCTCCTCAGTGGAAATAGACACGGACACAGAAATAGACAGCCCCCTGTCACTGTGTGCGAGATCGGCTCTGCAGTTCACCTCCACTATCGGACGCCTGCGCAAATCTGGGATAAGGAAGTGAATTCTTGGGGATTACATTTGGTATATGCATCAGAAAATTTGCAGATACAAAGGTTTAAATGAACTGTTTCAAACATAGATCACCTGATGGTTGCCAGAAAATAATGTATATGCCTTTTATTTTTATTTATTTCATTCAATTCTTTGCTTACAGTTTTCATTTCAAAGAAAGTAATAGCAGCTTTTTTATACAATGAATATTTCCAACACAAGGGGGCAAACTTCCACCAGTTATGCCAAAAAAAAAGCTTTGCTATCAGATCACGTATTCAACATAGTTCATCATGATATCAAACCATCCATATAGCATATGGTAATTTAAAATCTACAATGGAGAACCATTACCCTGCATGTTTCTTTCAATCAACTCAATCAATTGTTGAACAGGCTTCTCCAAGATCATAAATGCGAGCCACAACGTGTGTCTGAAGAATCTTAGGTAGTGAATGCCATTCAGTATTGTTTCAATTACACCATCTATCCTATTCATACTAGAATGGAGTAATTTAACATTGGATCTGATGAGTTCCCTTGTTTTAACCAGGTGAAAAATATTTATAAATCGTCTTAAAAAGCACATACTTCTAATGTGCAGGCGGAATGGAATTGACGCTAAGATATCCCATACTGTATAACTTCCCTCCAATTGCTGGTTCTACCTCGAGAAGCCATGCAACTAGAGCTTTTCAAAGCACGGACATTGTATGGCAGAGGGGCAGGAGGAAGGTAGAAGGTCAACGCTGGAAGCGTTTCTGTTATTACTCAAAACTGAGCAGCCCTTCAGACCGTTTTGAAAGACATGAATGTCTTTGATCCGAGGCCAATTACCCTGCAGCTCCGACACTGATGGCAGAGAAGTCGACACAATTTTCTCCACCAGATCCTGACTATTATTGCCGGAGAAAACCGGATTTCTGATGAGAATCAATCCATCCATTGCTGCCTTTGTGTGCTAAAGGCAGCAATGGATGTCGTGGATGTCATTTCACCATGAACTTACCCACCATCTGCCAGATCCTGCATCTGTCTGATTCCCTTATTTTGGGGCAGTGATTTTTAAAGGGGGGGGGGGCGACCCCCAGGGGAAACTGGGATGCAAGGAATGCAAGCTGAATGCTGCAGGATCCGAGGTGTCACAATACTGAAGATGCAAACCCACCACGTCAGGATGGAGCGACGCAATGACTGTGAGAGGAAAGCTGTGTGTTTGGTAACGTGAAATTAATGAGCTCTTAATAAAAAAAGAAAGACAACAATGTTACTACATGACACATGTAAGGTATGTGACATTTTCAACAAAATCAGTCACAAATACACAATGTAACAGTGTTGGAGCCTTGCTTGGAATGACAATGACCACATTAGCATTAAGGTTCAATAAGCAAAAGACAACAGCAGCACTTTTTGAATTGATTTACTAAGGTCTTTAATACATTATTAGAAGGATTAGGGGTTGCTTCTGTTAAATGGGAACAATAGGGCCTCAAATGGAAAACAGGTCCTACTTTACTCTCTTGTGGGGAACGTCCCGGGCCTGTCCAGATGAACTCACGCTTCACAATGACCAGCAGAGGGACACCGTCTGGACGAGCAGGGCACCCACCAGCTACACGCTCACCATGAATGTAAGAGCAAGATAATGAAATTACGACAGGCTTTGTTTAGTTACACTAAAAAGTCGATGACTAGCTTCCTCGCGGGCCACTCGAGTCCTGAAGGAGAGGATATTTCAAAGCTGGCTCAAGTGTGTGTTGTTTCAGAAAATATGGTTCATGGCAGAGGTCAATCCCTCGACTTATCCTGACAATTACTCAGGATCGTGTTTCGCTGGAGTACACGCAGCACACATTTGTACTGATCCCTCCTCTGATGGCACAGCAAGACACAATACAGTAGTGTGGACGCCTGCTATCCAACATAAACCAACTTAAGGAACTTGACACAAAATGTGAAAGCATAGTTAAATAATCCGCTTGAAATGCCAGTTAAGGATTACGCACCATGCAACATTTGAATCAACTTACTACGTGATCAAATAAGTGCATCAGAGGAAACAATAAATGCAAGAACAATTTAAGCAGAATGTAACTATGAAGAATGATAAAGAGTGTGCGTGTATTTGTGTGTTTCTATGTATGAGTGTGTGTGGATGGTGGGGATCCCGTTAACCTCTTAACTTCATGGCAGGGACATTTTCCAGGTTGAGAGATGCCGTTGGCCCCGTCATAAAAGACCATCATGATCTTATGTGATAACGATAATCCCTATTTAATACGTCGCGTAGAAAATAGGGGTAAAACAGCCAACCTAAAATCATAGAAATGTCAAAATAGTAACATAAAAACATAAAATAAACATAAAAAGTCTGTTTGTATCAGATGCTCAATAATGAATAAGAATGACATGTTAAAATTGATATTGTGTGTAGTGCAAAGAAGTTTAACACGATCACAATGAACAAAAGGAGAAAAGAGGTACGTAATGCTAAATACAAACACAACATATGGTTCAGGTACATATCCACTACATTTGGGATTCACATTTATTTCATTATTTATGATAAAATCGTTTTTTGTCATTTAATTTACATAAAACCATTGAATGTCTGCCTATTCCTTTATTTTAGTTATAACCAATAACTGTAAGTAAAATGTGAGACTTCAAGCAAAGACCTCCAGGTGAATCACAAACCAAACCAAACCGAGGGGTGGACACAGATGACGATGGCATTCTGACCAGAGGCTGTTGGAAACGGACAGCTGCACATTGAGACCAAACATCAAAACACCAGCCACAGATGTACGCAATTAGAAACATGGTAGACATTTGGGGAGCAAAGGTCCATAAACTCGCATGTTATTATGGTTGATCTAACATTGCTGGAGGGAAGCCCACACTCAACAACGTTAATGGGCTTGGAGTTTGGGTTTAAACATTCCACTATCTAGAATTTGCTGTCAAACTGTTTCCTATTTTGGTACTAAATCTTATTCCATTCACTGCACGTGTCTAAGTGTGTGTGTGTGTGTGTGTGTCGGTGAATGTGCTCAATGTGTTTCCAATCATTAGCAAATTCGAAGCTTCCTGTTTGTGTAAATATTTTCTTATTTTGTTTTTTTATTTTTCCAAGAGAGCAGGGTAGAATAATCCAGCCTGACCTCCCTGCCCCGTTGTTTCCTATTCATCACGTGGACAGGGCTGACCTCCTGTGTCGGCATGCCTGAGACCTGAGCCCGTTGTGACCCTTCGCTGTGGCTGGTGGGAGAGGTTAGTCCGAAATGGATGGACTCTCCAAAGGTCATGAGCAACAGCCACTGATACCAATGAATGACAGCTGTGTGGTCAACTTTTAAACTCAATGCAAAGACAGAAATACCCTCTTTCAGATGTATGTGCTCATATTTCATTATTCCATAGATTGACAAGGTGTGATTGCAAAACATGTATTAAAGTTAGTTACGCTACATTTGAAAGAATAAAACGCATGTTAAAACTTCACAGACATCTTTTGACAACTTTCTGCAACTTAGAAATATTTGCATTGACGAATTACCAAATGTACAGAGAGATTGATTTCACTGTATTTTTCCTGAAGAAATAAAAATGTTTGCAAATGTTCAAAAGTGTCTTTTTCCGCCTTTTCCTACTTTGGTGCTTGTTAAGTATCCTCCTGCTAATCCTTATTCTAACGTTAAAAAATACTAGTTTATTTTCTCCTTTTAGTAATTGACTCATAGCAAGACCCTGTTCTTTCTTGTTGTTGTTCTTGCGAGGTCTCATTCTGTCCCCTCACCTCTCGTAGCTGGAGCTGGTGCCTTTGGTCCTCTGTATGAGGCACCGATGTGTGAAGCAGTTCTCTGAGGAAAGGCTAAACAAACAGGCCGGCCCGGACACAAAGAGTCCGCCACTCAGAGACATGTGGCAGCAGCAAAACCTCCCCCCCCCCCCCCCCCCCCACCGCCTCTGGTACAGCTCTGATCCCCTCACAGTCCCACCAGAGCAACACAGAGGCTAACCCTGAGCATGGAGCCGAGAGAGAAGGAAAGATGGAGGAGGAGGGGGTGCAAATTCTGATTCCTATTCACTGAATGTCAGCACCTCACAAAGGGGACCGCATGACACTGCCACTAAATCAGAGTTAATGGACTCCTTTCTCAGTCCCGCCGACATGACAGGGGGCGTGTGTGAGAGAGTAGAGGGGTGTGGGAGAGGAACGGGGGCTGGTGAGGGTGCCTGTTTGCCCCATTGAAGGGGCACATGGGCCAATGAGCCTTGTGTTATATATTGTGATCACATTGACAAGGGAAGTGTGTTTTCCATGGGCATTAAACAGCTCGCCCAAAGGAAAGCACCGCGTCTCGTTCAACGGACATTTGTTTTGAGAAGGTCCATCATTTAAAGGATGCGTGGCTCTCTATAAATTGCTGGTGATTTTAAAGAAGATGAGTGTTAATCATAGGTTTGTTTGACTGTTCTGTCAAGACTCTTTTGGCAGCGCGGATTTGTGTTTGAGAAGCATAACAACGTCACATCAATCTCAAGACTGAGTAAGTACAAGACCACACAAACCATGTTGTTGCGAAGGTAATCCATCAAACCGTTAAATGCGAAGGTAGAGCGACTACCATCCACGGGGCTCGTGAGGCAGTTGTTGATTTGCACGTGAACACCTATTTCACTAGGTATCTTTTTATCTACCCAAAAGGGCAGAACCTAGTATGACCAAACCCCTGCCACCCTTGCAACACCGTCTTGAAGGCAATTGCGGGGATGAGTGAGGATGGCATTGGTGTCCCTTGGCAAGCATTCACGCCCCCTTACACACACACACACACACACACACACACACACACACACACACACACACACCTCGCACTGCACATGGGGAGATGCAGAGAGACATGGAGCCCCAGGTACCGACCTCATTAGAAGATAAAAGCAACCTTTCTCCGTGACCCCTGACCCCGGAGGTTGCCATGGAGCCTTCCAGTCGAGGCATAGATGGAGCATGCTGGGATCGCTCACAGCGGGGTAATGACTATGTGCCTCTGTGAGAATTATTAAGCCCTATCCCACCCCCTCCTCTCTCATACATGAATCCATATTCGTCCACTTGGTGCCCTTATGAGCTGAAGCTTTGCTGGAGCTCCCTCGCTTTCCGCTTTGTTCCCGTTCAGTCACTTTAACAGCAGCCAAAGGGTGAAGCTCATTACATCCCTGAGCTCACCGATGATGTGCAGGGAGGACGGTCCTGTGACTTCTTTCTCCGATTAACAATGTGGTTATGTATGGTGATTTTCAAACTTTACTCTTTTGTGTCCTTGGTGTATACATTGTTGTATTTAATCCTTAAATGGGATTATAACTCTACTCACTGCCCTTCTGAATGAAGAGGTATTTTTGTATTCTACCAGTTCCAGTAATTCCCATTTGATTAATTCATTTTCAGGCGAGTTTTTATAACTATGTGTTCATACAATATATAGAACCATCACGGACTTAGATTGTCTTGTCATATTTTGTGCTCTTGACGGTGAAGCCTATGGGACGAAGCGTTTCAGAAGCGTCATGTTACAGATGTTCACGGATGTATCTGTGTACGCATGAGTTGGTATGTGTAGTTGTTGGAAAAAGAGGAGTGAGGGGTTACATCCTGGTCATACTGACTGAGTTTTATAAGCTGTGGCTAACCCCACTCCCCACAGCTGACTGAATATTAAGTAAACAGAGCCAAGTGTATGAATTCACCAGAGCGCTCAGGCTGAAGAAGCACTACTTCACCAGTGCGGGGGCCTCCCCTGTGGGGCCCCAACATCAGCCTGTCTTATTCTTGGCAGCTGCAGTGGAGAGAAGCAGCCTATGGGGTAGATGGAGTGTGTTGGGGGGATGTGTACGAGGGCGAGGCATGGGTCCCCCGAAAAAGATGACGGGTGAGGCGGATGGAGGGGAAAGTTGGAAGGAGTGAGGAAAGGAGGATGTGGGCAAAGGAAAACCTGGGGCTGGTGTTTGTTGCTGCACAGCTGTGAGGTTAAAAATCACTACCTGGGGGGGGGGGGAACTTTGTGGTGTTGTGGAGACCTGGTGGAATCCGTAAAGTAGTGCAGTGTGTCAGTTTCAGTCTGCCAGCCATGAACACCACAGGCCTACATGCTAAATACCAATAGTAAGTAACATTTTTTTTTTTACCTCAAACTCTCATTGTTGTTGTCAGAGAAGTGTCCTTTATTCGGGATGTGTTGATTTGGCCTCGGCTCTTCTCTTGCTCTTGCATGTAATTGGTGTGCGTGGCCGTCCACTTGGGCAGACAGGTACACTCTCTCCATGATGCCTGGTGCCTGGACCCTCATTATTTTCCCACTGTGACCCACTCCACATTTGATTAAAAAGTCTCACTTTGAAAGCAGTTATTTTTGTGTTTATCTAAATCAGAGGCAGTTGAAAGAAAAGCAATGGCCTAATTTATGACATTAGATATAGTTGTGTCAAAGTCACTCCAAATGGGACAAGGGAACTTAATGTAACTTTCATTGTTAAACATGTTATTAAAAATTTAAAAACTCCACTGTGATTTAAAAAATGCCTATAATTTAACCACAGTACGGCTTTGTCACAGAAGAAATTTTGGAAACTTTGCAGATGTAAATAATAAGTTGAACGATGGCTGAACTCCAGTTTGCTGCCTCAGGTCCGGCCTGTTGGCTCACTGTTACAAGAATACTGAGACACAACAGAGCCATGCTATTAGTAACAACTGTGCTTCATGCATGTCTGGTGTGCAAATCCTTTTTTACCAAAAAATAAAATTGAAGTTAGAAAAGACCAAACTTCTGTCACATCTGAAAACTGTGAATGAATGAATAAAAAATGCATTCCACCCACCCCAAGCCGTTAGCAGCAGCGGGTATAAAGGCTCTGGGAGCTACTTGAGGTCATGAGTTGCTCAAAGACACAGACATAGAGACAGTAGAAGTTATCCCTATCTTCTCTACAGGGTCATGTTGAGTTAAAAACACACACATGCTACCCACTTCTCCGTCTGGAATCCCCCCTGCACCCCACTTTCAAACACAGCTAACTCCCACTCTTGTGAGCTTTCTGTGTTATGTTTTTTTCCGCTCATATTTAAAATCTGTGGCTCAACCCCAGATTACCCCTTCACCACCATCAATACACAAAATGCATGGCCCACACACACACACACGCTGTACTTGGTCCGTCCGTTGGGAACCCGAAACCAACCGTCCCGAACCGGGAGTAAAAAGCATTTGATATTAAGCTCCTTCTTGATCTATAAGTTGCTCCCACATGAACGCTATCGAGTCGCAGCGAGCATCGGGGCAGGTCATGGGAGACATTTTGTGGATAGAGTGAATCCGCAGGGCACCAGCCTCCCACACCATGCTCAATAAACACAGCTGTCAGTCTTGCGTCTCCTGTCATTGACAGCTTTTGTGTTTTATTCTCTTTTCTCACACCTCGTTTGGAGCTTCAGAGCTGAGTAGACGGAGAATACCCCGTCAGCATCATCCTCTGTTTTTGATGAAATGGGAGACTTGGCTTACTCACCGACCTAATCACCTAGCAAAGACATTTGTTTAGGATGTGTAAATAAAGGTCTTTGCCAAGAATATACCGGCTGTGAAGCACTGGCCATCTAGTAACTAGAACCAAAATCAGGCGGTGCGCATATTGACAGTTCAGCTAAATTAAAGCCAGGCGTCTCTGTTTTTGGATGAATTGTTGTCTTCTTTGTCCCCTCCCTCAGCGTCCTCCCGAGCGGTGCCTTTCCACAGAACACTAGAAACATACCTTCAGACGCACATGAACACACACACACACAGAGCAGGGTGGGTATGGCAGTAGTCACGGATATATGGCGTTTCATCTCAGCCCCACTAGAGCACAGGCACGAGTACAGATCATTGGTTTTCAAAGGGTGAATGAAAAATGAAGCACAGAGATTGAGAGTGACAGACAAAGTGTATTTGTGTACGCGGTGAGCGATGAGGGAGAACGAAAGAAACCGTGAGAGAAACCCTCTGCGGACTCCCCAGCGCTTCCCTCTCCTGCAGCCCTTAGCAGGTCGGCGTTCCCCTCGCTCTCCTTGTGTGGTCCCGAGCTCCGAGTCATTCCTAAACTATCGGCATTAATCCAGGGACTCAGGGGCCTGGAGCACAGAACTGCCAGAGCAGCCTAAACCTGGCCTACACTGACGCACGCTACACTACACCAACTGTACAGACACACTAACAGACGCATGCGGCCTTTCATCAGGCTTTGTAGTGTGCTGTCTTGTACGGACTGACTTTGAGTTTTGCAGGAGCAACCTCACACAGTATCGCGTGACAAATTTTCAGGAGCGCAAGTCGAGGTGCAAGTCGTAGTACAAATATAAATACAGCTTACGATTGAGTGGCGGTTCAAATGCATTTCTTTGACAAAGAACTTTCCAAAACAAAGTGGTGGCACTTTGCTGGTTCGAGTTTGGTTCAGTACAAATCTGAGTGTATGAGCTTAATAGCTCAAATATTTGCGACAGTAATTGTAAGTGTATCGCGTGTTTCTGTGTTTAATTCCCATTCGTTAAATAAGCTTGGGGTATAAGCAAATGTTTCACTGTTGCGCTGTCTACAGTGCTCCTTGTTACCACTGAGGGGAGATCCACTGCTTGTAGCTAGTGAGTCGGTCGGTGACAACGAGGATTCAGTATAGTCTCTTTGGTTTGAAGAATACCTGCGTTAAAGAAACATCTCACGTTCCTGGTTAACCCTACTTCCTGGTTAACCCTACTTCCTGGTTAACCCTACTTCCTGGTTAACCCTACATCGTTTTTGTGCACAGTTTCTTGATTGGACTCACCTTGACCAATCCAGGTTGTACCCCGTCTCTTGACTCCCTGTATGAAGAATAAGCGGCTTTGAAGATGACTGACTGACAACTTATGACTGGTACTGTACCTGAATTTCTTTTAACAGCATCTGCATCATTGGGCTCCCCCTCCAGCCTCTTACAGACTAATCACCAGCTTTGAGCAGCCATTAGTCAGTCAGTCCAGACACGCTGACACTACCTGTGGTACTCCAGTCTCCCCACACCATGCTCCCCAGCACACAGGTGGTGGGTTTCACTCGTCGGCGGTTTGCCAGATGAAGTAGTGGCAAGGAACAAGGTCACTAGATACCTTACGGCTATTACTGTAATTACAGTTGGCGTTGTTAATTGCTTTTTTCTGTTGGGACTAATGAGGTGGGGGGCTGGAGCAATGCAATTAGAGAGGCGGAAGGAGGCGGTGGGAGGAGAGGCCGTTTTGGGTGAGACAGATGGGGAGAGTCAGTCGGGGAGGAGGGAGAAGGCGATGGAGTGCTGGATTGAATTGTCAGACCAGGTTATGATTAGGAGGCCCAGATGCGGCCATGTGAGAAATGAATTTCATGCCTGTTGATTCTGCGATTTCTTCTGGAATGTATGGTTTTTGCTGCAGAGAGAGAGAGAGAGAGAGAGAGAGAGAGAGAGAGAGAGAGAGAGTGAGAGAGTGAGCGATAGAGACAGAGGTCCTCACTAACGTAAATCGTTGTGCTTTGAAGAGGTTGAAAGGCTGTGCTTCATCATGGGAAGAAGTTCTGCTTTAATATCCTTCTCAAATGTGTTATTTTGGTTAAAAATAATAGAAAAATACATTACAGGGTGGAACATCCGGTGTGCAAATCTTTTATTAGTACAAACAAGTGTGTGTTTCAATACACTTGACATATTTAACACTTCAGTTCAATATTCCATGCATTTCATTTCTTATTTCTTTTATATAACTTTTTACATTCATTTTGCAGTCGCTGTGATATCCTGAAGGAGTGGACCGAATGTGACCCCTCACACAAAGGCTTTTTGTGTTCTTCGTCGTAACACAACAAGCTTGAATAGTTATGTGACAATTACTCAGAAAGTTCAGACGAACATGGATGCGTCAGTTTGGATTTGAGTCAGAGGACAAGGCGGGAAGCATTATGTATCCCCTCAGTGTGGGAACAATAAAGCCCTATGTACACTTCTCTCCCCTTTGACTCCTCATGTGAGCACATGTTTTCCATTAATGTTTGGAGTGTCAGCAAAATGTGACACAAGGAGAAAGCGGGGTGTCTCGGGAGGGTGTGGAGATGGGCTGCCAGGCACCGTTTACTCTGGCCAGCTGCAGTGAATACCAGCCTGAAGCCTGAAGCCAACTGCCAACCGGCCTCCTCTGCAGCAGCTCGCCACTCCGCCCTCCTCCCCCCACCCTGTTGGACACAAACTGCAGGATTACTTGGATCGGACAAACAGTGCAGATGCTGGCCAAGTTAACTCCTCATCAAGAGAATGCAAATCTCAAGCTTTGGGTGTGTTTGCCCCAGAAGTGAGCCATTATTGTTTTTGGCATAAAAAGAAGAATAAAACATCAAAAACTATATGGATGAGATATATAGTTTATGGTTTAGGGATTAAGTGGTTGAGACAGTTACGGTTATTCCAAATTGCACTAGATTGCCCCATTATTGCAGAGGGGTGTTGGAATAAATGATGCTTGTAATGTTTTGTCCTGACCAGAGGAACCAGAGCGTAGAGGCTGGAACTAGGAATGAAGGGTGAGAGCGCTTTCGTTGAACTGACACGACTGAGCCTTTTCGTTTCTGCATTGCTGGTCCCGTGCACAAAAGAAGACAAACAACCTAGGCAGCCAAAACTTTTCAAAACATGAAGAAGTTGAGAGGTATCATCAGATATAATAAAACAACAGCAATGTATAAAATATCTAGCACCAATGTTCGTCAGAGCTACCTTTACAAAAAATGACAGAATGTGTGAACATTTCATCCATTCAAAGTTTACTAAACTTCACGGGTGGTGAGAGTCTGAGCAGCAGGTTCCTTAGCAGCGTCGTGTTGTTTCACATGCTGTAATAGGGTGTTTGCGGCGAGACAGAGCGTTGTGTCTGTGCATCGGGGGACATCGTGCACAGGGCTCATGCTAAATCTTTCCGCAGCCTTGTTGGAAATGAGTAACCGTTCTGCAGAAAGCGTTTGCACACAGGTGCAGATCATTGTTTGTGTGTTAATTTGACAGCGTGGCTATGCACAGAGTGAGTTTTGTTGTTTTCCTGCTGGGTTTGTTGACTAGGAAGTTTAATTGGATCTTTAGGATGGTGCTGTTCGGGAAAAAGGCGGCGCCTGTTCGAACCCCTCGAAGAGAGGATAGATGAGAGGGACAAACCTGAGGCCTGGATTACCACTTTGCCCTTTTATCTCCATTACTCTGTCTTCTCATGGCAGGGGATTATTGTCCATATGAGTAGGGCAGCCAGTGGGAGAGCATTTCATGAGTTTAAGATAAAGGGCCGGTCATGCAAGGCTACACAAATTGTGCTTTGAAAGCAAATGGAAAGGGGATAATCTAGTGTAGGTCAGATGGTAGTATTCAAACCACAATATCCATTACTTCAATCCATGAACTTGTGCAAGGTTATTCTCAGAGGTAAATCTTTGCTTACTAAAAGAGCGCAAATCATTTTTACAAATTAGATTTTTACGACGTGAGACTTGTGGGACTTGAGTCCAAACAAAGATTAACCTCACTTGGCTAGTACATTTGCAGCGCTGTTTACTGGCATGCTCTCTTCCTCTTCTATCAACCGAGTGAATAAAGAAAATGGATGTTGAGCCTGTCCGATATGCAACCACAATGGGCAAGAGGGAGGTTCCGCAGATTTTTTTTCAACAACAAAAGCAGTGAAACAGAGGGAGACGTGGAGTGAGGGTGAATACAGGTTTGCTGTCCTTCACACAACTTCCCACACTCCCTCGTTCCCTCTGCCTCCCGCTGGGCTATTGTCCTCTGTCCTCGACCTCCCCGTCTTCCGGCTGGGACTGGAGTTTGTCCCGATGGACGCAAACAGGATTAGGAGCACCCACGGCTCTGGTCATTCTCTGTGGATTTGGGAGCATTACTGCAGCTTGGCCGGGCTATGGTACTTTAATTACCCCACCACCAGGGGGCCTCAGTGCGGCCCGGCGGGTAACAAATGGGGAGTGGGGGTAAAGCTTCCGTCTTTACATGGGAATAATCCCTCAGCCCCTCTCATCAGGTCAAATTGTACTAAGCACTGACAACCAATTTTAACCCTGGCTGCCGGGCCTCAGTGCACACTGCACATTTTATTTTGTTGTCATTTTAAATGATTTAGAACTTTTTCTAATCTAATTTGTTAAATGCTTTAAAAAGTTAAAACAAATGATTCGCCAGTAAGGTTAATTTGTTGTGCAACTTTTCATTGCGCACTTCATAAACACATTTTTTCAATATATTTTTACTACTGAGTGCAGGTCATCAATTCTTTTACAAGGGTTGCAGACAGTCCTCCAATTATATTATATCGATTTAAAATGTAATTACATTTTTTTTTGCCATTCATAAGACACACCATAATGGTTTATTTTTCCATCAGCACTATGTTGTCTGCACAAAGGAAGCAGGTGTGTGTTTGGCCGCGGGACAGCTGAGCTACAGGGAAAAGACACAATCAAATCCCATATGGGGTGTGTTGGCAAAGAGCATCATTGTACCTCTGGATAGTTTTAAAAGGTGTTGCATCATTAGCTGTACAGTGGAGGCACGCTGGGTCTGACTAAAATGGTAAATACTAACACGTTTGTTGCTGGATTATTGTTCGCTGAGGAATTTTTACTTTCAGCAAGGTTTGTGGACAAAAATGAGGAGATTTATTGCATAATTACCTCTCATCTCTTAAAAGAAGCACCTGGTACACACTCAAATCAGGGAGTAAGACATACACAATAGATCGCCACATTTGAGGCCAGCATATTTTGAAATCACATGATTTATCACAGCTAAGTACTGACCCATTTCTACGAAGAGCTCTCAATCCAGGTGACACCAGTCATTAGTACATGAGTACATTTTACTTAATGTGGAAGTATTTTCAAATATGCGCGTGTGTTTGTGTAACATGGTGCCTGTATTATGGGCTGTTCAGACGAACGTCTGTTGAGTAAGTGGCATATCCTTGCTCAAATCAGAGTTTAGTGCTCGAGACAGGAATATATCTCTGTTTGTACTACTAAATTAGGTTTATCTTCTTGTACTTGTATGTTCAGACCAGACCTGCTGCACCTGGTAATGATTGACAGACTTTATATGGACAGAAAGAATGACCACATCATGTAACCGTAACCCTTAGCATTTTTACCATTTAGAAGATGCCAAGGTGCAGTCTAATGAAAGCACATTCACGACTATGCTCTGTGCTTCATAGATTCAATACCAGGCTACAGTACCTACATCTGGACCTCACTTAATGTCTCTGTTTATAGGAGTATATTTGTGAGTCTTTGTGATGGCAGATGCCGTGTGTGTGTGCCTGTGCGCTTGGGAGAGAGCTGGTCTGCAGAGAAGTAGGCAGTGCGCGGGCACAGACAAAGGTGGTCCTGTGTGCAGTCCACTGTCGACCTGTGGAAAATTCCCCGTCAGTGCTGTGCCAGGAGGCCTGGCCCTGTGAGGTGGGACCCAGCAGGAATGTGAGAGGCAGACGTGACCAGGAGTGCCAGCATTCAACCACAGCCAGAGAGGGTAGAGCAGACACGTCCTACAGAAGGGGCCAATTTCAATTCACAGATTTCTCTTTGTGATGAAAAAAGGTGTGATGATTCCATCAAAATCAATAAAACCAAATCAATCCAATATAAACCAATGTGGATCAAAGTTTAATGCGTGGACCGAGTGTGCTCCCCCGTGTGTGCGTGTGTGTGTGTGTTTGTCTGTGTCTCAGGGCGGAGAGTTGCAAACGCGAGACAACATAGAGACACGTATTTAGTCTATTAAATTAAAGAAAAAGGTAAAGACTTATTCTAAAGGAAAGGTAACCTTAAATGACTTCTGTTGGGATCTGCCGTAATATAGAAAATTAAACTTTGTCTCTTGAGGGGAGGAGTTTAATTAATTTAAAATAAAAAAGCATGCAGGTTAAGTGTCGTTGGCCAACGATGCGATCCTCGTTTACCAGTGTAACCATTTGTGAATGAGTTTATCACACCTGCTCTACGGGGTGATTTTTTATCACCAGATGTCAGCGAGATAAATACCCTGATGTCCAGTCACTGCTAGTGGTGGCTGATGATCTTCTGCAGGCTGATGAAATTAGGACCTGATGGCCCTGCAAAGGCCGGGCATGGATGGAGAGGTGTAACAGCAGCATAAACTCACTAAAGGAGGAGTGAGAATCTGATTTAAAAGGAGAAGCGACACGACAGCCTCACAATGAAGGCACAATCTCTGCTGTTGGACGAATGTGACCCGGCAAAAGAACAGCTGATAACACAGCAATGACAGCAGGGAATTATAATCTTTAGAGCTAATAGTGTATGAAATGCTGTGTTGGTCCTTTTTGCCACTGTGTGTCTGGCTGTCTTTTAGCTTCTAGCTTCTCTCTCTTACAAAAAATCTTTGTCAGCTCACTCAAACAGGTCAAAATCTCCAGTTACGTCTCGCACCAAAGCTTCAGATGTCCTCAGGCAACTCACCTGGTTACCTGGCCCCAAGGTGTCAATCTGGACCAGGTGTCCCTTTTTACCCATCACCCTTTTAGTGAGGCATGTCTGATTTACAGGAAGTTGACAAAATATCAACCCCACCTGCACCTGCAGGCCTGTGTTTCCTCTAACCTCCATCCCATCCACCCCTGACAGCTGCGAGATACGCTACAGTGACCGCAAACCTCCAGGCCGAAACTGTGAAAACCGGAAAATTCTCTAATGAGCACGAGTTATTGCCTTGAACGGATATTAGTAATGAATTATGAAGCATCATTAGGGAAGTGGGGTGCAATGGTGGTTAGAGAGTGTGTCTCTCAAGCAGAAAGTCCTGAATCCAATCATGTCAGACAGCAAGATCTCATGGGGTGCAATTATGTAGCTGACTAGGCGCTTTAATGGCTTGAAGCGGTGAGGTAAGCAAAATTACGAGATTCTTCCTCTCCTTGGATATCACAAAACGACTGTAGGTGTTACTCCATCCGTCCATTTGTGGTCTTCTCTGATGTTCATGTTTGCCTGAGAGACATGTTATAGGACAGGGATCAGGTGCTGGTGCATTCATTGTGGTGTAAAGGGTGCAGAGAGGAAATTGTCCCGCCAGCCAAGTCTCTGTGAATTGTGTCAGAGTCTCCACCGGGGCCACGGAGTCTCCCTAAATCAGGCCCAGAAGCTGCCGGGACCCTTGCATCTGGTCCTGCTTAAGGCAGCCCCCAGCCTCTACCCAATAACAAAACAATCATTTGCTTTTGCTTCAGTTTTCTACCACAGCAAAGCTGCGGAGAGGCGCGAGGACAAACTGCTGGGTGTGCCTGAAAACAGTCAGGGTTTGGAGAAAAAACACACACAAAAACATTAGTAAACACACATATGGAGACTCATGCACAACGGAGAGAGAGAGAGAGGGAAAGGGGTCAGCTTTGCCTTGCCCCCTTCTTTGTAGACATTCCTTGAGCACCTGCACTCACTTAATATTTTGGCAGGGGTGGAAAAAAAGCTCCTCTGCTCAGCGCCTGTCATGTTTGTTCACTGAAGGAAACAAGCTTGGTTTTAATTAGAGCCCATGCCAAGAGTTGAGGTAATTGCCACTCTGTATGCCTTGCTTTCTTTTTATAACTTTTTTTTTCTTCTGTTGCCTCATGTACTTTAAAAAAGAGCTTACAGAAAAAAACATTATGTGTCTGAGCGTGCGTTCATTCTGGTCAGTGGGTACATCCATGCTAGCAATCGGATATATGGAAAAAAGATCTGCACCGCCTTGAGTGTAGCCAGAACAGTGTTGCCATCAGTTACAGTGAGCATATGTGATGAGGAACATCATCATTTGGATAATTGTTCATCCAAAACTCACCACGCTGAGGCCCAGGTTTTGTCCTTGTCGGGTCCAGGGGTTTCGCTCTTACTTCATCCCCAATCCCCTCTGTGCCTTCTTCCCACCTGTAACCCAGCTGTGGCCTTGTGCAGCTCATTAAAATTCCCACCAAATGATTTTGACAAAACACCAACAGCTGCCTGATGGAAGACCTTCATTACACAAACATGTAAACACGCTTATTTACATATAGATGTTCATCCCTGTTGGGAGCTATTGGCGCCAACATGCTTACGTATACTTAAGGTGGCCAAGAAATCTTGACGTTTTGGCTTCTGTATGTGCTCTATATGTGCTGTATAGTTTTATTTTATAAATGCAGTATGTGCTTGCTTCATTGTCTTGTGTTGTATCTATTTCCTTTTTATGAGTTGCAGTGTTACTCTCTCACTCTTACATTGTCATGTCCTCATGCAAGAATAGTTGATTGTAATGAAATACAGAATTTTGACATCCATCAGCATGCTGCTCTGCTGTGTTTTATCACACTTTTGGCAACCAGTGACCAGAGCTGAGAGAAAGATTTTTTGATTTGTCTTGTCTGTCAATATATGGATGGGAATCAGGGATGAAATTCCTTGACGGGGCCTCAAATGACTTGAGCACATGCTTAGCCTTTTGGAGAGGCTTTTATTTTGATTTGCACCAGCACTGGATGGAAAGGAGCCTGCTTCATCTCTCTCCATCTCAGCCCCTGTGGACCAGTCATAGCCTTGCTCTAGTCCAGCGATGAGACGCCACAGCACTGATTTACTATTCGGAGGTTAGTCATCGCCTGTGGATACAAAGACAATTGAATTATGTTCTTGGACCGGCCACTACAGGGCCATAGCAGTTCAGGACGGACAAGAGAGGAGGATAGGTAGAAAGATATGTCTGATCCCTCTTATTGCTTCGGGCGACTTCCTGTTTCTCAGAGTGATGTTTCATGTGCCGATGAAAAACAGAAACGGGTGTGCTGTTCTCAGTCAAGGCCGTATTAACATATTCCTAGAGATGTCAGCAAAGTTCACTGTCAAAGGTGAGCTGTGCTTTGAGGAACTATAGTGCTCAGGTGTGTATTTCATGCCTAAAATAAAATAAACTATATTTAGAGAATGCAATGGAGCAAACTGTTTCTTGGTTATTTCATTTCCTTTTCGTTAATAACATCATGTTGTTAGTTTTGAAGCAAAACATATATTAGCTGTGCAGTGGCCCACATTATCGGCCTTTTGTGGAAGATTTAACCCTCAGTCATGTGTCAGGTGAAATAAATTGCAAGAGAAAATGTTGCTTATTCAAATGTTTTTAATTGCCAATGCACTGACGTGTTGGCAGGACGTCCGTGGATTTTTAAGGACAGTGCTGTTTAACCCATTTCCTATCACTTGTTGATATTCAATTGAAAATGCACATTAAAATCACGGGACACAAACAGATTGAAAACATTTGAAAACATCTTCAAACCTAAAAAACATTTAACGAACAAATCTGTATCTGGATTTTGGTTGGGTTGAGTGGCCTTTGCACTGGGGGTGGCCCACAGTGGCATGTTATGGGTATTGGTTGTTACACTACTTATTCTGTTTTCCAAGGAGAACACAGCTATCTGTGCCCTCAACATCCCAGGACACAGAAGGTGAGCTGAACACCTGCCCAAATAAATCTACTGTCTGTTCCAGGATCTCCAGCGCTGCGTGGAAAGGCCCGTCTTTGTCCAGCAGGAGCTGCATGTGGTTCAGATCTTAAGAGAGTCATAATGACATTGGCGATTGGGGTATTAACAGGCCCCCGCAGCTGTCAGAAAGCGATGGACCCTGGGAATGCATGACGAAGTAACCGCTTGCCCTCGGCCTGTGGGTTGCAGTATGTGTTAATGTCGTTACACACAGCGTGCATATGTCTTCATCCCCACGAGTGTTATATGGATGGACGCCTCACTTCTTGTCCAAACACACTCACAGCTATGGCAGCACATCAGCAACTTCCTCCTTTGACCCATTTGACTGTTTTATGAAAAGTATCAGTGTGGAAAGTTGAGTGCTGTTGGGCTACATTTTTGAACACATGTTGAAACACAGTCAATGACTGGATTCAAGATAAACAAGACAGCATAACAAATATAATTTCAGAGCCAAAAATCCCTACAAAACATAATCTGCTTTAAATCATTCTGAAGAGATCCCCTCTGTGCCAAAGAGACATTTGGAGTCCTTTCAATACATCGTGTGACCCAAAAATAGCCTGGTGTTTAGGCAAAGGGATCTATAGGGCATTTAAAGGTTCCTTCTGTTCATGAACCATGCTAAAGTACCTCCTGTCCGGGGGCTGATTCACGAGCAGGGGTCAGTCCTGCAGAGTATATATCAGGTTCACAGTTTGTTGCTTTTAGCAGCTGTTGTTGCATTCAAGAGACTGAGTTCCTCCTGCTGAATCACAGGCATGAGTGAAGGGAGGGGGGCGATGTCCTCAAGGGCCCTAACACACTGGCAGATTAGTCAGGACCTTCACTAGGTACCACAACCCGGCCCAAGAGGGGTTATATGTTATTCAAACCACGCCCACGCCGGTCTGTCTCCAGGCTGGCAAGGAAGGCAGCCCAGGGTAGGTGGTCCGGCCCTGTTTACCCCTTTAGCCGCATGCACAGGGCTTCTTTAAACAAAGTGGGGGCCTTCACTAGCTCCTTCCCCTCCGCCTGTGGACGTCATCAGGCAGTCGCGTGTTGATGTGGCGTCTTACTGGAGAACCATTTACTGTGCCCATCACAGAGGGAGGGAGGGAGGGAGACGGAGAGAGAGAGAGAGAGAGAGAGAGAGAGCTGTTGCCAGCTGCAAGACTTAGACCACAGCAGCCCCCATGCCAGTTGTTTGACCAGATAACTGTGGGTCAAAAAGGTGGCAAAACCACGTCAAATTCTTGGCTCCGTGGTAGCTCTGATTAAAATTTGGATCCTAAAGTCAAACCCTCCAACTAACCAATTATTTACAGCAGGTGAAAAAAATATCTGTATAAAGAACTACCAAAAATATACGTTTCAAACATCTCTTCGGTTTGCCTCATTGGCAACATTTCCCCTAGGTTAAATAAGGACAACTTCAGAGAAGTATCAAAAGGCTTTGAAGAAACTGGTATTATCTGTCTCTCCGAAACAAAGGGTCCAATCAGTGCGACCAAATGACCTGCACTTTATCTCTTGGAAACCAGGACCTTGCTATCAAGTCATACTGAAGTCTTTTCACAGGAATTTTAACAGCAGAAAATCTCTTTCTGGCGCACCACTGTCACTGATACGAGGCCATATCCATATCAGTCAAGAGCAGTTGAATGACTCATTAGTAGATGCCATGAAGGCCACTTGGCTACCCACTTTATCATTAATCAAAGCCCTGTGACCCTAATGGTAAGCAATAGTGTGTAACAAGCAGTGCTATCTGAGTGCTTTGATCAAGCACTGGCCTGTTCTCTATCACACAGTTGGGTGGCCTTGTGTTTAGTTGGCCCTGCCCGGTCCATGGGGACAGGGTTTTGAAAAGGTGGCTATCTCAAATGTCCTCCCCTCCTCCATATCATTCTTCTGCCCCCCAGACCCCCCCCCCCCCCCCCAACCCCATTTCTCCAGCAGATGAAAGCTTTAAGAGGGCACGCTGGTCTGATCCCAACCGCTGACATGAATTTTTGATCAATGGCTGGTGCCTCTGAAGGGCCTTTTCCAACACTGCTCCGCTCACCAGTCTCCTCGCTCCTGATGGCAACCCCTTCCACTCCTCCCTTTTCCTCTCACTCTAAAGCTTAGGCAACTCCAAATGTCAATGATGTTAGTTTAGCCATTGTACACGGCTGGCCGCATCTGAATGGCTGACTTGTCCCCAGGCCAGCCCCCTACAATGGCCTCCTGTCTTACTCTGACTTATTCTCAGCATTTTCCCCCCTCGATGAAGAGAGGGCTCTCTCTCTCTCTCTCTCTCTCTCTCTCTCTGGAACTCTTTGGCGCTGCTGAGAATCCTGGAGCTGGAGTTAAACTGGAGGAGAGGGAGCAGGAGATCAAGAGAGAAGGCCAAAACCAGAGAGAGAGGGTGTGAAGGAGAGATGGCGGTCGGCAGGTCAGCAGGGAGGTGGACCGTGACAGGGCAGTAAGCACTTTTATAACCAGAATTGTTACAGTGTGCTCTGCCAATAATTACCAGCCTTGAGGAACGGCGGTAAATCTGGCTTTCACAGACCTGCTAAGCTTGTTAGTGTGCTTAAATCGGACAGGGAACGAGTGTGTTGTAGCGCTGAAAGAATTGAGGACTGAGAAAATGCGCACCCGCTTCCATAATGAAGAGTGACGAGAGGACTTTGGGTGGGGAGAGGGGGGCACTAATCATACATGTATGTTAAATGAGACCACAACTCAGACTGCCTCCATCTACGTTCATAGAGCTGAAGGCCAAGTGGTTGTTGAAAAGAAAAGATGGGGAAAAAGGGTGGAGCCTTATTCAGACCCAGAACTTTTAGAATCAAGCACAATTATTTATAATATTTTTAGATAATAGATGATTGATCTTCATCATTAGGTCTTATCATGGTTTGAGTCGGTGGAGACAAGGCAAAAAAACAAATGTTTTCTTTGTGTGAATAGCGAGCCTGTGTGTGTTTCACCTAACACAACAGTAAAACCAGTTGATTCTATTGTTTCCCTCCAAAACATTCTCTTTTTCTCTCTTTTCTCTCCTTATTTATGAACCAGTATCATACATTTTACACCACTTTGCCCTGGGGAAATGTTGCAACTATATTTACACACGCTAACACATAAGCAGCCTCTGAGAAATACCTCCCACTTAACAGAATCCAGAGCATCCAGGCCACCAACCTGATTCAGGGACCCCATTAAGCTTATCAACTCCGCTTTTCTCAATATCTTTGGCTATGTGAAACAGATTTCATTCAGTCAGATCGGAAACAAACAAAGACACAAGCACAAATACAACTTACAGCCACTTTCTTTTGATGGTTTCTATTGACCTTGAACATCTATTTTACAGTTGAACATAAAATGTAAGAAAAATCATTCCACAAGAAGAGGGTTTTTAGTAGCAAGAAGAATTGCACATTTTTAATTAATTGCCTACTTTCTGCATGAGTTTTGTGTGCTGCCATCTACTGATGTCTCATTAAATTGCTTGGATTTTTGCTATCTGGGAGTCAGGAATGTCCACATCTGGAGGGCACATGCCTTCTGAGACAGATGAACGAGGGGGAAGAGGTCACCCAGGCCTTTTAATGCAGATTAAAGAAGAAAAGTGAAGAACAACAGGGATGAACAAACCTCTAAAGTGGCTCCAAGGCCGGACAGCACAGAGTCAGACTGATTAGCATCACTCAGACATGTGATGACAGGTTGCTCTTTTTCTACAAAGAAACAGGAAAGAGCCTGAAGGAACTGACCGTCAGTAAAAAAGCCCTGCTATTTAACTGCATGTATATGTGGTTACATTTATGATGTGGGATAAAAATCGGACTTCCGTACTTTAAATTAAGACTTCATTGCAAAGCCTTTTTCTCCTACTGAGGATTGTTAAAACCTGACCATCCTGCTTTAAAAGTAGATGTGTTACGTGACGTGCCGCTTGTGTCGATTCTTTGTTCCCACTGGTCCTCCGCTACTCGCTCTGCTCAAACATGTTTCTCTCTCCCTCCCCTGAATTCCCTTCTTTCAGAGGGAGGTCAGAGGTCAGGGACTGTGACCTACCCTGGGGGTGGGTAGAGGACTCACCCTCCTTCCCTTCTTTAAGAGATGGGCATTCCTACCCATCTCTTTATTTTGTATACACCTGAGTCCCTTATTCTCTCTTGGATCAACTGACAGAGTGCAGAAAGAGCTGCAGTATCCAGTTTCCAGCTGTATTTTGGATAGTTCAAACGGATCAATAACTGCTCCACAGCTGGTCGGGTGGAGTCCTTGTGCCTTACAAACAAATAGGAAAAATGGAAACAACGGAAACTTTACTGCTCACTGAGTTAAAAACAAATCTAATGGACATTATGAGGCCGGTTTATAACGGAATTATGTCCATTTACTGAAAATGTTAAGTAGTAATCTCTTTCAATTTTCCACATCCATAAGACAGGTTTTACCACAACTTCAGGAAAGTTATCTCAGATGAAGTCAGGCCTCAGAGGTACAACAGACAGTGTATGATTGTCCTCTCTGCACTCATATGCTCAGGTGTTTGCCCTCTGCCTCGACACTGGTACCGGTCCGCCGCGTGTTGGCTCAGACGAGTCCTCTGAACTCTGCAAAAGATCCATTTGCGTCACACGTCTCTTGTTCCCTCGGCCAAAAGCAAAGTGTTGCTGGTGCTGCATTTGTTTCTCTAACGCGTTTAAACAACTTGCCTGGTCTCCACTCCTCATTCCTCATTTTGATAAATCAGAAAAGCAAAGTATTTTTCTAAAGCTTATGTCTCCTCACTTTGCGCCGAGGGAATGTTTACAATCCCTTCCAAAGAAATACAATGTCTGTAGGCCGTCTTTGAACGAAATTTGAAGGTTCATCCAGTTTGAAATGGTCTTCTGTGTTAATAATTCTATTTTATTTTTTGTTTTTTAAGAACATCATTTTATCAACTTCTCTTCCATGTTTTAATGTATACTTTTGCTTTAAAGTCAGTTGTGCCAAATTATACTTCTTCTGTGTTTTGTGATTCACACCTAAGCCAAAAATCAAACAGATAGAATACTAATCCAAATATTGACACACTGTAAGACTGGAGCTGAGGTTAAGATTGCTCATAAACTGTTGAATTCATACTTTTCATGAGTTTGATGAGAGGGAGATTCTGCCCTTAAGCTGTTGACATTCCTTTGCTCCTCAAATGCAATTATCTTTCCCCATTTGTCTGTTTTTGTTTTCCCTGTCCTTGCCTCCTGTTCTAATTTCCTGTTTTGAGCTACACCAGGCTTCAAGCCCCTTCCCATAAGTATGGGAGTGTATCTGTTATTTACAGCCCCCAGGGGCTACCTGTCATTCTCACAGCGCAATTCTGATTGCCATGGTGACACCCGAATTCCACAGTGCACAGGTCCCGACCCCCACCCGCTCCACCATAAAGCTCTGACCCTTCACCTCCACACCTGGGGATGCAGGTCACCAAACGTATCGCCGTTGGTTAGAGACGGGAGGAGATGTAGACGGCAGCGCAACAAAACCGGCATATTGATTAAGCTCATTCGTCGATTGCTTCTTGACTTCTTTTCTAAATGTTTCTCGTTATTATGATGATTCTCTGCACCCAAAAAGCTATTTATAATTCATGAAGAAATGATGGCCATGTGAAAAATGTAACAACAAAAACAGTAACTATTAGTCACTTGCCAAAATCGACCGTAGTGCCTTGCAACCTAAAAAGCACTTTTTTTAAATGTCGAGGTTTCTATTTTCATTAGGTCAAAATATAACTTTTAAGCCAGAATGACAGTTTGTGGCCGTGTCACCTGAAAAATTATTTAATATTTAATGAACAGATTGAGAAATATTTATATATAACACAACGCAGTTGGTCTGACATATCTGAGGATCTGTTTCATCCCTGTGTCTGTTTCCCTCTGTGGTCTCCTCGGTGCAGCAGCGTGAATGTGTTTGCACATGTTCCTTTACAGACTGAGTGAACACTTCTAAAATTGGATATATACTTTTTCTCTGTGTGCCTGTATAGGTGTGTCTCTTCAGTTCACCATTGTGGACCTGTTGCTATGGATATGGAGGGTGCTAGAAAAGGAAAAGACATCAGAAGGTGATAAGAGGTTACACGCTGTGAACTTGTGACCTCCCATTGGAGGCCGAGTTACAAAGTTACAGGCAGACTGTTAAAATCTGTTAATCTGTTGACAACATCATAAAAATCTAAGGATATCATCTAATTTCTTCCATTTACCACTGAAAAATAACATGGTTTTCACCTTCATCTTAAAGTCTAAATCATGCTGTAACTGTTGGTAGAAAGGAGCACATGTCTCATTGTTGATAATGAAAGCAGACTTATCCTGTTAAATATGCGCAATAAGAATCTGTTGTGTGAATGGAGAATGGAGAAAGTTGGGTGAACAAGACAACACCTCAGGCTGGATTACTCTATAATTACAGGGTTTCAAGCTTTCTCCCACTCATATTTAGCAATGTAATAGTTTGCTCCTGCAAATATATTGGCCCACCTGGCGCTACAGTGTAACTGTAGAAGCAGAGTATTGTTGTGCAGAGGTGCCCTCTTGTCTACTCATGATTGAATGGACTGTGTAGCGTTGAAGAGAGAAATCCAGGCAGACATAATACAGTCATGGAGGGAATTCATCAGCCACTGAGAGAACTTGTCTTGAACTTTTAAAACTGTCTACATAAAATCCGCCCTCCAATACGTTTACACTGTTGTCTGCAGTGTTCAGTTCCATGGAAGTCTCTGACCACTTAATGTATTTCCTGTTGTGTTAAATCCACTTTTTGTGTTTCCATTTGCACTCAATCCCTTTGGATATCGTGTGGGTTGTATGCATGCTTGAAGAAACTGATAGCATAGCAAGGGCAAGAAAGACAAACACGTTGGAAGATTTCTCACTTCATGGAGATTAAAGGTTTGTCCAAAGTGGTTGGTCTTTTTTTTAAATGGAGAAAATTGAAAAGGAAATCCCAAAAATAATATCACACAATTATTATTAAAACTGAAGGAATACCACACTGACGTCCTTATTACCATAAAGAGTAACCACCAGAGGTGTGGACTCGAGTCATGTGACTTGGACTCGAGTCAGACTCGAGTCATGAATTTGATGACTTGAGACTCGACTCGACAAAACGTACAAAGACTTGCAACTCGACTTGGACTTGAACACCGATGACTTGTGACTTGACTTGGACTCGAGCCTTTTGACTCGAGAAGACTTGCTACTTCCCATGAAAACTGGGGGAAAACATTTTCACACCGCCGCGCTGTTTATCTGCATCTGTCAAAAAAATATGCGCCACTTGTATGCAGAGAGCGCGCGCTGCCTGAACAACATCCAATCACTGCAGTCCATTTGACCGTATCAACGAGACAGCTCGTTCATGGTTACAAAAATCGGGATTTTTGAACCCGGATTCAGACTCCGATGGAAATCCTCGCCAACATTATGTCAACGTCCGTTTTAAAGTAGTGTAATGAGCTGAGTTAATGTTATTAGTTAATCAGTTATGCAGATGTTGCATGTGTTCACGTTATGCTCCGTTACCAGCTGTAGTTACGCGAGACAACCCGAGTTTTGGGGGGCGTGTATGCGGAAGTGTTCGTTCGGCGTGGTGACGGCCAACAGTGACCGAAGTTGAGTTGTTTTATATAAATAAAGCCAGTCATCGCCTCCTTATTTACGCTGCAGCATTGGGGTGAGCGTTACAGTACTATAACACAGTCACAGTCGATCCACCATTACCCTTCCCTTCGTAGTCTAGGTCTGTGAGGCAGCGCACCATCACCCAGGGTTCCCCGTCCCCACTATAATAAAATGACTTGAATTGACTCGAAAATAAAATGGCCCGACTTGTGACTCGACTTGAGACTTGTTGGCCTTGACTTGTGACTCGACTTGGGACTTGCTTCGTCATTGACTCGACTTGACTCGGGACTCGAGGGCAATGACTTGAGACTTGCTTGTGACTTGCATAACAGTGACTTGCTCCCACCTCTGGTAACCACACTCTCTACTGGTTCTTTAACAGTCTGTTAACCCATCTGTTGTGTTTGTAAAGGTTATAGTCCTGACCAGGAGCCCTTCACAAGCTCTTTCCCCGCTGGAACAACCGGTCAGTCTTGTGGTCCAGATCTAATTGGGCAGACATTATTGTTGGCTGTGAGACCAGGTTGCTGGTCTAACGCATGGTGCCAAGACGCCAATCAGAACTCTCTGCTTTCCCTCTCACTGTCACCCCGGCTGCTCGACACCCGTGTGACGCCCACCTGTCCATCAATGTTTGTTTGCCCGTCTTCTGAGCTGTCTGCTGTTGGGCCAAACCACACAACCATCTGCCCTGGGCCTGGCTCCTGTCCTCTGAGACATGGATCATCAAATTGTTATTCCAGTATAAACCTCAGCAGAACTTCTCAAAACCCGGCGCTCTGGCACACTTCCTTATTGTCTTGGACACGTTAGGAGGGAAAGTTTGAAGTACTTTTCTGTAAGAACGATTCCACCCCTTGCAGTTGTGAGGTTAGAGGACCAACATATCTGTTGTATAAGCACGGAGAACAAGTGGTTACATACCACATGCCAACTGACCATCCAATACCTTTTGTTTAAATGTTTTGGGTACTGCTTTTATTTTTTATACTAATGCTAATTTAGTTTTAATCATCATTTGTTGTTGTTGTTGTTTTTTGTGTTTTGCATTTGATTAAACTTCTGTTTACATTTCCAATATGGCTCTTCCTGCACTATTCAATTTGACTAATTTTATTGTTCAGAACTTTCTAAAGTTGCTCGTGTAGCTACACTATATCATTCCACACTCATGCATACGTACATGCAGTATCTGAGTAGGAAATGTATCTATTTTTGTCCTCACATTCACACCTATAGTTTCCACTTTACAGAAGAACATCTAACAACCCTTTAACCTGCAACCTCTCCATCAACCTCTTTTCCAACAATCCTTTTTTGCACTGTTTGTGCTCTTCCCTCCTCTGTTGTCTTTCTTTGAAAACAGCTTTCAATATCCTGGGCAGCCGTCTTCAAAGGGAGCGGGCGGGGGGGCGAAAGGCTGAGTAGGATGCCAGAGGCGCAGAGACAGCTGGGAGGCAGGAGACTCCGAGACAAGATCAAAGGGTTTGAGTTTCTGCTCGGCACAGACACGCTGTCATTCTCTGAGCTCCTACCCCTGCTGCTTTCACACCAACATGCACACACACACACATATATTCCGAACTAAAGACAAACAGAACGATGTATACATAAAAGTTATACACACAAACTAAAAACATACAGTGAATTATTCGTAATTTTAAACCTCCCACAAAGATAACTTCAGCGTAAACTTTTCCAGAAACACCTGTCATGACTCGGCACCCTGCGACCCAGCAGCAGAGGTCTTCTGAGGCTGCAGAACTTTCATTCCCAGGTGATGAAGTGTTGAGGGAAGAGTGAAAATGATGTTATTGAATTTGCATAATGTGTTGACTTTGGAACTGATACTAATCGGCTTGAAGGAACACAGGACTTTTTTATTGGCAGCTATCTTGCTCAACACTTTTTAGTGATTAATGCATACAAACTGACTTGAAACATCTGTCCTGCTTTGTCATCCAACTGTGTTTTGGCGGAGCATTTGGGTTTTGGCTTGTCTAATGCTTGACGGCTTTGTTGGCCTTCGGAGCCAGACCAGGTAATGTCCCATTGGCTTTTGCGATGCTGTCAGAAGCTCACAAATATGAGAGGCTTTTGACGACTCTAGCGCCAAATTGCAACACTATCTCTCTACTTAATCATACCTTTCTAGTAGCCTTTAGAGCTCAACTAACAGGAAAACAAATTACATCTCGAAGGCCTTGTTCAACTCGTCAACTACAGACCATGGATCCGTGCCTTTATAAAGGCATTATAAACTATTCTACGAAGGCTCCATTTAGTGGCACCAGCATTTCAATAAACTCCAATATGAACAATCTTGCTGCACAAGTGGACCATAGGAGTTTATGGATTAGTATAAAGTGTATGAGAGTATGCTAAGGGGTGTGCTTGGGGGGAGATGGATAGGTTAAACAAACTGGACTTTCATTTGAGAGACTTGCATAAGTGTCACGTACAAAACTAATTTGTGCCTTAAATTTGATTGTTGTGTAAGTCGTTAGTCATCAAGAGTTTTGGTGAGGCAAGATGCTAGTTGCTCGCTAGTTAGGTGATTTGCTAGTAAGTGAGGTTAATGCCAACGTTTTTCCAAGTCCTGTGCTCACCTCAAGTCTCACCTCAAAAACCAGAGTGTTGACTGCTCTCGTATTCCCAGTGCATCTAGCACTCTCAAAGAAAAATATGCAGGAGTGGCGGAGGAAAGCCTGAGATTGAGTATGAAAGAGAGAGTGGAAGAAAATGAGACAGTAGGGACTCCAGCTAGGGAGGGGCAGGGGGGCGGGGGAGTTAGGGTGAGAGAAGAGAGTGAGAGAGAAAGAGAAGGGGGGAATGGCCTTTGTTAATCCCTCCACATCTGGCTTCTATTAGGATGTGGGGGCCACTAAAATAATGTTTTTCACCCTACAAGCCTTTCTGTGCTATAAATTACCCACCAGCCACTGTGCCTTCTTTACTAAAACTCTTTCAGTGAGCCGGTTTTTGTTTCTCAGGCAGAAGACAATTCCTCCCCACTCTTCTTGTGCTTTCTCGGTCTAAACGCAAGCGCAGTGAAGAAAGGGATCTCTTCCTGTCTACACACTTCCTGGTTGTAAGCGTCGTTCTAACTTTGCCGATCTCACTTGGATTCATTCGTCCTCAGGAGATGGTAGATTACAGCTCGTACATGGAAGGACTTTGGAAGTAATGCCTTGTAGTTTGCTGATAGGGCGACTCCCATCTCAACTTTACTTCAGTGGGTTTCATTTTCTGTGCTTGCCGATGAATGAAATGCTCACGACAGGACGAGTGGCTTATATCTCGTACGGCATTGTGTTTCATCAAAAAGGCTGTGACGTGGGAGCATGCTATTCCTGCCATGATACATTCTCACACTAGCAAAACTCACTGTGCCTAAAAGCACAACAAACTGCACAGGGGCCTTGGCATGTGACGAGCCTTTAAACTGGACTCTGAAAGGCCAGATCAGTGGCCCCCTTCAGTCCCTCAGCAGTGAGATGGTCAGCCAGGTTGGATCTGTCAGAGGCTCATCACCAGGGGTTAAGCAGAGTTCAATGTGCAGAGGTGCATAAAAGTAGTGGGATTGCATACATGATGCTGGAGACATGAGGTCTGATGGCTGCTGAGATGGCAGGGGCCTCGTGGAGGAGGAGGGAGGGAAGCCGGTGGAAGGGGTGAAGGGCGGCAGGTCAGTGCCTCTTCACCAGTAACACCAATTAGATAAATAAGAGCTGACAGCCTAGGGGATGAAAGGGAGAGAATCGACTAATGCATAAATTCAAGTGGTAACGATGAACTGGTCGAACCTGATTTTATAGCTATTAAGCACCTGTTTTAGGGGGGCAGCGGGCCCTGCCAGGAAGCCAGGGCTTCTACAGGTGATCCCCGATACCCGGGAACATCTGCTCTGAAACCAGAGCCACAGAACGGCCTACTTCTTTGATGACAGAGCAATTACTTGAGAAACGCTTGTAGGCATCACGCAAAGTAAAAACAGTGAATGAGAAAACCTGGACACAGTTGACCATCAAAAAGCAAGATTCAGATTATCTTACCTGCTAACCTGATGGGGCAGATGTTTTGCTTTGGCTCAGTTTACAGAGATCAAATAGGAACCAAAGTGCTCTTACCCATCCCGTCTGCTTCACTAAAGAGCAACACTCGTCACCTCAAAAGAAAAATGGCACTTTACATGTTTTCTATTGCCATCATCAAGGGAAAAACTGTGTGAAGAAGAGAGAAAAGAAGGTATCGTTTATCAATTGAGCAGGATTCATGGACAATAATGGGGCAACTTTTGGCAGAGAACTCAACTTTTCAGATTTTGAAGTCCTACTGGCAAAACAACAGGATCATACGAGCCTGAAGAGGCGATTGTGCGGACGTATTTCAGCACAGCGTAATTCTAGATGGTCAAGGTCTATCATCGGAGTGGAGGGTATGTCATCCATGTGCGGGTACACATTGTGTCAACAGGTCCTTTGCTGCATTTTCAATGTTTTCCCTGTGTCTTCTGTCTGTCCCTCCATTACCCCGTCTCGTAATTACCTTCTGCATAACCCAATCCTTCCTTTGCCTTTCTGCCAATTCCTCAGATGTTCAGAGAGAGCCATTGTCATTAGCCCGCTGAGACTGGCAGCACACAGGATTGACTGTCTTTAGGGTTAGGGGTTCTTTAGATTTATAATTCATGAGGTACCTTTCTGTGGTCTGATCATAATGTATCGGAAAACTGCTGTTGCTTTGTTTGCACATTGCAAGTGTATACTCAGACTGTTTGTCTCAGCTTAGAGCGGGAATGTCTAAATAAGAGATGAGGTACGAGATAGACGGTTTGAGCGCTGAGGTTGCGGTAGCGAGTCGTCCCACCCTTCAAAGCCCTTAGATTCTAACATGGGAATGTCCATATTTTTTCTATGGAAAGAAAAGACCCAAACAATCTTTCAAACGGAAAAGTAGATGTATGTCAACCATGCTCAGGATATTAAAACCCTGGTCATTTTTCTGTCATGATCCATGGGATTATTTGTATGGATGTGGGGTCTGTGAGCGGGTATGAAAAAAGGAGGCTATCCTGCGACGCAGGGGTCTAAGATATCAAAGCCAGAAGGTTGTGGGGAGGATGGAGAGGGTGGATACAGCGGGAGAATTTCAGGGCAGTGGGGGTTGGCTTTTGTTATAGCCCCCTCCGCCAGGATCCTCTGAAAAGATCATTGCGCCGGCCAATTCGTCGCGGCTCCAAGCTCTTTCCTCTGATTGGTTAATGCCACCAAGCAGATGTTGGAGCTACAGCAGGGGGTTCGGATGATTCCAGCTCCCTACTCTCACACCGCAGGACGGTCTCACAGCACCAGCAGCTCACACTCACAACCTGCTGAACCAGGGGCCCACAGGCCCACAGGCCCACAACACACTCCTCTCGCACGGGTGACTCTCAAAGCCAGGCTCACACTTTGAGCGGTTCACTTGTGCTTCCTTACATCAAAGATGAACATAAATGCTTTCCTCTTAAACTCGGTTTGCTTATAGAATGTATTATGTGTGCTCACTGACCATGTGTGAATCCACTTGAAGGAGCTATTGACAAACTGAACATTTTGTCACGGGGTCACAGCTCTACACCTTGTTGACAATAGATTACAAAATGCACATAGAGCTACTGCAAAAATTGAAAAAAGAGTCCGCCCCCAAAGACGTTTTCAACAAAAGTGAGGCAGATTGTCTTTTGCAAGTCAAAAGACAATCTGCCTGCATTCAATATAAAACCTTTAATCATTTGTTTTGTGTTTTGCTTTGATGAAGTCCTGCTTTTTCCCCTAACGGAGCTAACTGCCTGAGATAAAAGGAAAAAAAGATGCCCAAGGCTAATATTAAGACCTAACTTCCCTTTGAGCAACTCAATTAGTGTGATTAGTGTAAGGATTGCTTGACTGTGTGTCGTTTGAGTTATCCTGTTTCCTGTTCCAATAGCTCTGTGGCTCTTTATTTCTATCTTTTGCTTGTCTGCAACAGCAGATAAGAGTACATATAGTAGTTTTGTAATTACTCTGCTTTGCATCAAGAGACTGATGCTTGCTGAAGGTCCTGGGTCACACGCAAGCCCTTTCAAGCAAAGTTTGAAGGCAGATATGCTATCTGGAAACATCTGCAGGCTCTGGAGCTAAAACAGTTTCCATAATGTCCCTCCTTTGGTTGGCTAAAGCTGCAGAGAAAATGGCCATCTGGACCATCTTCTGTTGTTCCCTTTTTCTTCCATGTGTTTTCATATGCCAACACAAATATATCAAAAGGAAGACAAAACTGTTTTTCGATTTTAGATTATTCCACTTCTGGTATGGCCTATTTGCCATTCCACTTAATTTGGATAAAAATGTCTTTGTGTTTTTTCCACTTTTTGTTGCACATTTTTGATTTTCCTGCTGTTTCAACCCATGCAGAAACAAGCAACTAATGCCTAGTGATTTAAAGCAGGAGGCGTGCACAGGATGGAATTTCTGATTGATTGAAATAATGAACAGTTCAGTTTGTCAACGTTAAAGCCAAAGGGTCAAAGGGCAATGCTTCTCTAAGAACAGACAGGAGTTGTCTTATCCACTAAAAATCTGCCTGCTGTGGCTCAGGCTCATGTGCGAGTTTGGTCTCTTTGAAGCTCGGCGCTCCCGTAGGTGTAGCATGGCGTGACTCAAGCTGAACAGGGTGAGGAGACCTAAGAGCGGAGACGTTCTGGTTGTGGTTATCGGTGCGCTATATGCTGGCATCCAGGCAGCTCAGCATGCTACAGAGATAACAGTCCCTCAGAAGGGAGAGCGGGGGAGAGTGAGTCAAACCATCCACCTTTTAATACAACGTGACCAGGCCTCCACCCAGACCTCCACTGCAGACAATTGAAGTCTGAGCCAGTAATGCACATCTGTGACTTATTTTATTGCTGTTCAATTTTGCGTCGGTATGCGCAAAGGGCAACAAACAAAGCATAGTTGCACCTTGTTCCCATATCCCTTACTGAATACGACTCCCTGCCTCCTCCCTTCTGCCTTCCTCACTCCCCCCACGGGGAGATCCATTTGGGCACACATAGGCATGCATCACAGAGAATGCAAAGGTACAGATCTAATATTGAAGCAGCATTCCAGCCTAGCCCCCACAGGGTAGATGATAGAGTTTTACTTAAAAGAGAAAAGGCATGGGGAGAGACTTCAAGTCTGAAGAGGATATTAGAAAAATACATTGAAGAAAATCCCCTCTGGCAATTTTTTTTTCACTTTCAGGAACAATTTTGTACCCTTCTTTCAGAGGGAAGTGTGCTTAGTTGGGAGGGGGTGGAGGGAAGGGAGGGATGCTGATTTTCTGGGTAGTTCTGAGGCGAACAGGATATAATGAAAACCAACTGGCAGGCCGTCACTATCTATCTATCGTGGTGCAGGAGTGCATTGACATAGAGAGGAAAAACAGGCCCTCTCCTAATCTGGTCAGGCCTGCACTTCTCTTTTTCTTTGCCGGTCTTTCCCCCCCTCTCTCCTTGTGTTTCATTTTCGAGATGGAAAACAGTTCTCAAACTGAGATGATGTTTTCACAAAAGCTGGATGATGTAAGTTGACTCCTGGCTTTTCTGGGGATACAGTACCTTTCTATGTCAGGGAATAGACACCTATTTTTCTGTAAACATCAAGAGTAATGCATAAAAAGGTTCTGTACCTGAGATTGTGAGCAATTGACTTGCCGCTACCAACGGCTCTCAAAGTGGCAGCGGCGCTGTCCGTGCATTGCAGCTAACGGTGCAAATACCACAAACAGTGCAAATTATGGCAAAAGTGATCACACAGCTAACAGTGTTACTGGGGGGTGCTATGCTTCTGCAAGGAAGTTGGCTGGGACGATGTTATCACTTCTAACCACTTCTAACCATTGTGCCAGGCTTACATTGGCTAACAAGCAGTAAAAGCATGAGAAAGACAAATAAAAACAGGTGGGATTTGTAATCACGTATCTCTTTGTGCATTTGAATGTAGGAAATAAGGCCTAGACTAACTCCTCAAATATGTTCTGGGGGGCGGAGGGGGGTCACATTCTGAAGAAAGCTATACTGCTTCCTTTGCGGCAGCTGACTTGTCCAGTTGATGAATATATGCATGTTTGTTTGATCAAGAGTTTCCTGTTTTTTTTCCCCTGTTTTCCCAAAGTTTACTGTCTCTTGGATCAGGGCACCATAGAATAACCATTTTTTCAGCATTTATTTATTATTTGTTTTACAAATTGAATCAAACACAAATATATATAATACATTTATATAAGACACAGAAAAAAGCAGTAAACCTTACCAGAAGCTGACCCTTACTGTATATCTACAACTTGGTGTGGGTTTTTCATAAGGAAGAAAATAAGTGAATTGCATTAATAGACTCACATTAGCCAATGAAATCAGTTTTCCTTGATGCTCCATCAGAGCTTTTCACTGTATAACTCACTCTGCAGAGACATTTTACAGCAAACATATTTTATGGTATGTTTATGGACATAATCATTATGGATTTTAATTGTTCATTAGCAAATGTCTATCAAAGTCCAAACCCTTTTCAAAAAAAATAGCTGCAGTGGGTAACCATGACACTGAAGAAACAAAAACATTGAAAATTAATCAGGCACGATGATACCATTTGGAGCTGACTTTTGATTTTGAACACAATGCATCTTTATGCAGCAAAATGGAAGCACTGTGGTGCCTATTGTTCCTGTGAAACAGTCATGACTGCAGCTCTGTAGTTATCACTCCATCTACCGTTTCCTAATCATCCATCATTAGTAGAGTACAACAGCCTCACCTCATTAACCAGTCCAGGCTCACTTTTCGCGAGAGCCTTTCATTCTCTCCACATTTATTATTGGCTACTTGAGCACTTAGGACCATCACCTCCACTACGTGATTTATAGCATTTTCAGCAGAGATCAGAGACCGGGCCTGTGTTGTGCCTGTGAAGCCGGCAGCCTTTCCTGACACCCCAGGCCGGCCCGGGCACCGGGGAGACACAGCTGGGCCCAACATGGCAAGAGGTGTGAACTGCCTGGCCTTAATGAGCTGATGGAAGAGGCGGATTACAGAAGAGGTCAGAGGTGATGTGACCGGGGCCGCAAAGGCTGGTTTTAATATCCCTGAGCCAGATTAAAACAGAAGAGATTAACTCGATTGATGTGCAGTCACAGAGAATTCCTGTAAACCAAATTGCTCGTTCTGGGACAAGTTGACAGGTAACCTTTGTGTGCCCACCTATACAGAGACAGGGGAAACACTTACTGCAGGAAAAAAACATGAGAATGATCTGTACAGAGCACTGAGGAATATTAGATGGATTGTTGCTGTTGGGACGTGGTCCTTTCTTTACCACAAAATTAATTTTAATTTTACCATTCTTATCATTATCCTCTCACCTCCATGTGCAAAAGTAAAATCATTCCTTTCTACAAACATGTAGCATGATCAATGTCCTCTGCAGGCAATTAATGCACAGTGTTTCCAAAAGACTATTTATCTCTTTATCTCTTACATTATGCTGACTTGGCATTCTCCATTTACAAACAGATACTGTAAGAAGAGAGTCTTTCATTAGTAAATATATGTCCGCAACCACAGCATAATGAGTGTGCAGAGTTAGGGCCATTGTCTGGGTTTTAAATGTTATATGCAGCACAAGCTGCTTGAACAAATTGAGCACACAAGTTCTTTAAATTTATAAATGAAAGGTCTTGTTATCTTCAATAGTTGTGAAAAGCGCGGAATTGGACTTACTAACTTTGGTGTGTGGGGGAATGAACGTGTCAAGAGGAGGTCCAGGGACAGGAAACCGGGAGGATTCAAACGCAGACTTTATTTAAGTAAAAAAACAAAATGTCTATGGGCAAAAGAGAGACCAGGAGTATCAGGACCACAAAGAAGACTCACCAACATAAACTAAAGAACTGACCAGGAGACAAGGGACACACCTCAGATCAAATACACTGGGAAGGTGCAGGTGATTGGACACAGGAGGAAACCATCAGGTACGCAGCAGACTATCACACTCACAGGGGAAAATGCACCAGGGCAGGAAGTGAAGTTAACCCAGGGACATGACAGGCAGGAAACTACAAAATAAAACAGGAAATGAACCGAATCTGTGACACACATTATCTAAAAAAATAATAATATGAGGTTAGTGATGAGGATTTCTATTTCAGAACTATTCACTATTTGTTAAATTTCTGTATACTAAGACTACAAGTCAATTCATGAATTATAAGAAATTTTGATTTACACTATTTGGGATAGGATTTCACAAAAATCTCCATATGTGGAGGAACAGGAGGCAGGTGGTCAAACCACTGGCGTCATGTGTAGCTTGTTATGACAGCTGAAATGGGGGAAGTAAGGGTCGTGTTAGCCACGCTGCCCTGACCTTCTGAGTTGAATCCCCCATAAGCACCCAAAGGGCAACCCGTCATTACCAAAGCAGCCATTTTAAGGCTGGTATGTCACTGTACCTAAATCAGCCTGATTCCCCCTAACCTCCCTGACCTCAAACAGTCCAGAATCACAGATGTCAAACTAGTGTGTTTCCTGTTGGGCCATCAATCCTCCCTAAGAGCCAAAGGCTTCCCTTGCAAATATGTCCTCTTTTTTCTCTCCGTCTTCCTTTTCATGATCTCTGTCTTGATCATGATACAGTGTATCCTGTATAGGTACGTTTCGCAGATATTTTAGAGCCAGAACATTAATGATCTCAACAAACCTATAGGATCCTCAGAACCGATCATAACTTTTTAGTTTTAGTTTTTGTTCACTGAATTTAAAAGACCACTCAATTTAAGAGCAGCATATAAAGCGTCAACACACTCACGGCCTGTACTTACTTACGTTTTCAAATGTAAGTACATGACATTAGCGTCATCAGTGCCATAGCCAACGCGCAGAAAACGCTCGCTGTGAAACCGGTGATCGGCGCCTTTTCTCCGCACATTGCGAGCATTTAGACGCGCGATTGGATGGACCTCCTTTTCTCGTTCCATCATGGATCTGCATGTTTGTACATAGCTCGCCATGCTTTTTACGCAAATGTTGCAAAACAAATATGCCTGAAGTGGGCGCAAAAGCGTATCTGCTGGTGGAAAATGGGATTCAGGGATCGAAGGGACTTTAGTCAAGCAAAGCCTAATTTGAAGCAGAAGCCTTTTTTAACAGCTTTATCTGGCTCCCACTTGTACTGTCTTTCCAGCTGTCCCCATGAGAGCTGCGATTTATGGAACAGAAAGGGGAGTGCAGCCTGCGGGATGGAGCAGATTGTCCACGGATTTAGCTTGTCTCTTTGGCATGAGGGGGAGAAAAAAAGGATACGGACGAAGCTAGGTGAGACAGCGTTACGGGGCAGGAGGAAGAGAAACGTCATGAAGACATCAGTGTCTTCGCTTCACATACTTTACCAACAGCCTATCCTGTTACAAGGGAAGTCACTCCTCTGGAGTTTGACTGAACTCAACAAAGATAGTGGTCAGCGTTGTCTCTGTAGTTTGAGAGACAAAACATAAATCAATACACTATGTTTACTTTCGGTACATTTTCCTGCGGCTCCACGGTGACTATCTGGTGATATTCTACAGTGATTGTGCGCCTGGCTCCTCCTGGGGGCTGTGACTGAGGCTCCACATCCGAAATAGCGGAAGAGGGATAGACGCTATCTCGCTGGATGGTGTGGTTGACCTGTGCAAAGCACAAACAAAAGTGCTACTCATCCCAAGATGAGGGCGCTGTCTATATCGGGAGAGTCAGGCCAAAAGAAATAAAAAGCAGAGGGCAGCACATGCTCAATCGCACCTTTACATCCTTTCCTTGGCCTCCATTCTCAGATATCTGCATCCTCCCTTTTGAAAACAAACAAGCATGCTCCTCCGGAAGATCATTGCACAATGATGATACCAAAGCGCACTGTTTGTGGGTCATTACAGTCCCTGCGCGGGAGGCCGACGACGGCCAAAGGCCAAAATGAGATATGTTTAAACATCCAAACATTTTGGGCATGCGCTTCCCTAAAGGTTGACAAATATGCTTTGCAAAAGCTGTGGTCAGGAATGTATGCTGACAGCTTCATGGCCATGTCTAAAACAGCCTGCATGATGGATGGTGTCTCACAATGCCAGCTGTTAGATATTTGTATTTTTGTGAATTGAAATATTATTTGTACATGTTTTTTGTTAGTGTGTAGGGGAGGGTACCAAGATTCCCTTCTGTTTACGTCCATTATGGCCGACTTAATGTTGTTATATACTATGGATTGGGTCCAAATGTTTTTACGAACTAAATAGTTTTAGTGTTCATGATTCATAATAATGGCTGCGACTGTGCCCCCTCTTCATTTTAGAAATAAAGAAATTCCTTCCAAAAGAGAATTCAATGCAAAATGTATAAATGATAGGGGACTAAATCCAGATTCCATGTTGTGTGTAAACTATGCGTTTCAATCTTTTGAAGCTAGTATAAGTTAGACAAAGTTATTATTTTTTGGCAAAGAATATCTGGTCTGTTTGCCGGGGCCTTGTCTTCTCTTTTCATTAACTTTATAGACTAGATATAAGATATATAAGAATGACGTTTTGTATTCCTCTATTTGCACTGAAAGTGTTTTAAGAGATGGTCTTTTTATAGACGATATGAAAAAGAGAAACCAATGCGAGTGAACAAAAACTTTCAATATACTTAATTGGTATATGAGTATGTTGTAACAAATCTGATTTATTTCTCGTTAAAGTAATTAACGAGCATGCTCAAAATTGAGCATGAGCTTCCTTTTAGTTTAAAAGAGCTTGCAGTCGTTGTAAATAGTAAAAAAAATTAACTATTTATGACCTAATAGTAATTGTTATATTTCAAATCAAATGCTTTGGGGTACAACCTCTAAAAAAACGTAACTGCATCAACATGCAAATGTTTCATTCAACTTTTATATTTCTCTAACTGTAACTCTCTGAATGAAGTCAGATTATAATAGCGCCCTTAATCTTTACACTATAATGGTCAGAAGAAGACCTCCACATGCACAATTTGCTTAACAAAACAATGAAGAGAACTCATTGAAAAGTCAGTAGAGACGGTACTTGTCAGAGGAAAAAACATACTGAATGTGAAATTCAGACTGAGTCTGTGTGTGTTGAGGTTATATGACCAGACGGGGTGCGAGTGAAAGAGAGTGTGGTGACCTGTAACGGCTCCATGACTCCGGTCTGGGACTTTAAAATCCACACACCGGGGTCCTGGATTGAACCCGCCGCAGACCTCACTTCAGTATAGACAAGGCCGCCCCAATGGGAAACTGATTGTTTATTTAACTACTGTTTTATGGAATACCTCGTGACAGGAAGTCCTTAAAACAGCAGCAGTTACTATTTATATAGTCCCTTTTCGGAGTAAACACACATGCTAGCCCCTCCTCCCTCCAGCAGACACCCTGCCGTTGAGGAATGCGCCCATTCACAAGCTGGTGGCCATCTTGGAAGCTTCCTGTTTCCATGGCTACACTTCAGTGCTGCGGGAGTTGATAAGCACAGGCCGTTTCAGGTTCTAATCCTCTTCATCTGGTTCATTTTCTACATCACTTCATGCCATTCAGAACGAGCTGGAAAAGCCAGTTAACTGCAACAAGCGGCCCATTTCTACACATATAACCCCTGGATTCCCAGACACAGGCAAATAAAGAGGAAATAAAGATGCATTTGTGATAATTATTCATTTGATTTACTCCAACAAACCAAAACATTCATTCCAAAGCTCCCTTGGTGTAAACCAATACTATCAGTTACGCGTGAGTCTGGTATACACATGTTTGTGTGCGCCTTTGGGGCAGCTTCTGATATTCCCCTCCAGTGCTGCACCATAAATCACAAGGTTGTCACGAACCCTCGGGACCACAGGAAACATCCGCGTTTAATAGGAATGATATTTCACTTCGGCCTCTTCCTGCACTATTCCCGGGATACCCACTACAATCAACTCCTGAATGCTATATCATGACAGCTCCACATCAGTGCTGACTTGGCTGATGGGCATGAGACCGGAAGAACACATCTGTACAATTTATAAATCTGGGCTTTGTGGAAATGATATACCAAAGAGTGGCAGAACAGCTTCCATTGCTTTATGTTATGAGTACTGTTACAAAATGGGTTGGTTAAGCTTTTGTTACATTACTCAAGAGGAAGGGGTTTGAATTACAGTTTCGTCTGTAAAATGTTTTTTGTACATAGGTAGTGGGATTGTAAAGAAATTGTTGTCCCCCAGATGGTTGGAATCGTTCTTCCTCTGTAAAATACTTTGTGCAAATATTCATCACAATATCATTGACCATGCATGAAGCATGAAGTGGAACTTAATAAAATCCTGTAAATGAGCCAAATTCCTCAATAAATCTGTTCTCTGAACGCTGTTTTCCAGATTCATGGATAAGTGTCATGTTATTAAAAGTTATCACGTGACACATAAATTGCATACTTTTATTACAAGAGAGGTTTAGTGTTACAAAGTTATGAACACATTTTTTTTTAGCATTATTGCATCAGAGCTGAGTTCGCTATTTTTTCTATTATTATATACACTCATCGGCCACTTTATTGGGTACACATGTTTAATTGCTTGTTAATGCAAGCTGATGAACCGAACGTGGCCGCAACTCAATTCATTTAGGCATGTACGCGTGGTGAAGACACCTTGCTGAAGTTCAACACACCGACTGGACTGAGTATGTCAGAAAATGCTGATCTGGGATTTTCCCTCACAACCCTGTCTGGGGTTTACAGAGAATGGTACAAAAAAGAGAAAGTAACCATGTGATCGGCAGTTGTATGGATGAAAATGCCACCAAGAACTAAAGCAGTTATGAAGGCCAAAGGGGGTGCAACCTTTTATTAGCAAGGTGTACCTACAAGTGGCCGGTGAGTGTATACTGTTAAGCTGTGGATAACATCGGCAAAACAGTGGGTGTTTATGGTCCAGACAGTTTATGACCAAAGTAGACCGAAGGAAGGTTTAAAGATGGCCAGAGGATGTACAGGGTCACCGCAGTGTCAGGTGGGATTGTTCTACATAGTAAAGCCCAAGGAGACGTGTGAATAAGTGAGATGTTACAGACTGATGAAATTCCCAGAGAGCCTACGATGGATAATGGGATCTCAGCACAGTGATGCGGAAACCAGATGGAGAGGCATGCGCATTTCTCTTCCTCTCTTTCTTTATTCACATCCACGAATACGCACACAAACGCAGTCCAGACACACTGAAAGGCACTACCCACACACCTGCACTCACTGCGCACACCTGGTTGTGAGATATCCAATAGTCTAAAATAATGCAAACCTTCTCTCACACAGTTTCCCTTGTCTTGTAAAACATATGAAAAATCACAAATATATGTCCTTCCTTGGCTCGACAATAAAAAAGCAAACATTGTTTTTAGCTGTGCTACTAAGTGCCTAAAAATTCAAGAAACACATGGGCTAGAAATGCTTGTTTGTGGCATTTTACCCTCTCAATTTGACAGATGTTACAACAACAACAATTAAGCTTGGGTATTTTGTCCTGCTGATGAAATCACAAATACTGACAAACAAAGGGATGGTATCCGTGTTATCTGAAAGTGTCTTTTAATAGCACCGGGAGTAGGGCGTCCCTCAGGCCCCTGCTGACAGAGTCAACACAACCGAGGGTGGCTTTGCAGGTCGTAAACACTCTGTTGACAGTGGTCAGAGGCATTTTAGCCTCGGACCAAAGGACAGCAAGCTGTGGGTACTAACACCAAACAACCCCAGCCTGCGGGTTTAGACAAAGCCCTTGTTAGCAGGTCTCCTGCCTCCTCCCCTCTTTCACGTCTTAAACACGGCGTTGAATGAAGAACGTCTGTGTTTGAATGTATAAAGTTTCAACTGCTTCTGCTTTCCAGCCTCTGCACGACCATCAAGCCATCTTGTGCTAAATGTGACGTAGTCTATTGATATTTGATTTAAATACTGGTATGACCAAGCCTTCATATCAGTTCAATGTGGGCCAGAGGTCACCAGCGCTTTGTTTGCTCAGTGTTGCTTCGGCGCCCGGTGAGCAGCTCGCTGAAGCTGCCCGTGGATCCACAGTGTGTGGATTCGGCTGGCAGCTCCTCCAGTGAGCTTGTGCCCCAGGGGGCCAGAGACAGCCAAACCCCCAGTGGATGAGAAGTGTCTGTGCTGTCAGCTTTGGTTCCCAGCGTGGCCTCTCTCTCCTCGGTCGCCCCTCAAGCCCCCACCGAGACCCTCCCTGGCCCTTTGTGGGTAGAACTTGCTCCCTGTGGACTCGCCGCTCTCTGGCATTTCACATGCGACTGTGTCCAATCACCCCACTCACCAGCCCCCCCCCCCCCGAACCCAGAGCCTCCGTCGCCATCTCCAACAAGCTCCTGAACCTGTAGGGAGAAAGAGGGCCCAGGGAGAGAGATGGGGAGGAAGGGGGACAATTTTGCTATCAAGGGGTTGAAGAAAATGAATCACTTGATGATGGAAAAATGTGTGCTGTACTGTCTAATGACACGTGAATGGAGTTTTCAACCAAAATCATCCATCAATCATTTATCCATTACTGTTGGACCAAGAAATATAAAGAATAGCAATATAAATGTTAAAGCATTTTGATTTCATACTGTATGGTGCTGATTATTGAAACCCGTCTCCACCACCTCCTCCATCTTGTTTTCCCTCTCCTCCTGTGTCAGAGGTTTTCTGGTTTGTTGGTTTTGGTCCTGTCAGCCTGAAGGCGCGCATGGGTTCGAGCCGGCCTTGGGGGGATTGGATCACACCTTCCATTAGGAGTCGGCTGTCAAATGGTGAGCTGCACCTGCTGTCAGAAGCAGGGTGGGCCCACCGCCCGCCCTGCCAACACTGGAGCACATAATTACCGCCTCAAAAGATGATCACGCTGTTTACTCGTGCCCATACGCACAACAGATGACTGTTTCAAACTCCCAGCCCCCTCACCACCCCCCCCCGCCTCGCTGTGAATTAGGAAAAAGCTGCAGCCAACCAACGTTCAGCCCATCCAACCAACAGGTCTGTTTGCCAGAAATGACCTGTAGCCATTAGCTCTTTAAACCCCCCCCACATTACTTTAATTCGTTTCAATGGGCCCTGTGAGTGCTGGTTTGAGCGACAAGGCACAGTGTATTCCACAGAAAATTAAATTAATTAAATTAAACTGCCTGTCTGGCTTTGTGGCTGTTTGTGTATTCGATGGAGCGATCACAGTCCCAAACACAAAGTGAATGAAGCCTTACAAGCAATATTATTATTAATATGGTGCGGACACTTCTTGTTGACGAAAAAAAGGAAAAGTTCAGCTGCATTCTTGTAAGTACTTAATAAGATCCTTCCCCTTTTTGGTGAAGCCGATATTCTTTGTGTTCACTTCAAACTAATCTCAATCTGAGGATTAAGTTTCTGGGAAACATGATGACGTTTTCAAGGGCAGTTTTTTTTCTTATGACGATCACCTGCCTGCCTGGGAACAGTTTATTGGTTACCACATGGTTATTTTATTCCATACCAGCAAACCAGTATAAGTGACAACTGTTGATCTGATTAAAGAATATTTATGGATTAACTAAAATGTCACTTTTTAATGATGTTTAAAGATCTCAATTTGATAATCCACAGCGGTACGTGAACCTTTCAGCCAATCGATAATTCTATACTCAAATTGAAAAGAAGACAAAAAAAGTATGTGGAAGTATTTCTAGGAACTGATAAGTCCCTTTTTATATCCTCCCTTGTGATGTGAGCAAAGTGAAAACACATTGAAAAAATAATCGGTCAGGTGTGTGTGTGTGCTGACCTTTATATGATAGCAATAAGTCACTCAGGTAGGAGGAAGGAGGACGTTTTTTTTTTTTTCCTCGTTAGATTGTAAAACTTGCTAATGCACAGTCTATATGGGTACCCCCCCCCCCCCCTCCCCTACCCCCGCCTCTCTCCCTCCCCTTCCCGGGAGCCGCATTGAGCTGCGGGGCTGGGACATTCCTGGTTTGATGACCAGCCTCGCCGCTGCCATGATTTGCTGAGCAACTCGACACTGGCTTCAAAGATGCGTGCGCGGAGGAGGCAGCGGCAGAGACGCGCGCGGGGCTGCGGGAGAAGTTACAACGACGGGCTCAGGCAGGCGGCGAGAGTGTGACTTTACAAAGCCCGGGACACGTAACGCTTTTAGCCCAACACGCGGACTCTAAACTTCAACAAAAAAACAACAAAAAACCCCTCTCCACTACTTCCGCTCGTGCTTCCACCAGCGGGAGTTGTCGCACCTTGGCCCCGAATCCTGCGCTGCTGCGCGGGTCTGAAAACTCTCTTCCCCCCCCCCCCCCGGTGACCTCCGTCTGTTTTCATGTTCCTCCCGTCGTCTCGCACTTTGAGCCCGTGTCTAATGGAGGGCCCCGTACGGATTTGTCTCCAGAAGAATGCGTTCTGCTGCTGATTCAACTGACCGCTCGCAGCTTTCGCCCCTCCGCGATAGAGGTAAGGACGAGGGGAGGCGGACGGTGGGGGGGGCGGGGGGGAGCGGGTTTTTTGGGGTGAAGGCTTCGGTGAAGAAGCAGACTTTGTAAACAACAGCGTGTTTTCTTAACTTTCTTTAACGGTGTTTTGTGTTGGAGGTGGAGAGGAAACGGGCTACACGCTCGGGCCGTGTGGCAAACGAGGGCGCCCGTGTTTCCGATATTAATATTGTGTTCATGAATGAAGTGTCCACGTCATGGACGACATCTACGGTTTCATACACACAACACCGCCTCTGCTACGAATGATTACTATATTACGCCATAACGTCCTTTTGGTTGTTTGGGAACTAGATTGAAGTGTTTGAAAATGATTTTTAGTTGACATTTTTATTCATTACTTTAATCCACAGACAGACAAGAGAGCAGGTTTTGTGTAAAAACCCTGCTTTCAAAAACTCACCCCCAAAACATTCAGATTATCAATAATATCCTGCAAATTTCCCGCATTCTTTCATGCATTTTCACACACCTCTCCGTGCACCGCGTTGTCTCTGAGCCGAATGGAGTGAAAGAAAGGCCGTAAATATTTGTTTGGCAAACAGCTCCAGAAGGCAGGAACACTTGACTGAACCGTACCAGTTGAAAACAGATGGCCTGCGGCTGCATTTCTACTTTGAGTGATGAAAAGAGCTTTGTCAGAAACTGGCAAATCTGTCCCTCCTTTGACACATAGGCATCACACAGTCGTACATGGTGGAAATGGACTGGAGATGTGTAAAGCATTGTTTGTACTAAAGTTATGCTTTTATTATGGTTTTGCTTCTGGCACAGTCACAGTCGCTGTGCAAAAACAGTGGCTAATATCTGATGATTCCTCCAATCAAAGGCCGAGAGGTTTTATTGTTTTAGATAAATCCGCTAAGGGTGTCGTTAATGTTGGTTTAGTAAATCCGTGTTGGCACTGCTCTAATTCTGGTATGTTATCAAATTACTGTGCATAGCGTTGCAAAAGCAACTCTACCTGCCGGCTTGCCTGACGGTGTCATTGTTTACAGATTTGGGCGAGACAGTTTCCTTTGGGATTAGTTCTGCAAATGATTAAACACTGGAGGGAAAGGTTAATCTTCTAAACCACTGTAACGATGCAGATGTGTGAATGTAGTCTGATCAAGATCATGAATCCGCTTTAGGTTTTGTTCTTATTTGGCTGAATTTCACACTTTTCTCCAGTGGCTCGCTCTATTCCGGGAATTAAAGAACAGAAATTATCAATGTGTCAAAAATGCCCTTAGTAACAGCTCGACACTGAATGTGTGTGTGTGTGCGTGTGCACATGCAAGCTTATTCGACTTGCTGTGTTGTGATCTGCACCGCTGCACCTCAGGAACTTTGACGATGACAACTCACTACTTGGTAGTTTTTAGGATTGAGTTAAAAGTTATTACATTCATCATATTTTCCATAAAAAAATTTTTTTTTGTTAGTACGGCACCCGTCAAGTTTGGACACATTTTCTCATTCAGTTCAATGAGAAATGGTCCAAGCTTTTGATTGGTACTGTACGTCGTACCCTATACATGCAGACAGAGGAAGCCATACGTGTAGAATTGTTTAATATTTACCGTCAATAATTTCCAAGAGGTGACTTTTGATCTGAAATAAAAAGGATGCCAGAATGGAAGTGATAGTAATGTCGTGGTTCTTCACATATTCCTCTTCAGTAATTTCCTCCGTCTGCTGTTCACCCCTATCGTCAGAGCTTCACAGGGACTTTTGTTACATAGGGGTGAGTCTTAGAAAACGGAATACTTAAAAGTTATCGAGAACAAAGTCTGGAATCCCTCTCCAACGCATGACATCCAGTCAGTGGAACACGCATGACTGCACTCCGATAAAACACTTTTCAAGTTCAAACAGTTGCCCCTGCATTGTTGCGTTTGTGGGGGACAAGAAGACACTTCCGATGCCTTTCAAATCCTTTTAGTGCTCCTCGATATTGGGTGAGCTTTTGACATGGGCAGCAAGAGATTTGCTCTTTGTGTTTAGGCGCGTTCACTCTAAGGGAGAAAGCCCCCCCCTCGCGTTTTAATATTGAGTCTTCATACAGAGACTGCTCCAGGATTTTTCCAGAAAGTTTTTATTTTTATTATTTTTTACTTGATCCGGCTTCAGTCTAACTTAATTAAATTAATAATCAACCACTTTCCATTTAATAGTTCTCAACCTTTACTACTGCGCTGGCTGTTTTGTTTTCTGGTCCATGGGGAAATCTTTTTTTTTTTTTAACATAAAATATTTCTTTATAGAACATACAGCAAAATAAACCCACAAATCCAACCTAGTAAAGGGTTTAGGTTTGTACTATGTGGGTTAGGGATTTTACCTAACACGATTAAATCAGACAATGACAGAGATTCGGCAAATGTTTTTATTTTCAGTCTTTTTTTTTTGTGACTCGTAGGGAAATTAATAAACCATTAGTGGCCTGGCCTTCATCAGTCAGAATAGAACCAAACAAAGCGCAACTACGCCATTTAGCCAGCCCGAATAATGCTTGAGCCATTAGGGTGCTCGCTAATGATAAACACATGTTGCTGTAGAGAAGAACTATGTTAAGTGGGCAATTTGAATGTAAGCAGCATGTGTAATGATGCCAGCCGCTGCTCTCATAATGGCTCTTTTGATTTTTCTGATGCAGTATTATAATCACCCAACCACATGTGCTCCAACAGTGGAATAGTAGCAGTTGAGGTAACACTTGCGTTTCCACGGTAACGATCAGGTGTCATTACAGTAAAACCAGGAAGTGAGGCTTTATATGAGTAAAAGTCTTTTAGTTCTGGCATTAAAATGAAGACACCTTTTGTTAATATTGATGCAACTAGTTAATCAATTGAATGAATCGACCTTTGATCATTTTTCAGAGTTAATAGAGCAAACAAACTGGATAACCCAAGAACTAGTCGACAGATGAAATAGAGGTTAGATGCATCCATATATTCAGCCCTTTAAGATATGCCAGTGCTGGTTAAGTAGATGAATGTCTATTGGAGGTCAGTGGGGTGGGAGAGGGTGTGTCTAATTGGAAGGCTAAAGTTTATTTTGGGCACCTCCCATATTCTTTTTTTTTTCTTTCTTGTAGGCCATAAAGAATTGAGGCCAGACAGCAAACCTCAGTCCCGGCCCTGAAGCCTAAATCACATGTCGTTTGGTCATTTATTTGCTTCACGCAGTGATCTGTCATATTATTCCTCCAAGGGATCAACATTTGGCTCAGTGATATGTTTCGAGAGTCATAAAACTTTGAGCAGCCACCCTATGTTTCATCATCGTCAAAATATTTTGACAGCTTTAATTGAGTCTTACACATTTTCTAATTCTCCAATGTCAAACTATTGTCAATTCCTTTGTATAATATAACATAATTTAGTGGATTGTTCTGTGGTTAAACTTTGAGTTCCATACTCAAACCTGCCCCCTTTGGAACTCTTGACACATTGAACTCCTTATTCCTTATTCCTTACTCCTTACTCCTTACTCATGCCCTCATTGCTCACAGATTGAGTCATACTGCAGTCTTTCCCCCTTTTTCTAATGCTGGCCTTTACTCCCGAGTGCTTCGCTTCCCCATATCGAGACGGACAGACCCGCAGCTCAGGCCCCGTCAGATGGACAGAGGGGAGGATTGGGCAACGTGCCAAAGGGCCCCCATGTTCAAGGAGCCAGTGGGTGCTGATTGACAACACCCAGCAGCCGTAGGCAGGGGGTCGACGTGAGAGATGGGCAGGTCAGAGAAAGAGTTTAAGTTTTGCCGGGTTGGTGAGTGCACCCTGCAGCTGCAGTGCTAACAAAAAGGAAGCTTCCATTCACCCTCCCTAAATTTATTCGGGGGACAAGCTGTGAGTGGAATTGGATAAATTGAAGCTCTGCGGACGACGTTGCGAAAGGCAAACGCAGTAGCTGAGGGTGTCACCCTTGTTTAGGTGAAGCTGTCGGTAGTAGCACTTCTTATCTGCTCCAAGCTCACACTGTCATTATTTCAACCACACGACTCGTATGTCTCTCATTGAGATCCATCCCCATTTTACACCGGTCCCCCTTATTCTGACAGATGATCCAAACAGCTGCCGTTGACTCCATTTACTATGCAAGCATGTTGCTCCAGCAGGTTCCAGATAGGCCGCAAGCTTCCTCCGGTACAACTCCTCTGAAATGTCAAAGGTGAGCTGACTGTAGGGCGATGTATACGCCAGCTTTCAGCAGATGGTCATATTGAGTTTCAGAAAATCCTGTTCTTGAAGGACCTGAACCCGGATAATGACTTTCGAGAGATTTGAGAAATGAAATGAAAAACATCGGGCCGTAATTGTTAAGACAAACAAACATTTTTTGAAGCAGCAGAAACAGATGTTGCAGCCAGCCACCGACTTGCAGCGGGAGGAAGCCGTACTGGCTGGAGATAGGCGAGGAGGTCTGCTTCATCTCTGCAGATGCTATGTTTTTCTGATAATATAATAGAAATGTATATCTTAACTAAGCGTATATTTATCTATATCTACATATATTTATTTATGTCTGTATTCACAGCATAAGAATGTAAACCAAGAGCACACAGAGAAAGAAACGCTTCAAAAATAACTCCTGATCAGATGGGCAAACGTGGTGTGAGTGACACCTGAAGGATACGCTTTGATAGAGACTATATAAAAGACACCAACTAACTGCAAAATACTTGGTCCCGAGCCGTTGAAAGCGCCCGCTGCATTTCTCTCTTAGCCTTTTTTAAAGTTAACTTTCTGAAGACGCCTTTTTGGTTAGTGCACACAAGCACATCTCTTAAGTATATGAGAGAGAAAAAAAAAAGTTCTCCAGGTCAGTTCAACGTGGCATTTTCAACAATACTCCCCTCTCACCAAAAACGCACATCTATTTTTCCATTATCGTCGAGCGAATGCACGATGAGAGTCATTGTTTTGCAGCCTCGTCTCGTGTAGCGTCCGCAATGATTCCTCAGCCCTAGGGATGATTTCATTGAGTGCACTTCTGAACTGGACCCTTGCTGACAGCTCTCACAAGTATTTCAGAACATTGAAGGGGATTTTTTTTGCATCCTCAGCGTCTTCCTGTTTGCAAGATCCATTTATTCTTCCCTTCCTGAAACTTACCCGACTAGATATGCCCAACTTAGTCCGTCGCCTCAGCGCTGGGCCCCCAAGAGTCTTTTCTTCTTGAATTTGTGAGCAACCGCAGCTTTCTATTTCAAATGTTGAACCAATAAGTCACATCTGACATGTGTTTTCTGCGGAGCAGAATGTGTGTGCCGTTGAAAAAATCCTCAGGACTATATTAAGGCAAAACCTAGAGACTGGCACTCCCCTCCAACTGACAAACGGGCTACTTGTTTAAAGGGCTGTTTTCCTCCCAGATCAGAGTGTTAGGCAGTCTGCTGCCTGCATCTGCGCATGTGGTTGTGGGTGCCATTTTGGGCCTTTCCTGCTCCAAGATGTGGCCCCCTCAGGGAGCAATGGAACCCCTTATTTATAAAAGGTATCCCGTGTGAGTGGAGGAAGAATCAAAGGTGTGGTTGGACCGGGCCTCCTGCATTGTCCTGGGTTGGATTGCAGCAGATACTCAGGATACTGTGCACCTCTGCCTTGCCATGAGTAAACACACATCTCTGGGTTGACTTGACTTTCATTATTAAACAAAGAACTGTGATCCCTTCAGTGGTGCTCTTTGAACGCAAACCCACACAGACCGGCACAGAGAAGGCACTAAGTTAGCACACGCCATGGTTTCTGCATTATCGCTGTGTTTTGCTGTTGTCATGAGGTTTCTCTTGGCGTCATCAGTGGGCTGCGTCATCTGCCAAAAGCCCATCTCACCTTCAAACCTGCAGTAATGAGCAGCCCGGACCCTAAATACGTTGCAGAGGTTTTAACAGTTTGACTGAGAGCCAGAAGTGGAAACATAGACGTTTCGAGTGTGTTGACGTATCACCACCAAGTTTGTTTTGTGATCACTCCATTGCTGCACAACAAGCGTCGAGTGTTACAAGGCGAGACGGATAAACATTTCGACAAACCAAATAAATCATTTACACGTTCTGTTTGGGACTGCATATTTATCTTTGGATCCGCAAACTTGTTCTTACAAAGCAGCTAGTTTGTTTGTTTGGATTTTTGCAAGAGATTTGTGGATTGGGTGAAGAAGACTAATTATATTTTAACCTTTTTACATGTGTTTGTTTTTGTACTAGCGGCTGGCTGTGGAGTTCAGGCAATGCTCTCAGCCCATATAAATCCTCCCCTTGTGAATATGGAGCCATTTCTACATTATATTTGCAGACTCAATTTATCATTCTGAGAAATGAAAATACTCTGCGTGTACTTTCTTTCTCACGCCTCTCAAGTGACAAACAAAGACGAGGCATCCACCCCGAAAGCGGCCCAGTTGAGTTTTTGTCCCGGTTTGTTTTTAATACTGACTCTGCAAAAGCTTTTGTTAGTATCTATTTGCCCCGCTGTCATATTGTTTTTGTAGCAGATGTTTGAAATTATATTATTTAAAATATGTTTTAGTTTGAAAGTACTTTTGGGCCCCAGCCAGGGACCTATCAGGAGGAGACTGAGCAGAAACTGTTGTCTCGCGCGCTTGTTGCCGTAGAGACTCGGGCAGTGATGGATCCCAGGAGAGGTGGAGCGGGACGAGAAACTGAGGGGAGGAAGGGTGGGGGCAGCTGGATCAGATCAGTGCATGACTATAGTTCACAGCCCACACAACTGCCCTTTTTAAAAATACAGATAGTGTCTTGACTCATGGACATTCTCTAGGCTTCTGGCAATCGATCATTCCCCTCCCCTGCGTTAACCTCTTTTCCCATCATCTCTCTAATCAAGGCTGATATTGAGGAATGTGAATCTGTTGCCTCCTCTCCTTTGGTGCACAATCCCAGCTCCCCTCTCGCCTGGCGTGATGAATCCGTCTCCTGGCACATGTTGGAGATCAGCGTTGCCTGCGGGCAAGACGGCCTCCTTGTGCATTCCTCCTTTCCATCAGAATTACCTTTTTTCGTCTGAGCGGACGTACCCCCCGTGTGCTGAAAGGCCTGTGAAATCAGCCGGAAGGGCCCAGGGAGCTCCGACAATGGGGAAGGGTTGTTAGTTACATGCGCTTTGCAAAAGGGTCTCGAGGTGGCCTTGTATGCTGGCGATACCCGGGGATCTGTTTCCAGTGTCCGAGGCCACTATTGAGTTTCGCCCCCGTGGTTAATCCCGCTGTTCAGGACCTTGGGAAACAGCCGTACCTCTCCACCCTCCTCTTCCTCCCCCTCACGGATTCCCAGGGAAAAACAAGGCAACGCAGAACAATCTCCAATTAAGATGGGTTTTACATACTGTACCATTCAGTCCCCCCCCCCCCCCCCCCCTCACCCCCACCTTTCCCCCCCCTGTGTCTCAGACTCTCTACCCCCCCCCCCCCCCCCCGCCCCCCCTCTGTCAGCCCTCTGTTTGTGTCCTCGGCCAACAAGCCTCGGGGCAGAATTAGCGCGTCTCCCAGGTCCCGGCCCTGGCACTTTGGAAGGGTCGGGCTTTGGTGAACGGAGATGTTGGGAGAGGGGGGGCAGTTGGGGGGCGGGTGGTGACGGGAAGGGGTGGGTGTGTGTGTCCTTGGTAAACAGGGCATTGTGAGATGTGACTGTCTGATCCCCGGGGGCCTCTCCTTTTATTCCTCCTTCTCTTCTGATCCCACACCACGGCCGTGTTGCCAGGGCCGTGGCGTCTGCGGGTTTCTGGGACCCGCTTGACCCCGGTGTTACCCTGCTCCTCCCAGGACCGCTGGTGCTCTATCCTCCCCTAGACACGCACAACAAGGCGGCAGTGTCTGAAAAGCACACTGTCCTTGAAGATGCATCTCATTTGTTTTCTGCAGTCGTGCGCAGTTTAGATGATTTATTGCGAGGCTTTGCATTAACTTTCTGCAGCGAGTCAGGGTCACACAATGGCAGTCTAAAGCTGTCGAATGTCATTGAAACGAAAAGGACCCTGTTCTCTCCCCTCCTTATTCCCTTATTTGATTCCAAATCCTGTCTCTCTATTCATTTTTAGCTCACTCTCCTTCTCTTAGTTGGTCCCACTTTTAATAACGTCCCAGTCTTTAATCAGAGTTAGGCCATACCAGAGGCCCAGTGTTTCCACTCATTAGTTTCCTCTGTGGCCCCGGGCTGCCTCAGTGGGCGCACCAGACGCACAGAAGAAGCCCATAATGGTCCCATAGAGTCCCTTCTCTCGGGCGACTTATTCCTGAGTTTTTAGCCTGAGCTGAATGTAGTTGGGCTAAATCATCAATCAGTTTTGGCAGACGTGGATGCGAGCTCAGCCATTATTTGTACGTCTATCTCCGAGCCAAAGAAAGAGGGAGGAGAAATGAGTCTGGGCATGGCAACTTTTCACCTCCCGGAGAATGTTTCACCTCCTTTTACCCCCGTCTCCTTTTACCCCTCTCCCGGAGAGCTTTTCTCTCCATTTTCTCTCGTATGCCCCCCAAAGCCCTCCCCATTTCCTATCATCTTGTTTTGAATTCATGCCTCTTGTCTGTGAGTGTGTGTGTGTATCATTCTGTATGTCCATCTCTCTCTGTGGAGCTGAAGAATGTGTGTGCTGCAGATCTTCTGTCCGTGAGATGGGGGGGGGAGTGCAGACAGGTCGGGGGGTATAGCATGTGAATCAGCTTTAGCGCACAGGTCAGATTAGACCGTCTCTCTTCACACATCACTGCTCCCTCATCCTGAACTTCTTTTTTTTTTCAAGATGTATTGGATATATATGCAATGTTTCCCCTACCATTATATTGAGCGGACGCCCGCTCTCTCTGGAGCAACACAACGATTGGCACCCAATCAGCGTTGGAGCTGCTTGACGATGTGTGCCGGTTACTTTTATTCAGCTGGGATGTGAAGCGGAGAGGCCAGGCTCCCGTCTCAGTCAGCAGCACCAGTTGGGACCTGTTCTTCCCTCCAGGTCTTTGATGCTCCGTTGCGTTGCTTTTGTCCCTGTTTACCCAATATGACAGGGATATGGGCTGGCCCTACATGCGGGCAGACGGGGCTTAAGTAGTTCCTGCAGAGAGGAGGCCAAAAAGAAGTGCAGGTGCTAACCCCCCGCCCCCCCCCCGGATCTCAGACTCCTTTCCCTTCCCTGAGGGCAGCCTGTCAGTGTGTTTTTATTTTCTCTATTATGATCAACAGGAATCCCTCTTGTCCTACCAGGGGATTTATGGTGTCTACGTTTTGTATTACTCCCATGGTGCAGAAGTAAAAGTCCTGCCACTCACCAGTGCATCTTTACTGTGGATCCTGGTGGAAGGCTGAACTACAACATATTAAGAGCTTGGTTTGAAAGACTAAAAGAGGGACAGAAGCTGCCCCAGAAGATTGCCGTAGTTTTTCTTTGCCTTCACACACTTAAGCCAGGTGTCAGTTAAACATTTCCCAAACAGACATGGGTCAACCCCCACACACAAAATAAATAGGAACTTTTCTACTTGAACCGGCTGACACTAACTTCATTTTTTTTCTCCCACACTGTCCCCCTGTCTGTATATCGGCTTTAAACAGACTAGAGTATTAAATGGTGGATGTCTCCTTAAATGTTTAGCTTTCAATCCCACTTTTGGAAGGGCCATGCATCCACAACATAAGTGCAAAAACAGGAGGGAAAGATCAGATTTAGGAGAGGAGGAAATCTGGCCTGCACACATTTTCTTTTTCTCACTTAAGCAGTGTAGTCTGGAGTTTCACGAAGGGGAGCGTAGCACTGAGGGCGTGGGCTGGCCGCAGATCAACAAAGGACGAGAGGACACAGCTTTCAGGCCGATTAGACTTCATTTGACGGAGACTTCCCGTCTGTCAAAGCGCCGCTCCAGCTTTTCTCTGGGCGTCTGCTCAAGAAAAAGCGGGATTTACCCTTTCATTTATAAGGTGCTGCCGGCATCCATACGGCTGTGATGAGGGACACAAGATATCCACACAATGTCTGTATCGATGTCTCCAACGTTGGCAGCTGGATGGGGGCGGAAGTTAGTGGAAAACCAAATCCGCAAGAAGCGGCAATGATGCCCCGGTGAGCCAGATGGGTGCGTCAGATCGGCAGCTGTCTGTGTGTTTACACAAGGGGCACCCAGTGAGCAGCACCCTGCTCTGCCCACGGGGAGGAAGTGACTGGTTAGAGTAAGAAGAGATTGAAAGGTGGATGACACAAAGAGGGAGTTACAGAGTCACCTCTGGTTTCCCTTCATACAGTGTCCCTGTGCTGCATTTTATTTAGCACTGTTGTTATTGTAATTGTATATCATTATTCTAGCAGAGGGAGAAAGATGGTTTTCACTGATGACATGAGGCAGTGTGAAGGGCCTGTTGCGACTTGTGGTATGGAGAAACGCTAGCCTGCAAGATGTGGGTTTGATCCGCTCAAATGAGCATGCACATATCAAACTGGAGCCTGAAATGCACAGCGTACGGATCGCTGTTTTATTCTTTTCATTTTGAATTACGAAATATTGAACTCTTTTAGTCAGAATAAAGCTGAAATGAATGAGACGGTGTGATTGTTTTTTTTATGTTTACACTCAACCCCCCGTTTTGTTTTGCCTGTTTGGTAAAGCGTGTAAAAACAGTGAAATGTGTGCGAGTGAAACAGAAAGAGCTGGTGACCTCGGGAGGCCGGTCCAGGGCCGCCTGACACCCGCTGGTCCACCCTCTCTCTTTGCACTATGACCTTTGACCTCAATGTGAGAAGGGGGCGTGAGCCAGGAGCTGGGAGAGTTTATTATTTCCTGCCCCTTCTTTCCTCCTCTAAAGAGAGATCATCGAGGAACAATCTGTAGAAAATTCTAGATTGATGAAGATTTGCTGCAATTTGAAAATTTAATTTAAATCTGAGAAACTGTGATGGACAATTTCCCCCCATTTCTTCACAGAAAGTTAATCTATTGATTAATGGAGATTGAAGTTTGTTTATACTGTTGTTCCTGAGCCTCGACAGGAGGCTAAACATATTCACCTGCTTGAGCGTCGAGCAGATGAAACAGTGTTTAAGTTACACAATAAAGGTTAGAAACCTGCTCGGCCTCACCGATCCCACCCAGTCATCATCCTTTAATTTGACCCACCCCGTCAGCCCAGGTCGGCCCTTTCGCTAGCGCCCGCGAGCCACCGAAGCGCCAGTGTGAATATCACAGCTGGACAGCCATTGTTCCTCCATCCTCAGGCTCAAACTCTGGTAACCAACCAGGAACCTGGGATCAAAGCTTGCCCGGATTACTCTTCGGGAAAGGAGTTGCTGCAGTCGGAGGGGGTCGGGTTGAAAAGCATAGAGGAATGCTCCTAATTACGTGCCCTCCAGTGTGTCTGGGCCTGCACTTCAGGCTACAGTGAACCTATGAGGAAGCAACACAGTGTGACAAGAGAGTGATATTGTGAGTCTCTCCACGGCCACTCCATTAGCAGGAGATCTCAGTGACCCAGTGGGGGTGAGGGGCGGGGTGGGGGGGGGGGCAAAGAGACTGGACATTCCAGGCTCTGTGGAGACACTGATGTGGGCGAGAACAGGGGTCAGTGGAGAAGGTGGGAGGTGGAGATCAAGGAGTGCGTAAAGCGGATGTGTCGTGAAGATTAGAAGGATTGTCGTACGGGATTCATTTGGATAACCCCCCCCCCACCTGCTCAGATCCATGTCTGATATCCTCCTACAGCTTGTTATGTTGCTTTTTTCTGTCTCACCTTTTCTTTTGTCCATGCGGATGCTGTCACGTTTCCATACAGAGCTGTGGTTTGATGGTTTGCTCCTCTTTTCTGTGTGTTGCAGGTTTGCCAAACAGACCAGAGTGTTCACGTTGGGCAACACGGCTGCTGGCAGGGGTCAAAGTGCAACATGGACAGTGGCCTAAGGGTCCTCCTGTCCACTGTGCTGTGTCTCAGCCAGTCTGTGCTCATCGGCTGCTCATGTAAGTTGTGGTGCTTCTTTTGGCTTGACAAATGAATAGGAGCGGTCTGATCCCGCCCTGCTTACTCCACAAACCATTATCTATATGTAAGGTGTCCCTAATGGTGATGACCAAACAAAGGGCACCAACTCTGTCTTAGCAGCTTTTATTCGTGCTTTAATCACTTTTTAGCAACAACAAGGCAGTTTTTTTCAGCATAAGGGAGGGTAAATATTAGACTTGCATTCATGAAGTGGTCATAAACATGACTCTGTCTGCTGGATGTGTTCAAATTGATGTGGAGTTTCCTGCACGCATGTGGCATAAAAAGAAATTATTGCAGCTTTTAAAGGGATCATTGTTATCCATGCTTTGTTTACAACATATTGGACTGGAGGCATAAACTCTGTGAAGAATCACACTAAGTAAGACAATATGCAAACACATTCTTTTTGCAAGATTCATAAAGCCACATGTGATTGTATTTCATGAGGCATGTAAACAGTTATTGTTTCCACGCAAAGAATTGCAACAAGAATGTAGAAATTCATCGATACTTGTGCGTAGAGCTGAGCGAAATTGCCTGAATTTTCTCACTATTTAGGTAACTTATTATCTCAAATAATATTTTCTGGTAATTCAATAAATAAATGTATAGTTTATATATGATATATGCCTATTTTCCATAATGTCTGTGTAGAGAACTTGACAAGGAGGGGTATTTCAAAAACAATGGCGATGGTGTATTCTCTCATTTAATAGATGGTGGAAAATGATAAAAACATACATGTGATCTTCTAATCATTTCCTTAAAAATATTATTTATGTATATATCCTTTTTGAATTTGAGTATGTATTTGCTAGTTGTTATCAATTTAAATGACGTAATTGTGGATTACAATATCTCGATAAATATTTTTTTCGTATTATGATCAAAATAAAAAGAATTATTCCTAACTTGTGCCTATTCGTTAGACCTGACAAAGAAACAATAGACAAAAGACTAGCAATTTCACCGACTGTGTTGCATCAGGGCAGTTTTCCAATCGCTGTTGGAACAACTGTGGCTGTTTGTATCGTGCGTACCCCTGACTCATCCTGTGCATGCAGACCATCAATGCAATGAGTTAACAATATTCATCATAATTAAACATCACAGGAATTGCTGCATATGTTGTAAAATACAAATTGCTTCACCAATCAGGATAAAATTGAAAGATCATTTGAAGAAATTTAATCACAAACCATTAAAAATGATATTCCTAATAGCACTATGCACCAGAGAATGTAAAGTTTTTTTTAGAGCACCTCCGTCGCATTGTTCTTGATGGGGGGGAAAAGTGTCTGCTATGAAAAATGGCTGATTGAAAGTTCTGTCTCCCACCAGCTCAATATCCCTCTTTCCGCTCTGAGCCGGCCTCCTTGGTTCAGAGTCGAGGCTCCGTGGCTCGTCTGCTCTGCTTAGCGAGTCCACCATCAGCGGCAGTTTCCTGGCGCTTCGGAGGCCGTCCCGTGGGCCAGGACACGCTGCCTGGCGTGGAGATCCACGAGGGCTCCCTCACCATCCCCTCCCTTCAGCCCGGCCACGTGGGCGTCTATCAGTGTGTGGCACGCTTAGACCATGGGCCGGCCATCGCCAGCCGCCACGCTCGTGTGGCCATAGCAGGTACGGATACGGAGGATTACCCTTCTGTGCATACTTCTACTTACTTCAAAGCAGTGGGAGGGGGGGGGGATAGGACGTTGCCTTGAGAAAAAGGAAGGCCATCTTGTGAGTGTTGAATGCCCGTCCTCGGCTGCCTGCTGCTGAGTGGCGGAGGGGAAGGAAGCTGTGGGAGTTCTTACTCAGGCATCCTTCCAAATACCTCTCCACCGGTATCCTTAATGAGCCTTAGGCTTTCCTGTGTAGCGTGTTATACTCCTGCTGTGATGCCGCTTGCTGTCGGACGCTTCACTGAGGAGTTGACCCTGATCTGGAACTGTATCAAACATGAATAGAATCGCCTCCTGCAACAATAAACAAACCAAGCGATCCAACACAAACTGCTCTGCTCAAGCAGCGCTGTTCGCCTTGGCTCTTGACCCGTACTCTGCCCATGTTGAATGTCCAATGTGCACTTTAACTCAAGGCTTCCTCTTCTTGTCTTCTCTCTCTTCTGTCACTGCAGAAATATCCGAATACGAGGACGGACGACGACGGTCGTTGTCCGTGCAGGAAGGCAGCTCTGTTCTTATAGAGTGTCCTCTGCCGCACAGCGTCCCTCCGGCCCTTCCCAGACTACGGGTACGAGGGGAGCGGATAGAAGTGTCAACAGGTTGGTTTCGCTCTGTTTTTAAGTCATTCCTGGTTGCGTTTAGAAACGTTGAGAACCACAGAGCAGGATTAATCTTAAGCAGCCATGTGATGTTTTAGGATTTATCACAGGTTTCGTTTTAGCAGAATTTAGAAATATGGACGTTGTTTTGAACTATACATCATATTATAGAATTTTCAATGTACTTTACTATTCGTACCACTTTTCAAATCATATGTACCCTTCACTGGCACATGATCAAGTGCACACTGACTTTTTATTTGTAGATGTTGCAGAATATTGTGTTCACTTACGCTGTTCTCCCCTTCTCCTTTTAGATGACTATTTAGTGCTTCCGTCTGGAAACCTCCAGATTATCTCCGTTTCAGACCAGCACCAGGGCATGTATAAATGTGGTGCATTCAACCCTGTTACTCGGGAAACTGTCATGCAGTCCCATGGCACCAAGCTGTCAGTAAAACGTAAGCCTGACAACATTTCGTCTACCATTCAGAAGTTGTCCCGACACACAGCTGCGTGTTCCCTTATGGTCGGCTAATGTGGTTCATTTGTTTGTTTTAGATTCGGACTCCTCCCCCTCAGTGAGGATAGTTTACCCCACTGCCCCGAAAACGGTTTCAGTGCAGCAGTCACAGCCACTGACGTTGGAGTGCATCGTGTCCGGTAGCCCCCCGCCGGCAGCCAAATGGTTTAAGAACGGTGAGGAGGTCACACCGGGGCCTTCTCCCCAAACGCGGCACAACAACCTGGCCTTTGTGGCGGTGACGAGGAGCGATGCAGGGAGTTACGCCTGTGCTGCCGAGGCGGAGCACGGGACCATGACCAGCGCTAACTATACTGTTAATGTTCTCGGTAAGGAAAACACAAGAATGTGTTGGGGGAGGGAGGGTTGTTTTCAGCACACATTGGTGAAGTCTTCCTCTCCTCCGCAGAACCCCTGTCCGTCGCGCAGGGCCTGGCCGACCAGTTTGTCTCTCGTGGCTCCACCACTCGATTTAGCTGCGTGGCAACAGGAAACCCTTCCGCAAACATCACCTGGCTGTTCAACGCCAACCCCATCACCCCATCGCGCCACTTCCAGATCTCTGGATCCTCACTCGTTATTTCAGATGTGACGCCACAGGACGAGGGCTTGTTTCAGTGTCTGTTGGACAACGGGATCGGCTCTGCTCAGTCAGGTGGAATCCTGACGACTCAATCATGTATGTATCAACCATTTTAAACTAATGCTTCTTGGCTTTAGTTTGGAGCTGTCTCGACTCGGGTTTATTAATGACGAACACATCTTTTTCCCTGCAGAGTGACAGTGATTTCAAAACAAAATGTTAAAGATGTGCCAGTTTTTAGGGGAAGTTATTTTCTTTTAATTAATCGGTCAAAAATGTGTTATTTTTATTAACCAATTAATCAGTTTGTCTTTAAAATGTCAAAGCCAAAGGGGATATATTGTAATAATCTGTTTCATCTGACAGGAACCCAAATGTATGCAAATTACAATCATTACAAATGCAGAAATCCAGGGCCTCACATTCATTTTTCAGCAACTTAAGATTGTTTGGCTTTTTTGTTTGATAAACTGCATTATTCATGATTAAATAAAACTAATTCAACGTAACCCTCCCAACCTTACCCTAAACCGAATTCAGTTCCTCATTGCCCCTGTCAAGAACCGGCAATTAATTGCATAGTTGTTTGCAAAGGGTTAAGGCATTGCACAAAGCGGGATCTCTGTGTGCCTGCACATACAGTATCTGCAGCGGGCCCGCACTTTTTTAGTGTAAGTGTTAGTGTGAGTGTGCGTGTGTGTTTCTGAGGGCCGGTAGAAGAGGCTTAGCCAAGGCCGCCCTCCTCCCGAGCCTTGAACTGAGCTTGAGCGTGAGAGTGAGCTTTGTGCACGCCGCCGGGGATAAGCCCCCGGACACTGGAATGTAAGGAGTAGCCGTGGAGGGTTATGACGAGGACCAGACCACCCAGCTGTCAACATCATACACAACTGCCTTTTATTTATTAACACATCACAACACCCCCCCTCCCCCTCCACCACACTCCCTCAAGTCTCCCTTCTTCTCCCTCCTCAGCCACTCACTCTATGCCAGGGCCCCACTGTGGATCGTGTGGATTGACCGCAAAACATGTGATCCCATCCAGAGTACATGAAGAAAAATGAGATTTAATATATTTGGCTGCAGATATATATACAAAATATGAAAACTGATAAGCCCCATACGGCCAGCAGTGGCACATTCTTACCTCCTCTGAGGTCAGCTTGCGTTCTGTTGCCTTTTAGGTAGCAGGCGCCGGTGCTTATCTAATCCCCTCTGAATTCAAACTAAACAATATCATTGCTGTGAGTAGCATGTTATCAATAGTATCTCATCACAGATAGCAATCCTATATATGTTTGGTTTTCCGTTTGGTGTCGGTATTTCCATCACCATGACGACTCCCCTCTTTCATCAGTTTAGTGGGGTGCACCACAGGGAAGGTGTGGCGTCCTTGTTCTTTCATGCGATTGGTTGTTTCCTACAGATGACTATTTTTTTTTTTTTAGCCCTTCATTGATACAAAATATTTTCTAAACCAAATGATAAACCATGAATCGTCTATGAAAATAACCATTAGTTGCAGCCACATTCACACCTACATCCTCCTCACCGTATCAAGAAAGAAGACAAAAATTCCATTCACCCGTCCTCCATCCAACCGAACCCCACTTTCTGACAGGTGTTCATCTCTAATGGACTTACTTTTTCTGGGAAAGACCTGGCAGGCGTTTCTCTCTCTCCAGGTGCAGCAGCACTCACTCAAGCTGTCATTCGACCCTTGAGGACGGTGAGGATGCTGTGGCCTTAATTGCCTCCTCCTGTATCAGTTGTTGCAAAAGGAGCCCGGGCTGTGGCTAAGCTGTGAGTCAGAGCTGTGGCAAGAGCGTTGGGGGGGGGGAGAGACGAGCAGGAGAGTGGGTTGGACTGGCTGTAGTGTTGGGGTCTGATTCTCTCTGGTATTTTAATGGTTAGCGTGTGGAATGTGTGGCAGCTGGCCACAGTCCCAGGATCAGGTCTACTGTTACCAGCTCCGAGCCTGTTGGTTTTACAAAGAGAAGCGGCAGTGCCTCACACAAAACAACAGCCTTGCTGCTTTAACCTCTTTTCTCACTTGTTAAGGCTTTAATATTCAATTGTAGTACTCTTTGACCTCAGTGGTGGGGCTCATATTGGAGCGGCCCCCTGTTCTCGTTGGTTGTGGTCAGTGCCCACCGAATGTCTGTGAAATTCCACCTTGGCTCTGCCAGACCGACGTCAGCCCACATGAGGCTCCCTGCTTGCATGATTTGCCCAGGTGGACCGTTCTGGCTCTGGCAAAGATTTAATGAAAAAAAACAAAAACAAAGCATGATTGTGTAGTGCTGCAGAGGTTCCAGGTTGTTCGTGTTTTTTATGTAGATGGAAAGGCCTGTTCCAAATGCAGAACTTTCCAGCACTGGTTGTCCTCTGTGGATATGTCAGGCCACCTGCGTTAGTCCCTGACTGAGTAACTTTGTTGCCATGTTTCAGCTTTTATTACATGGTGCTTTCTCAAGTGAAGGTAAATATATATTGTGGCACCATTAATTTCTTTTTAGAGCTGAAAAAATCTACAAGAAATCAGAATATTTATATATTTAATATTAATATTATATATATATATTTTTTTTTTTCAAATATATTTTCTTGTAGTTCTTGTTGTTAATGCAACACATTGTGACAGATTGAGATTTGATGTTGTTTGATTGCAATATAACATCTGATTGTATTTTTTATTTTCATTTATTGTTGAACATCTTCCTTTTCAAGGAGGAATAAACCAGCAATTTTGTCACTCTTGTTAAGTGTATCTGACCAAACATAAATGAATATTTTGCTAATCCTTGATTTCTCTCCCTGACAGATTCCCAGCTAGGCTCCACTGCCCCTATGCTGCTGGAGGCTTCACCGTCGCTCCATCCCATGCAGAGCGACGAGGGCCACGAGCGCTTCCTCCCCGAAGACGAAGGCGATGCCATCAACCTGCCCGCCGACAGGAGTAGTGGCCGTCCTACTCCAGAGGCGCCGATCATCACCAGTCCGCCTCAGACTCACAAGCCTGATGTGTACGACCTGGAGTGGAGGGCGGGGCGGGATGGAGGGAGTCAGATCAACGCCTATTTTGTCAAATACCGTAAGGTGAGCGGAAAAGTACACACTGCCATGTTTCACCTTTTTATTGCTATTGTCTTAAAAAAACGGCCGACCACAGAAATGATACCCTTTCCCTGGAGTGTTTCGCCTAAATGAACTGAAAAGGGTTGAATTCTTTTTTATTTTTAATAATGAGAGTAGGGCGAGGACCGTAACTGTCTGGAAGGTTGGTTATTTCCTGTTTCAAATCTTTGCTTCAGTGAAAAGCTCACTCCTGACTATAAAATGCAGCATACGGTTTAAGAGTGTTGGCACGAAGGCTGTGTTGGAGTTCTGCTGGAGTAGGAAACTGTGACAGAATTCTCCCAGGGTTTGCTTCTGAAGCTGTTCCCTGTTATTTAGGCCCCGAAACACAGCTTGTGGATTGTACCCTTGCAGTTGAGTTAGTTTTTCCCTCCGTGATCGTTTGTCATGTGTTTTGTATTTGTCTGTTCACGTGTGGCCGTCTGTCCGTATCTGCGCGTGCGTCAGGTCGATGAAATGGGAACCGTGGTGGGGAACTGGCACACGGTCCGCGTCCCCGGCAGCGAGAAGACCCTGCGCCTGTCAGAGCTCGAGGCCTCCAGTCTCTACGAGGTGCTGATGGTCGCTCGAAGTTCAGCAGGCGAGGGCCAGCCGGCCATGCTCACCTTTCGCACCGGCAAGGGTCAGTCTAACCGCCGGCTCTCAACACACAAACACTGTTTGAAGCAATTGTTGATGGCAATGTCACTTCGATGCCTGTGTGCGTCAGGCTGTTGTGCGTTTCTTGTGGTTTCCGTGGATACAACCGACCACTGGAAGACCCCCTTTCACCACTTTTCCAACACAGCTACGGTGGAAAGAGGAACGTTTTCAGCTGCCAAAAGCATCAACAGTAAATGTCAGGTTTTGGTGTCATCTCGTCTGAGTAAAGGAGCATCTGGTTGTGTCTGACCTCCAGATTTTGCACAGATATGAAACTGATATTCAGGCTGAAATTGACTGGAGGCAAATGTGTTTTATTCTTGAGAAACAGCACTTTCATTAGAACCAAAACAATATGCAGAGCACATTGCCTGTTTGAGAATACACTTGAGCTTTTGGGGTGATTTTTTTTTTTACCTTCAGGGAAAACCTATATAATCTCTGAAGAGAAAGCACAATAAAGTATTTTTAACAAAGCCAACATTTGGCTCAAGCACTTGGCAAAATGAAAATGGTTTATGGTTTCTGTAGACTGGAAAGGTTAATAACTGAAATAGAAGCATACACAACCGATTGTGAATGCCCCAAAATATACAAATATGAACTACCTCACCACTGAATGACTAATTAATTCAAATGTATTATTTTACAACATATATCTGATTTCTTTAAATTACTACTCTTATCACCTCGTCCAACCTCATCCAATCATAATCCTCAGTACAATCGTAATGATCAGTGTTATAATGAATGACTTGAAGAGAGTTTGTTGTGTTTTTGATACAAATAGAAACAAGAACAACCTCAAATGTTCCTAAAATAATGACACTATACCACAGCACAGTTGACTAAATGTCACTGGTCACAAATATGTAAACTACTGCCAGAAACCACAGATATGATTGCATCCCGAGTGTGGTTCCTTTAAAAAACGGACCAAAACAAATACCAACCAGTCCAAAACAAGACACTTGTGTTCAGATCCAGAACTCACCAGAACAATGCAATGTCTCTAAAAATGTAATATGGTAATTCACTTTGGTCTAAATGGCATTTATTCATTTAACTGTATTTTTGTGCAACAGTGAATGTGAATCCCAAATCAAAATGATCCATTTAAAAGGAACCAAATGTATAGAAATGAAAACCTAAAATATATACAAATATCAAGTGCCCAACAGCAATCGATTGGACATGATCTTGGTATCGTCAATGATAGCTAGAGAAAAATACAAACTACAAACCTATTGTTCTGTCATCTTTAAAATGAATTAATTGCAATCAGTACAATGATGAAAAGCGTTAAACCAGGTAGGCATTCGTTTCACACGCTGAATCAAAGCCACAGCACGGCTAAGTGTAACGGCAGCGCTGTCGAGTGGAAACCTGAAACCCACCCTTATGAAAACCCCAACAGCTCCGGAAACCAGGAGGAAAGTTTAAATTTCAGAGCCGACATCCGGAGCGGCTCCGGGTGCTTTTGGTGGAACTGATAGCCCTGAAGGCTTGTCGGGCCTTGTTTTTCTTACCCGCTTTGTTTCCCCTCCTTTCTCAGAGAAAAGCGCCCCCTCCAACAAGAATCCCTCCAAGCCTCCTGTCATCTCCATGCCCCCTAAAGCTCCAGAGGACAAAACCACCAACACACACTTTGGTGTCGTCATACACGACAGAGGTATGTCTGCAAAGTCCTGTTTCGGCGCTGCAGCTGACCTGTAGGTTATTGTGGAGGTTATGACCACATTGAATTGATCTCAGAGATGTTCAGATGGGGTCTGCTTTGTTTCTTTGTGCATGGGAGTACAAACAGTGACACGATAGTTGACACCCTGTAACGCTCTCTGGATGAAATATGCTGTAAGCACAGAGATGTGAGATTACACACAACCTTTAGGTCAGATTTTTGTTTGCGCATGCTAACTGACGCTACAAGCAGGCCTTCTTTACTGAAACTCACATTGGTCTTTCACTAACCCTTCTTTCTCGTTCTCTCTCTATCGCTCTCTCTTTCTTGTGCTCTCTAACTTTGTGGCTAAGAGCCCAGGCAGTAAGTACACATTCCTCCACGTGGCGCCTTTTTTTTATTTTTTCCTTTCTCTGTAACTTGTTCCATCTTCACATGATTTTGCATGATGCTTTCCAGTTTTCTGTATTTTTAATTGGATTCGCAGAGGTTTGCACAACTCAAAGGGTTCTTGTTTTGTTTTTCTCCCAGTGCTCGAGGCCCCTGACCGGCCCACCATCTCCATGGCGACCGAAAGTTCGGTGTATGTCACCTGGGTCCCGAGAGCCAATGGCGGGTCTCCAATCACAGCTTTCCGCGTAGAGTACAGACGCGGCCGCAGTGCAGAGTGGGTGGTGGCTGCGGATAACATCTCACCTCTCAAGTTGTCTGTGGAAGTTCGCAATCTGGAGCCTGGTGAGCCTTTCGCGACTTTCCAAAAGTTTCTCTACAGCCCGGTGAAGCATGATTCATCTGCCCAGATAAGGGTTTTATTTATGAAATATCATGTGCTGTTATGTGCAGGGCCAAACACTAACCTTTGACGTAATCTTTGTCAAGCTGGTACTGCCCATAAAAGGAGTCTCTTACATTTTAAGTCTTTAAGATGCTGTGCAGGTAGTCGTCGTCTGGTCCCAGTTCTGACTGTCCACTGAAATATCACTAATGCTGAAAATATAAAAGTATTTATTGCGGGATATGCTTGCTGCCTTTTCTGTTGGAAAAAATAGCAAAAGTCTCAAAATGGTTTGCAATAGCAACATGGAAACTGTCACACTGTTGACTCCCGTGCGTAACTAGCTTGCTTGTTTGGTGAGCCTCTAAACTTGTTAAAAAGTGTTAAATAAAATAAATCAACAAGGAAAGCAGTTCTGGGTATCACCATGGGCTGGATATCATTTATTGTTAAATGCCCCATTATAAAAAGCCGTCGCTCCACACCACTGCACTGTGACAATGCCCCTATCATTGTTTCTCTCTTGCAGGTTCCTCCTACAAGTTTCGCGTGGCAGCCATAAATACGTACGGCGAGAGTCCTCACAGCATTCCCTCGAAGCCGTACCAGGTGCCACAAGCCAGTCCGCGTATCGCAGACCGCCCGGTGGTCGGCCCTCACATCTCATCCACGGACGCCATCAGCGACACGCAGATCATGCTGCGCTGGACCGTGAGTACACCGCTGACATTCAACTTCCAGAAGACTCGTGGAAGAAGTTGTAGTTCTAGATTCTGCATCGTTGTGCTCGGCAAGTTAATTGCTGATATCTGGTAAATAAAAATGCTAAAATGGAGTGAGATGGGACAAGAAAAACCAGCACACAGATTTCAAAACCTTTTTGAATGAGATAACATTTTCAAACTTAATTTAGCTTTGACTAACTAGTTAGTGCAGCGTCTTTTCCAGCCGGCACGCCTGGGTTTGAGCTGCTGGTGGTTGTCAATCAGACGTTTAATTCAGCGGCTGTACTGATTAAAGCTCTGCTCCAACAATAATTAAGAGGCCCTTGAGTTTTGGCCCCCAGACAGTCTCATAAAGTGCAATCGCAATCTTGCATTCCTGTACATCTGCTGATAACAATCCCCGCCATTAGTTGCCGGAAAATGTCCTCTCTTTGTACAATAATTGCCCACCAGATTGCTGTTGTTCAGCACAATCTTTTTTTCCACCCCTATCCAGTATAGCCCTTTGACGAACAACAACACTCCAATCCAAGGGTTCTACATCTATTACCGGCCCACGGACAGCGACAATGACAGCGACTACAAGAGGGACATAGTCGAAGGTGAGTGGAAATGCACATTGCAATGTTTCCACGTCTTCGTTTCGGCTGCAGGTTTGAAAGTGTGGCTGGTTTAGATTGTTTGTCGACGTCCCTGTCCGGTCCCGAATGTTGAGTTCACGCTCTTCAGATAAAATGGGAGTTGAGAAGGTAATGGATACCTCACTGTCAAGAGGGGGGTGTAGTGAGGAGGGGGCATTTCTGCTGTTTGATTTATAGAGAGTGCTGTCTGTGCAGGGCTCTCTTAAGGCTGTTTTTAATAAATGGTTGCCAGAGCTGAAATACGATCCCAGACGGGGAAGAGGGGCTCAGGTTGCTGGTAGAATGCAAACAGTGGAGCCTGCTACAGAAAGGGAAGGAGGGACATCCGCTCCGTCCTCCCAACTCTCTTGTCATGTGTTCCTAATTTGTAGTTTTCCGCAACGTTCCCACTATGAGGACTTGTGGCAGTTTGGTTATGGCCAAAATAAGTAAATACATACCAGTTAAAAAAGGTCACAAACCAGGTCACATATTACTGGTCCATTGGATCATAAAATGTGGGTTGGCATGTATCACGGGGCAGAGTAGAATTGGCTCACTAATCACTATTTATATATATATATATATCTTCTGTATTGAGTGTTATTTACAGCACAAACGTAGATTTAGCTTCAGCATCTGCTTCCTTTATTGTTCCCACTAGCGCAGTGATTTATTATACTTCATATCAAACCAAACACACAACAGCAAAACCAAATTTCTGCCTCATTTGTTTTGAAATGTAGCATTTCCATGTTGGAGATTAGCGTCTCATCTGTGATTCCATAGCACATAGTAGTCAGAGAGACAGGGAGATAGAGATAGGGGGGAATACTGGAGGCAAGCCAGGACAAACATGGCACTGCCATATATGGACCTCACCTATAAATTAACAGTCTGGGCACTGACGGCACAGAGGCAAAGACAGGGGGCTGAATGACACAGTGAGCCTGAGGTGTGAGACACAAAGAGAAGGAGGAAATTACTGTTATGGAGTTGTGTTGATATTTTCTTCCATCTCTCTCTTCTGCCCTCGCAGGTGTAAAACACTGGCACATGATTGGACATCTCCAACCAGAGACCTCCTACGATATCAAGATGCAGTGCTTTAATGATGGGGGAGAGAGCGAATACAGCAACGTCATGATCTGTGAGACCAAAGGTAAGATGCACAAGAAAAGACTCGTGCATCAACCAAACCTCCACTTCAACAGACGTCCGGGCATGTTTCTGCGAAGGCTATAACTTTAATGATGGGTACAATGGGCATAATTACACAATATAAATGTACGGAGTTTTACGAGAGCAACAACGCTGGTTTGCATTCTGCAGTTCAGTACTGTTATTTTGTTCCTCATGTTCCGTCCTCCCTCTCTGCTGCAGCACGTCAGTCCCCAGGGTCTCCCAGCCAGCACCCCGTCACCCCGCCTTACCCCCACCAGCCGGAGGCCCCCAGCCCACCCGGGGGACTCCTGTACCTGATTGTGGGCTGCATTTTGGGAGTGATGGTACTCATCCTGCTGGCTTTCATTGCCATGTGTCTTTATAGGAATCGTCAGCAGAACAACATGCACAGTGAGTGTACAGGCAGAGCTGGCATAAAAGAAGCCTAGTTACAGCTTACAGTGTTTTTAGTGTTTTCTAAAACTTTACATTAAATAGTGGGTCTTTTGTCTGCTGCATTTTTTTGTTAGCTAAAATTGGTTAGCTACATACATATTTACAAAGAGTTAACTTCTTCACAATATATTTATAATGCATATATCTATATATAGATCTCACATTGCTTGCAAAAGTGTTTTTGCCATTATTGAATGGAATCTTCACCTTATCGCTTTAGTCTGTAAATAGTTTGGGATTCGTAGTTTTATAGATTTTGGGAAAAGCCTAGATTGAATCACAGGTTCTAACTCTGAGTGACAATGCGTTAGAATTCAACATAATGACTTTTTATTTGAAAATAATAACTAAGCAATACTTAAATCATTCTTTAAGATAGATATTAGATTAATATTATTTCCATTATGACTAAGCTCTCTAACCTGTTTTTTAACTGGCAGGATTGTCCCCATATCTCTCACTGTACAGAATTAGTGGACTATTATTGTCTTAACAAAGAACATAGATGAAGGATATCTGACAAGATCCAATAAAAAGACTAAGAAGACCCAAACTGCAGTACTTTGCGATGACAAGGCTGAAATCTGACAAAGTTAAAAGTGGCTCCTCAAATGCAAAAAAGAATTAATTTTATCATCCATTCAAAAGATTAAAGTGTGTGTGCAAATATTCAAGAAAAGTAAACAAATCTTTTACAGGACCATTGTCTTTCCATTTTGCGTGTGTGTCTCTAAGTGACAATTGCTGATTATTATATAATTACAATTATCTTGTGGTTAATTATTTGTGTCATGCTGGTCTCTGGCCATAGCCTAACCCTTCCGCTTCTCCATCACCTCCACTCTCCCCCTGTTCCCCCCCCCCCCCCATAGAGTATGACCCTCCAGGCTACCTTTACCAGCCCGCAGAGATGAATGGCCATGTCCTCGAGTACACCACTCTGTCCGGCACCAGTCGCATCAATGGGGGCGTCCACGGTGGCTATGGGCTAAGCGGCCCCATGTTACCCCAAGGGTGCCACCACCTCCACCACAAACTCCCCAACGGCTTGGCGATGCTCAACGGCTCCGGCAGCCTGTTCTCACCGGGCCTCCCACACAACCACGATGGCACCCTTCCCCGCGACTGCGAGCACTCGCATCCCCACCACCACCACCACAACGTGAGTGCTGCAGACCTGGAGACTGGATGCCTCGTTCGTATGCATGATATTCCAGCTATGAAACAGCAACAGATGCAGTATGGTCCGGCTAAATGTGGCGTTTGTTCTCATTGTCAGGGCGGAGGCATGTACACGGCTCTTTCCCAAACAGAGTCCTCTGATTGTATGAGCTGTCAGAACCTCTGCAACAACAACAGGTAACAGCATTTCATTTAGCATTGTGCAAAATGTTTAGCTCGGTGTGGACATCTGGGAATTATTTCTAGGTTTTATTTTTTTCAAGAAATCACAGAAGAAGTCAGTTATGTAATCTTGGGATCATTTGCATAGCAGTTTTTAGTTAAGCTATTCATCCTTTTTTTTTAGCTTACTTCACGGGTGCACGGTTGGTAGCTCAATAGTTTTTATTGAATATATATATATATTTTGAAACAATCAAAAAAGATGAACTTGATATTACAAAATCCCTTTTCATAACATTTTTAAATGAGTAAGAGTGCTATCACAAACTCATACACACGCGCGCACACACACACACACGTGCACAAACACACATTTCCCCTCCTGCGAGTCCTGTTTATGTACTCATGGGTCTCCAGCATCACAGTTTACCCTGTGTGCACCCAGCCAGCAGACCTAATGAGCCCCGTGTTTATTTACCTCCGTCTGCTGGGAAAAGAGGGGGCGTGGTCACAATCCAATCATGTGCCGATAGAGGGAAGCTAAGTTCAGTGAAACATGGTGAAACTGGCTGCTTGCAACTCTCTCGGTTTCACAGACTTCACAGAGGAAGAAAAACCACAACGTGTTCCAGTTATTTAGAGGCAGTGAGACTGGACCTTCTAAAGATCCAGTTGGACTGTTGAAAACACTTGTGCGCCAATGCTCCCGTTGTGTTAAGCGCTGTCATCGTTTTGTACACTGTTTAGGGCAGTGGGGGAGAGAGGGAACGAGAGGGGGAGGTAGCGAGAGTCGCAGCAAAATGGTTTGAAGAACTTCCTGTTACATGTGGAAGTACCTTCTTGCACTTCTCCCAACTTCAATTTTTATATTTTGAGTAAAATATGTTTATAAAATTTGAATAGTAATAGTAGCTAGTGACGATGGGGAGGGGGGGGGGGGGTCATTGCATTGCCCCATATCCTCAAAGGGGGCCCTGTCAGAAAAAGGTTTAGGGTATTTAGGCACAGTTTGCTGTGTCTTGTGGAAAATTCACAGACAACTGCAGAAAGGAAGAAGCAGGTGTGTGTGAAGCGAAAGCAGCGTTGAGTTGACAGTGGCTGAGCATCGATGCAGGGGCACCTTTTTATAAACACGTGTCTCACCTTTCTTTCCATCTCTCTCTGTCTCTGAGCAGATGTTACAACAAGACCAACGGCACTTTCTCCAGCGGCACTCTGCCCGTAATGCATCGCGTGGCGCCCTGCCAGCAGGATGGTCTGGAGATGGTGCCTCTGGGCCAGGTTTCCTCGCAGTGCCACGGCCTCGACGGCCACGTGCACTCTGGTGACCAGGGAGCAGACGCGGGGTGCCCGGCGGACGAGCACAGCGAGTCCTCGACCTCGCAGCGTTCCTGCTGTCTGGTGGGCAACAATGAAAACTGTACAGCAGACAATACTGGTGAGACACATTTTGTTCCAAATGCCAACACAGTATTCTGGTCTGTTTCTTTCTTTTCTCTCCTTCCGTTTGCTCACTACTGACAAACAGAACTGCAACTTATTACCTCCTCTTTTGCTCTATTATTTCAGGCCTGTTTTGAATAATCTGTTAATAAAAAGGCCAATATATTGCATTGTTATGAAATAATAAATATATATCAATTTTGCAATTATTTTCTTATTGTTAGTAGTGATACTATTTAGTAGCATTAAGGTATATATATAATATGGTCATCAAAAATTATTGTAATACTTGCCAGAGTACCTTTTTTGTGTTTGGATGGTAAAAGTTTCTCTTAACGGTGGCCTGTGGCCACTAGAGTATTTCCTTATAAACATAACACAAAATAAGAAAATTATGATCAGATTGACTGATGGCCTTTATAGCGACCTGAATGAATCCTAATCTTCATCATCAAACCCATAACCTAATACGTTCATTTGGTGTCTTGCAGAGTCAGATGACAAGTTTATAACCATTCTTGTGTCATTCTGGTAAATAAAATGCTGTCTGGTTGAAGCCCTGTTTGACTCCTTGAAGACCCTTATTAGCGCCATAAAAATATTTGGCACATACCGTTGAAAAATCTGAAAAATTTGTATCTATATTTGATAAAATGTCTTTATATTTGAAGGCTTGAACCTTTGGAAAATGCCAGACTAAATGTCTTCTCCGCTACCAGCCTCTGTGCTAAGCCAAGCTAATCTGCTCCAGGCTGTAGCTTAATTTATACAGTAACGTTGCTTTAAAACACATGGGATGGCTGAGCTTAACGGGTGCCTTGTGTCTGTGGAGGCTCTGTAGCAGCCGAATGCACCCAAATGATTATTATGGGTTTAAAAACCGAGGACAGGTCACATGACGATTGTAGTAAACCTAGGTTTTTTGTATTTGCTTACCCTACAGCTAAAAGTCAGTAAGACCATGATCCCTTCAGAGGTCAGCACACAGCAGATCACTTCTTCATGTTTTACTCTACTTTTTTGGTGCCATTACCAATCTTCATGTTGTTTGCAGACACAGAATGCAGCATCCCCACAAATTACAGTGTTGGCCTCACCAGAATCTGTTCTGGTCTTTTTTTAATTTGAAGTCTCACTCTCTCTCTCTCTCTCTCTCTGCAGCTGAGGAGGAGCTGGAGTGCATGGACACGGAGGGGCCTGTGTTGTGCTGGGATAGTCTTGGCCTGAAAGACTTGGACTGTGACGAAAAGCCTGGGTGGATCTCCAGCAGCAGCCTGGCAGGCGAGCTTATCCAGCCCGGCCCACAGGAGGTCTGAACGAGGCCCACACACAAACACAAACACTCTCCTGCAGCGTGGAGGGCTTAGAGAAACCACCAAGACAAGGCTGGAGCAGACACAGGGATGGAAATGTCTCAGAGGAAGAGGACCAGGCGAGTCAGAGACACTGTTACAGTGACGAGGACACTAAACGCTCTGTGGACTGAGCTACGATGAACAAAGTGTGGAAAGAGAGCGGCTAGAAGACACTGAGAGTGAAATCCAAAAAGCAAAGGAGAAGTTGCTCAAAGACAGAAACGATGTCCCACTTGGGGAAGACTCTCATACGATCAAAAACTCTTATTTATTTTTTGTAGTAGTAAAATATTATTTCATATGAATGTATCTGTTTTAAAGTAAAATGAGTTTGTCTTTTATATTATTTATGCCTTTTTGGATGAGGAATACTCTTACATTTCTTGATGTTGTTTTGTCCATCTGTGTCCACCTCAAGTGTGGAGATTAGCAATTGTCCGTGTAAAGTTTTGTAATAATATAAAGAGAAGATAAGGAAGAGTAAACAAGAGTTTTCGATGTCTTTCCCTCCCCTCCTTCATGCGCGGCGCTCAATGAATGACTGCTGCAGTGAAATTCCCGGCCTCGGTCCAAACCCATTGATATTTCTGGCAGGCCTTTGAAGTGGCTCTCTGATGGGCTGTTACACTGCAGTGACCCCTGGATGGGGTGAACACTCCCTGCACTGTTCAGATTAAGGGCTGCTGCTCTTTGCTTCAGTGAATACTTGATAGCTCGTCACTTAACGCAAAATGCACTGTTGCTTCGAGAGCACTTTTCACTTACTGCCCCCGGTCTGTTAGAGAAGTAGGGAGGTTGCATTCAAACTGAGTTGCTACGTGTGAGCAGCCTTCTTGTGCAAATAATGGCTTGTTAAAATTTCTCTGCTGCAAGTAACCGAATACTTTTGAATTTTGTGATGACGGGTAAAGTTTATCTGACCAGGTGATATTCTGGTATCTGGTAGGTGAGAAAAACAACTACAATCTCAACACAAATGGTGAAAAGGTGGCAGCAAATGCCCCGTCAATGTGGCATTTATTGTGCCACCATGTTCTCCACTTAACCCCGACTATCCTGGTTGTCATTTTATTGTATCAACAAAGAAGTTAGCCCATATAAATGAACATTGATATAAGTATAAGTCTATTTTTCCGGGTACATGTTGACAGCATTAAGTGAAATTGTATATAGAAAGACAAAAAGCCATTATGGATTCTTTTTTATTATTATTACAAACAAAATCGCAAACAGAAATCTCGCAAACTGCACATTCTCTCAAAGGAATAAAAGATCGTCTGCACGGTCTTGGTGACAAAATGCATCACACTGGCAGGTGTTTTGAAAATTGGGAAGCTTGGCCATCTGTCTCAGATTAAGTGAAATTCCATTATTTCTGGGAACTGAAGGGTGAATTGCCAGTTGGAGCTGCTAAAGGTTCTCTGGTGTTGCTCCAGTATGTGGCTGTAAATGGGCACGAGACTTATTAGGAACAGAGAGAGGCTACATTGAGTTGAGTAAGTCGTCAGAAGGACTCAAAAGATGCGCTTGTGTGACGGGTTTGAAAGTAACACATCACTCATTCACAAAAACAAGTTGTAAAAAATCCTCTCGTGTTTCAGCCTGTCTAAGCCGAGCCCGTTTTCCCACAGTGGTTTTTAAAATAATCTCCATGACGTGCTGGCTGATTGGACTTGATGGGATCGCGGCGAGCAGATGACGGGGCTGGTCCTGCTTCACTGAGGAAGACCGTGGCGCAGGCCTTCCGCGCCTGGTGCCTGTCTGCCTGTGTTTGTGCCAGAGTTGGCTGCCGTTCCTCGGGGCCCTGGCTCGCCTCGGCGCTCTCCTCCCCCCCCCCCCTGATGGTACAGGATATTCCTGGCACCCGGATTTACTCGCTTGCAGCCGAGGCGTGGCGTGACCTCTTCCGCCCGTTATTTTTAGGCTCGATAGAGAGCGGCGACGTTCGTTCACTTGACTTCACATGAGCTCTTTTGGTTCCTAAGTTTCTTGAAACCCAGTGTCTGATTACACCGTCTCTTTTAAGTTTCCATCTTTCTTTGCTGATACAAAACAGAACAAAACAATGGGAAGGAAATGAAGCTGGAGGGGAAAGAGAAATGGTCCGGGGAGGGACAGGGGATGCTGACAGATGCAGGCCGAGCTGATGAGGAGAAGATAAGGGCAGGGTTGTCTCTAAACGAGCTGCTCCTCCGTCTCCCACGTCTATCAGTCGGCACTCTGCCTCAGCCCCGGCCTGCACCCCCTACCCACGCAACTACAACCCATCATTAAGGAGCCCATGGGAACAAGAAAGCTCATTGTCTTCCCTGGAATTCTCTGCCCCTTGCTGCGGAGCCGACCTGTTAACGCCAGTCCCTCTCCCCTCCGCCCACCATTCTCCCTCTCCCCTCTCCCCTCTCCCCTCTCCAGCACGCACTGAATGAATGCAATTCCTATGAATCGTGCAGTGTGTTGTTAAGTTGCTTTATTCGGCCGGTTTCATCCTTGAGATGTCGCAAGCTGAAAGTGAAGCATGTTGCGGTTGGATGAAATCTTAACGGCATTCCAGCAGATCTCTGCAAGTGAAGAGCTCATTGTGCTCCATGAGACTCATGATCTATTTGCTATCACCGTTTCTGCTTTTTATTCGTTACTCTTTCTCCCTCGAGCTGTTGTAACTTGTACATTTGTAGGCTGCACTTGTATAATCAGGGACACACCGTCTCATCCCTATCCCAGCTGCATATATTTATCTTAACCCATTTTATTTCTCCTAACAGACTTCACAATGTGTAATCATGCCATATTGGATCAACGATGAGCCCGTTACTGACAAGTGGGTGGAATCTGTTGACCTGAGCCAACTTTCAAATGAATGGTATTTGCACTTCAAGAGAGATTCAGAGAAACACACTTTACAAAAGTGGTTATTTTATACACCGAGCACTCAAGAATATCTGTGCACAAATCGGAATAATGGTGTGGGGATTGTATATGGATTCATTATTTAAGAGAACATTTGTTTTAAGTAAGGATTCTGTCAAGGTTCATATGAGTGAAATGTCCCCCAGATTTTTTTTTTTAGGAAAGACAGTTTGCAGCCTCAAGCAACGTGCTTTGAAATGTTCAGACATGTCACTCAGCTCTGGATGTCTCATGCTCTGCTGGAAGTGACATCACACAGCGGGGAAATAACGGGCTCACTGTAATACACTTGATGAAAAACCCCACAGCGGGATGGCAACTAGAATAAAGCAGAAACGCTAATCAACAATGTATTTTCGGAAATTCTAACGAAAAGGAAAGCAGCAACTAGCGATAAAACGGGCCCTCACATCTTTGTGCACTTTGGGGTTGGTGGTGGGACGCCAGCTTATGCAGCAGAGCACGTCTGCGACCAACAACAAGGCTGTTTTTCCTGCGTGGAGTGTATCAATCTGGAAATGTTGTACTGCAAATACTTCACCAGTTTCTGTATCCACAGTGTGGTGCTAGAGGACATGCGTTATGTTGCTCTATAGCAAGTGTAAACCAAATAGTGGAGATGTTATGTACAGTAAATCAGATGCTGCTTGTCACATAATGGCAGGTGGCAGAATGCCTGAGTGAAAATTAGTTTGTGGACATCTTCAGACCTCGGATGTCCACAGATGGCAAATTTGTGAATGACTTGATGTCAGATTGACTTCCATGAGTTCTTAGTGACCCCCATATGGGCCCCATGATGCTCATGAAGTAAATGGTTCAGCGTTACTACGCCACTCTTCTGCATTCCAAATATAGTTGCTTCAGTTAAGTAAAAACGCACAACATGGCGACTGCCGTAGTCAAAGATGGGGACAGCAAAATTGCAGAACTGAAGGCTTCCAGACGGCAGACTTTGTGACAACCACAACCAGCAGCTCTATTCATTCTATGTCTATTACTTGCTAGGCTTCTGTGTATAAAAAGCACCGAAGCAACCGTAGTACACATGCAGAATGGACGGGGCACTGAAATGACTTTAATTCTTTGCTACGCTGGGCCCATCTGAAGCATCGCTAGATGCCTACAAATCAAAGTACCTGAACTAAGACGAGTAGGAACTATACAACATCATGAGTGGTGGAAGAAGTATTCCGATACTTAAATGTTACTAGCAGCACAGTTACCAATACGCCATACTTCAAAAATACTCCACTTCAAGTGAATACTTCTTACTGAAGTGGAAGTGTTATCAGTGAACAATTCTAAATTGTGTACTGAAGCGTTCTACATTTAAATGGTGTGTATGGTGTCTGTACATATTTTAGCTAATATTAGAGAGAATTTAAGTCCGGCCTTGATGGGACACAAACATATGATTATAAAATATACTGTGTCCTCGTATTACACAAAACCTTTGGGTCAAATGTTCTCACTCAAACGAGCCAGATGAAGCTGACAAAGATTGCCGGTGAAGATAGAAAAGGACAAAGTGCGGCTACGCCCGGTTTTCAAAATAAGATGTTAACAAGATACGTTAACAACAAACATAAATGGATTATATACTGGAAGAAGCACAAATATGTGTCTTTTGAATTAACAACAAAAATCCACCAAAAATGAGAAGCAATGGTCTTCATTTTTTGGACTGCAGACTTGAAGGCCTTCAATAATATTTGTTCCCATTGGCCTGTTTAAATAAAAGTGATCTATGGCCTTGCCAATCCCTCTGAGATATAAATATTCAAATCCAGCCTTCAATGAATGCAGCAGTTGAGACCGTTTATGTGAATGACATCAGTTGACAAGAAGTTTATGTTTTCATAGGACAGTTAACGGTGTAGAGAAAGAAGGGACCTGACATGAAAGTGACATTTTGAAAAAAGGTCCTTTTTAATTGAATCACTCCATGTCCTTCTCTGTCCTTATTGTCCAGTCCTCTAGTTTCAGTTAAAGGCCAATTCACAGCTCTGCCTGGGACGGATTTTCAAACCAAATGCATTAATCAAGTAAGAATTATCCACTTTATTTAGTATATATTTTAAAATATTTATTGTTTTCATGTTGATAATACTGTACCCACTTTTTCATTTTAGTGTATTAATTAATGTTTCACTATCAAGAAGTGTGACAGGTAAAACCCAATCATATGACCCTGAGCGCACTGTTCAGATCTGGATCAAAAACTCTCCTCTGAGGGAAAACAAGAGTCAAGGGAAAGATCTTCCTTTAATTGGGCCACAGCAACGGAATTTACTCTCACAAGATTCAGCGCATAACTGTAGAAACAGAGATGTGAGGGCAGAGGGACTCCACAAAGAGAGGGGTTGGGATAGGAAGGGAAGATATGTGGAGAGAAGAATGGGAGGAGGAAGAGGAGGAGGAATTCCTGCGTGTAGAGACTGGTAGTAGAAGCGTAGCTCTGACACTCAACACAGTTACACTCACTGATAAGGTGTGTTTGTCGAATGGGCCATCAGTAATCTGCAGCAGATCAGTACCTGAGGAGCCTTGCCATGGTCCCGATGCATTTTCTAATCTCAAAAGGATGTTATGTGTGCTTCCTAAAGAAGGGCTGACGTGAAAATAAACTACACATGCAAGTATGATAACACAGGATGTAGCTGAACGTCCTCAGTTAAATAACTAACGATGCAGCCTATTGCTGCTGCTGCCGTTGTTAACAGCTTTTTTAATTTTCTAATTGGATTTTTATAATGCTGAGGATGGTAAAATGTGTTGCGTAGTCAGAAATAATTATATTTTTTCCTGCAACAGCGAAATCAAAGAATAAAGACCATCGCCTCTCAATCTGGTGGATTTATTGTTAATTCAACATTCCAAACCACCTGCTTTAACACCAACACTGGGAGGCATTTTACTCAAGCTGTTGATGAAATAACTCTGAAAGAGTCAATGGACTTTGACAATGTATATTTAACACTGTGGATTTTACTGTATACAGTTCATCTGAAGGCTATGACGACAACCAAAATGCATCGCAGGGGGTACTTTATTTAAATGTTTTAGTTTAGTTAAATGCTTTTAGTTAAAAAGCTTTTTTGAGCTGGCAATATGAACACTTTATGTAGGTGTCGAACAAATTTAAGTTGGATCTGGTTACCTACTAATTGTGGGAAGCAGAAGTAGCCAATTTGACATTTACCACCTGTTACCAGAAGCTGGCGCCATGATGATTTCAAATTGGACCTCAAATATGTGAAATTTGGAAAAGATATGACAATGTGGAATCAGGTTGCATCAGTTTATTCGGTCATGGTGATAGATCAAACATTTTACTGCCACTTTACAACAACTTCGTAACTCAACATTCCATCTGTCCAAATGAATAAGAAACATATATTCTCAAATATGTCTTTTGGTATGTATGTGGTATGAGGTTTGTTTGCCCAGGTTTTGAGTTTGAGTTGATTACTGCTGAAATCCTAATATACTGTAATAGTGGTACAGATAATCAACAGCATGCAATGTGATTTTTTTTATGGACTATTCCTTAGATAGAAAGCAGTGCTGATGAACTTGCAGACTATGAGGTCTTCCGATTGTTCAGAGCAACCAAAACGTTGAGACATTGAGGCAAAACACACAAGTATTGTTTGTCGGTGTCGCAAGAAAACAAAACCAAATAAACCGATCAATCAAAAAAAAACTCAAAATCAGTGATCACATTTTGTTTAGGGTCGAGGTACAAAAATGCTGGATCATATACTTCCAATAATACAATATGTGGTGAACGCAGTGTGTTGATCGGTACTTTAAATTCAATTTAAAACAGCATCTACAGCAGTGTCTGTCTATGTCTGTAGTGGTGTCCATTGTTTTCTTGTCATTAATAATTCTTGGTTCTGGCACACTGCTTGACAACTGCTCAACAACAGCCTGCAACAATGGCGTCAGTCCCGCTATCGCTGCTGATTGGCTAATCAATACTCCCACAGCTCTTCTTATTTGTCTGGGACTTTTTAATGATCTGAACCCAAGCAAAAACAACCTAGATTTCCACTGGTCAACAACCATTCACATTCATTAAATTGTTGTGTGGGGGTAGTAAGATATTTCAAGTCCTGGGAAACGTTATCCTGGGATAAACGGGAGAAAACGTTTTGCGGATCTGACCTCAAATTTTAAAATGGAAGATTTGAAGATAGACGCTTAAAAGTACACTTTTTTGCAGCACACTTCTGAGACGACTCATTTGTCATCAGTCATCCACCATATCCAGTCGAGTAAAGTAGAAAGTGATCTTTGCCCCGTTGTCTGTGTCGTACAAAGCCTGACAGGTATACATCCCCTCTGCAACGCTCTGCAGCTCCTCTATGACTAAAGCAGAGGTGTTGACCTGCACCTGAATGAGGCCTAAATGGCTGGACTGAGACTGTATCTTTGGGCCTTGACCGTAGTTGTAAGCCACTGCTACGTTATTATCCGTTCCTTGTTTGGTGAATCCCCAGATGAAGATGGTGGGCATGGTGGAACCACAGTCCAAGATGACTGAGCCTCCCACTGTGGCTGTGGTGTTGGAATGGATGTATTCCACCTCCTCGGGGTCAAATATCTCCAGGCCTGTAACACAAGACAGAGTCAGTCGCTCTAAATGTAATGGTAGAAGAGCTTTGGTGTTGTTTATGCAACCACAAAAAGTAGCCCTCAACCAGCTCAGTGTTATCTGATGTCTTTTAGTAAAAAGTCTTTTTACAAGACCTCACAGCGCCAGCTCCTGGGGATGGGCAACACTAATTAAATATACAAGCATGTTTATTTGCCTGTGGCCCGCTCGATGGATCAAATCTGTATCCCTCTGGCTGCACTCAGCAATTTCAACATAATAATTGCAGCATTTTGTGACAAGGAGGAACTTGCCTCAACTTGTCTCCAATTCAACAACTCCGTTGTTAAGGAACGCAGAAGTACAATGATCTTTACCTTGTATGGGAAGAGCCATCCAGCAGAGGAGCAAGCAGCCAACGTGGATCATCCTCATCCCCTGCCACAAAAGCTTAAAAATAAACGTGAAGTTGCAGGCGTGTCCCCTCTCCAATCCACACTGAGGGTGACTAAGCGAGGCTGGAGGACAAACACAGAGAATTCTTCTGAACCACACTGTATTCCCCCTGAATTATTCATCGGTGCGTCTGCCTCCCCGGTGTTGTTCCACTTTGCCTGTCTCTCCAGCTCTCCCACTCATGACGCGGCTAATAGCTATACCTGAGACTGGAAGGTGTAGGGTGTCCGCATGCGGCAGTCGCTTCATCTATTATTAGGTAAACAAGTGGAAATAGGCTTTTCAAAAAGATCCATTACTTCCATGGATAAATTCACCTATTCCACTTCATTATATACAAATCACGTTCTCAGGAGTCAGGATTAGACCGGCATTGTGCTTTTTCCATGCATAGACACATGTGGATGACAGGATGTTTGCACCAGGACACTTGCACCACTATAATGCAAAAAGTTAGACTATATTAGGAGGAGACAAACGTGAGCATCATTAGCGGTGCCAGGCAGCAGCCGCCAGTATTAACCTTTAATTCTGCATTTACTGGATGGAGGCAGCCCCACATTGAGAAAGAGGATACTTAGACGATAATAAGTAAGGACTCAGCCTTGAGCTCTTTCGGGGGGGGGATTTAGAAGGCTGTTGCTAAACAGACACATGAAATAAAATGCAATAAAAAAACAACATGGTGAAGACAAAAGCTGAATGCTGATAAACACATTGCAAACTGACCTCACTAATACATTTGACAAGACACAGCTATATATTAAAATTGCCAATATTGACCTGAAGATTGTACAAACGATCACAATGTTGCAAATAAAAAGCACAGCGAAAAAGATAAAAGGAGACTTGAGAGTCGCTTCTAGCAGTGTGATGTAAGAAATACAGGAAATAAGGAGACAAAGTTGTGAGCCTTTGTGGAGTGCAGCTTTGCAGCTGACATAATCATGACAATATCATGTCTTGAAGATTCCACACCAGGCTGTAATGTCCGGGCCATGACCAGTAAGTCCTGTTGTGACCAAAATCTTCCCTCCTAAGTGCTGCAGTCATGTACACAAGGGCCACATCTGCCGGCCGCCTGCCTGATGCCTGGTTACTTGGATTCGGAAGGATGCTCAAGCGGCTGGAAAATGTGAGTTGTTGAAAAACAAACTGTTTTGTATGGTGGCAGTTAGTGCCGTGGTAGTGGTGTGGGGGGGTTAAGGACATGGGTTGCATCTTATCTGGCCCTTGTAAAAGCTCTCTGCCTTCCACAGAGTGGATCCAGCCAGACCGAGCTGAAGCAACTTTTCTTTTTTGTGTGTTATTGGCAGCAGATGAAAGAGCAGAGCCTGAACCAACATCTCGCTGGGACTATATGGGGATCTGGGCAACACATTACTGCCACCCCAACATGTGCCACCCGCCCCCGCTGCGAGCACTTGGCAACACTGCGCTTTATGTGAAGGCAAAGCTGGCAAAACAGGTGGGTTGCGTGAGCGGGCCCTGTGATTAGATCAGTCATTACCTCTGGCATTGTTGAAGGTAAAGCTAACCTCTCATTTCAGAGGACCACCTGTATTGGAGTGTGTTGCTGAAGCTTAATAGCAGATGATTCAATCGGCGGGTCCTGGCTCACAGTGAGGATGTTTGTTTCCATGGATCTAATGAGATTTACAGTTCCATAGTGCCGCTGTGTTTATTTTGCTAACTCACTTCTTATCCGGCGTCCAACAATGTTGACTTACTCGTATTTGTAAGTGTGACTGTCCTCTGCCCCGCCGCCCTCATACATCTCATACCCGCTCCAGCTGTGCAGTTTCCTCCTCCTCCTCCTCCTTTCTGCTTTTCCTTCAGTTGACAGTTGTGGCAGAGACCACACATTGTGAGCCTGTTGTACTATACTGTCAGACAGGGTAACATATATTAGCCAGCATACCGTATATTTCTGCTCTATCATCATTCATCCAGCAGGCAGGCAGAGCGGAGGTAAGCGAGGCCGCGCAGGGCCTCCTGCTCGTAAATAGCACATAGCCCCACCCGCCATTACCCCCATTTCCCTGCTGGCTCCCTCATCTAAGAGCCTCAGACGTCTCCTCGCCGGCCTCCTCTGCAGGAGGTTCCCTGTCGGGCCTCTACCTGAAGCACAGAACAGATCACAGCCACAGCTGACTGGCCTCGGGACAAGGACAGCAGGAAGGGGCTTTCTCTCCACAACTCAGCCCCACGAGCACACAGGCACAAAATATTGTTTTCAAAAAACAAGTTACAGATGGCTCCCGCAGCCATGCACACATGTCAAGTGTGGGAGGGAAAAATGGGTCAGTGGGGTGAGAGTGATGTATAGCATCACACATCCATGTGGTTAAAGCCATACTAATATTTAAAAACACTTTCTTTCTAAGAGTTTGAGATAATTCTGCTACTATACTCTTACCATCACACGTCAAGTTCAATCATTTGTATTGAGCTTGATTTGGAATGATAAAATGCTTCGTGATAACTTAGACAATGTGTTCAATTACCTCGTGGTTTGGTTGCCCGTCTGGGGAGGGAGGGTTGCGGCTTCATCACCCACCCTAAAAAAATCAAACTTAGTATTAGTATTAGAACGCAAAACCGACATGAGGAGTTGACATACGTTGTGTTTGAACGAAACCCCCCACAGCAACTTAGGCGCAGCAGAAAGGCAGAGAGAGAGAGAGAGGGAGAGAGAGAGAGGGAGAGAGACGGGAGGAGAGAGACAGGGGAGAGAGAGAGAAAGAGAGAGAGAGAGAGACACAGGCAGCATTATAAAGACCGTAAAAAAAGACACCGTGCGACAGAGAAGAAATGGTTTGAAAAACTTGTGTGTTCCCAGCTACAATTTTAGTATTTGAAATAAGTTTACTTGAAAATGTGCTTACAAAATGTCATTTATTAAATGGAATATTAAAGTGAAACGTAATTATTTTATAAATATAAACACATTTACTGTATAAGTCCTCCAGTTTATTATTGTCAAAACAAGATGACACATCTGTCATCAGGGTTAGATCATTGAACTGGTTCCTGAACTCGTGTAAACAATTTACTTGACTTAAGTGGTTTTTCTTCTAAAAGTGGAACAAACCTCTTATTCTGCGAACAGAGCTCTGTAACAACATAACCCGCATTGGATCGATCAGGAGTCGTCTCACTCAGCTGACAGAAGTTTTATTTTGTTTTCAGGATTTAATGTCAAGACTGAGTGAAGCCCTGAACATAGTCAGGCTGTGGTCATTATTCCCAGTGTGCTGGTCTGAGTGGCACATGCGACGTGCCGGGCCGGGTGTGTAAACCTTAAGACTGCAGAGGGCCCCCCCCCCCTCTTGTGAAGAAGAAAGCAGGTCCATGTCAGGGAACGTGTGTGAAGTCCTGGACAAATTGACCTGGAAAGAGCCAGATGGGGATTGGGGTTTAAGCACCATGGAGGCCTTCTGCAAACAACACGTGGGAAGGCTTTGGCAGCTAATGTAGCGTGAAGTATTTATGTACTGAGCGTAGACTTGACCACTGTCCATCAGGATCTGGGTAGCACACACACACATAGGCCACATGCAGCCACAACCTCTGCAACCCTCTTCACAAGACCGCCACCCTTCTCTGGCCTCTCCCCCCATGGGATCCCCGTGCTGCTCCTGGTTCAGCTGTTTATTATACAGTAGCTCGTACCCACAATCCTCTCTGAGCAGGTGGCCGGTCAGAGGCCTCTTTGATAGCCTCCAATGGCAGCTGAGGGCAGAGAACAAGGAGAAGCAGCAATAATGCACCGCTTTAGTCTTTTTGACCACACTTTCTGATTCATTCAGTCACTATGTAGTTATATCAGATTGTGCGCACAAAGTGCACTCGGTGGGTTTCTCTATGACGATTTTTTTTAGCCTTTAAGGCCACACAGAAGGTTTGGTTGAAATGTTACTCGATCGAAATGTATGTGTTGGAAAAACGGCTCATCAAACACTAATAATTGAAACAAATCCCACGTGATCTTTACGTCCTTTTTAAGATTTTGAGGAATCAGATGATGATGCTATTTGGATGATAGATAGATGATTTTCTTTTTTTTGTCTATTGTGTGTTGAGTAAGCCTTGATATGGAAATGTCTTTAAACTGCTGGGTAAATGCATACGTTGTTAAAACATGAAGGAACAGCTGGCCTAAATGTCTAGAACATCAGTGAAAGACACCACTTAAAAATGTATGTTATGTTTAAGTTGCTGGATTTAGTAACTTCATGGAGTCTTTCTGTGAATCATGCATTCCAGTGAACATCACATTTGTCGTAAAGTTTGGCAAAAGTGATGATCATGATGTGCACACGTTTTTACTCAATCTGCATTGGTGTCCATCACACAAAATGTAAAGCCTTTGCACATTAATTTTCCCAATGTTCAAGAAAGGAATTCAAGTAATAGGAATACCTGGAAGTTGATGAAACACATATTTTCAAAAAGGACTTCAAGTGATGTGCGGTAAATGGGCTAAAACATGTAGATATCCAGGTGTACTTCATTTCCCTTCAGTGTCGGATCACACTTTCCGCTTGCTTTGGCCTTTGCTTTGTTGTTGAAATTGTTTCTTCTACAGCATTTGGGAAACCACCAGATGTGTAATAAACAACAGTAAATTGGACTCACTCGACAGAAACTAACACTGTGGCACGTTCAAATTTAAACGTTGAGACATTTCCCTAAACCCCAAATTTGCTTCAAAAATGTTTCAAACACAAGAGTGAAATTACTTTTTTTGTATCCAGTGGTGTAATGGAGTTGTCAAACATGGTTTAACTCCTTCTGGAGAAAAATATTTCTGTTTGTACTTTACGAGCACGCCACTAATTTGTGCGAGCTGGGGTGTGAACGCGCAGCGTGCTGGCTGGTATTTCCCCCTCATATTCAAGAAAGGCAGGAATCACTTTCTTAGACATGGTCAGTATCTTTTGTGAGCTTGCTTAATATGCAGATTGTATTCGGTTCTGTGACTTTTATTTTTATATATAAAAATAAGCAAAAAACATGCATTGAAATCCAAATAAAATTCACTTAAAAAATGATGCGAATTTGTCGACCCAACAACTTCTTCGGATTAAAAAGCGTTGAAGTCTGAAACATCTCTATAATTCATAGTGACATAATCGAAAGACTATGACCTCAGCTCACTCCATCACTCCCTATATGTACTTGTATATATATTTATGTATTTAAGGAGCCTATTACTCCTCTCGTCTCTTGACTGAAGCACACTAAATAACTGACAATCCTGCCAACATCAAGGACTTTGGAGGAGGAGGATTGTGTTTTATGGATTTCATTTCTAACTCATGAATATATGTAGAAAGAAAAGTATCAAGACGTTTCTCCAATTTTTTTTTCTTTCAGAAATTCAAGGTTTCTGAGTAACTGTTATGAAAAGGGTCCTTTTGTTGGTGAACGTTCCTTTATTATTAATTAAAGGCCGTAACATTAAATATGGAGGTGTCTATAGTTGTGCTGCTCTCTGCATTATAATTGTATTGTATAATTGTACTTGTATTTCATCATTTTTATAATCTCAAAAAGGGACTGAGGGTTTTATTGATTAATTTATGTAGCATTTCATTGGTTTCAAACATAGTAAGATGCCAGAAACTTATTTATATGGCTGTAACATAACTTATAAATCCTATCCTAATATTCCAAAAAGTATTTTCCCTCTGAACTTCATTCTCTCTCTCTCTCCCCCCGTCTTTTGCCCCCCCCTCTCTCTCTCTCTCTCTCTCTCTCTCTCTCTCTCTTTCTCTCTGACCGTCTGTGGCTCCCTCGTGTGTCATTTTAATGAAGATTGACGTTGTGTGTGAATGTCCGCCCCATAGATACGTAGGCCGGTGCCTGAGCCCTCATATTTGGGGGATCATTAGAAATCATTACATCGAATCTGGACATCTGTGACAGTCTCGAACAGTTACATTATTAAGGATTAAGAACTGCCTCAAGTACTTTATTGCTTTAATAACACGGTTACCAGCGAAAATATAAATGGTAAGTAAATAGCTGCCTTTCAGCACAAAATGGTTGTAGCCACCAAACGTTGTGAATCACATTTCATCAGTCTAGAGGAAAAATAGTTCCCGTACGTGCATGTAAGCAGCATTGGGTCCCGCACCATCTCATTCATTCACATCGCTTGTGACGTACCTTAATTGTCTGGTTGCAAAAGCTTGCATTGCCTCAAAACGATCATTTGTGGGATTTACGGGGGATTTACGGGGGTTTCCTGCGATCGCCACCGGGTTAGTTAACTTTGAGTGCGCAGTGATATGGACGCTCGGGTCAATGTGAACAGCAACCGTACATTACCGCTGAATAATGCATCCCACGTGACTAGCTCTCAACCAATCAGAACGCTGGATTTTACATGTAAGCTATAGCAGAGAAGCCGATCGGTATCCCATAGCAACAATATACGTCTACGTCATCATACGTAATCAACTCATTCGACTCTCACTCGAACATCAGTTTGTTTTGGAGAAGACTTTAGATCAGACATCAGTTTGTTTTAGAGAAGACTTTAGATCAGACATCAGTTTGTTTTAGAGAAGACTTTAGATCAGACATCAGTTTGTTTTAGAGAAGACTTTAGATCAGACATCAGTTTGTTTTAGAGAAGACTTTCGATCAGACATCAGTTTGTTTTAGAGAAGAATTTGTTTGGTTCAACAATCCCCCTGACAATTCCCGTCATTGTGCACTGAACAAAAGAACACAATGACCAACGTCCAGAAAAAGGAGAAAATGTCAGAGAAAATGGAATTCAATTCCAAGGTGAGTGATTCTTCAATGAACTTTTACCTAAGTTCACTGGAGGAACAGGTAAGAGCTCAGATGGAGGACAGCAAGGCAATGCTCACCAAAACCGAATCTGCGGGGAGAGTTCTCCTACAGATCGATGAGGACAGATTGCAACACTTCGTAGATCTTGTCCAGGAACACAAGAATGGAGCCAAGCTTCCAAATTCCCAGGGTAATGTTGAGAAACCGACATCCATTATCAAGATGCAGCCTTTACCATTGCAAATAAAGGCAGAAGAAGGGTCCATTCAATTGGAAAAAGAACTGAAAATTGAAAGGGCTCAAACCAAGAAGCAACACATTGAATTGATAAAGTTGACAGAAGCTCTGAACCAACAGAAAGAGGCAGCCAACATATTCCAGGAATTCCATAACATCCAGATGAACAAGTGGAAAAAAGAAACAAACAGTATGGCTGCGACCCTGAAAACAACACAAGACCAACTCCAAGCTGAGCGGATGAAGGTAGACAACGAGGCCTTTCAAAAAGAAGCGGAAGCTATACGGTTGAAGGCCCTTGCTGAATTGAACTGGATCGCCAAAGCTAAAACTAACGTGGAGTTGGAATTGGAAAGTGAACTGGAAACTGAAAGGGCTCAAACCAAGAAGCAAGATATTGAACTGACAAAGTTGACAGAAGCTCTGAAAAACCAGGAAGAGGCAGCCAACACATCCCAGGTCTTCCATAACATTCAGATGACCAATTGGAAAAAAGAAACAGACAGTATGGCTGCCGCCCTGAAAACAGCACTGCAGACGCAAGATAAGATCAACCAAAAACTCATAGCTTCTCTGAATAAAAAATTTGAAGACCAGCTTCAGAGTGAACATTTGAAATGGAAGCAGGAGAAAGCATCCATGTTAGAAAACAGCAACTCCTTAGAGGTTGAAAAAAGAAAGAATGACGACCTCTTGGCTGCTGTGAAAAAGGCCGAGCAGCAGCTAGAGAGCCGTACCATTGAGTGGGAGCAGGAGAGGACTTCCTTCAAAGCCAGGCTAGAAAAAACATGCCAGGACCTTGAACATGCCCAAGAGAGGAACATCACTGCTCTTCACACAATGGAAAAGGAGGCTGTGGAGATGTTCAAAAGAAACCAGGCCTTCCAAGACCAGCTGGAGGAACAAAGAGCAGAGACTAACAAGATCACAAGAGCTCTGAAAGAAACTGAAGATCGGTTAGAAAAGCAAGGCCTCAGCTTTCAGCAACTGAGATTACAGCTTGAAACATCCTGCGTCACCAAGATGGAGGCGCAGGAGGAGGACTACAACAACCTCCTAGCTGCTCTGCAGAAGAGGTTTGAAGATGAGAGTAACGAATGGCACCACATTAATTCTTGCCTCTGTGAAACAGCAGAACAATCGCTGGAAAGGGAGAAGGAGCTTCTGAATGACAAGACCTGCCTTTTGTCTCAGCTGGAAGAGGAGCTTCAACAAAAGATCACCAAGAAGCCAAAGAAAAAGTGGTATAAGCTCTTCTAACGCTCAGCTGCAAAAAAGTTCAACAGCAATGACACCAACACGTCAACACCAACGTCGACCGCCAGCATCCCCCCCCCTCCCCCCGTCGACCGCCAGCACCCCCCCCCCTCGCCCCCCCCCCCCCCCCCCCCATCGCCCCCTCCCCTCTCCCACCCCCCTCTCCCCCCCTTGACCGCTAGCACCCCCCCCCCCCCCTTGACCGCTAGCATCCCCCCCCCTATATATAATTAAATATAAAAAAAATATAAAAAAATATAAATATAAATGTCCTCTCCGGGAACCATCACCTTATCGGGGTGGATAGGTTTGCGTGTCCCAATGAACCTGAGGGCTGTGTTGTCTGGAGCCTGGTGCTCCTGTAGGGTTTCCCCTGGCAAAGAGATCGCAGGCGAGGGACCAGACTAAGAATGGTTCAAAAAGACTCGAAAAAATCAAACAAAATAGAGGAGGGCGGAGGTGGAAGCCAGGGGTCTGGTAGGGAGCGTATTCTGGAGGAACGCCCACGGGAGCGAGCGTATTTTGGAGGAACGGAGCTGGAGGATGCCAGATCGTTTAAGAAGTAAGTGAAACATGATTCCTTGCGGCTACGGCTAAAGTTTAACTAACGTTAGCTAAAAGATGCGTGGCGCCATTTAGCTAACGTTAGTTTGTTAGTTAAATAGCCGCAAGGAATCATGTTTCACTTACTTCTTAAACGATCTGGCATCCTCCAGCTCCGTTGTTACGTGCCTACTGGTTTTTGAACCTACTGGTTTGGCTACGCGTGCGTGTTTGTTTTGCCCCGACAGCGGCAGATGTTGTCTGCCTCGGTCACCTGATCCGTCACACATTTGCAAACATATTGCTGAAAATGTTCAAAATGCATCCCATATCCAATGCAGCGATTATGATTGTATAAGTGAGCACTACATCACTGCCACGTATAAAGAAATAAATAAAAGAACATACGTTTATTAAAAGATCGCCACAACCTGGATTCGAACCCGCAGTCGAGCAAAATAGCAAAACTTTATAAGACGGCGGCGCTACGCCGTCGGCCAACCGAGCTGTCAAATGCCGCTGCTGATTTCACTACTTATCATGAAATTGCAAATCGTCAGTGGCAAGAACATCTTTTGGTTCAGGGTGAGCCAAGACAACTGGTTTTTGGTGGCGTAGCGTGAAATACATAGTTCTGTCAGGTTTTCTAGCACATTGCCCAAGTAGGATTACTCTCTTAATAACATCTAAACGCGTAGCCAAACCAGTAGCTTCAAAAACCAGTAGGCACGTAACAACGGAGCTGGAGGATGCCAGATTGTTTAAGAAGTAAGTGAAACATGATTCCTTGCGGCTATTTAACTAACAAACTAACGTTAGCTAAATGGCGCCACGTATGTTTTAGCTAACGTTAGTTAAACTTTAACTGTAGCCGCAAGGAATCATGTTTCACTTACTTCTTAAACGATCTGGCATCCTCCAGCTCCGTTCCTCCAAAATACGCTCGCTCCCGTGGGCGTTCCTCCAAAATACGCTCGCTCCCGTGGGCAGCTACTTCCGTTTTCGCTTTCGTGTTGTGTTGCGGCGTTCGTGTTGCGTTGCGGCGTTCGTGTTGTGTTGCGGCGTTCGTGTTGCGTTGCGGCGTTCGTGTTGCGTTGCGGCGTTCGTGTTGTGTTGTGGCATTTGCGGTTGTGATGTGGCTTTTGTATTTTCGTGTTGCGGCATTCGTGTTGTGTTGTGGCATTTGCGGTTGTGATGTGGCTTTTGTATTTTGTGTTGTGGCGTTCGTGTTGTGTTGTGGCGTTTGCGGTTGTGTTGTTGCTTTTGTATTTGTCTGAACCTTCTCGGCCACCGTAGTTTTCGGCCGTGTCCAATCACCTAAGTCTCCTGTATTTATCCATGTGTGCTCCTTGTCTGCCGTTGATTTGTTTGAGTGCTGTTGTTCCCGTCATCTTGTTCCTGTGACCTCGTTCCCGTTTGCTACTGAAGGCCTTTTCTATCCTTATTTTTTTAATGCAATTTCATAGTTTATTTTCCCAAAATATATTTCATTTTTGTATTCTGTTTTTGTATAGGAAAAGTGTTATATGTATAGTGTTATACTGATATTAATAAATACAAATTAATCAAATGTGTTATCCTTAAGGGCTGTTGACATGAAAACTGTGACTAAGTATGTAACTTGTAAGTTTCCAGTGAGCAATTTATCCGTTGAAGAGATGTTTAAAAGATGTCTATGGCCCGACGTTGAAAACGTAAAATGCAAAATGGTTTGAAAGTTATTTAAACGTCTGTTCGTAGACATTGAAAAGATGTCTATGTTTAGACCCTTTCCTGCTGAAAATGCATCAATGCATTCTAACAATAAAGATTAGAAGAACAATACTTGGAATGCATTAATGCATTCCAACAATGAACAATACACTGCTGAACAGTTTCTTGTAATCCTAGACACCTCAATGTAACATGTGACAGATGTTTCCACGTAAGACAAAGGTTAAAACCCACCATCAATTCCTCCCGTCTCGCTGTTCCCTTCAGCTACTTCACAAGCTCCTAAAGTGGATACTTAGGAAGGAGCTCACAAGGACTTATGGGTGGGAAAGGTGACTGTAAAACGGGCAGTAATTTCGTTCCTCTTCTCATTATTTAGACCCAATGAATATTATGAGTAGAGAGAGACCTATGTTGTCACAGTTGGAACATAAATTATCGGTATTTACAACTTTATTTCGGCAAAACTAAATGGAGAACGCCAGATGACTACCAATTATGCTGCCTCGTTTGTATGATGATGGATCATTTTATTTAGTATAGTTTAGTTGTAAGAATATTGAATATCATTGTTTCCCAATCTGCATTACACACGCATTTGAGTTTGAAGAGTTGTTTGAATGGTTTAATTGAGAATGGTGGCGTTACAGCCTTTTTTACAGTAAAGTAAGCATAAACACGCTGGAGGACTCTGTGTGTGCAGAAAAATGTCCACATATTGTTAATAATTCTATCTGCTCTCAAGTTTTCACACACAAAAACTGAAAGCTGTTTTCAGGGCCCGTTACCCAAGTTCATACCTTTTCCCAAACCACTGACACTGTCTCCAGCATGCTTTCATTCACACAGTGTTGCCACGTAAACAAACACCAACACAGATAAACAAACTATCCACATGGCCAATGAGTTACACAAATCCTGTGACACTCAAGTAGGTTCCTCCTCCTGTTGCATTTGACAAGGTAGAGACATTAAAGCATTATACTTTTTTTTTTAACTTGAACCTCTCAACTGCGTTCCCCATCTGGAAGCTGTAGAAGGCTTGTCTAAAAGATAAAAACGATATGAACCACTGCTGGCAAGTCGAGTGTGCCCTCTGGTATCAATTACCTATCCAGGATTCAGAGAGAAGAGGGGAGCATGGGTTCTAGATCCCGGCCTGGTCCAACATGTAGCCATGTAGCACAGAGGCAGCCACACACACAAACACACTAAGTAAACGACTCTGTGACCTGCAGCCCGCGCGCACAGCGTCTGGTTGTGGATTGGCTGAGGCCGCATGCTGCCGTGTTCCCGCTCCACTTGCACACTGCATTTAACAAGCAACTTATGGCAGTTCCAGATGAGGCCACTCTTAGCCAGCTGCTCTGTCATGTGGGCTGGGGGAAGGATTTCTTCCAGGATCAATAGAATAAAATGGTTGTCTCTCTTTTTACAGTATACAATCAATCCTAATATCCAGATTTCTGAACGTAGATTTATATGCACCACAAAAACATCTGCCCAGCAGTCTCAACAAAATACATTGTGGGATGCTGAAGATGGAGGGGTGGAGGGATGTGAATATGAATAACACAAAGTAAAAACAGACTGCGCGATCGGGAGGGACGAAGGGGAGAGAGACAAAAGGGTTTAATAGGATCCAGATTGTTTCTGGCTCTCACTGTTTCAAAGGGAGACGCGGCCATATGTACGTCTATGTGTTGGTTGGAGACTTGAGCGGGCCACGCCAGGCATTCAGAGCCTCCAGTCCCCATAACCTCTTCAGGGTCAAGCTTTCAATTCACAAATAGAGCAGGACCTCACCTCATGTGGCCCTGTTAAACTTCATAGGCATGGCCTGCTCTGTGTCTCCCATTACCCTCACAAATGCAAACGCATTCAGCTCCAACTAGTCGGATGTTGCACGTCATTGTGCAGCAATATTTGGATTTGTAGCCTTCTTACATGCCATTTCATTATGAGATTGACCTGATTTATTTGAGGTGAGTTAGATACAAGTATAAAATATATTGTTTATTATAGAATTATCCGCTGTTCATCATTAAACAGACTTTTCTTTTTGTGCTCAATATTCGTTTGTGGACTGGCCATTTATTTTATCCACAGATGACAAGTTTGTCCAATAGCCCAGGACTAAACAATTGTTGTGGCGTTGAAATGATTTGCAGAGCATTAGGAAGGCTTTGCCAACACAGCAGCCAAATGGCAGTTAAAACTAAATCTGAAAAGATATCTGCCAGTTTTCAAAAGCCATCTGGAGTCAGACATGAATATTCTTCTAACTTGCTTTTCCCTTTTCCGCTTTTCACTGAGTCATGTCTTTTTTTGAGCAAAACGAAGCTGTCACTAAAGGAGGGAATTGGAGAACACGGTTAAAACTCTTCGGTGAAGCTCTACTGCCATCTACTGTTTGTGTTTGTTGCCCCCAATGAAAAGAGACGATTTTATTTTGTGTGGTTAAGATTCCTATTCGAACGAGAAGAGTACTCAGGCCACGAGTGGAAAAAAAATAGTGTGGCGTTTATTTCATTTTAATCAACAGCATTGATACCAATCTCCTCCATCACCGTCTGGTACACTGCAGCCACAACCAAGGACAAGGACAGACAATTGCATCATTCGCTCTGCACAGAGGGTGATTGGCGGCAATCTGCCGTTCCTCCAGAAGGACTTGTTTTCTTCAAGGACCCTTGAGCTAGAAAGATTGTAGCCGACCCCACTCATGCCCGACAAGGACATTTAAATTGTAAATTGAACATATTTCCGTCCACTGTGTCATTTGTCTTGTCGAACGTCTCATTGTCTTATGGTCCAATGGACCATCCGCCATGTCAAATTCCTTGTATGTCTAAAATACTTTTGAATGCCATTAACGTTCCTGATTCCTAATTCCTGATTCCTAGTCTAGGGCCATGTCCTGAAATCAGGCCTTCTATCAGATAAGAGGACAAAACCTCTTTGAGAACAGTATGGTCAACGTGGCTTCCACTTATACCTGGATACTTTCCCAATTCCATTGCTTGACTGCTGCTTTAAGTACTGCTTAGTCCTCAACTTAGTGACTTTGAATTTGCTACTAAGCATGCTTAACGTAGGGGGTTTATGGGGCTAATAAGGTTAGACATACTCCTACTAGGTTCTTATCTTTACCTGAACCTAGGGTATGATGAATTTGGTTTCTCAATTAGATGAATTTGTTGCACCAATTAAAGATTTTAACCTCTTTGCTTTTTTGTGTTTTATTAATGAACCCCATTTTAATAATCCCTGAAGCCCAAACTACCAAACTAAACATTACCTAAATTGACCTCCTACCTAATCCAACCAGCCGGCCATGCTGCAGACAATGATCCTTGATCGTGACACAAGCAAGACTGCGGAGATTAGAGTTTCTTTCAAAAGAACCGAGATGCTCATCTCGCCCTGCATCAACAGTACTACGGTTGAGTCGATCCAACACATGAGAACCTTCAGGCCGGATGAGAACATTTGCAGTTTGACTGAAAGATTAAAGGGACTGTAGTGCAGCTTAAAAATGTCAAACAGAAAATGGACCAAATCCTTATCGATGAAAACCCGCTCAGCATCCATCAATACTTGGCTGGCTCTACCTCCTCCCTTTCAGAGCAGTTTGTCATTTCTGTGCCTGCTTGTTTGTCCTCCTTCAAAGACTTTCATGAGAGCAAGAGGAAATCATGATTGTTGCTGACTTTGCCCATCTGCGAAACCAGATTGAGATACCGCTCCTGTGCACCAGCCGCCACGGCAACCGCTTCTCCCCAATTACAATAACTAGCTTACCAAACACCACACACACACACACACACACACACACACAGTCAGACTGACCGAACTAACAAATCTGCACATGGATGCTGATTATTAAGCTATTCAAGCTATTTATCAATGTTAGTTAATGATGTATCATTTGTTTTGTTCTTCACTCATTTTGAAACTGATCCGTTTTGTACGTACAACATTATGACTGATAATGCTGTGATTTATGTTAAATTGTTTTAACGTGGCATTTTCTTTGAATGTAGTTTTTTTTGTCCTGTATTTTGAAAGAACTGTCTGCTTAAATGGGTGCACAGCCTTTTCTGCAAATAATATGCATGAAATGCAGCATGAAACCACATTATAAATCTTAGATATGTATTTTGTTAGAGGATCTGCTGTCTGTTGTGAACTTGCTGTCCTCAGATGCACCCAGTTTTTTTACTTCCTACATTGCCATACACAATGGTGAGTGTTTGTTACCACGGAAACTAGTTTCTTGGCAACATTCCTATCATCAACTACCTTCAAATCTAATGATGGGATTGTAGCAGTCAGCTGAAAGAGGAATATTCTGTGAACAAAGTGCTGGCAAAGGCACTGGCCTTGTGATAAAGCACACAGGTCAGGGGAGAAATAATGAGGAGGTATAGAAAACGTTTTTCTTTTTTGGTACCTACCCAAAGGGTCTGCATAGACTTCTTGGACCCGCTGATAGGTGGCTTTCTAAAGCTGATAAACTTGGCACGTCGGCATGATATTTTCGTCTGTAATATTTCTGAATGAAGTGTGAAAACAAATGGTATGCTTACCCACCACTAAATGTCAACATGAATATGACTTCCTGGGATACAGTAGCAGCCGAGCCAAACGTTTTTTTTTTACCCGTATTAGTAGTTCCCTCCAACTGTGACCTGTGCAACTCCCAAACTGGTACATGTTTAAATTAGTAGTTAAACTGCTCAACCTGAAGAGATCAGGGCTCCTTCTTCAAACTATGTCTGCTGGTAATATGTAGATAAGTCAATATAAACCCCTACTTTTAAAGATTTGTAATCATTACTAATATACTTATACTTATATAAATATCTTTATTTGCATATGCTGCTATTTAAGGTCCTCAACTAAATACACCTCCCTGCTTATTTCTTCCCTCTAACAACATCACATTTCCTAAGGGAGAACCAATTTACATTCTTGTTTTGCTCTTCAGATCCATGCCAGTTTCCATGACAACATAGTTTCACTTTCTCATCCTCTGTCTCTCTCTCTCTCCGTTGTCCTCTCATTCCCCACTGCTCCTTTATTATGTTCTCTTGACCTTCCTCCAATGTTTCATTTTCTTTCTCTCCAAATACCAGCGTCCAAATTCCTCCTCTCCTCTCATTTCCTCACCTAATTGTGCTCATTCCTCTGCTAGCCAGCAGAGAATAATGGACTCAGATAAAACAGTGGTAACAATGGGATGGAATTTACTCCATCTTTTTGCATTTTAGAATGCAGCATAGTCTCTCTATTGTCTGTTTATTCTGTTTTATTTCCTCTTCTGGCTGGTTTATATGGCAGGAGTGATGTCTAGAGCCTAAGAATATTCAATCAAAAGCAGCTGAATATTCATAATTTGGATTACAAGCAATTAGTGTACAAAATCGCCCTCATAGCTTAAAGGTGTGTTTCCTTATTCTTACATTATGCTATTTAAGCTAATAAAAGCACCCATGAGCCTTATGCCCGTTATGATTCGGCATATGATGAAAGAATGATGTAGTTAGCACATCTCTACACAAAGACATGATTAAAATCTCACAGTTTTTTATTACTCATCTCATCTTAAACCGCTTATCCGGGGTTACTTTGCGTGGGCAAAAATTCCAGCAGGGGACTGCAAACTCCCCTTTCCTGGGCCACATCTACCAGCTCTGAATATTAAATTACTCAATGATTTAAAAATGTCCGATGCCAACAGGTGTCATGCGTCTTCCTCGGTTGATTAATGCCCATCCTTTGTGCTTTATCTGGAAAAGGAGAAGGTGTGTGGTTTGAGATGTTCAGAGCTCCCTTTTGAACAGTATCCACTGCAAATTTGTGTTCTAGTTCTCCGCTACAAATTCTTGCAGCTCCCTTCCATAAATCTATTATAATAGTGTAAAATTTAGGATGAAGCTTTAAACAACAAATCTTCATCCGAAATTGTACACTATTAACAGTTGCAGGGAAAAATACTTGCAACATGTGGATAAAACATTTTATAATTTGCTCTCAACCTGAACAATATATCATGATACCATGACAATTACTTTAGTGGGGCTAAGTGGTAGTCAGCACTACTGCTGCTCCTAGATGTACCGTATAATGGTCTTAGCTCTATAAACTACTGCAGAAAAACGCAAGTGCTCTGTTAGCTTTTCCAAATTGGATGAAACATTTCTCCCATGTCAATTTAGAAAAGCAGACTGTGTAATTGCAAGGAAGGCCTTTTTTTTATTTTTTTATCCCAAGTTCACTTGAAAGTACACGCTGCCAAGCCTACTTCTGCTACCCAAACCGCCAGAGGGAGTAATCAACGGAATTCCCCAAAGCTGAGGCGCTTGAGCTCAGCTATCAGCGTTTCTCACATCGGCTTCTTATACTCATTCTACCGCAGGTGGTGACCATCAAAAACGTGCTCTGCGATGGAAAATCGTCCTTGATGAGCCTGTGGTGTAGTTTTAAATCACAACGACACGATCCAATACAAAGGGTGGAGATATCACAATCTTTTGAAAATATCAGGCTAGAAATCTGAAATATATACATACATTTAAAAAGAAAAAGTAATTTAACTTCAATTTCAATTCTTATAAGTATCCGCGACTGAGCCAGCACAGATGTCCGGAATGACATATCAGTACAGTGACATACGGATGCCCGTGTGGCCACACTAATTATCGTCGGCGGCTGGGAGTGATACGGACTCGCAGAGAAATGCAACGTCCTGCCCTTCTGCATCTTGAATAGTGGGAGTCAAGAACCGCTGCAAGGTGACGCGTCCCTTTGATTTCGACCGAAACTTCCACCTAGACACGCCGCGGCATTCATCACCATCTGAAGCTTTCCCGTCAAACGCCACCAGCTCCTCTATCAAACGACGAGAAACGGGACCATCTTGCGCAGTGGTACGGGCGAGCGCAGCAAGCGGTGGCGGCCACTCCGGGGAATGTCGACCCCGGCCGTCAGTGCTGACATCGGCCTCTTCTGATCTCAGGCAGCAGGTAAGTTGGAGAACACCGCCTTTCACAACACTGCCCCCCCCGCCCCGCCGCGGCACGCTAGCCGTCCGTGCGTTTCAGGGCTGCCCTCTTGACGCGCGTGTACTCGTGTAACTTTCTCTTCCCTTTTTATAAAGTGCCCCGGGTCGCTAGCAAGCCTTTAACAAAGTTAGAATCCCGCTAGCTAGCGTCGGTTCGCTTGCAGATGTGTGCGACGGCAACACGGGGCGGTTCACGAGCAAGTAGCCTAGCGCGGACGTGAATTAGCATCATGCTAAGTTAGCCCGTGGGACTGGCTGGCTGGCTGGCTGGCGCAGCAGCAGCTCGCGAGCAAGCGTCGGGGTTCACGCCAGGGGCATGTGTCCCTAAATTCTCCCCACGACAATGCCGTGCTTGCTCCACGTTATGTTTTTTTTTTTTTTTTTTTTCACGTGCCAACACGAGCACGTTAAATCCGACAACGTGTGCATTTGTGTACACGAGCTCGTCGGGAAGCTAATCTGACAGACGCAGCCAATGCAACATTTGAATGGTTTCCCAGCTAAGCAGCTAAAGCGCGTAGAGCGCCGACAGACTGCGTGACGACGACGTTGCCTGTCACTGTCACTCCGGAGAACGAATGGCTTTAACGCCGCCGCTGCGCAACACTATGCGCCCCTGTTCCGATACCCCGGTCGACGTTAGTTCTATTTGAACGTTAGGTTAATTATGTATGTGTAATTGAAAATAATATAAATTCTGTTTCAGTGGGAACGTCCTGTTGTGTTTCACTTACGCTCAGACAAACCCACCGGGCAGCTGGACGCTTATAAAGTGACAACTAGCACGTTATGGTGGTCGAAGTTAGTTTTACAAAATGCCAATAGCGTAGCAACTCTTTCCCATTATTAGAATTGTGGGTTTCTTGATGATATGCTATACCTAAATGCTGTTACACTGACTTCAGCCCTTTGAATGTGCTGATACCAGTTTGCTCTTTAGCTACCAGGCCTTCTTGTTTCTCTGTGAGTGTGTGTGTGTGCACAGGAGCTTCGTGCTGTTTGTGTATCTACAATATCCTGGTGAGCTATATATAGCACCTAACAGAGTTTGCAACTTGATCCGAATTGTCTTTCAAGGCTACAGTACACTGCTGTCCACTGGAAGCGAGTATGTTTCTGTGGGAGTTATATCCTTAGAGAACGCTGGAAAATACTTTGTTGTGGATAATGATGGACACTTGAGTGTGACAGGGCTTAATAGACCAAATTCTGTTTTTACTCCATCCAGTGCTCAGCATTCACACCCTGGTATTATAGCATCTACACTTTGCTAGATTTCTCTTGAATGAAAAACATGATCAACAGGTGACGATGAAAAAGTGTCCCAGTAACAGCATAAAGGCTCATTTGTATAACTGTACAGCAGAGCAAAATGCACGCCTGCATGTATTGATTGACCGATTCTGGGTGTGAATGAATATTCTATTTCCTGCCTCCTGTTCATTTGAAACGAACAAGCGTGGCACAGCGACTGTCCACGCAAGCGGAGAGCAATTTGGTCCGCTGCTGACCAAGTGTTTTTTATCTTGTTAGGTGATCTGAGAACGTTGGGGGTGAGTTACAGGGAGCACTGCCATAAAAGAATAATGTGATATTGAGAATGTTTCCACACGGCAGAAGACATTTAAGCTCCGGACTTTGTAGGACGAGTAAGAAAAGACAACGGCACTGCTCTAATCCCTAAATAGAAAGCATTACTATAAGCATATTTTTTTTCAATGACACTATGTGTTATGGTTCACCTTAGCGTCCCCGTGTCTGTTGGGTTTGGGTGTCTTTCTCTGTGCTTATCTTTTGCATATTTTTACATTACGTGCGCCCCATCCGACCGACTAAACGGAATTGATCAACAACACGTTCACTCTCGTTGAGCGCTTTCGGTGGATGGCGTGGTCCTTGCCAGTGAAAATAACATTAATATGTTTAGTCACACAAGGCGTTGCATTTAGGCACTTTGACGTTAGTTTGTTCGGTCAGGTGAAAACAATCCCACTTGAACTTAGGTGTGTGCCAAATTACCACAGGGTGACCACGTGTCCATGCAGGTCTTGGTCCCTTTTTATGAGAACACTGTGGTGCTCAACCCTCAGGTACTGTACACAGTTCCATGGATTCAAGAGGAAAAATGCTCCCCTCTGTTTGTCGGCACTTCATTGTACGGGGAAAGCTTTGTGTAACAAATGGAGTACCACTGGATTGGTGATGTTAAGCTGTGTGTTGTGTGTTCAAAGCTGACGTGTACACGGGATGGTGTATGATTTAGTAAAAAGCAGAGCAAAGTGTATTTGTCGTGGTTACAAGAAGAGGGATCATCGTTTGTTTTGACTCGCTACACTGCCCCAATATCCAATAAATGAGATGCAAGTCTGAAACTTGTCAGACTACTGATAATTGACTCAAACAGCATTAAGTGTCGAGAGCCTTTTTACCAATAAGCCCAGATAAATCCTGATCAGATCCAGCATATCATGAAAGTCTCAACGGGGTCAGAAAACATCTTGCCGAGAGTCAGTTTTGCCCCTCTTATTTAATATATCATTTATTTAGAAATAACCAAATTCATGATCAAAAAACGATTAACTTCATTGTTTTATAATCCATTAAGTAGCTATATTTGCTAACCTGACGTTATATTTAACTTGCCCAAGGCAAGTCTAATTGTTGAATCCTGTATGTTTCAGATTATGAATCAATTTAACATAAATTACATTTTCATCACCTAATCTTAAAACGATCTGGTGGATTCTGTGATAGCGCGATGCTTTCATGCATCTATTTTACCTGCTCAGACTGATTAGCGTAAAGTTGCTTTAGAGTTGCCAAGCAGTCTCTAACTGAGATTCTACAGCACATCCGGATGCTGTTTCTAAGAAACGCTTACTTTTTAACCCAACAAAATACTTTTATTTAATATAGTTCTGACTGGTTGCTTTACAAACTGTAGTGTACATACTGTAAATCAGCCAGCAAAGGGCCAACATCTGCAGGTAATTTCCCTCCTTGTTTACCGTCATCACAATAATTATTCATTCTCTTCCTTTTTTTTCTCCATCTTTTCTCTACCTCCAAGTATGCCACAACTGCCATTTTGGCTTCAGCTCACCACTGCCCTTTCCCTTTCTACCTTCACCACCTTCTGTACAGCAATGAGTTGTATTAGAGCCACGTCAAGGGTAGATGCAACTAACTAATTCCAGTCCTTCTGTCCTCCTATTTGTTTTTAATGCCAGGCTGTTGTCTTGTTTGAGGCTAGGTTATGCTCAGGCTAATGATTTGGTCTCTTTTGTGGTTTGCTCAGTGTTGTTGTGGCCAGAAGCTGCTGTGTACGAACCCTACTGCTCCCCAAGGGGAACAACGTGCAACGTTCAGATGCCTCAGAACATCCTCGACAAACACGCCCGTCGTCGTGTGATGAACCATGTGTGGAGGGCTTTCTCACACACGTTTCTAAAGATGTTCTCCTGAGGGACAAACCAAGACACTGTGTGAGGTGGGACAGATTGGGGGGGGGAGGGCGTTCTCTGGAGCTGCCTGGTAGGTGTGTGTTCAGTTTAACACTGAGTGGCTTTTGTCCATCAGCCTACTGCTTCTGTGCAGTAGTGCCGGCCTTCTGTCTGCTCTGAGGCAGCAGTTTCAGCAGTTTTTTTCCCCCCTCGCTCTAGTTGGCTGTTTTCCCAGAATGTGTTGGAAAGGATACAACCCTTGACCCTCTGTACAAAATGAGCCCAGTACTTCCCTGTCCCTCGTGCTGAGGCAAAACCATAGACTAGGCGCGTCGTCTTCTTACCCCTTCATTTCCACCCTTTTGTGCAATAGCCAGTACATTGCGTGTTAATTGCCCACAGTGCCAAGCCTATCCCAGTTTCGTCAGGGCTGGACACGTATTTTACGAGCACATGAGATATCCAGTCTGATGGTACACACAACCCTTCCCCGGATTGGTTCATATTTGAGCTAAACCTTTCTTATCTTCAGCCTCACTCTGTGCTTTTTGAACCGTTTGCTTTGCTCCCTTGGTGTAAAAAGGAAGGTGCTTCTTAGCTCATCTCCGTTTTTCAAATGTCTCACTTTTCCTTTTTGTTTCTCCCCTTTGTGGCCTTCCCCCCCCCCCCCGTTGCAGGCCTTTCTCCCTGCACCTCGCCTACTGGTTAGCCTATATTTACTCAGCCCCGTGACATGTTTTGTTACCACAGCAACCTGCCACAACCCCCCCCCCCCTTTGGTGTGGATTTTTTTTTTTTCTTTTTTGGCTGTCACCTGTGAACTGTCCCACAATGCACTGCGGTTGAGCTTAACAAGGCCTGAGACTATAGTGAGAGTTGGGAGTGATACAGATTTAGCCATGTTTGTGAATTAAAAATTTCCCGAAAGTAGAAATTGTTTTTTTGTTAATCAAAGGTTTCATGTAACAGATCGGACCAGCTGAGATGGTGTCATTCCCGGGTGTTTATTGAAATGGATGCTGACCTGCAGTAACCTCTTCTTCTGTGTGTACACTTGTGAATTCCTACAACAGCAGGCTGCCGGAAAAAAAGTGCACTTGTTCTCTACAAGTGTGTGATTGAAAATAAGTGGGGAGGGAAGAGAAGACAAATAAAAGACTATAAAAAGCAAACGGATGTGGCTACAGGGTCGACTGTGGACAGTAATCCATGAACAACGTTTCCGCGTCTTTAACCCGCCTAGCAGACTCTTTCCACTTGTGTCCTTTCCTCGCTTGCTGACAGCATACAAATATCTTTGCTTTACTTACGCCCGAGTTATTTACTTCCTGTGTGCAAGAAACATTCACTCTCCCGTCAGATACTTGCCTCAAAATAGGGTAGTAGTTCAAATCAGCTGCTATGTTATCAGACATGCATGGTCAGCACTTTTCAATTAGGCGACCTTTCAGTGGTCACATTGTAAGAGACCCACGAGGGAATTTTTTTTTTTTTTTTTTACCTTTTTGGTCTTCTGTGATTCTAACTGGCCGAACGCAAAATCTGAAACGGCATTTGTCTGAGAGAGTGTGACGGTTGTGATTTATTGGTTTCTGGCACCTGTGATCACTCACACCGTACTGATGGCTGTTCCTTGGAGGCCGCATCACATCATCGCTGTCAGTTGGTTTTCCGTGAGTGCAAGTCGGCTGATTCAACATCTTTAAACCTAGCCGAGCTCCTCTGTCATCACCCTTGTTGATTTTTCCCAAAGTCGCCTGCTGTGCGAATCAGTTCAACTCTTGCAACACAATGACTGGAGACAGAAGCATTCTTTTTTCCTCCTTGCATGAATGTAGTGCAGGAGGTTTTGTTCAGCCAGTTCACTATAAATGTCATATTATAGGAGGACTTGTTGTGTTATTGGAAGTTGATTAGATCTTTTTACTATTTAAGTTTCGGATTCACACTTCTAATCTAAATGAATAACCAATAACCAACCAGAACGCCGGCGGTTTGTAGCTCTGCTGCTGCTATGAGTCCTATTCTCAGTTTCATAGCATTACTTTGTGCATTAGCGCAGTGCATTCCAATCCAGCTTTCATCTTATAGCAGCTTTAGTGCGGCCTTGGTTACATAACATAAAAATCACCCTTCATAACATTTGTGAAGAACCTGCTTGAAGTGAAAGTGAAATATGTCTATGTCTCTCTGTGGTGATGACGGTGACAACTTTTGGGCTTTGGTTGAAACCTTGAGGCCATGCAGGGAGTCATTAAAGCAGCTAGACACTCCACGTTTCAAGTGTGTAACATAAAAGCCGGCGAGGAAAGAACTGGCATCTCGCACGCATAATATTTGGGTTGTGACTAACTAAGGCTGCATGAAATTATTTTTAATAGCTTTACTTTGACTAAGATATCATTTTGATGCCATTTCTGCATCAACTCCTGTTGTCTTAAAAAAAGAAACAGGCTCTTGTATTTTTTTCTTACCTCTAGTCAGTTAAAAAACAATTCAGATTAGATAAATCCCATAAGTCAGCCATAATACAGACATCCAGGCTCCTCAATGTGACCCCTTGATCCACTGCAGGTATACAGCACTATGGAAGGAATTCGGCGGTTTGGCAACCCTAATAAATTTCCCTGCAACCCACCATTGGGTCCCAAACCAGTCTTTGGAAGTGATGGCCTTGGACCTCCATAATATCACATATTAGCTGAAGAAGTACTTGGCAGACACATTTTATCTTTATAACATTCTTTGTTTACTGTCATTCATACTTGTGTTAGCGGGGCCTCGTCCTGAGTGAAAGAGCAAAGCAGCAGAGCACCTTGGACTTCTTCTCCTTCTCTTTGGCGCTCTGACTGACTCCATGTTAACTGGCTGCTGTCAAAAAGGTCTCGCTGTGCAGCTGCAATACCCATTATTCATTCATCAGTTGTGTTAAAGACTTTATCCTCAGTATTTACTGGTGTCAATCCACAGAGGCGCCCTGTGGCATCTGTGTTTTGGCTGTATTTCTTTTTCTCACCCGTGGCCCCAACTTCTCAGGGCTCTCTGGGTCTATTAATATATGCTTGCTCTAAAAATACAGGGCACTCTGTGACCCAGTGGGACTAAATAGCTCAGCCGCTTACTGTAGGCACTCGAACACACACAAACTCACAGCAGTCATAAATTCTGACCTGTATTATGGTTGCTACGTCACTGTCCTGGGATTAACGATGACGTCTAGAACTCAAATCATCAATGAATAGTCTTAAAATACACAATTCCTGGATGGTCAACTGAAGAAAGATTTAAGAAAACACTTTCCTTACTTTTTCCACAATTACTTTAACCCATTAATTAAAGACTGTCCCCACTGAGAACAGTATTGTTTGTGTGTTCCATTGCTGTGTAAGCAGTGCACAGGGCGTTGTGTTTGTGTGCTATAAATCATGGTCCAATAACAGTTGGCGTTGGATGTTAGGACCATGCGCAGAGGATTCTAAATCATTGCAGTATTTGTTTGGAGCGGTTATTGCACGCATCTGGACAAGGTCGCCCTTTTCAATTGAATTTCTTTCCCAAACAAATTGTGAAAATGTCGACAGAGGAAATTTAGACATTTTGTGCCAATAAAAATGTGTTGATTTGGATAACGTCTCACCTTTTGCAGAAGCGTATTCCCAGGCTGAACTCTGCTTTTAACAGGAGCCGCATGTTTTGTTGAAGGCTTAACGAGGCTTAATCTCACAGGCTATAAAGAACAGTGCACATCAGGGCATGAACGTCACAGGGCCAGCCCTCGTCTTTCTCTGCTGGCTCCTTCGGTCCTGCACACGATCAACAGGTGTCAGCTGGACTGGATTCTCTTAACTGAATACTTCTTGGCAAGAGTGGGCACAGTATGACATTTTGCGTGTGATCGTTTGTCATAAATGTGTTTTGTGTGGCATGCATTGCTCCTAACTTCACACGCTTTGCTTTGTGTTAGACGATACGTTTTTGGTTGCAACCCGAGACACCTGAGGTCTATTTGATGTGACCAATAGGGATTTTCACTCCTGTCTCAGTTGGAGCCTTTTCAAGAAAAGGAAAAGAAATGACGCCCTATTTACTCCCCATTCCATACAAAAACTCAACAAAACTGTCTATGCACAAGCATGAGACTTTAAAGCCCCTCAGTACTGATGAAGAATCAGATTTGAGTTGCTTTTAATTCCTGATGACTTTAGCAGCTTGTTGACTAAAGCAGTCAAGTTTTGGAGCAGTTTTTGAATGAGCACCAGCACTTAGTGATATAAAAATAAGCAGCCTGACTTGCTTTAGGCCTCAAGCATCGTGCTCTCCTTATTGCCTCCCAGCAAAATGGCGGGGAGCTCTGCGCATCAGTATTAAATTGTCTGTTTCATAACCAGTGGAAAATTCCTCACTTATTTTGAATATGTTTTTAACCCCGATTGTTTGCTTCCTAATATTTTGTCATAGCCCCTTTTGAAGGTTATAGAAATGTTTTGCTATTTATTACTACAATATACTATTTGAAACCAAGTAAGTTTCCCTTTTCTATAATTTAAAAGATGTTTACACGGTTATGGGAGTAAATATTAGCAACTCCTCGGTACATCATTCTCACCAAAGACCAAAGCAAGTACACAGACCCCTACCATTACATTCAAGTTATATTTTTTCCCCACCAGAAAATAACATTTTAAAGGTTACCTTTGCTAAAGAGCATAGCCAAAAATGCCATTAAGAAATGTTTCCTTTGTGAGGGACCTCAGCTTGACCACAAGTAAAAGGAGCCTCGGTCAGTTTAACGCATCACTATTGACGGGAGTTGTAACGTTCAATCTATGAGACTTTTTAACAGGCTCCGCATCTATGAGCTTCATCATGAAATGGTGATTTCACATCCAGTTAAACTTGAATTCTCTAGCAGCTTGTAAAAATAACTGCTGTTCGTCTCAGTCCAGATTGAGTTCTGCAACCGTATCAACAAGAACACCAAAAGTTAGACTGAGAATGAATGTTTTGGCAGAAACCGTGGCTGGTCGAGGGGCGGGAAGAGAAATCCTTCTAGAGACTAACATTTATTTCATGACCATCATTTTTTTGAGGATCGAAACAAAAAGAAAAACACTTGCTCGGGTCAGGGCCGTGAAGTGGTCCTCCACCACTTTCTACCTCACCCACTCTGCCGTCATTGTGATTGAACTACTTCGGTGTACTGACTGCGTCCTGCACAGTCGTGATGCTGTCGAGGTGTCAAATAATCAGACGCGTAGAAATATGAACACACGCACATGAATGCACACTCACAAGGTGAAAACGGCACCGGCATTGACGTGGGTTACAGGTAATTCACAGCCTGCCAAGACTCACCTGGTGGAACCGGTTATTTTGAGAAGTTGCCCAACCACAGTAACGGAGATGACCTGCATTCGTAATCAGTTCTTAATCAAATGATAATGATGATAACATTTACTCTCAGATTACTTGCTTTGTTGACTCAAGTTATTAATTAGTCCTCACGTCGGCACATCTAATCTTCAATAACCTCACACAAGACATGGTGGTTAGATCGGCTTCTGTTGTCTGCAGTGCTCTGAAACCATCTTCTCCAGATGTTGGAACACCAATGTGTCCATAGAATTCCTTTGAACAGGGAAAACCTGCTTTGTTTGTGACCTGTGACACTAGTTCAGTTAAATATTAATGTGCTCACCAACAGTTGCTAGTCATGCCAGCGCCTTGTCTAGCTACTCCTCCAGAAGGTCAAGGAACAACATTGATTATGTGGTGGAAATTAGATCAATTTTCCCCAACAGATTACACATTATATTATTCATTAAGGTCAGTGTGATTCAATCAAATTCATTCACTGGGGGAGTATTCACAGAACCTTTTTTTAAAAGGATTTTAAACTGTGTGTAAAACTCATCCAAGCTGCTCTAAAGTCAGCGTACTGTTCCTCGCTGATTACTTAAAAACAGGCTCAGCATCGGGACAATGTGCTAGCCAGGCCTTACTCCAAGTTTGCAAAGCGTTGGATGAGAGGGTTTTGGCTTCAAAGTTGTCATCTGGGGTTTCCCCTGTTGATCATGTCAGCTGCAGCCGGGTGACTCTGCTTGATTTCTCCAAAGACTGGTCTTCACTTTAGATAGGCCTTCTTTTACTGTCCACTCGAAGGTCGGTCGGCTCACCACATGATTAGTCTGCCTCCACTCTGTGTCGCACAGTGAGCGAGTGAGTCACACTTTGTCAACAAGAGCGATGTCCGACTGTCCCCATTTGAGTTAATGAGTGATGAACTCCTCAGCCGACCAACAAGACCCCGTTTCTGTGCGGACATGAGGCGGCGTTGGTTAATGACTAATTACAGCGTTGTGTTTACCATTACCTGTCAAGGTGAGTGAGTGGCACACATGGTTCTGTAAGAGCGGGACAGCTGAGCTGAGCGACCAAACCGCGTGGCGTTCAGTGGTGGGATTGTGTCATCGGCCAAAAATGGAACCAGTGGAAATGTTTACACAGAATTGCATTATGTCAGACAACTATCTCAGCGAGATGTTTTTGAACAGGCCGTGATGACTGTTTTTACCACTATTGTTCACCACCAACAGGTGTGGCAGTGTCTTGTTGAGACCTGCAGATACTGAAGAACTGTCTTAATGCTTAGCACCTTTTGTTGGATAAAATGGCGTACGACTAGTTTGTAGAGTGGACTTTCTGAAAAGCACAGCCCAGTGTGAAAGGTCAAAATCCGAAGCCCTGGGTCACAGACGCAGGCGGGCGGTGATGTCCTGAGGGCGACGGCGTGCGGTGGTGGACTTAAACCCAGAGCGAAGCGTCATCTGCTCAGCGCAACAATGTGTGCTAGAATTTAATTAGCAGGTGATGCTTTTTTTTTTAGCCTGTCTATGCTTCCAATGGCAACGATAGAGTCTCTGTGATAGAGGAAGGGCGAGACAGGTATTGCTACAGACAGCGTTGTGGAATGTGTGCTGGGGTTTTTGTGCTTTGCAAAGTGTTTGGTTCGGGGGAGTAACCTAAAACATTGCTGAGCTGCTTCTTGGCTGCAGGTCCCTCCCCCCAGCTCACTTTCCCTTAAAGGAACAGTCACCTCTCTGTGTCTCTTTGGCCTTTGCTCTCTTACACTCTTTGGGCTTTTCCGTCTGCGCTCATGAAGTTGATGTTGAGCCACCGGCTGCGGGCACTTTCTGAAAGATAGCGGCAACTGTAAAGGTTGTTATCTGGCTCTACTGATGATGATTCCCTGTTGTTGTCCCCAAGGTCCATGTGTGGTCAGCAAAGTGTCCCGGAGAGCAGCATGGCAATGTATCAGCTGAGCGTTGGGTTGAGATGAGGTGAGTGAACAGGCTGAAGAGTTTTCTCAAAAGACACAAACCGAAACCAGAGTGTGTTGTTAGCAAATGCAAAATTTGAGGTTTGTGTAGAGGTGCTGCATGGATGTCTTTTCTTTTTCTTTTTTTGTAAGACCAAACACAGAAATTACCAGCACTTTGTTTCCCTGAACTGAACGCCAATGGGATTTTTCCATAGGCTTTGGAATTATTTCAGAAAATAAACACAGATAACCTTCACAAATTAAGCCTTGATGACTTTTGTAGTGTTGGCGCAATCTGCAAAGTAATAAAGTGTAGTGAGTATGAACCAGCTACACCACGGTTGCGTAAGTTTACACAACAAGGTTCGAAAGGTGGAAAGATGTGTTGTAGTCTGATTAAGACTCTTGTGAACTACCACCTTTTGTAAGCTGTATCTTGTATCGTAGGACAAAATGTTAAAGCTTGTGATAACCAGAGAGCTCGTTCAGGCATCGAAACAAAATCTCTTGGGGCCTTTCTGATGGGGGATCTGGAATTGCCAAAATGCACACTCATGCTTCATGCAGCACTTTATTACTCCCAGATTAGGCCCTGTAGAGAAATGATCTGAATTTGTCTTCAAACTGTGGGGCCCGCTACAGAATTCTATTCTGAAACACTAATGCTCATAATTTTTATTTTTTCATCAGTGTGAGCTCCACCGACAAACAACTGTTCTTCACAGCCGACCTCCACCTCAAACACCAGCCAGTCAAATGCACCCGGACAATAAACTGGCCAACCATGGCAAGCAGCTCACCAGTGATGGCCGTTCCCAATTACCCGGGGTAAACCAACAGCAACAAGGCGCTGCTGGCCACCTGGGCGCTAAGGGCGTCGGTGCCGGCAGCCATGGAGTCAAAACCAGCCAGTTTTCCCCCGGCAACCCTGGGCTTAAGGCAGTCAGCCAATCGGTGAGCAGCGTCGGTGGGATGCAGAAAACCAAATCCAAGCGGGAGCGGAGCGTCTCCATTGACTCCGGTGACTCGAGAAATGCTGTTCCTCAAGCCCTGGAGACGGACCCCAAAGGAGGTGAGCATTCACACACGGACCAAACTGAGACCGAATCTGGGACGTACAGATTACGCGTCTCTGTTCAAGGTGTGCTAAAGTTCATCTTCTTATCAGGCAAATCTCAACCCGAAATACCAGATTACATGCGTTCAACTCCTCCACAGCAGGAAGTGAATGTTCGGACTGAGAGGACAGAATAACTTGTTTTCTGTGTCGCTGAAATGTCCTGACCTTTTAAGTAAAGCATCAGAATTTCCCCCTGGCTTTTAATGCCGTGATGCCGTGACGTGTCTCTCAGGAAACGGCATCTGGCATTCTGATGTGCTCGGAGGAAGAGATGGGTTTTGAGGTGGCTAAAACTTAGTAAGCACAAAGAGGTCGTTATTGGAGCAGAGGCGGTGGGTGGAAAGAGTTCATTTTTTGTTGTTGTCTCTGGATATACAAAGAAACAACAAAGTTTAATTTGCATTTGTTGCTTGTTAATCATTGACTGGTGTGTTCACGTGACTGTGGATGACAAAGTGTTTTTGTGAAACTCGTCTGGGCTTCCTGTCCATGACTTAAACCTCTTTAAACACACATGCACACGCAGAAGAAGAGGCGTGGTTCCATTGCATATACAGTCGGAGGCTTATTGAGCATGAAATCTCTTCTGGCTCCATTTGGCCTCCACACTCACACAAAGACACTCTTTTTCACTCTCTTTCTCTGTGATCTAATTTATGCTTGTCGAAGTGCATTTCATTCAAACCGAAGCCTTCCTTATTACTTTCAAGTCATTCCACCTTCAAACCTGAAATCACAAAGTCGTGACAAAAAGCGTGAACAGTTTTGGGTTTTCTTTTTATGTTGTTTGTTAAGATGTACCACAAAATGTTGGCAACAAAGAACGACATCTCTGCCTCACTGTGTCATGGTGGCGCCTTCCCTGTGCCGTCCTTCTCTGTAGCCACTGCACACGTCCTTCCTTCCTTCTTACTGTACATTTAAATTCTGTTCTTACCCAATCTTAGCTCATGCGTTTGCTGGAAAAAATGTCTCTACCACAAATTCAGTTTGACATTGAGCAATAGACTTTGAAAATCTTTACTGATTTGTTTAGAAAGGTTATCTAAATGTGTCACCGTAATCAAGGATATTGCCACTTTTCTCTTTACGGTCGGCATTGTGTTTGCTATCAGAAATTGTTCTACCTCTTCTTTTTCAAGTGCCCTTCTGAAAGCTGCTACATGCATACTTGAGCTTGTGCATCCACAAGATCATAATTCCACCATGTGAAGAGTTCAGCTCGCGCTTCTCAAAACATTGCTTTTGGAGGTGTGATTAGCGTGCTCGGCATAGTCCTCAAGAAAATAAAAGCAATGAGTAGAACTGCAAATGATTGCAGTAAAGTGTTACCAATAAGTATTTAATTTTGTTTTATTTACAAAATATATATTTCTCAGGCATATCTTCAGGTGAATGATTTTGACAAGTTGTGGATGATGATTTCACCCTTTTTTAAATTGTGTGTATATATAACACACCAGTTGTTGCCCAATAGTTGATATGTCTGTGTGTATTCTCCTCCAGAGGGGGTTATGCGCAGTAAGCGGCGCTGTGTTCTGGAGAAGAAACAGCCATACAGTGGAGATGAATGGTGCTCTGGACCTGACACAGAGGAGGATGAAGACAAACCACACACTGCGTCCCACAGTGAGTAGGTCCATCTCCACTGAGGGGGAAAACCTGTAGCCAGTTACACTCCCCGCTAACAATAGTGCCATTGTGACCGTAACTTTGAAGGCTGTATTAATTACAGGTAGAAATCCCCTACGCCCTCTCAATTCTATTTTCTCTGAAAAACAACAGGCTAAAGCCGTTATTTATTCGTAGCTGTTTTCAGATCATCATTTGACACACTGAAAGGGAGAGGTTTGGAGCTTGGATTGCAGTACTGCTCCTGGCTACTGATATGACTTTACATGTATTTTAGCTCCATCTAGTGTTTGTATGTTTTAGCCCAAATGATTTGTGCCAAATTAAACCTGTGTGCTGCTGCTCTTTCACAGGAGAGCGTGTGCTGGCCGGTCCTGTTCAAGGTCTCTCTGATCGCCTGTCTGCAGGCCCTTTGTCTGAACCTGCCGGTCCAGTCATGGGATGCGTAGCTGGACCGGGGCTAAAGACAGAGCAGCCACCTCAACCTTCACAGCAAGTGGTGTATGTTTTCACCACCAGCCTAGCTAACAGGTGAGAAGTGTTTGCAGGCCTGTAATCCAGGTGACTGATCACATCAGAATTGGAGATGTTTGAATTGACTGTCTCATTAACCTACCTATTTATTTGTACATTTTTGCATTCTGATTTAATCTCGAGTATAACACTGAATTGTGTAACAACTGTGGATATTTCAAATGATGTGATTGCTCTATTTGTTTAACAGTGCTGCAGAGGCAGTAATGAAAGGACAGACGGATTCCATTCTTCTGTTTCACCAGCAAAATGTTTCACGCCCCAAGTTGGAGCAGGTCAGACATCCACAGCTCAGCTTCACATTAAAAAATATGTAAAGTTTGTGTTAATCCATAAAGGACTAAAAGTGTTCCTTTAACAGTTAAGACCATAGAAGTATACAAAGGGGTAAATTTGTTTAACTATTTTGGTCACAGAAACAGGAACAGAGAAGTATCTATCAGCAGTGTTTTATTCATGTAAAGGCTTGAATGTTATAATTATTACCATTTGAAATTATAACAATTTCCAGAATGTAATTTTTTTTTATTTTGTCTATTACAGGCCCACTCATCAGGGAAGCCTCCTAACCCATCTGAAAAGATAAACTCCAGCAGCTCTCCACCCACAGGCACCCCTAAATCTCAATGTGGAACTCCACGGCCATCCTCTGCAGGTGTTGGGTGCCCGTTGCAACCTGCAGGGACCCCGTCATCAACAGGACACTCTGATAATGAATCATCTCAGAACAGAACTGGCCATAGTTCAGAGGGAGGTATCATGGCAAATCCTGCAGGCCCAGGACATGGGGAAGGTGCAGGAGGAATGTCCCTTCCAGTTGCTACAGTTTCTCCCTCGGGGAGTCCTTCCATTCTTTCTGCACACCTACAAGGGGATCCAGGCCAGAGGAGTGGGAACATGGATGGTCTTTCCAAAGAGCAGATGGAACATCGGGAGCGTTCTTTGCAGACACTGAGAGACATAGAGAGACTGCTTCTGCGCAGTGGGGCAGGTGGAGGCCCTGTAGACACAGGGCCCCCCACCAACAATGCTAGTAATAACTCGTCCAACCTAAATAATAACAACAATACTGATAGGAGCGCTATTCTGGAGGACCATGGTACAAATAGCTCTGGCACTTGCAGTGGTGGTAGTATGCTGTCGACAGCCTTGACTTCTATGGGAGGGATGAAGAAATACGAAGAGCCGCTGCAGTCCATCATTGCTCAAACACAGTCCCTTGCCAGACCTGCTCATGATAGCCCTCACATGGACTCTCACCATAACCTACCACAACATCCACATCAGCAGCTGTCTTCACCTGGGCTCGACATGGGTCACATGCTTGGACCAGAGGGGCTGACCCCAGAGCAAATGGCGTGGAGGAAGCTTCAAGAAGAATACTACCAAGAGAAGAGACGCCAACAGGAAATACAGCCCCCTTCACATCAACAGCACTTAAGAATGATGACGGATATCGGCATGCAAGGAGGTCCGATGATGATGAGAGGACCCCCTCCTCCCTACCACAGCAAGCCCGGAGACCAGCAGTGGGGTCCTGGCAATATGATCGGAGGAGGAATAGGTGGAAGTACACGAATGCTAGAAATGCACCAAGAGGGACCCCGTGGCCCAAGGTTCATGGGTCAGATGCAGAGAGGGCCACCTGGGGGAGGTGGTTTTCCTGGTGGTAAAGGGGGCGTTTTATCAGTGGAGGGTCTAGGACCCCAAAGGCCCACCAGGCCGGGGATGATTTGGCTTGATGATATGCCAAACAACATAGGTAGTGGAGTTCCATTTCACGGCTGCTACCCTGGGCGACCTTCTCAGCATTTGCAAGGTGACCCAGAACATCTGTTAACGCATGAGGAAATGTTCCTCATGGAGAAACGACAGATGCAGGGGCTCACCAGGTACGAACTTGACAGATTAGCTAAACAGCAACAGGGCAACCTGTGCTCAAGAATAATGGACAATTCCGGGGGCCCTGAATTTCACAATTTGGGAATGGGCCGGGGTCCTCCCTCCACTCGGGGTGACCCTATGGACTTTCCCGTTTCACGGGAGATTATAGGCTCTCCTGGAGGGGGTCCTCAGATGAGGGACCTTGTGGATTCTCCTCTAGGGAGCAGCCTCGCAATGAACATGAACCCACAGATGAATATTCAGCAGCAGCAGCAGCAACAACAACAACAGATGATGCTATCTCAGAAGCTCAGAGTAGGTCCTGCTGGACGGGCAACTTTAGGTGAGATGTTTGGCCCTGGAGAGATTTCAAGAATTAGAGCTTCGCATGGTGGAGGAGTAAATAAGGGAATGATTCAAGGACCCGAAGGCCCCTTCCAGTTTCCCAATCATGGTCCCTTCTCTGGGGGACAGGGGGATGGGCCCTTTCTTCAGCAACCTGGCCCCGAGGTTTTTGGGCCTGATCAGCAAGTTCATAATCAAATGGGAGGTACATCGCGGCTTAGTCATATGCCGATGACTGGAGTCCTCAGGGGAGTAGACCTTGGGCCCAGGCACCCCTCTGACCTTTCAATCAATGTTAACCCCAGGAGTTCTCCTTTAGTGCCTCGTCCTCATCAACTCAAATCTCCATCACTCAACCGCGAGCCCTCTCCACTTCTGGCTTCTCCCTCTGCTCCAGGACTGAAGTCCCCCTCACAGATAGCCTCTGCAGGGCATCACACCACTCTTCCCGCTGCATCTGGTGCTGGGACTCCTTCCTCTTCCATGAAGTCTCCGCAAATAATGGGGTCTTCCAACCTTGGGTTGCACTCCCCATCTGCCTCACCTGGACAACTTAAGTCCCCTGCCTTGGCTGTGGGTTCTCCAGGTTGGGCGTCTCCAAAAGCAGCTCTTCCAAGTCCAGGTGGTCCAACCAGCGGGAAGGTTGTGGGCAATGGAGGAAGTAGTTCCACTGAGACAGGTACAAATAAAATCAAGTTGACAGTCGATCAACATTGATGCTGTTCGTGTATTGCTGATAATAATAATACATTATTCTTAATGTTCTTTGCAGGCCAATCACTTCCCCCCAGGAGTTCCAACTCAACACCGATTAGCCAGCCGGGCTCAATGAATCCTAGTATGCCATTCACTTCCTCTCCCGATAACCATCCAACTCAGAATCCTTTATCTCTCATCATGTCCCAGATGTCCAAGTATGCCATGCCCAGTTCTACTCCCCTCTACCATAATGCAATCAAAACAATTGCGACTTCCGATGATGAGATGCTACCAGATCGACCTCTTCTTTCTGGTGTCAGCATTGGAGGTATGAAACGACGACACATTGTCCTAGACCAAGGAGAATTAATACAGTTTGGCAGTGTGCACAGGAAACGTTGGATTAACAGTGTCTTCAATCTAAGTTCTATAATTTATTTTCTTTCTATACAAACCTTTTCTCTGCCTAAACCCTTGTGATATATTATAGCTGCTTGAGAATTTGAATAGGCCTCAAATGAGTAGATCATGATGGGTTGACAAAAAGCAATCCGTGGTGTTATGTTTCACATGCTTGCCTTTCTTTGTCACCAGGAAACATGGGGAACACCCAGACCTCCCAGATACTCGTCTCCCAGGGCTCCATTGGTCCCCACAGTGATCTACAAAGCCCCATGGGCATTGTAAGCCAAGGTCAGCAACACCTGCCACATGACTCATCAGGACGTGTGCTTTCTTCCCCGAACCAAATGGGCATGCCTGCCATGAATCCGGCCATGATAGGGGGAGGTGCGCCTGACGGAATGGGGCGCTGCAATGTTTCACCTATATCTCATAACCAGTTAGCCGGCTTTCCTCGCATCCAGCACCCACCTCTTGGGCCAATGCACTCACCTATTGGAGGAATGTCACATCATTTCTCCCAGTCTAATGAGGATATTCTCCCACCACAGCAGTTACACCTTAGCCTGCTTAGAAAAGGTCATCCTCACCAGCGCCACTCTCATCCATCTGACTCATTTTCCTCTTTGCCCATGGGGGACGGCCCGGATCTAAGTGAAGTTATACGACCCAGTCACTCTGGGATCCCTGAGTTTGATCTCTCCCGTATCATTCCTTCTGATAAGCCTAGTAGCACTCTCCAGTATTTCCCCAAGAGTGAGCCACATCAGAATCCCCATCAGGGGCCCCTAACCCAGCAACCTACTCCGCAACAGCTCCTCAAACAGCTGTCTTCTTCTGTTCCTCCACACACGAGCGGCCCCTCATCCAACCCCCACTTGGCAAATCTACAAAATATGATGGCTGAACAGAATCTGGCGCCTCACCCCTCACACGCAGGAACACGCCAGAACATGGGCATTCCTCAGGGGGGCTCTAGGGGCATGGGTCCCATGTGCCACCCTGGACATATGATGGGAAGGACAGGAATGGCGCCCCAGCAACAACAAGCCATGATGACGGGCAACCTTCTCCACCATCCTTCCAATCCATACCCTGGCATGATGTCCTCCCAGCAGCACTCGCACAATCTGATGGCACAGCAAAACATTATGATGATGCAGGCTAAGCAGCGAAGCATGTCAATTCCAGGGGACCCCTTTGTCTCCCAGGGCGCTCTCATGTCCCCCCAGGGTCCGATGATGGCTCCTTCCCACCCACAAACTGGCATGATGGGCCCCCAATCGCTCAGACAACGGGGAATGTCGCTGGACAGTCCCATTGGCTATGGCCCCGGAGGTATGGCCCATATGCCATTCTGATCCTGCTAATACAGACCTTGGAAAAAAAGATGAAAAAAGTGTCCGCGGTGACCTTACCATTGTGTCCAATTTTTTTCATTATTGTTATTATCGCAGTTATTTGAAAAGAGGAACGGTTAAAAACGTCAAATTAGTGAGGCTTCAATTTCTGGATTACAACTGATTAGAAATGGAATGAAAAGCACTGTAATACAGAATTCATTTGAAGCCATTTTCTAAAATACTGTAAACTATGTAAATGACAAAGGTGTGTCTAGTTGTTGTTGGAAAAGAGTGGCTGTCAGAAGAGGAGTGCCTCCAATTTCTATTTTGTTTTAATATCATTGTTTTGTTTTTTCCTCCAACTACCAAACTGTTGTTCAAAGGAATTATATATCTATATATATTGACATATGTGTATATATAATATATACTTGCTGTAAATAAGATGCAATTTGTGATTGTTTGCAGTTCTGTATAACAGTGTTTTTAATAGAAGTCAAAAAATAGAACAATACTGATCTCTACAGTGGTTTTAGCTTCGGTTCTTGTGTCAATTACTGTTGTGCGCTAACACTGACAAAGGGACACAGTTGCTGTATATTATATGGATTTTTTTATTGAATTCAATAAGCAGTAGCTAAAGTATAAGCAAAAACAGATCCCGGACAAAAAATTCTAAACTTTTTCTTGACTGGTTAAATAAAACATCTTTAAAATGCAAATTTAAAATCCATCATTCCTGCGCAAATGCATCACTGTAGAACAGAAAGATTTTAGTTTCAGCTGACATTTTACAAGCGCTTTGTTATGGTGCTGGTGGTTGTTGCTCTGTCAGAAACGGATGATCGACTAGGACCCTGGGCTTGGAAAAAAGGGGCGCAAACATTTCTGCAGCACACGTTACAAAGCAAGTGTATCAGCTCGTGGCGAAAACGTACTCCAACAAAGGCGTACAAGAAAGGGTTCAGGAAACAGTGTGCGAGACCAAGGCTTTTTGTCACATCAAGGGCTGATTGCAGTGTGACGTAAAGTTCACAGGTTTCATATGAGATGACGTCCAGATCTACCATTGTTTTGATCAGTAAGGTGACATTATATGGCAGCCAACAGAAGAAAAAGACAAGAGTGACGAGTAAAGACAGTCGAATTGCTCCTTGCTTTGCTAAGCTGTTCTTACTGTTGCACAATGTAATTACCACTGCCGTGTAACAATAGCTCATGACGGCCAGTGGAATGAAGAAGCACATATGCTCTAACACTCGATTGGTCAAAACCCAGTTGTTTGCATGGATACCATAATCATGATAGAAACAGTGGAGCCTCGATACTTGTCGCGCTTCTTCCCTCACCGAAAGAAACACCGCGTTGGGTACAGAAAGCCCCAGACAGACCAGCCATAATGCAATGCATGTTAGGTGCACGGTTTTCGGACGTCGACTTTGCATACTAGGAATGGCGAAAACAACGGCTAAATAGCGATCAAACCCAATGCAAGCTAAAAGGAAACTCCCACAGTGGAGGTTAAGATTTTGCACCAGGCCCGTCAGCTTGCAGAGAAATTCCCCAAACAGCCAACCGGCGGCGTGGTTGACTACATCAAAAGGAAATGTGAAAAGGAGCATGAGGTCAGCCAGGGCAAGGTGCAGCAGGTAGATCTCTGTTATGCGCAGGAGGTGCCGTCGTCTTAGGAGGACTGTTGTCATCAGACCATTCCCTGACACCCCCACCAGAAAGATCAAGCTGTACAGCACCGCATGATAGATCCACAGGGAATTCCCCTCATCATCACAGACTGAAGGGGCTGTGTCATTTCCATAATTGTAGTCTGTGATATTTCCAGCTGTCCCTATCTGTAAAATATAAAGGAGGAAATCTGTCATTTTAATAACATCACAGCTTGAGGATCGTGTGTGTGTGAGAGAGAGAAATTATGCACAATTGTCCCCTCAGAACAGTTTGGGTTGAATTCTAATAGCTGTGTTTCAATAATGAAAAGAAAAATGAAGCATCACTTTAGCTCATCTTGGCTCTAAATGCACTATATTGATTATCATTGTTCTGGTTTTCTCAGTCAAATGATAAGGCAGGAAATACATAATGGGCCAGATTGTTTTCACTTCCCCTTAAAGGTAACATGGAGATGTAGGCAAATCATTTTTTATCATTTTAGGCTATTAATAACCGTTAACATTTTTTTAAATATATAAGGCCATTATTTATTTAAATGTGACATTAGTTTATGCAAAGAATTACACACTTTTTAAATGTCATTGTCTTCCAATTTAATATTAGTAGAAGAAGGTACTTTGCCACAGTGTTCATGGAACTTCTCTATAAGGGCATAGGAATGTTAAATATCCTTTAATCATATTTAGATATTCCTGTCAAACTTTTCTCTAAACTTTAATTTGGATTAAAGTAAAGGTTTTAAATCATCATGAATACTATTATAGATCTCAAAGTTATAACTGCAGTATTTTAATCACTTCAAATACTCTAACGTTTTACGCACAGATAGCACATTTTCTAAAAAAACAAAAAAGGTTTTACATTTAATTCATATATAGATCTTTAAAAATATATGATATAATCTACTGCAGCATTAGTGTTAAAAAATGTAATATATCACCCTACAATATTCTTCATTCCTGATAAACACATAGGATGTATTACAATAAACCTCAATATGTATTTCCCTGGTGAGTAAACAGGAAAGAATCACACCCCATAAAGCAAACCCGTATCTGTTAAGGGTCATTTTTATGGTTCAGTAATTTAAGCTACAGTCGGCTGTTCACTATGCATCTAGACTTAAAGACATTTAAATACATATTGTCATTTAATGTACTTAATAATAGAAAGCAACTGCATGTTGCTCATAACCTTAAAAAACCTCTTGCATTCAAATGGCAGAGGCTAAAGGTTTTGTAAGAGTTATGCTATACTGCTCAAGGTGTCCACTACCGCTAAAGAGCATTTTCCATCCCACTCAATCCCAGGAAGACCTACTGTTTTGCTCACAAAAACAAACTCCTATTTCAAGTTTATGAAAACAAAAACTGAAAACACACAAATGCAAAATTAGAACAAATTCAAATATGACCTTCGATAGATAATATGAAATAGGATTTCAAGAGCATCTAAAGCATTTTACTGTTCGCTTTAGTTCTTAATTATGTCTTACCTCATAGACTTTGGTGTGTGCCATGTGGGTAAATCTCGGTCACTCGAATGTATATCTTACACTACCGTATGCTGAAATATGCCTTTACTTCCTGTTCTTGCATCTTATAATTGCTTTGCCAATTCCTCTGAGTGTGCGTTGGGTAGAAACAGCCAGTCAAATCAGGCAAAAGCTTTAAATATGGCTTTCCATAATAAGCATGACAGAGCAGTAAGGCAGGTCAGACTGAATTTTAGCTTTTGACAAGCAAGAGGCAATCATACTGAACTGGTCTGGTCTATATGGATATTTTCTGCAAAAAAGACCCTAATCACAAATCTTTTATGAATAACACATCCAGGCATCGTGAATACCAACAAGATACTGCCATCATCTAGCTTTGTGATTGGTTTCAGTTCTGTTATGAATAGGGGGAAAAAGGAAAGATTTTAGTTTCAGCTGACATTTTACAAGGCTTATTATATTAGTATGGTGCTGGTGGTTGTTGCTCTGTCAGAAATGGATGGTCGACTATGACCCCGGGCTCGGAAAAAAGGGGGGCAAACATTGCTGCAGCCCACTTTTAGAAAGCATGTGGTGAAAACGTACCCCAAAAAAAGCCAAACAAGAAAGGCTTCAGGCAACAGTGTGAGACACCGAGGCTTTTTGTCACATTAAGGGCTGGTTGCAGGGCGATGTAAAGTTCACAGGTTTCGTATGAGATGACGCCCAGGTCTACCATTGAACCCTTGAGGAAGGCCCCTCAACACCCAACTGCTCCAGTGAAGGTCGATAACCAGCAGAGCAGGCTATGGTTTCCCGTTGTGTGAATGTGGAAGAAGAGACTAAGTATAAGACGAACTACGCCAAACTCATTCTCCACCATTTATTTCTTTATGCTGGTCGCTACTCAGCTGTTAAATATTTAAATGCCTTACTGTTGCATTTATTAAGTGGGCTTTATAAACTTAGTTACGGTATAACATAGAGTGCAGTTTAATGAATTGTAATGTAATTAAAATATCTTCACGTTTCTTTGTGTTTAATTAATCATGATAATTAAACGATGAAGTAAATTTGGTGGGTGACAGGGACAGGAGATTTATCTGGAAACGTATGACAGCTACCTCACTCACCCGTGTACCTGTGGGGAGAAACACGGTGGCTGTACTTAATTTGGACATGCCAGATATATTTGAAGATGAATAGAGGGCAGGCACAACGCAAGAGTCAAAGTCACGTACATTTGAAGAACGAAATATCCCTTGCGGCTATTTCGCTGATTTGAAGTGAAATCAGCTGTTTCGTTTGATGGGGGGCGGGTTTAAATACGAGTGGAAGCCATCTTGAACGTTTGGTTGACAAGACTTCTTCGCAGTCGGCTAAAAGAAAAATTGCACACCTTACAAACACCGCATAGAGAACCGATTATTGGAGTTATCCAAGGTAATTGCATCCACATTTAGATTGGTGTCATTTGTGGGTAGTTGTATACCAGATGCGCTTCTAACGGATAGCGTTCACTGTTTGCCATCCTTAGCCATTTTGTTAGCTTGCTAGCCGACCTAGCATGGCAATCCATTCGGAGTTAGCTAACGTTACCTAGCGTTGGTTGATGGAGGCTATTCAGTTTTGTTTGTTAGCCAAGATTGGCCAAGGTATCACTTCGCAATTGCGCTAGCGCTATAACCGGCCTACTTTATTAAAATATTCTGAAACTGTCATTTTTACGTTTATACCGATGCTGCGTAACATTACCACGAATCTACCGCTTTGTGTGCTAACGTCAGTTAGCCCGATATCGGTGGTTAGCAGTAACATTAGCCTGGTTCCCCTCTATCGTTGGCCACTAAGACAGGCTTTAACATGCCTTAAATGTTCCTAGTCAGCCATGTGTTGAGATATTATCCACTTAAACTTCACCGGTGATATAATCTTGGTAACCATACATATAATGTTACTGTATGTATATGAGTTAACGTTACGTTCCACATATCACCGTATTTATTTTGTTAGCAATGGTTAACAAACTAATGTGCCGGCTAACGTAGGACGTTAGGCCAGCAATCCAACCCTTCTATCAGCTATTTGTCACCTAAGTTAAGTTGTAACTTTAAGTCTACCTTATTCTGAATACAGGAATTTGCGTCTTGCCACACAACTGACATGCGTGATGATTTAATACTTTGTCTTTGTATGTTTCAGGGTTGAAGAAACCTGGGAGGAAGCAGAGGCTAATTGCCTGTACACAAGATGGCTAGATAAACAGTCTGCCCATACTTAACAGCTAGCTAAGGCTTCTGCATTACGATATTCCATATGACGATGGCAGATTATTTAAATGTAAAGAACTAATTTCCTCAGAAATTCGCGTTTACAGCAGATCTGATAATTAAATGGGGTATTTGTTTATTTTGACGTTTGATGTACGCAAAACTGCAACGTTGTTGAATCTGCCGTCATAGGATCAGAATAATTTGAATTTGGATAAACCGTAAAGTCTTGCATTTTGAGTGCTTGCAGCAGACTGGACTCACTTCATTTAGACTGTAAAATATTTCATTGCTATTGAAACAAAAGACAAGTAGACATGAGTACCGCCAGGACAGAGAACCCAGTGATTCTGGGCTTGTCCAACCAGAATGTACAGCTCAGAGGCTCAGTTAAGCCTGTTGTAGCACCCGGTGGAGGTGGAGCAGGCCCTCCACAACAGCAACTTAATCAGATGAAGGGTGCAATCAACAACGGTAATTCCCAACTGGCCGAGACAACTAATGCTGTCAAGTAAGTTAAACAATACTAGAAATCAAACCAGTTTGCATGTTGCCAAAAGTATACTAGCAATTCTTTGTCATGCTTTATGCTTACGAAAACCTAACCCTCAACAGGCCTGGAGATGACTGGAAGAAAAGTTTGAAGTTGCCCCCAAAAGACATGAGGATGAGAACTTCGGTTTGTAGAAGATCTATTTAGCTGAAAATATTTCAATTTGGAAATAGAAACTGGATACATATTTTGTTAACTTGGTTTATTTTATTGCTTTGAAAACAATTTTAACTATTCATGAAAGTACAGAAAGCTCAGAGTTTTGTCCAACTAAGCTTGTCTACTTTTAATGAAGATAAAGAATTTTATATTGTAAATATTCATATTGAAAACTAGGGAAAATTGTGACTTTACTTTAAATATTAACATGCCTTCTATTAAGCTATAAGTGAAATTGAATAGTTTCTTGTGCTTTTTTAAAATGTGAAATTCCAATACTGCGTAGCTTGTTTCTTATAACTTTCTCCCCTTGTCAGTAGAGCATAATCCATTAGTTTAGAAGCCTGCTATGTTTAAACCTTGTTAATCAAATGCTAATGAAGCCATTGTCATGATCACAGGATGTGACTGCAACTAAAGGCAACGAGTTTGAAGATTATTGCCTAAAGAGGGAGCTTCTCATGGGAATCTTTGAGATGGGCTGGGAAAAGCCATCTCCAATTCAGGTACATTCAGATATTACTCAGATTTAATGCGTTTGACAGCTGGACAAAAACATTTTAGTGCTTGCGGTGCCTAATTTAATCATTTAAGAAATGGATGCTTTGGAAAAAACTGGCAGTCCTTTTCGTACCATGAATTTGATAAGTTACCAGAACTCTCTTCCACAATTCTACTCATTTAAAATAGTGTCTTGCCCTAGTGTTTAGGGTTAGAAATTGTTTATGGTTATAACTAACTTTAATACAAATTTAAGTTAATAACTTTACTATGCTAGTTTAGGCAGTCATGTGCACTCTGAAATGTTCATGTATTTGAATGGCATTTATTTTGTTTAGATGAGAATTTTATTGTATAGTTATTTTGAATCCACTTTATTTGTAATTTTTCTTGTCTGAAAGATGATGCTGCATAGGGCCTCTAGTTTGAATGTCTTCCTTCTGGAAAGTACTTTTATATTGCTGATGGAGCAGTTACAGAAAGGGACACCAGAATGAAATTAGTGCAGGAGAATTTTTGGAAGTTCTAGTATCTATTATACTTGGCAATAGTGTTTGGTCAACCATTAATTGTGAACACAATTGGGTATGTATTTGTCTATAAAAAGTATTCTAGTGTGAGTTTGACTCTGTCATTGCTGGTTTTTGCACAGGAGGAAAGCATTCCCATCGCACTTTCAGGAAGAGATATCTTGGCCAGAGCCAAAAATGGCACGGGAAAGAGTGGAGCCTACCTCATTCCCTTACTTGAACGCATTGACCTCAAGAGGGACTGCATACAAGGTGAGCAAGCTCATTTTCTGCTGCAGCAGATGTCAAAAGGTTGACACTTGACCCGTTCCTTAACTTGAGGAGCTGCTCATTTTTCTCATGGTGAATAAAATTGTATGAATCCTCAATTGAAATTATCTTTTGAATTACATTAAATGATCAGTGACTGTAGAATAGCTTTCTGTTTGCACTGTATATATTAGCTTTGTTTGCACTGTATATATTATCTAAAATCCCTAGTCTATATGGGTTGTCATGCAAGAACATTTTTGTGTCCTACCTATCTAAACCTTCCACTATTTGTTTCTGGCTTATTAAAAGAAGTGTTCTTGTGATCTTGTCACGCCAAGGCAATAATGACTGCAAAAACAAACTACTATCCATTAGGTAAAATTCACCAGAATAAATGCCCAGGAAAATACAATAACATTTATTAATGCGTCAGTAATTCTAAATCACTTAGTAGTTCAAACACATGTTTATGAAGTTGGTTCTTGCATAAGGCCCATTTTGCGTGAAGTTTCCTAATTAAGACCAGGCCTCCCCAGTGTAAATGTGTGCGAGTAGTCTTATCACGTGTGTGTCTGTGTTTCAAGCTATGGTCATAGTGCCGACCCGAGAACTGGCTCTGCAAGTAAGCCAAATAAGTATCCAGGTCAGCAAACACATGGGCGGAGTAAAGGTAATGGCAACTACAGGTGGAACCAACCTACGTGATGACATCATGAGACTCGATGAAACAGGTAAACTTCACAATCTACACATGTTGTCCGCCTGATGTTTTGAAACCTTGCTTTCCTACTAAATACTGTTTTCATATTCATCTCTAATGCTACTTCACATTCTAAACTGTCTGTACAGGTTATTGGTTAGGCCAATTTAAGAATACAAGCGAATGAGATTCTCTTGTTGGACATAACATCCGCTTTGGTTTGAAGTTAAGGGACTTTTCACTTTGGTTGGAAATTGGCATTGAATCTTACCAAAAGATAATTTAGAACTATCTACACATCACAAAACCACAACGTAAGGTGGTTGTTCTGAATATTGTATGATGGGCATGATTTCTTTAAATTCATAATGATACACTCAAAACAATACATTTAAACATAATCCAGTCTAGTCTGAACACTAGGGCTTTTTTGCTCTGAATCTGATTCGTGACAATCATTGTGTAATAATTGCACTACTCCATGAATTAAGTCATTGCCAACACTTTTGATAATCAATATCTATTGATTTTATTAATTTGTTGTTGCAGCCTTACTTAACACTGCCATTGTTTTGTAAAATCTGGTGTATCTTTTACTATTTTTCCAATGCTTTATATATACATATATACTTTTTACAGTACATGTGGTCATTGCCACTCCTGGGAGAATTCTAGACCTGATCAAGAAAGGAGTGGCCAAAGTCAATCAAGTGCAGATGGTTGTTCTTGATGAAGTAAGTCAGTTTGTTCATTCGGTTTGACCAATTTCAATGAACAAGTGTGACCGTAATAAAATTGAAGCATTTCAATGGCTCTGTACCCTTCCCTTGTGTCTCTTTGCTCAATAGGCTGACAAACTCCTGTCTCAGGACTTTGTGGTTATGATGGAGGAAATGCTGGGCTTCCTTGCCAAACAGAGGCAAATCCTGCTTTATTCTGCAACCTTCCCCATCAGCGTTCAGAAGTTCATGGTACACACTTATCATTGACACTTTTTGTGCTTTTTATCATTGCTAATATCTGTCTCTGTAATGTGTTGGACAACCTAATTATAACTCGGGTCCTCCATTATTTTGTAGAACGCTCACTTGCAGAAGCCCTATGAGATAAACCTGATGGAGGAGCTTACACTGAAGGGGGTGACTCAGTATTACGCTTATGTAACTGAAAGGCAAAAGGTCCATTGTCTTAACACCTTGTTCTCCAGGGTAAGTAGTGATCGTCTGCACTTTGTCACCCTGTGTTAGTAATTTTCAAATGTGTCATTAAAACTTTTGTTAGATGCCAACTGGACTGAATTATTTTAATACATATGCTGTCATATATAATGCATATTTTTATCAGTCAAAACAGTTGCCATTTTTCTTTTTGGACTTTAGAAATGTAAAATGATTGGATACCTTGAGACATGTGAATGAGTACTCGTAATTCAAACATTGATTTCATCAGTATTGTTATGTTTCTCTATATTTCTTTTATGCAGCTCCAGATCAACCAGTCTATAATCTTCTGCAACTCTTCTCAGAGAGTGGAACTCCTTGCAAAGAAGATCTCCCAGCTTGGTTATTCATGTTTCTACATTCATGCCAAGATGAGACAGGTCAGCTCCAAGTTCTGCTTCTGAAATGCCATCTCTACCAGCTACATGTATTTGTTTACTATTGCAGGTTACATTAATCAGGGAAACGGATGTCTTCCCTTAAGATATTAGTTTTGCAGCTTGACTTGTTCTTTAAATCATAAAATGTTTTACAGAATCTAACAAGCTTATACAGTTGTGACCTCGTAGCACAGCAATAAAAAAAAAAACGAGGTTCTAATGTAATGTTTTTTGGTCTCCAGGAGCATCGCAACCGTGTGTTCCACGACTTCAGAAATGGCCTCTGCCGGAATCTTGTCTGCACTGGTAAGTGCAATCGCTCGGTTAGTGAATCTTTAACCCTTAGAGGATAACTATGGCTGGACCAGGGTCTGCTTCCCGACCCAGACGCCATTGTAGCTGGATCTACAACTGATAATTGAACACTTCTGAAGACAAGCTTCTATCTCCTCACGGCCAGCTTCTCTAGCCTCCCTGCCCTCATTCGGTGGTCCAGGAAACGTACTAACCAATTACATGTGTGGATCATCTCGCATGAGGCCACTCAGCCCATCGAATAAGTGTATTGAAATTAGCATTGCAACTATGCATGTATTGCTGACTTAGTATCAAGGCTTTGTTTGTTAAAATGTACATATTTTGGTTGCATTCTACATACGTAGATTTCTTTGCTAGAGAAATCTTCGGTAAAATGATCCAGCTTCTTGCTGCACATTAATAAAAGAAAAGTGAAGAAACCCAAAGGACTGTTGCGTTAGGGAGGGGATATTTGAGTACAAGCGTTTGTGCGTGTCTCAAGAGGTAACTCAATATGCTATAGAATATACTTTTATTGTCCCCTGGGGGAAATTTGTTATGTGCATAAGGGAGTTGGCCTGGGGTTCAGTGATGGGAGGGCTTTGCCACCTTGATGGGATTTTGATACTCGTACTGGATAATTGTCATGATGCACGCACACCCAGACAAATTGCAAACAGATCTATATTGTTTGTTCAGTTTGTGGTGGTTTTGTCACTATACTGGAATTTCTAACAAATCTTAATACCATAGGGATAGTGATATATTGAGCAGATGAAATGATTAATATTGGATTTCAATTAGCAATACATAGCTCTGTGAGGGCAGAACAGAACGCCCAGCTGGAACCTGTGTATCAATACTGCGGAAAAGGAGTATTGAAGCCTTCACCAAAATATGTGCTTTATTACGGGTTTGTAGTGGCTCGTGCGTATTAAAATAAATTGCTGCTTTTCTTAAACACTTCATGGTTGTTTTTTTCCTTACAGACCTCTTCACAAGAGGAATTGACATACAAGCTGTGAATGTTGTGATCAATTTCGACTTTCCCAAGCTGGGAGAAACGTACCTTCATCGCATTGGTAGATCTGGTAAGAACATATTACTTGTATTAAACTATGCAGCCTCTTAAGTACAAATACTTATAGAGCAATGCAAAAGATGAAATGATCATTTGAGCCTCCACATCCCACAGGCCGCTTTGGACACTTGGGTCTGGCCATAAACCTCATCACGTACGATGATCGCTTCAACCTAAAGGGGATTGAGGAGCAGCTGGGAACAGAAATCAAGCCCATCCCCGGGATCATCGACAAGAGCCTATATGTGGCAGAGTACCACAGTGAGAGTGGTGAAGAAATCAAGCCATGAGCCAGTGAGTTGACGTACTGACCACACACACACACACACAAATATGTGCTCTCAGGATAATTTACCCCGTTTTCAAACGTCCTGTTTTTTTATGTTGGTTCAGCAATTTGGGTGTGTGATGCTGGCTCATTGATAAAACTCACTGGCACAACTACAGGTGACTTATCCTTGACTTATCTCTGATACACGCAAACTGACCACAAATGTACCCCGGGAGTCCTGCGGCGCGTTTAGAGCGCCTGACCGCAACTGGTCAATTGTTTGGGAGACAGATGTTGAGGAAGTGGACAATAAGGAAGACGTTGATGAGGTCCAGGAAGAAAACATTTAGAGAAATGAAATTATACAAGAAAAGAATAAAGTTCTACTCACAATATCAAGTCAAAAATGTAATTTTTAAAAGATGTATCAAATGTTTGCATGTCTGCTTATGACAAAGTAAATGCAGTTACATTACCAGAGAATAAGAGTTTATTCCCCATAATTCCCCTGGAAAGAGTCAAACTTTTAATATTCCTAGAATTTTGCATCCCTACATATAAATTTAATCAGAAAAAACCTTGAACAAGATGTTTTCATCAGTATTTTGTTGTAAAATTAACACCAGGATTTTTTTTTGTTGCTAGATGCTAATGTTGCAATGGAAGTAGCCTAGCAGCAAACTTAACATAACAGTGTGTGAAGTGATTTGTTTGCCACTCACCCCCCTTCTGTTAGACACATGGAGTAAGTCCTCTGCTCACTTCACCGCTATTAGTCGTGCGTGTTTTACACTCAATGCGAAAAGCGCTCCATCTTTAGTTAGCATTTTGACTGAAGCTAGCGGCGGTTTCGTGTCAGGCGTCATGGTGGCACATGGAGTAGCGCGGTGCACTGGGAGCCCCATGTGCCATGTCGAAGTGTCCCTGACCAAGACTCCTAACCCCCAATTGCAGGCAAAATGTAACGCATGGGTTATAATGCAATATAAGTCGCTTGGGATAAAAGCGTCAGTTAAATGACGTTATGTAACACACACCCGAAGTAAACAAAGCTGCATTAAATGCGTTAAAATGTCTTCATGGATTAATAGTTATATTTATCCTGTTCACCAGCAGAATAAGCACTGAAAAAGAGATGCTTTTTACAAGCAACCAGTGCAAACTATGTGCAAATTGTACATATTCTTACTTTATTCATGCCTGCATACTGCAATTATTCAATACTTAAACAACCGTGACTATTTATAACTTTGGCGTTCTAATGCATCAGTTATAGGACCAGCTTTTTCCAAGAAACTAACTTGTTTGTTTCTTCTCTTTACAGATCAGTCCAACCTCGATTCCCCTTTGTACCTTTTTTCCCCTTCATCCCCCTGTCTTGGAGCTCTTTTTCATTTTTTATGTAGTTTGTCAGTCTTCCTGTTTTGGAGGCCACCATAAGGAATCTGTGATTTGATGGGATGCGTTTCAGAAGAACTCAATTGCCTTTTTATAGGGCTCTGAGCTGCACCAACACACCCTGAAGACCTAAGCACCAGGAGGAAAGCATGGGACCAAGTCAAAAATGTACATTGTGAAGATTCATATCCACCAAGGTTGCAAAGCCAGCACCAACAGACTGCTATATGACATCATCCATTCTCCATGTTTTTATTTTGGGAAGTTTTAACCAATTTGTATCAAGTGCCTTAACAAGCAGATCGACTCGTTCTAAAGTAATAACCCTTCATTCTCCGCATCTCGCTCACGTCACACCACTCAGTCACCTAGTTATAAATTTGTTACACTAATTTAATGTCTGATCACATAGGTGAATTCATAGCATTCATTTGTTTTGTTTTTCTTTGGTTACGTCATCTATTTGCGACAGAATGGAGGTAATTAGGAGGGAAGCCGGTCTGAATGACCTTCCTTTGCTGGCTTTGCTGCACACTTGAGTCTGGCTGACAAACTTGGATGTTCCATGGACAGAGATGCTGGATTTTGTTCCAAGAGACAGCCAGACTGTCCAGTTGCTTGAGTGGAAGCTCGTGCTTCTAAAATACCCAGAACCTTTCCTCTTGTCTTCATCATCGGAACACTAAAAACGAGCAGCCTCTCAATGCCACGTGTCATGAAGATTCCTGTTCTGGTGGAGTTTAATTGTTGGGAGCACATTTTTCTTTTTTTGTCCTTTGTTTCACCTTCCTATGGATGGCCATACTTTATTCTGCGAGATGTGTAGCCAACATGTCGGCTGCACCTTAAATCCTGTGTATATACCCTCATTTTAAGATTGTTTTAAACAAATTCAAAAGGCTGGCCAACAAACTGAAAATACCCCCCCCCCCTCCCCCTCTTAGCACTGGACTGTTTTCTTAACTTTGTTTGATCTGCAATATTGGCCTGTGAATTTATTTATGATTTTCGAAATTGCAGAGTTTATTGGAATTCCAAAGAGCTTTTGCCTGAAATTTATTTTGGAGGCAGAGTTCACTGATAATCTTTAGTCCCTACAATTGTTGCCCGTATTCTCCTGCTATCAGTGTTAAAAAAGTGTTCAGTCAAAACGGACGATTTTGTCAATCTTGTGCATTTGAGTAATGAATTCTTAGTCACCAGCCTTAACTTGTGAAACCGAGTCTCGAGACGCACTCGAAGATTTGTTGTAGAAATTGGTCTTATTGGAAGAGAAAACAATATTCTATCATGTAGTAGTACTACTTGTTTTCGCAGTGCAGCCAAATTGGCAGAATTTATTTTCCGGGGGAGGTATTGGCTGTTACTCTGTAAGCACAGCTCCATTACTTCACAAATGGTGAAGCTGTGCATTTCTGCCCCCCGCCCCCTTTCCCCCTTTTGAAGAATTTTTGCCAAATGCATCAAAATGAACCATCTGACCTAAAATGTGGCAGCAATTCACTCTGTGCATTGCAAGCTGGCTGGCTTGATTTACACCCAGCTAGCACAAGATGGTTAATTTAAAAGCGCAGAGAGATGGTTCAGTAAAACTGACTGCTTCTTTTTGTACACCCATAATGCCCAAATGGGAGAAAAGTGTGATGCAGATTTAAAAAACAAAACAATGAATGGCAGAGGGAATTGGCACGAAGGATTGCATAATACAATTAGTCGGACTGCTTGTTTAGAAAATACTGGGCACCTCAGACTGCTGAGTTCATGGCTTGTTTCTCTGCCCTTGTTTATTTTGGGTTTTGGAATATATTTTGCGTTTTTATGCAATATAATAACCTTGTTCTGCATTGAGGTCCTCTGACGACCCGTTTGATCAGCTGAATTCTTGCAAATGAGGTTCCCTTTGTTATGGTGAGATGCTCTAAACTCTAATCAATGAGAAGTAGTATTGCTCATTTCTTAGTGACTGTTTATCAGTTTCAAAATCCCCGTTCTGTTTCTCATTGGTTAGAACTGATCCCTGTTCTCTCGACTCTATTGTCCCCTGAATACGTGTACACCTAATTTGGCCTGGTTTGGGTGGGAGGGCTGTCTTAAACGCATTATAAATTACGTGAAACATTAGTTGAGTGAGCAGGGATCTAATTGTGCAGGAGCCTGGCAGCTGCCTGTTGTCAGCCGCTGGTAGTAAAGCACCACAGCTTGCACAGCAAAAATTGACTACGCCTCAAGATTTACCGTATTGCTGCTTCTTGATGGACTGCTGCTTTACTGCCAGCAGCTGCCTTGTGAGAACCTTAAAGACTGAGACAAGAGCATCTTGCCCCTTAAATGGCAACTTAATTGGTTTAGTTGGTAACTTAAATTGTCTCATTCTTTAAGGTTTTTTTTTTTTGTTCAATTGGTGGGGTGGCTAAATTAATGCTCTTGCTGCCCTGATGCACGTGTTCATCCTTCCCTGATGGTTCTGAAACTATAACATCTTGTGTATAATCTGGCTGAGGATGTGAGAATTTCTTTTAGAACTGGTGCATCAGTAAAATATGGGGAGGAGCCTTTTGGCAATAAAACAAGACTCAAGTTATGTTAATGGGTATAAAAAGGTTTGATAAATTGCCCTGGATACATTTTCTTTCTTTTTCAAATGAAACGTTCAAGTGGAGTTAACCTTGTTTAAAAGTCTCCAAGTTTAAGAAAGAATTTAAAGACTCGGTTCATATTCTATTTAAAATTTGGTCGTTATTTAATTGGCAAATTCTTCAGTGATTCTAAATTTACAATGATTTGAGTTTGACAAATGTCATATTGGATTCTATTAAGTTTTGTTGATAATAAAGATCACTGAAATTTACTTTGTTTTTGTTGTCCTTTGAAACGACTGCAGTTCCGTGTGAAACGACTTTCATATCCAGTTATCTGATCTGTTGTAATATCAACTCTGACCTGGAGGCGTTCCTCAGAACGCAGGCTCACGTTGACTCTGGACCCGAAGACTAAAGCTCAAGATGCACTCGCTGGTGCTTTTTAGCGTTCTGTTAGTGGCTCTTTTTGCCAGAGTAAAGAACTCGTTTCCACCACCATGTGACAGGTAAATGATAAGTTATTCAAAAGGTTTTTCTTTGGCTATTGAGACCACTTGTATTGATTCAGAAAAGAAAAGCTAAAAAATGACATGTAATGTTAAAAGCTGGAGTGAACCCCTCAGTAATTGATATGTTGGACTATCTTAAATCGTTTATACTTTTCCTAATGAGGGAAAGCGATAGCGGACAGAGTGTATGGTCTTACTTGCAATTCTAAAAGCGAGGTGTAAACTGACCTATGCCTGCACATGACCTTATTGTGCTCTCTAATAGACTATAGACTTTGTACTTGCACACAATTGTACTATTTGGTCCGTTTAATAATTCACAACTGCATCTATTTCAGTGAAATCTACTGCCGAGGGCCCATTTTACACCAGGTACAGACAGCCAAACTCTTCGATGATGACAAGTACTTTGTTGACATGAAACTGAGGGAATCTCCCGGTAAGTCAGTCGGTACATTTATTTTGTTCCATGTCATTTCCTCATTACTTGGCTGCTGTAGTTGCTCCTTGTGTCTTCTCCAGATGTGGTTTTGTCTGCTTTTCGCAACTTTTCAAATGAATCCCCGAACCACACGGTCCCGCCCGCGAAACTGAAGGAGTTCCTGAGTGCGTACTTTGATGATCCGGGGACGGAGTTTGAGTCGTGGACTCCACCAGACTGGCATGAGAAGTGCGACCCAGTTACTGCTCAGATAGCACAGTGACGTGCTTTTTGAGTTTGCTTGATTCACATGAATTTTTATTTTCTAAAATACAGGCCAAAGTTCCTGCAAGGAATCGCAGACGAAGAATTAAGAAAGTGGGCCGGAAAGATCCATTTCCTGTGGAAGTCGCTTGGCAGAAAGGTGAGGGGCGGAGCACCAAGACTCCACCGCCGCTCGCCTTCTCTAATTGGTAGCTAGATTATCATTTTTTGACCATTGGTAATTTTCTGGTTTTGTTCTTCACGTTTGGACCAAACAAACATATGGTCATTTGGCAAATGGGCTTTAGAAAAATGAATCCATCTTTTAAAAGACCAAATGATTGACTGAGAATTCTGTTGTTGTTGATGAAGCCGCCACAAGTGCGAACGCTATTTTTAAATCAATGATTTCTCCTGCAGATCAGCGCAGGCGTCAGAGACCGCCCAGAACTCTACTCGCAGATATACACCCCACACCCCGTGGTGGTCCCCGGGGGCCGCTTCAGGGAACTCTACTACTGGTGAGTGGACAGGTGAAGCCGCTCTTTGAGCCCGTCTGGGAGCCTGAGAGTGAGCACAGCTCACCGGGGTCCCGGCGAGGACCGACTAGAGCCAGCCGGGCTCTGCTGGGACAGTAACGTCCGACCTCTGGTTGCCCCCCCCCCCACAGGGACTCCTACTGGGTCATCAACGGGCTCCTGCTGTCAGAGATGACGGACACGGCCCGTGGGATGATACAGAACTTCCTCTACCTCGTTAACCGGTAAGCCTCGAAGCACATTTCATCTTTCATAGCGCTTTAAAAGACCAAATCCAGCTTGCTGCAGGTAGGTCAGCCGGGGCTCATCTCGAATAAGCAATTTACGTAAAAAACGTTGTACATTTGGGATACAGAGCTCTCGTGGGGTATTTTAAGAGTTGTGGAATAACATATTTTTTCTCAATCACTGCTTCAGATATGGCTTTGTTCCAAACGGTGGGCGGGTTTATTATGAAAGGCGCAGTCAGCCTCCATTCCTCACTCTCATGGTGGACAGCTACTATCAAGCAACCAAGGATAGAGAGTTCCTCAGGTGATATTTAGTTCTGAGCTCAAGTCCTGCCAAGCATATTGTCATTCTCCAGCTTCCTCATGTCTCTCCCAGAGCAGACAAAGCAGATTAAAGAACAAAACCTCAGTGCTCGTGGCTCTGTGGCTCTGTCATGAAAATAAGACGCTCTAACATTCATTTTGTGTGCCGGTATTGAGCACCTTGAAGTATTCTGAATTACAAAACTCTGCTGTCTGCACAAACCTGGTTCAGAGCAGCGTTACCTGCTTTGGAGAAGGAGTACCAGTTTTGGATGCACAACCGGTCTGTGAGTGTGAAGCTAAATGGATCAGAGCATCTAATGAACCGGTACCATGTGCAGGTAGACCTGCCCAGGTACGACCTAAAATACATCGAGTACACAACAATTTCGATTTTTGTGTATATAAGGCTGTGCCCTAACCTACCTTTGTCATGTGTTCTTCTTTTTTTTTTTAACAGGCCTGAGTCCTACACAGATGATCTGGAATTGGCTGAAGGACTCACGGATGGTAACCCTGGCTTATTAGTGTATATTGTTGGTGGCTGAATGAGTCCACTTTTGAGTTTGAGAACACCCCGCAACAACGGTCATTCAATCACACAAAAGATTAAAAAATATTTGTCTGGTGGGTTCTGGAAAAACTGTGCGGTAGTTATTGCTCCTCTGTGCAATGCAAATGCGTTCTGAATATTCCTCAGCACCAAATAGGATGTTGACAATTTTAACTGAACAACTTCACTACTAGTTTTACGAATTTCTTTTTTTCAATTTTTATTTAATAATCCATATTTATTCTTCATAGTAATTTTCTGTTGGTCGAGACATGCCTTTTTGTCCCTACTGGATATTTGACATTGAGTAAGTTGTGGCTCTCCTTTGGAGTACATGCTTTTTCCTTTCCCTCAGTGCGTAAGCAGCAGCTGTGGATGGATCTGAAAGCGGGAGCAGAGTCTGGCTGGGATTTCACGTCCCGCTGGTACACGTCCGGGTACGACCACGCTAACAGCGGCCTGGGGGAGACCAGCACTAGTCAGGTCGTGCCCACTGACCTCAACGCTCTCCTGTGCCTCAATGAGAGGACTCTTGCTTCATTTCACAGGATACTGGGTGATTACACAAGCAGCCTTTGGCCTTGGAACCAACTGTAGCCTTCACACCACTTGTATTTCCCACCTGGTGTTGCTTAACTGTGGCGTGGTGTTTCCTGGCAGGTGATGGTGACGCGGGCGCACTGTACGACCAATACGCAGCCCGCAGACTGCAGGCAATAGAGTCCGTGCTGTGGGACGCTGAGAGGGGAGCCTGGTTTGACTTCAACCTGATGACACGTTCCAAACGCTTTGAGTTTTACCCCTCGAACCTGGCACCTGTTTGGGCCCAGTGCTATTCTCGGCCTGAGATGGCAGAGAATGCAGTAAAGTATCTGAAGGTTGGTGGACATTTTAGTCTTCGTTGTGGTCGCCACTTCGAAATTACATATTTACCACCTACCTGCTAGAGATTTTATCCAAATTTGACATCTGATGCAACCCCAACGTAGTAGAGGTGTTAGCAATTTAGCCTGAGATTAATTATTATTATGAGGAGTAAAGTGATAAAGTGAAATATTTTTTTCCAGACCGAAGTTTGGGTTTACAGAGGAAAATAAACCTCACACTACAAAACACACACTGATATAGGTAGGTCCAAATTAGTTTACAGAGCACCTCCAATGTTTGAGTATTGTACAAAAACTGATCAAACTACCATTACGTTTCTAAGATGCATTCAGAGACCACTTCATTAAGTGCAACCTTACAATTTATTGCTATTCAATACATTAGCATTGCTGTACATTCTATCTTTTGTCAAAATAAGTGTACATTTAGTTATGTTGATTACTGAGGTCTGAGATAAAGGTGGTGTACTTGATATAATGTGATCCAGTACAGCAGTCTTTTTCCCTTTCCCCACGCAAAGTATGATTTGTCTCCTTTTCTGTTGGACTTGACAGTCAAGTAAATCTCTAATGTCAGTTTACAGCCTAGATGCCTAAATAGCTGCTAAGTTCCAGTAAATGTGTTTTGCTGCACAGTATGATGCTGTGATCACACATTTAATAAGTTCAACAAACACATTGACCACTCCATTTTCTAAGTAAGCAGCAGAGATGGGTCAGTGTGTTTATAACCCTTTCAATTTGACATTTTTACTCGTATTCAAATGGTGGCCAGAACAGAAGATAGTGTTGCCCAATTTATTCGACCACCATTTCTAGCCACAAAACATCCCTTTGCAGAGAAGCTTACCAAGTAGAATCCTGTCTGTTTTATGAAATGTTCTCATTAAATCCAGCAGATGGCGCACACACACTGCACTGGTCAGATCCTCGCATGCTCTTATGGTTGCTGGTTTTGAATGTCTGCAGGGAAGTGGTGCTCTGCAGTTCCCCAATGGAGTCCCAACGTCGCTGAGAGAGACTGGGCAGCAGTGGGACTATCCTAACGCATGGCCTCCTCTACAACACATGCTCATCCATGGTAGGTATCAGGGAGTAGCTTAAACCTGTACTGGAAATACACTCATTGGTGTGTAGGGCTTTACAGATTTGCTTTAGCTTTGTACTAAAGCACATGGATTTGAAATGAAATATTAGGTTAAACTAATGACCTTCAGGTATAATTTGACTGTCTATTCAGTACCAGTCAAAGATTGGACACACTTTCTCATTCAATGAGTAAAGGTGTCCAAACCTTTGAATGGTACTGAATAAGCACACTTTTAAATGTGCCCCGTGGAGTTTGCTTGAAAAGAAATAGATTGGGTATCTGGCATCTAACAGAAATGTTAAATGTATGCCCTCTGAAAAGAAAAATGTATAATCATGAATATGCAACTCAATTTGACATTTATTTGCCTCCATACATGCACTTCCTTGTAGATGTGCACAGTACACCCAGTTGTCAAACCCCTCGACAATACTTATTTTTGGACTGTTTGGTGCAGAGTTGGGGGTTGGGCCTCTATGTTCAACAGCCTGATTCGGGTAAAAGTCAAAATTCTTCAGAGGAATCAAGTTGACATTTAACGGTCTCAAGGAAGACCTTTGCCTTCACTCCTGTGGAATTACGCTGCCATACCAAGGATTTAAGGTGCGCACCTTGAAGTTCTGGATCCCGAATTTAATGAAGAAATTCAATAAACCACATCTGCTATGGAGTGGTCTCTGAGTAAGAGGCTTGCGTCTGTGCACGGCGGAGTCATAGTGCGTGTAGTGGAACATGCTTGACTTATCTTTGGCCCTAAAACCTGTGCACGCAAAGAGCTTTTGCGTAAACAATTCATAAAACCATTATAGGTTTGAATAATAGTTTTGTATTTCCAGGTTTATCCAAACTGCCTTCACAGGATGCTAAACAACTTGCATTTGATTTGGCACAGCGTTGGATCAAGACTAACTGGCTGGCATACTTGAAATATGAAGCCATGTTTGAAAAGGTGAGACATCTGAGGTTTCGAAAAAGTCCGAGCTTGTGCTGCACAGTGATACCACAGCTGGCTGAGAATGTCATTTTCTTCTCCCCCCCCCCCCCCCCCCCCCCCAAAAGTATGATGTGAACGGCGATGGCAAACCTGGTGGTGGAGGAGAATATGAAGTTCAGGTATTTCCTTTCATGTGTTGATGGCTTCAAACTAATCTTTCTAATTTCACGCCGATTCTCCTAACCTCATGTCTGCCTCTTAACGTGAAAACATTTGCATGCTCATGATCTATACACACTCACTTCATTGTCCTTGTATTTCTTTTTTTTTTTTAATAATTATCTTACCCTGTTGGGTCTTTTCGTCTACCTTTCACTCAAGGTTTCCTACCATTTCCATCATCAGTAAATCAGTTTTATTTCTTGGTATCACAGCAATCACTGTATTTTGCTGCTTTACTAAGTGCTAAATATAATTGAAAGCATCATTTTAAGAGGTGCTGTGTTGCGCTTTCTGTAGCTGGGCTTTGGCTGGACCAATGGTGTAGTCCTGCAGCTCCTGGACCAGTATGGGGAGACTCTCGCCTCAGGAAGCAGAGGAGTGTCTTCTGGCCTCCTGCTGCCTCTGGTCATCTCAGTCGCTCTCATGCTTCAGTGAATTAGAGGTGGCATAAAAAGCCGTATTGGAGGTTGGGTTTTATTATTTCTGGTTTCACTGCACTGCATCACTCTTCCACTGGCAGACTTCAAACACACAAGTGGACATGAAAAGTCTTGCTACATTTTGCACTTTTTCAACAGGATCTAATCTGGTCTAACTCTCATACTTTTTTAGAGGGGAAAAGGATACAATTTCTCAAATAAGAATTCCTTTGATGAATATTTTAGTATTTATCCTGAGCTAAATGATCTCTGGCAATATCTGATAATGCAGATAATGTTGGGCTTCTTATCTCTCTCCAGTAAAACAGACTTGGTTTTCATAGCTGCTCACATTTACTCATCTCGTATGTTTAACCTTACAGACTTTCAACTAAATCAATCACAAAGTGTATTGCTTAACTAAGGTGGGATGTATTAATGTTCAAACCATAATTGTCATTATATTGGACTGAAGACAATGGTATTAAACTTTTACAAATCAACCAAGTAACTTGGAGACTCTCGTTTAAATAAAGTGACTTTGGCACACAGACATCAGTCTCTTTACTGGCATCAGGGGTCTATGGCCACAACCCCTCTAACATGCTGATTATACTACCCTTAAATGAAACTGCGGGTGGAAAAGGTAATTTGCTCCTTACCTCTAACCGGCAGCAGACCCCTGCCTGAGGGCTCATTTTTATGGGTTGTACATCCTTCTAGTCCATTCTCATGGGGGCGATATCTCACCAACACCTTGAGGGAATTGGGACATTGGGTATTATCAAAAGGTTGAGCTGATTAGTATTTGGTCTGTCCAAGGTCCCTCTGACCTCACTAAAAAAGGTTTTGGGCTATAGCTCAATTATTAACTTATAAAGTGTGACAATGTCACACAAAGACCTCAAAGGATAAAATCATTTTAGAACAGACTTGGATATAAACTGCAACATGTTTTGTCAGAACAGTGACATTAAATGAATTGCATCATGAGTGCACAACGAAAACACCAGATGAATGTAATACAGCTTTGACATAATGGAACAGAACAATCGGTTAAGCTGCAATACTTTCATGCGTTTTTCTTTCGCTGTTGGATGTGAAAGTAATTGGAATCCATCATGGGAATTGTGGAAACTGTTACTAACAGTAACTCCTATATACGGTAGAAACTCATACTTTGTCTACACATGAGAGGTGATTACTGAATATAAATGCATTTTATACGCTATTGCAGAATATAATCTGCTCATGAATGGTATTACTAAGTTTTCCTAGTTCTACTGTTCTACCACTTGGAAGGTAATATTGTACTTTGATCTCTCAGATAATTGTGTTCATTTTTGAATATCCGGCTCACACCAGAGTAAAAATCAACGTGGAGTGCCTTGATTTGAGCTCAAATACATAGAAACAGATTTTTCCATTTCCGATAGTTCAAAGCTAGCCATTTTGTCTTTGGCATTTTGGCCCACATTTGCAATGAAATGCAGGTCGAGCATGAAATTAAGTCCATAAAGATATTCAAATGGTTGCCAAAAAAAGTAATGAGAAATTTACCTCTCAAAGAAGAAAATGCATCCCTCTTGGCTGTAAAAGAAAACATCATGCCCGAGCAAGGATTTCACAGATCTCTCCCTCCTTAGTGTGAGAGCACACTAGAGCTTGACTATGCAACTTTAAATGGCAAAAGGCCAATGGGCGCAGCGGTCCATGCAAAAAGGAATCGTGCTATTCTGAGTCTCCATCTATAAGCCCTATTTTTTTCTTCTTCTTATCCAGATGCGAACAGACGCCCACACAACAAGCGGCAGTTTATTCTGCTGCGTTTGGAGCTGTTTGAGCAGCAGGCAGCTGCTAATATGTTTTCAGCCCTTGCTGACAACAGTAACTCAAGTAGAACCTGCTCCTTTTGATAACTCACAACATTACCGTGCCATTTTTAGCAGAACTGTGTTTTGTTCAGTCAATGAGATGGAGCTGTAAAGTGTGAAATAAGTTGTCTAGCAGTTAAGTGCCAATGAGGGGGAACTTTGCGTGTGATTATCCCTGCGCACAAGTCTTCTTTAATCGCACAAAAATAAGTGTTGTTCTGAGGGTTTGGTTCCATGGGTGGAGCATGAAATGTTAAGCAGCGATGAAGTGCATTACATAATGGAGTGGAAGTAAAAGGTCAAGGTGTCTTGTCCTCACCAGTCATCCAGCAGCTTTTACTCCATGCAAATTGTCATAGATGTAGACTAATTCTTCCTTTAAAACATGTTTAATGTATTGGTCTTCATGGCTACAGAAAGGAGTTTATTCATTTATCTAAAATTCAAGATTCAGTTTCTATTCATGTGTCTTTAGTATTTAATAAAATGCCCTAGTTATGTTAACAACTGTGGTTTACCTATTCCCTGGTTTCCAGTAGGGAAATAAGATGAATGGCCATGTGCAGAAATGTGTGATATCTTCTAAAACATTTGTGGAGGAGAGAAAGTAGGCGTGTGGATTTGCGTCTACGTGGCTTTAGGCGGAGGCCTCCGCTTCATTACTGTTCCCTGGCTCAGCCTCCGCTCGCCCCCGGAGCGCACGTCACAAAGGCTGCTCATTATCCACACCGTTCTCCCGGTGGGGCCGAGTCCCGCTCCGTGCTGCGGGAACCCTTTTTCTGAACTGCCAGGATAATCCTCACCCCACCCACCTACACGCCTGCAGTCTGAAGACCCCCAACGGGGGATGTGCAGGCAGGTGGGCAGTCTGTCGGTCCTCTGATGGTGACTCTCCGCTACCACCAACGCCCATCCAATATGCTCTTATCAATAACTCATTAAGGCATCGTGCCCGGCTTTCTGTGTAATGCATTTTCCTAAATCTGACAAAGTACTACAAAAAGGATTAATAGTTAAATTTCCTGGAGAATAGTCCAACTCCTTGACCTCTAAACTGAAAATATTAGCTCACTGGAGGCATTAGACAGCTAGATATGAGATAGCTTCGTAATATTGATTTGGCACTGTCTGGAGATATCAGGACTTTTTCTAATCAATAACTATAGAAATAGTTCCAATAAAATGTCTCCTCCTGCTTAAGAGAATATTTTAAAATTCAATCTAATGGAAGGAAGAGCTATATGTGAGAGAAAATGTAATACTGTCTCAGCTGATCTTGTGAGGAATCTCTTAAAAGGACACTGAATCAAAAGCAAATCGCTTTGCGTATGCAGTTCACAAGTTTCATTTCACTTGATTGTTGGTGGTTCTTGCATATTTCTCTATGATATTGTCAAGTGTGGCTGTGGATATACTCCACTTTATGGTTTAAATAAATCTATCGTCTTCGCCCTTGCACAGCATATCTAATTCAAAGACACCATAGACCTTCAATATATTTTATATTAATATTTTAAGATTTTTATAATGGCATGAAGGGCTTTTCAAAACTTTAAACATCCAGTATTTAACTTATTTCTCCTAGGGAAAACTATCTGACTGTGAGCTCCTCATTATATTTACTATTTATAGACTGAGGTTTTTAAAATGGCTGAAGCTCTTTAAATACTTCTGCATATAATATTCACCGCTAAGTATGAAAGGGATCCTCCGTTATCAGTTAAACACAAAAAGAATCCGCTACCTTGCTTCTTCAGTGTTGTGTGCTTTGATCATACTGACACCACAAGCACTCCAAATCTGTCATCAAATTTTCATCCAAATGCAGTTAAAAGATGCATGTAACTTTTTATTTTCCAAAAACACTTATGTATTAATGGTTTAAGTGTCAGCATACAGTACACAGACTAACTGTAAGAAGCTGATGGGCGTATTCAGTGTCGCACACTGCTAGCAGATCATCACCACCTGCCCAGAACCATTGTGTAAATTAGTGTTCAAATGTACAGTATGTTCACCAATCAAATCACCTTCCTTTTTTTAAATGAGGAAGCTAGCAGTGCTTCCAGTAAACCTACATTCTATGGCGACACTCCTGCATCATTGGAACTACGTACATGTAAGAATTAAGGATTAGAATTAGGGAACGAGTGTCATTCCTCTCGCTAGTTGCTGTGATTCACCCACTGATCAGCTAATTCCTGTGCATTGGCATTGATAAAGTGCTTTTATGGTTGAATGTGGGCGCGTAGAGGCAGAGGAGGCTCAACCAGCAGCGCATGTTTACAGGCTGATGTGATGATTTTATAAATCTGTCTAATTAATAGGCATGATTTATCTCAGAAGTGTTAACACAGTTTTGTTATTTGATGTACTTTTCATCATGGGAGACTTTCATCATTGCAATTTAAACATCACATTGCCAGCTTTTGAACAGTAAATTAAATGTAAAACCGGAAGAATCAGACTCATTCAAATGAAAATTCATAGACAGCGTATAGACGAAACCGATACACAGCAAAAGAAAAGTGTACGACAATAGACAAGAGCAACCATAACAGGCTGCAGCATGCATCAGGCAGGACAAACCCACCTACATTAAAAACACATCTACCGCATAACACCGAATCCCGAAACATGTACAGAGAAAAAAACAAGAAAAATGGCAACACTCAGACAAAAGCAGGCAGGACAGACACAAGCCAATCAGGTGTTGTTCTTGAAGGTTTTGTGCGTGTTTTGTGCGCGTATGTGTGCTGGCAGAGGATTCCACGAGTAGGACGCCCTCCCAGAGAATGTCGATTTTCTAAACGAGCCTATGTGGAACAACAAAATCACCTCTTGAAGCAGATTTAGTGAGTCTGCTGCTTCGACTGCTTTGTTTAATAAAGTCACAAAGTGGAGGCTGAACCGTATCATGTAAAACTTTACTTTTCACACATCAGTACATTTAATGAGTGTTTTTTTTTTATCATGTGTTTTTAGGGAATGTGAACAGATTTGAATTTTGTGCTGCTGGCTTGTGCCCAGCTGATTAAGCAGTACTGTAGGTTAGGTGGGGGACAACCACTGCATTGGTTTAGCAGTGTCTTATTTATCAACAATTAACCAGAATACATTTCAAGACCTTTGACACTTGTTTTACCTGTTTTTTTAAAAGAGAGATTAGAATAAAAAATAATTCCTAAACATTTAGAATCTGACACTACCTGTAGCCTCTGAGCAGCAACAATGTGCTCTGGGGGTATGTTGCAAGCCCTTTTTGTGAAGAACAATCAGATGAAAGAAGGAAGGCTCAAGCCATTTAGTTACATTTGTCATTGTGGATGTGAGTTTAAGTGCAGCTTGTTCTTTGCATGAACATAAATCACTATCATCAGCAGGCATTTGAACATCACTCCCATCGCACCCGGAAAATCATTAATATATAAACTGAATTTTTAAAGGGTCCCAAAATAGAACGCAGGGGTTTTCCCACGCTAGATCTTGGAGTAGATGGTTAAACATCACCCACTCAGACACACTGGGTTCTTCCTGCAAGGAAGGATTTCAATTCAATTCAATTTCAGCTTTCAGCCTTTAGCATTCCACTGCATTTCAGCAGGATTTGCATTTTTTGTTACTTAGTGGTATCACTCATTCCTCACCAACGGTACCGAGCAGATCAGGGTGAATAGGACCTTGTCAAAATCCTTGAACATCAACACAGACAGCCCCCAAGGGTGCGTCAGTTCACCAATCCTGTTCACCCTGTACACTAATTAATGTACATGCAGCGTTGCTGACAATTACATGATAAAGTTTTCTGATGATCCAGCCATCCCGGGTTTCACGTCTGATACATCAGATACAGCTGTATACAAACAGTTGCTCATTCTCAATGTAAAAAAATAGAGGTGGTATTTGACCCCCAATCAATGGGAGACCATTCACCAGGGGTTATCCATGAGCAGACCATGCACAGGTTGACTCTTACAGATACCTGAGCATGGACAACGACATGGACTGTTAGGAAGGAAATGTCTGCTTTAGGGTCCAACAGCTGCTACCCTTTCTTCATAGGCTGAGGGTATTTGGTGTTTCTACTCTTCTACCACGCCACCTCAGCCATGTTTGGTGACCTTGGTGTAAAGCGGAAAGCGTAGATGACCATGTAACACAAAGAGTCAGACAGTCAGACAGCATCCCTCACTGCGGGCTGTCTTTGATGAAACAATCAGACCCAGACCCAGAAGATCATTTCACCCTTGTCCTCCACCTTAAATACCAGCTTCTTCCTTGAAGCTTCAGAGGTCCCTAGTGCAGACTCAACCGCTTTAAGAACTCCTTTGACCCACTGTCCACCCCCGCAATGCAGATTTTTTTTTTAACCTAAACATTATACTGTGTTTTATGACGGGCAGTGTGAAATGTATCTGTTGGCTGGCGACAGTCTGTGGATGTACTGAATGTCTGCTATATGTTAATGTTTGGATTTTTTAACAGCTGACATTGTATGTCTCCAAGACAAAATACCTTTGGTAGCAATACAATCTATACAAATTTGAAAAATTTGAATGTCTCTTCTCCCTTCCAAAACGTTTAGGACTCCTGCCCAAAAGGGCCACTGTGAGGCAGCAGAGGTCTTTGCTCTATTGAATGATACACCTCATTTTCCCATTTTTGAGCAGTGGACATACAATCAATACAGATTCCACAAAAGCCGATCACCATCTTCCAACAACCCTGTTGCAGAACGTCTTTGGCTTTTACCTGGCATTTTAAGTCACATCACAGTCTCTGACCGTCTTGCAAGACTCAAATAACACAATATTTCACACTGATTTTTCAATTATCCAGCTGAGTGGGATGTCAGTGTGGTGACTGGCTCAAATCAATAGTGTGCTGTTGGAGAAGACTTGAATTGTTAGATCCAGGGTTGTACACACTTCACTGTGAGAGAGAGAGATGGTTTTTCACAGAGAGTACTTTTTTGTTGGAGTAATTGAGGGTGATCAAGCATCTTGTAGACGCCACGGAGAGGGTCAACACATTGATGTTTGCAACACTCTTTCACCGAGAGATGAAAGCAGTGTTGTGTTAACCGCCTGGGCTCGATGCGGCAGCACGATTTGTGTGTCTGTGGGTATGTGTGAAAGAGAGAGGGAAAAGTATGAGACATTTCTGCACCCGGGGAGGCTGCCTGCATGGTAGTCCCATCGTGGGATACAAACAAGTCCGTCAAAACATGCCGTGCAGGGGAGGCCATGCCCGGAGAGGAGGATGAGCCAGAAGCGGCAGGGATGAGAAAGCGAGGGAGTGAAAGAGGGCACATGAGGAGTCCTGCTTATTACAGCTGCACAGATGGTGCAGCAGATGAGATGGGAGGGATAGATGGATATACAAGGAGTCAGAGTAAGACAGGGAAAGAGAGAAATGGCTCAAGAGCGCATGTTTGACAGTGTACATAAGGAGCGCTGAATTGAAAGATTTCCAAGGGAAACACTTCAATATTTATTGTTCTGTGCCTGGTTGGAAACTTTCTTTCCCCTCCAATTTGTCTGCAAGAAAAATGGCTGAGGGGCCATCTGATAAATATTAATTCCTTTGTAGGGACGCGTGATACTGAAGGTAGGAAGGTTTGAGCGACATATGGTGGAAGATCCTGTGGGAAAGAACGTTCCATAGACGAAAGAGGCAGAGAGGAGGAAAAGAAGGAGGGAAATCAAATTACTGGGAGGATTCTGTGGCGCTCCTGAGTCTGCATTTGCAAGGGAGCAGTATTTAAATAGGCCAGACTTTGTGCTCTGTCAGCTATTTTTCAGGTAAAGTAAATATTCATTCATTCAGTCTACCACTAATAAAGGCAGAATTTTCAGTACATGTTTGATGATCAACAATCTTGTGGCTCAACTTGCTTGAAATTCTACTACAGAGGTTAGGTTCTCATCCCAATGGAATCGAGGTGGTGAAAAGATTCCAGTGGTTTCATTTTCTTTTCTCCTAGATACTCCTCCTAGTGTTTATCTGAACGGCTGGATATACAGTGCCTGGGACAGGGCTTCCTGACGAGCATATTGAACACGATGAATGGGCTCTGGAGCTCCATCCTACTAGTGCGGTTTGTCACATGACTGCATCCTAGAGCTGACGACTAATACCGGCACAGACTGGAACATTTATGAAGAGGATTCTCTATCCTTTCCTAGCACAGTCAGACAAATAAATCATTGTGTGTTATAAGGCAAATTAATGATTTCCTTTGGCTGTAATCGATACACAATTAGTGCTTTTGTGTACCTATTTATGAAGAAAATAGAGTTTCTGGGTACAGTGCAGGCCACATCATCCTTTGAGCATTTGATGTGGAAGCTAATTTATTTCCTCTCCAGACAGACAACAAAGGATGTGCACTGATGATTTCTGTCACTGTTTCTTTGTTTCATTGCCCGCATTGGGACTGCAAAAATCAGAATATTTACGAAGGTCAGGTCAAAACCATCTTCATCCATTGGAGACCTGTTGTGTCCCAGAGGAATAGAATAATGAAGAAACCAATTTCCTCTTTTGTCAAAGCTATGTGGACCATGTAATCAGCAAATCCTGCCAAAACACCCTTCACGGGGAAAGAAAGGGGTATTTCATTTTAAGGAAATATTGGAGCTTCACAGCTTTTATTGCCTGTGATGTGATTGTCATCTATTCTAAATGAAAACTTGCTTGGGTCTTATAACGTATTATATCAGAGTATATGAGTCATTGACACACCTTTTGAACCGGCAACAAAGAAATAACCTAAGATTCCTTTCATCAACTTCATTATCTGATATCAGAACTCAGATTTACTGAACATCATTTACTCACCTTTTCTCTTGAAGGTACTGAAAAGGTTTTAAAAAATACATTTCAATAATTAAAAACTCGTGGTGATGGAGGGATTTTTTATTAGTGTTGCAGAGCAAGAGTTACCTACTGGTGTGGGCTGGAGAGTCAGACAAAACACCCTCCCAGGTGCTGCTGCACCAGATGGGCTCGGGCTGCGATGATAATATATTCCCAAAGCGTCGGCTCTGCCTTTGAAAAATGCCGGTGACATGTGAGAATACGGCCTTGTGCTGTTTGAAAGGGAAGCCGCAGGGGGGGGCAGATGCTCTGATATTCCAGCAGGGGTATAGCTGTGGGGCTCCATGACTGTTCTCTGCCCGGCAGGGGGAAGTTTCGGTCGAGTCACGCCTACGCGGCTCGGCAGGGGAAGCCAAGAAATGGCAATGAGCAACGGCGTCCTCCTCGGTTCACATTGCTGCATTTACCAACAAGTGAGAAGATGATTGAAGATTTGATAACAAACTATACTAACTCGTATAGTAGTGGCAGGTCCAATTGATGCAACAATGTTTTGGCCCTTACATAAATCATTGGTTACATAAGATGGGGTCATAAGATTTGAGGATAACTGAAAATCGAAATCTGACAGGCCCATTAATGAATTCTTTTTACCTTCCTGACATTTTGTGATCCAACTGCTCAGACTGTTGCGCCTTATGAAAGCAAAATCTGCAATACAATAAATATTTGCGATAAAGCGGCGAGATTTGAGATTTTGAGAAAACCGACCATCCAGGGTAATATGTATCCACATCATTGGACTAGAAATAATTATCTCTCTCTCTGTGAAGTAGTGACTTCATTTTAGTCCGAGTATTACGTTACATTTTCATTATGTTGGAATAGATGAGATGAGGCTTGAAAAAGTTCAAAAACAAGGCACCATGACTCGTGTCAGAAAATGAAGCTCCATTGTTGTCCACTGTCGTGGGTATAAACATAATAATGCAAGCAGATCATGTAAAATAATTTAAATGATTTAGACTGCATAAAGGCAACGCACTAAAACAAAATTAATCACAGTTCAATTATTTTGACACACATAATCTGGGTATTGGAATTGCCTTTAGAAATCAAGCCCAACATTAACGAGGGGAAAACAACATCATTTTTCCACCTTTAGAAACGCAGCCAATTACAATAAAAAAAATGCTGACATTTTAAGCCAACTTGATTACTGTAAATCACCTTTTTCACTGTGATCATCTGCTGCTGGTTTATTGGAGTGTCTAATCAACAGCCCAAGGTAAAATGTTGTAATTGTCAATTATTACATTATTTATTATATTATTAAGCAGTATTCAACTAAAATGTAAATGGGTCCAGTTAGAGAAAATTTCCATAAAAAAAGGTCTGGAAGATCATAATGTGACTATTTGGTGTGATTTAATAGCAGAAGAGAGTTGTATCCAAATCTGCATGTAATCAATACACGACTAACCAATATAATGTTCTCTCATTAACCAAATACAAAATGGGCTGCATTTTATAATAAGAGAAAATGAATGTTCAAATAAAGTGTTTCAATTCAGAAACATAAACGAAGCTTGTGGAACCCCTTTTCTGTTTCACATTTACACTCAACAGTTTCTGCAAATTATATATAAAGATTCTAATCACATTCTCATTCTCATTCGTGGAGGGGATCATTGTGTCTCATAATGGCGTTTCAACGGTTTCTAAGGATACAAGACTCACTGGTTTGGTGCTACGGTGGGAAGTATGAACAGAAACGAGTCCGTCCAGTCTGGATTAAATGCTCTACATCCGCTGTCCAATTTTCACTCTTTGGAGGGTGCCATTTGTTTCTTACTCATCTCAACAGCCGCTTTTTAGCTAATCTGTCTGCACTTTTGAGACAATTACATTATATTACAGGTCATTTAGCTGACGCTTTTATCCAAAGCGACTTACAATAATGGCTGGATTTGATTGGTCAACTTTGCTTAGGAAGGTTCCTAATTTAAAAAAATGACCCGGAAGTAGTGTAAGTGGCCGCCATGAGAAGAGCCGTTTGAATTGTCTAATGCTAAGGAAAGGAGCTTCAATCAGTGGCGGCATCCCACTATGGTTGGCACAATGCACCATTACATTACATGTCATTTAGCTGACGCTTTTATCCAAAGCGACTTACAATAAGTGCATTTCCACAAAGAGATACAAACTCAGAATAACAGGTAACAAGAAGTACAATTTTCATTAAACAAGCAGTTTCAAAACATGTTATAGAAAAGTGCCATTATGAGTACAATTTAAGTGCTACGATTTGTTAGTGCTACGGTTTGCTAGTGTTTTAGTCAAGGTAGAGTCTAAAGAGGTGTTGTGGTGGCGGGCGTGGTTTCGGCTCGGCTGCAGAGGGAGAGAGAGGGGGAGCGGCTCGGGGAACAGTGCCAGGTGAAAACAATAACGATCAGCTGGCAATGATTGTGTGTGTGTGCTCTCCCCCATTTGAGCAGTGAGGCGGGCGAGCGAAGGGAGGCCCCGAACGAGCGAGCAGGACGCCGGCACGTGTGCTGCAAAAGCAGATAAATAAAAGAATTAAAAACTGGCAGACTGGTCTCCAGCGTCTTCCTCCCAAACCCGACCCCGCACACCTTACAGTGGCGCCCAACTCGGCGGATGACGGACGAAAGGCAGCAGGATATGCCGACCCAACCGGCGCTCGCACTGGCGCAGATGATTGGGGAGCTGGCGGGGATCCAACGCGAGCAGGCAGAGGCGAACCGTCAGTTCATGGGGATGCTCCAGGTCCAGGTGGGGAGGCAGGCCCAGGCGCTGGAGCAATTGGTGGAGCGGTCGGGACCCGCACCTCCACCACCGGGGCCGACAGCGTTGGCAAGCCTGACCCTCCACCGCATGACAGCAGAGGACGACACCCAGGCGTTCATGGAAGCCTTCGAGGCAACGGCGGAGGCGTGCGGATGGCCGGAGGGGGAATGGGCCGTGAGGCTGCTCCCGCTGCTGACCGGGGAGGCGCAGACGGCCGCCATGGGGCTTCCCCCGGCGGCCCGGCGGGACTACCCCGCGGTGCGGAAGGCCGTGGTCGACCGGCTGGGACTGCTGCCCGAGGACCACCGCCGGCGATTCCGGAGTGCCAGGCTGGGACCGGAGGACCGACCCTTCGCCTACGGGCAGCGGCTCCGGGACGCGGCCGCCAGGTGGCTCCAGCCGAACGGGGTGGGGACGGCGTCAGGGGTCGTGGAGAAGGTGGTACTGGAGCAGTTTGTGGAGGGGCTCCCGGCCCGCACGGCGGCGTGGGTCCGGTACCACCGCCCACCGACGCTGGAGGCAGCCATCACCCTGGCCGAGGACCACCTGGCGGTGCACCCCAGCGGGCGCGACGGACGGGAGGGCGCGCCACCCTCGACCCTGAAAGCAGCCGCACCACGGGGATGGGGCCAGCAGCTGACCACAGGGCGACTTCGACCAGCCCCACGGCGGGAGCCGATGACCCGACACTGGGACCCCCCGACCGCAGCGAGCCCCGGCACTCTTCCTGACCCACCCGGAGGTTCTCAAACGCCAGGGCAGGAGTGCTGGAAGTGTGGGCAGCCCGGCCATCTGCGGAGGGAGTGCCCGCTGATGGAGGTGGGGCAGGTGATCCGGGTTGCCGGCGCTCCATCACCCTCCCCCGGCCCGGGAGCGACGTACCGCGTTCCGGTAAGAATCCAGGGGGGTACACGCCAGGCGATGGTAGATTCGGGCTGTTCGCAGTCCATGATACATCAGAGCCTGGTTCGGCCAGGGGCATTGGTAGAAGCGTCGCGGGTGAAAATAAGGTGTGTGCACGGGGACATTCACGAGTATCCCATAGTGTCCGTCGAACTTCGGTTCAGGGGAAAAAAATATAGAATAAAGGTCGCGGTTAGCTCCCACCTGACGCACCCCGTAATTTTGGGGACGGATTGGGAGGGATTTAACACGCTAATGGGAGAGGCTGCGGGGGTGCGTTCACGACCGACAGGGACATGCGGTATGTGTGCGGTGCTCAGCGGTGACGCGAGGTCGTCCGACGCCGCCGGGGGAGACGGGGAACCGGCGGAGCCTCCCGAGGAGACCCCGGCGGTTCCCGAGTTCCGCTCCATGGAAGATCTTCCACTCGAGCAGTCTCGTGACGATACTCTACGCTCAGCCTACGACCAAGTGATAAGAATTGATGGTCATTTGGTGCGCCCTGACGCAGCACAGTCGTACCCGCACTTCTCATTGATTAGGGACAGACTGTATAGAGTGAGTCGTGACACTCGAACAGGGCAGGAAAACACCCAGTTGTTAGTACCGAAAAGCCGCCGGGAAATGGTTTTCCAGGCGGCTCACTATAATCCGATGGCGGGTCACATGGGATACGGGAAAACACTAGACCGGATAATGGCCCGATTTTATTGGCCAGGCATCCGGGCGGACGCGCGCCGCTGGTGTGCGTCCTGCCCGGAGTGTCAATTGGTTAATTCACCAGCCATACCACGTGCCCCGCTGCGGCCGCTACCGTTGGTGGAGGTTCCGTTCGAACGCATCGGCATGGACCTCATCGGGCCATTTCACCGGAGCGCACGCGGATACCGCTTTGTGTTAGTCCTCATGGATTACGCAACCCGGTATCCGGAGGCAGTGCCATTGCGCAATATCTCTGCAAAGAGCGTCGCGCAGGCTCTGTTTCAGGTCATCTCCTGGGTTGGAATCCCGAAAGAGATTCTAACGGACCAGGGCACCTCGTTCATGTCGCGCACACTGGGAGAACTTTACGGGTTACTGGGCATTAAGTCCGTCCGCACGAGCGTGTACCGCCCCCAGACCGACGGGTTGGTAGAGCGGATGAATAGGACGCTGAAGTCCATGATTCGTAAATTTATTAGCGACGATGAACGTAATTGGGACAAATGGCTTGACCCTCTGTTGTTTGCAGTCCGGGAGGTTCCCCAGGCCTCCACGGGATTTTCTCCCTTTGAGCTTCTGTTTGGCAGGTCACCAAGAGGGGTGCTGGACCTTATTAAAGAAAGCTGGGAGGAAGGTCCGAGCCCCGGAAAGAACGAGATCCAGTACGTCCTGGACCTGCGAGCAAAGCTCCACACACTGGGGAGGATGTCACGGGAGAATTTGCTCCAGGCCCAGGAACGACAACAACGGCTGTACAACAGAGGGGCCAAGCTGCGAGAATTCACACCGGGAGAAAAGGTACTTGTATTACTTCCCTCTTCCAACTCAAAACTCCTGGCTAAGTGGCAAGGGCCCTTCGAGGTCACACGCCGGGTGGGGGATGTTAATTATGAGGTGGTGCGGTCTGACAGGGGCGGGGCTACACAAATATACCACCTCAACCTCCTGAAACCCTGGAGGGAGGCGGAGTCTGTTTCTCTGATTTCCACAGTATCGGAAATAGAGGACCTGGCGCCGGAGGTGCCAAAAGCGGTCAATCCCACCCCGCTCCCGTGTGAGGGTCATCTCTCTGAGGACCAGAGAGCAGACATTGCCCAGTTGCAGAAGCGGTTTGCTGATGTGTTCTCCCCCCGGCCAGGCCGCACCGACCTGATAATGCACCGAATCGAGACACCCCCGGGGGTGACTGTGAGGTAACGACCCTACAGACTACCCGAACACAAAAGAAAAGTGGTTCGGGAGGAATTAGCGGCCATGTTGGAGATGGGGGTAATAGAAGAGTCCAACAGCGCCTGGTGCAGCCCCATCGTTCTGGTGGCCAAGAAGGATGGGACTGTGCGGTTCTGCGTGGACTACCGCAAGGTAAACGACGTGTCACGATTCGACGCCTACCCAATGCCCCGGGTCGACGAACTCCTGGACCGGCTGGGCACTGCACGTTTTTTTACGACCCTGGATTTAACTAAGGGCTACTGGCAGATTCCCCTGTCGTCAGAGTCCAAAGAGAAAACAGCTTTCTCCACTCCGTATGGTTTGTACCAATTTACCATGCTTCCCTTTGGCTTGTTCGGTGCCCCGGCCACGTTTCAGCGCCTCATGGACAAGGTGCTGCGCCCGCACGCCGCATATGCAGCCGCATACCTGGATGATGTAATTATCCACAGCACCACCTGGGCGGAGCATGTGCGGCGGGTGGACGCGGTGCTGGAGTCGCTGAGGCGGGCCGGGCTCACCGCCAACCCGGGGAAGTGTGCAGTTGGACGGAGGGAGGTACGGTATTTGGGGTACCACTTGGGGGGGGGGCAGGTGCGTCCTCAGGTGGACAAGACAGCGGCAATTGCAGCCTGCCCGCGCCCCAAGACAAAAAAGGAGGTGAGGCGGTTTTTGGGGCTGGCAGGTTACTACAGACGGTTCATCGCCGGGTTTGCGGACCTCACCAGCCCCTTGACCGACCTGACCCGGAAAGGTGTGTCAGATCCGGTCCAGTGGTCGGAGCAGTGCCAGCGGGCGTTTGAGAAGGTAAAACAGACTCTCTGTGGGGAGCCGCTCCTCCACACACCTAACTTTTCTCTCCCGTTTGTGCTGCAGACCGACGCGTCGGACAGAGGGCTGGGGGCCGTTTTGTCCCAGGAGGTCGAGGGGGTCGACCGCCCGGTGGTCTACATCAGCCGGAAACTGTCGGAGAGGGAGGCCAGGTACAGCACGGTGGAGAAGGAGTGCCTGGCCATCCGGTGGGCGGTGGGCTCCCTGCGCTACTACCTCCTGGGACGCTCATTCACCCTCTGTTCGGACCACGCCCCGCTCCAGTGGCTCCACCGCATGAAGGATACTAACGCCCGGATCACTCGGTGGTATCTGGCCATGCAGCCTTTTAACTTCAAGGTGGTCCATAGGCCGGGGACGCAGATGGTCGTGGCGGACTTCCTCTCCCGCCCTCTCGAGGGAGGGGGGGGGGAGTAAGCTAGGCCGGACGGCTCCCCGGCCTAAGTCGGGCGGTGGGGGTATGTGGTGGCGGGCGTGGTTTCGGCTCGGCTGCAGAGGGAGAGAGAGGGGGAGCGGCTCGGGGAACAGTGCCAGGTGAAAACAATAACGATCAGCTGGCAATGATTGTGTGTGTGTGCTCTCCCCCATTTGAGCAGTGAGGCGGGCGAGCGAAGGGAGGCCCCGAACGAGCGAGCAGGACGCCGGCACGTGTGCTGCAAAAGCAGATAAATAAAAGAATTAAAAACTGGCAGACTGGTCTCCAGCGTCTTCCTCCCAAACCCGACCCCGCACACCTTACAGGTGTGTCTTGAGTTTTCGGCGGAAGATGTAGAGGCTCTCTGCAGTCCTGATGTCATCGGAGAGCTCATTGCACCATCTGGGAGCCAGGACAGCAAAGAGTCGCTATCTCGCCGAGTGTTTTTCTGACAGTGATGGAGGAACAAGCAGCTTGGCAGATGCAGAGCAGAGTGTGCGGGTTGGGATGTAGGGTTTCCCCATGTCCTGGATGTAGACTGGACCCGACCCATTCACAGCATGGTATGTCAGTACCAATGTTTTCAACTGGATGCGGGCAGCCACTGGTAACCAGTGAAGAGAACGGAGATGTGGTGTGGGAGTATTTCGGAAGGTTGAAGACCAGTCGAGCTGCTGCATTCTGGATAAGCTGCAGTGGTCAAATGGGGGTAGCGGGGAGACCTGCCAGGAGAGAGTTACAGTAGTCAAGGCGGGAGATGACAAGAGCCTGAATCAGTACCTGCGACGCCTTCTGAGTGAGAAGGGGTCGTATTCTCCTGATGTTGTAGAGGGTGTATCTACAGGATCGTGTTGTCGCTGTGATGTTGGCAGTCAGGGAGAGTTGGCAGTCAAGTGTCACGCCAAGGTTCCTAGCAGTCAGAGTGGGCATTAACACGGAGTCGCCGAAGTTAGCAATCAGGTCCTGAGTGGAAGAGTTTTTTCTGGGGAAGTAAAGTAGTTCGGTCTTGTCGGGGTTGATCTTCAGGTGATGAGTGGACATCCACTGGGAGATATCAGTCAGACATGCAGAGATCCGTGCCGCCACCTGAATGTCCGAGTCGGGGAAGGAGAGAATTAGTTGGGTGTCGTCGGCATAGCTGTGGTAGGAAAAAAGATGCGAGCGAATGACGGAGCCAAGAGAGTTGGTGTAGATTGAGACGAGGAGGGGACCCAGGACTGAGCCCTGAGGAACTCCAGTAGTAAGAGGACAAGGTTCCGACACTGATCCCCTCCAAGTTATCCGATAGGTGCGGCTGTCAAGGTAGGATGAGAGAAGAGAGAGCGCGGAACCTGTGACACCAAGTTCCGGAAGGAGATAAGGATCTGGTGGTTTACTGTGTCGAATGCTGCAGAAAGGGCCAGAAGGATGAGGACGGAGGAGAGAGAGGCGTCTCTAGCAGCGTGGAATTGCTCCGAGAAAGCAAGGAGAGCAGTTTCTGTGGAATGGCCCGCCTTGAAGCCTGACTGATGGTGGTCAAGGAGGTTGTTACAGTGGAGATAGGAGGAGAGTTGGTTAAAGATGGCTCGTTCAATAGTTTTGGACAGAAAGGGAAGAAGAGATACCGGTCTGTAGTTGTTTTCTTCAGAAGGGTTGAGGGTGGGTTTCTTCAGGAGTGGGATAACTCTTGCCTCCTTCAGAGAGTTGGGGAAACAACCAGATAACAGAGCATTGTTAATGAGACAGGTGAGGAACGGAAGGAGATAGGGCGATAGACTGTAGAATGTGGGATGGAATGGGGTCGAGGGGGCAGGTGGTGGGACGGGCAGAGGATACCAAGGTAAGAACTTTGTAAGGAGACAGGGGTGTGAAACAAGCGAGGGCAATAGAGGTGAAGTCTGTGGGATACAGTTGGAAGGAGGTGGGTTGGAGAAGGAGGAGCGTATGTCAGCTATTTTTTTGGTAAAGTAGGTGACAAAGTCTCCTGGAAGAAGGGTGGAGGGGGGAGGATGACTGGGGGGTTCGAGGAGGTTAGTGAAGATAGAAAATAGTTTTGAGGACTCAATTCTGGATTGGTAGAAAGCGCTTTTTGCGGCAGAGATGGAGGCAGAAAAAGAGGAGAGAAGCAACTGAAACGCATGCAGGTCGTCAGGTTGTTTGTATTTACGCCATTTCCTTTCGGATGCTCGCAGAGTGGCTCTCACAGCACGCACCGGTTCAGACAACCACGGAGCCAGAGGGGATCTGCCAGCCCGTCGAGTCGCAGTGTCCGCCTTGCAGTTAAATATTTAACAATTATTCCAACAGTTTAACATAATAAGAACATCTCGATCCACTATATTAAATCAGTATAAATATATTTACATATATATATATATATGTTCTATTAGATGTCAAAACACCTGCTCAAAAGTCTAGTAAAACTTCACGCAATGAATTATTTTGGATAAAATGTGCCTGTTTTCATCCACCTCCTTGTGTTTCCTTAACACGAGCCTGTGTACGTCGTGCAGCGCCCCCTAATACGGCGCGGTTGACAGAGTTATCAGTGTGTGTCCTGTTGTTCTCGTGTATTTTTTTCCGAAGTGCTTCATGTCCCTTCCTCCCGTATCTGTCCATGCTGGATGTTTTGGATATTTAGTTAGTTAGTTTTAGCTGCACACTTAATGTCTATATTAGTTACTCTACCCTTCGGAATCAGCCGCTGTAGGCAAAACCTTCCCAAGAATGATTCTGACTATACTACTATGTAAGTCCTTGAAGTTGAGGGGAGGTATTGTTTCATTCATTTTAAAGTAACAGCCTGTTGAGTGTGATTACACCCGTTTGTATTTCCAGAAGCTAATAGCTGCAGTTCTTTGAGAAGACATGTCCCCATGACATGCCTCCCCTGGCCCCACCGAAATGAAGAGAGGCCTTGGAATGCGCGCCCGAGTTTATCACTGTTAATGAGAGAGACTGCAGTAGGACACACTCCATTACGCGTGAGCCAGATGATGAATTACAATGCTTTCCATGACTCCCTGACCCTAAAGGATGTTTAATTAATCAGAGGATGGACATGGGCACCATTAGATTGAAGGAAAATCAGCCTGGGCTGCACTGACCACATTCTGACTGCCACACATGGCTATATTTCACACACAATGGAATCTATTGAAAGAACTGTAAGGACAACAGTGTTTTCAGTCCTAAATGAACAATCTTCCATCTATGAGGTGTCTTGGTTCAAAACAAAACAAGTATGTGGTCATTTGGAGGTCTGTGCTGTTTTGGGAATTACTTCAGATCCCTTAACAAGGGAACGAGGATCCAGGGCACTAACTAATGATGTATCTCATTATTAGCAATCATGTCATATGATCCATTTCAATTCTAGTCTAGAAAAAAAAGGTCTTCACTCGCTTCACAATAATTTTGACTATTGTGACTCTTTCTGTCATGCTATTTTTACACTCCCAACTTCCATAGCAGAGATACAATAGAATGAGGACCCTTGCCAAATAAAACAAAAAATATCATCTTGACATGAATTCATGACATGTTTTAATTCTTTTGTGGTACTTAACATGGTTATCTTTGACAGTTTCCTTTCCCTAAAACAAACAAGAAAAAACAGATGCCAGCTCGCCCAAAAGTCAGCTCACCATATGGCAAGACAAAGTGATGACGTGTAAATCTCCAGTTAACTGAATGTGTGATTTACCACCAGTAAACACTACCACTAATAATGTAGTGTAAAATCTAATCTTATAGTGACAATGTTAGATGAGGAATCTGTCAGCAGTTATAGAATCCTATGTAGTTACTGTGAACCAACACAGCTGTTCCAGGCTATTATTCTGTATTTACCTTTTTAAAAAGAATCGTACTATGTAAATGTAAGCTGTGGTGTGTGTCCTTGTTTCCCATAGCCTCTACAATATGGCTAGTTAGCACTAGCCTCAGAGTCAAAGTGACCCCATTCTTGTTTAAATGTGCCAGAAATGTTGAAAGTTGTGGGCTGATGTGAAAAGTTCTGCATTACCTTATAATAATGTTTGAATTACACAGCCAAGTATGCGAATGATGTAGTGTTGATTATGTAAATGATATCATGTAAATATAAGACTAAGTATGTTTCAAGAATGTGCAAAACATTTTCAAGCCAGATGGAAAAACCAAGGGCAACTGCTTAGGATACATGAAGAATTTTCTAAAAGACTGCAGGATGCTTTGGATTACTGGTTTGGTCCATTCTTCAAAGGATTCACTGTAACTCCAGATGTTCTTCTAAACCACTAAAACTCAATGTTGCAAAAAACAAATGGCTTTGCTGCTCATGACAAAAATCCTGTTTTGTCATGATACTGACTGACTGTTACGCTGCAGAAGAAAAATCTCCCTCAGAGTACAGTCTCCTTCCAGGTGAAGTTATGAGGTGCTTTAAGATTCTGGGTAGGCATGTGACAAAGTTGTACTTAATCTAAAGTTCTTTAACAATCCTCTCACGCATTTTTTGGAGGCATACTCTGAATCCAAAATATTTGATTTTTCTTTGCCACACATTTCTTTGCATAAATGAAAACAACATATCTATTATGTGTAGATTGTAAAAATGTACTTAGGGATACTCTGCAATGATTTGACATTGATAGGAGCAAATGACAGCATGCGTATTTCTTCATCCCATCATAATTGTAGGTGGCAGAATTGTGGATATAGTGGAGAAAAGACCCAGGCATGAATTTGGCCTCCAAATTTGACTTTGGAAGTGGGGACTCGCTTATTATTTAAATTTAAACGTAAATTATGCTGTGAAAGATCACAAAGACATGACAGAAATACTGTATGTGAGCTACAGGCTGCCAATTGGTGCCGCATTTTAAATTGCACTCGATTAAAAGCTACACACAGCGACTAAGCTCATATCACCTTTGATATCAGAAGAACCTGCCAAGCTGCATTTGAATTGACTGTGTCCATAAATTCCCATATTTGTCCATGAATGTGATAACTGTTTGTTTATAGACACTGAATATTGACAGCTATTGTTGCTTTTTATACATCTTTATACTATATCCAGTTTTAGTTATCTTCCTTATAATATAATTTTTGAATGGAGTAAAGTTTGCAGTGACTCCAGGTTTGATTGATTGCAAGCTGTGACTGAGGTATGGGTTATAGCCTCTGTGTGGCAGTGTGCACTCGCGTTGTCCTTCTTTTAGACAATTCCGACTTAGCCAGCCCTGCACGAACAATCCTCCTGGCTCTCCTGGTTTGTCTCATCTGCTCTCTGCATGCCGAGCATTTTCCAATCTGGCCGCAAGCAATGGAGGGACTGGCGCTCTCGATGTCAGCTCTCCTCAGGATTGTCAGAAGTCCTCCGTCAGATCCCCCCTACGGGCTGGCCCAGCGGGCTCCAAGGAAATTAACAAGGAGAAGAGACTTTTTTTTCTGTTTATGCTACAACAGTATTAATATTATTCCACAAAGAGTATATGGGGCAGTTTAAGAGTGCGTACAATTAAATAGTTTTCACCTTTTGGCTCTCCGGCAACTGGCAGAAACAGAAGATGATCTCACTTCTTCCCTTATTTTCTAATGCACTTTCTTCTGAGCAACTCAACTTGAACTTTCCATGACTCATCCGCACAAACATATAAACATTCACATCAGGCACAAAATGAATATTTCTTGCACTCGCAGACCACAGCGGCCTATTCACAATGGTTGACCTTTTGGTTTAAAAATAACCTCCAAACAGCGCTGGATACCTGCCAAGCGTTAGTGAGGCAAACAAACTTCAGCCACATTTTCCGGAGTTCACTGATTAATAGCATTTCAATCGACTGAATAAAGGGGTAAGGGATCTTGTTAGAGATAAAGTTGAAAGACGATACAGTTTCCAATGTCTTTTGCTCAGACACTTTCGTTCAATGTGAATTGCAGTTAATCAATTGAATAGAATCAGTAGGTCCAGAATGAGTATTTTTACCCACCGCACACCATGATTCACATCATACCTGAGCAGAAACCTACTGTTTGTAATTACATACATTGAGAGGCCAAACTCTCTGCCTGACCAAAAAGCAGCTGTAACTTTGACCATAGGTGGTGTCTTCAATATCTCATTTCACGATTTTTCAACTCATAAGTATAGCCCCAAAAAATGCATCTGGCCCAAATATGGATCTGGCTATATAGTGGTTTAACCCAAAGGTGTCGGATGTAGAGGTCGTAGTTCCTTTACACTGAAGCCAAAAAAATATTGCCATGTTTTATGCAAGAGGGAATTGTCATGTCATTGTCCAATGATGCATTAGAATTATTGTAATTTTTGCTCTTCATTAGATTTTAGAAATTAATGTAAATGCACTTTTAGATGGGAGCAATTTCTGTATTACTCTCACTCCATCTCATCATTCCTCTATTTCTTGCTTGTTTGCACAGTTTCCCTAACATAGAAGACTTGCAGGGTTACAGTGGTTGACACTCTTGGTGTGTATTGGAAAACCCCGACAGAGCATACAAAGTACACCAGGGGGTAAAAAGCCATTGACAGAAATTCTCTTAAAGATAATTACAGTGACAGTGTAAGATCTATGATAATGTGCCTTTTCAACCAGAATGTAAATTAACAAAAGCAGCCGTTAATGGATTTGTTCAAGACAGTGTCTCAGTGGAAAATAGATAGATTTTGAATGTGCAGATGGAAATGAATCATTGGCTGCTGTGTCTATCCTGTATTTTCCACCGTGTAAATTCAGAATAAAAGTTTGTCCATACGTTTTTTTTTTTATGTGGAGCTCTTATTTCCAGCTGGCGAGAGGCTCTTCTTTCCCTGATTATAATGAAGAAGACTTTTGATAAGGAGGACGTGAATAGGTGAACGAGATGAAGGATAAATGGGTTTCATCTTGAATGTAGGACAGGGTGGAGAAGTCCTCCGGTCCTCATAGCCTCCAGTGGCTCTCCGTCTTCATACTCATCTCCCAAACCCCCCCCCCCACTACTCAAGATCAATTAGGATTGACAGCGCGCTGGTTCAGAAATTGTTTAAGTTGCTTGATCTACGGGTAGATATGAGCCCTGAGGGGTCGCCGCTATCACCGTAGTCCTTGTAGCGTGGTAAGAGGCGTTATCGCAACAGAACTTCCGATTACTTGAGCGCTGTTTGCAAGTTCAAGTGAGGGGGCCATGTTAGCTTCACAAAAGAGGCAAATTGTTCTTTTATCCCGATGTGTTTTCTCACGGTGTGTTATGCAGAGCTGTAAACTGATATTTGAAGCCTAAAGAATTACCTCGACCTCGTCCATTTGGTGTAATGTTTCCAGAAAACCAATTATCCCTGCCATCTCCTATTAGCTGGTGTACCAGATAAGAAGCGCAACACAACAACTCAATTGTTATTCAGTATAAACAACCGTCTGTTTGCATTACCTTTCCCAAATGAGCATGATGAGATCTGTTTACAAAGTGCTGTGCAAGGCTTCAGGTCTGACACAAGATCCAGGCTTGATCCCCTTCAAATGAAAGGCAGTTTCCCTCAGTAATCAACTCCGACACACAACTGAATAGCTTGATTCAAAATAAAACATCAGATCAAGGCGAGCAGCAGCAGTATCCATGTGACTGGTTAAGCTGTATTTGAATATGTATAAGATGGCCAGTCCTTCGTTGGTTGCATTGTGACTTAAACTCTTTGGATGGATTTTCATGAGCATGTTAACATACCGAGGTTTGCATTTAGCTCAACGCATCTACAGAGCCATTAGCATGGCTGTAGACGACCGTCAACAAAAGGACAACATACAACATTTTCTGAGTGACCACAAAACTGTTCTGTTCATTTGGACTTTCAAAAGTTCTTTTGAACTCACACCTGCACAACCTTTGTTCAGCCACACCAGCTATTGCTGAATAGTGTTGAGTTAATAAAAATCTGGGCTTTTTTTCTGCAGCACTGCTAATGTAATTTAGTTTGAGTTAGCCGAATTCCAAACAACCTTTCTGTGACTAATATATTATAAAGACAATGGTGCACGCCTGCTCATTGTTCTTATGCAAAATGCACATAGACACATAATGACCAACATGCAATTTAATTTAGACTTTCTCTGAACTAATTACTGTGAAATCTACTGCAAAAATCACTTCATAAACTGCATTCTGTGACTAGTTTTCTGCCCGTACACTTCATTATTGCCTCCTCTCGTAGCTTCGAATATATGCTCGTGTAACTTGAAGCGATTTCACGGGTAAGTGAGCCTGAGAACTCCCGAATTAGGCCCAACCAGCACAAAGCTCGCTATTGGGAATACAGTTAAAAGTGCTGACTGTTTAGTTCCTTCTGAAATGAAACTCATCGCGGCAGTTTCAATAAGGAATATCCCCTCAAACCTTTGCAATTAGTTTATGTTTTTGTTTGCTAGGCATCTGGTTACTTTTAACATCCATGAATTCTGAGAATATTAATAGAGGTTTCATGCATCGGGATTTCACTCATATGTCACCTCCAGTCCTACCTCCGTATGTATTTAGTTTTCACTTTCTGGCCCCTCCCTCTTCCTGTGTAATTGTTAGTTCCTCCCCGATTGTTTCCACCCTGCCCTGTGAATGTAATCTGTGTCAATCGCTTGTTCTGTGCCAGTCTGTTTCCAGTGAGCTTACCAACAAACGCAAAAGTGTGTTTTCGCTTTTGCCCACTGATTTGGATACCGTTGCCTGTGTACCAAACCCTATTCAGTGAAATGATATATTCTTCACCCAATTTTGTTTGCCTGAGTCTGCGTTTGAGTCCTGCCTCTGTGATTAACACCAAGCCTGTTAAAGCATGGTAATATTTATATTATATAGCTAGGATTCCTTCAATATAAACTGTTCAGTAAATTAGGAAAAAAATCAGTACAGTTGTAACTGTTCCATAGTGTTAGACCTGAAGAGGGAAGTGCATTTGTTAATACTAATGTCAATACTCCTTACAATCTTTGTGGTGCTGTGATTGTGAATTGAGGGTTGGTTGATTGGTTTTCATTCTTAACAAGGGCTCTGGAGAGGCAATTTAATTTCCTTTCCTCCCTGCCTCCTGGTAGACTGTTTTTATTTTTTATTTAGGTGCTTTCCTCTCCATAAAAAAAGTCAACATGACTTTGTCAGCAATAAGCACATTTTCTGCTGTGACAGATATCACCTGACCCCAATTTATGGAAGGCGCAGAAGAGATACGTTCTTGGAGCACAATGTGAATATATTATCATCCCCATTTGCCCTGCATTCAGCATCATTATTATATTGAACGATGTGCTGGAAATCCAAGAAGCCTTTTCTTAAATAAGACGAAAGTATAATACTTGAATGCAAAAAAGGAGCTCATGAACAAGGAGGTTGCCCTCAATCTGGTCACAGAAACGGTGGTGTACAGTATTTGAAAAATTAGATCAAAAAACTGTATCAATCTTAAAGGTGCATAATGAGGTGCATGCCAAAAATAAATCAAGCACTAAAAGAAAAGCTTTTATTTCTAATTGGCTGAACTGTGAGATCCCATCTCCCCTGTGACACTGCTGACATCTGTATGGAGTTCCTGTCTCTTATTTTCAACAAAACAGCTGTCCCTGAGTTGAAATGTAGCCTTCGTGTCTTCTTCATAGTGCCATGTCATTATGGAACAGATATTAACGACGTTAGGAAGGATCCTCTCTGCCTTTCTAAGCTAAGTAAGGCAAACAGCAGTTATACTGTAGAAAAAACATCTTTCTCCCCCTAATGTTATTTTCTGCCACTCAGAAAGAGGTATCTGTGTAATGTTTATTCAGTTCAGTTCTCAACAACAGCTGTAAAAGCAGACAGGATTGGTTTTGGAGTGAAACCTTGACTGTTCTAAACGTTACATAAAATCACACTGAAAAGGCGCATATGAGGATGTGCAGAACCTTCAAAGGTTTGACTGTATGTGTGTAAATGTGCACATGTGCAAACACACACAGATACACACACACACCTACACACAAATTGCATTCAAAAGACATCTGCCATCATGTGACCACAAGGCATTCAGATGCTACCCTCCAATGAATATAAAGTATAAACACTCCTACAAATTCTCCACCCCTGGCCTGTATTTCATGCCATTATCTTGGCATAATAAACGCATTAGCTTCTCCCTGCCCAATTTCTGCACCTAAGATGAATCTTTCCCGACTATATAAAATAATTTGCCAACATTATATGTGCTGATGAATAATTTATGAGAGTTCATGGAGAGTTTTAGACCCAACTGAGTCCTAGAGGAGGCAGCGCTGACAGACACGCACATTGTACAGTCCGACCGGCTCGCAGGAAAGAAAGTGGAGGATTTAATAAAAGATTTTTGTTTTGCAAATTATATAAAGTACTCTATATTTACTCTGAATTGTACTTATTCAAACAGGCATGAGAGCAGTTAAAATAAAATCACATGATAATATGATCTCTGTTTAATTGTCATAGTGTTATTGATTTGAGTAAAATTATTTATCAGCTGCTCTGTCTGGGCTTTCCGCCCTCCGGTGTAACTTAGATGCCTTCCGTAAGTGTTCAACAATATATATATACAGTATATATGTGTAGGCCAGTGAAATTGAATAACACCGGACACAACATTATTATTTAGGGGTCTTTATTTCTCGACTACCATCTGAGTAGAGAGCAGTGTTAAAGAGATTTGGTGTTGATCAATTTTATGACTAGAAATGGCCGGTATACAATTATCCCCACTTCAACGTTTCACAAGTGCTAATATTCTCCGTGCACAAATAACTGCAGTGGTAACCCTCCTGCCAATATAACAAAAGAAACAAACAGTACCACACAGTTAAGCTCTGAAATCAAAACACATAAAATGATAACAGAATGCATAGCATGGTAACAAGTGGAGAGCGCCATTAGCCCCGTAGCTCCCTCCTGAACACTCAACATATGACCATCGCAAGTCATCACAACAAGCAAAACAACATCAACGCATTTAACATGGAACAACACGTCTTCTAGATTATTCCTCTACAGTTAGATGTATATTTTTCTCGTTTCATACAGAGATGACATAGATGAGGTATTTACTCACAGAAACGTTTACAACTCCGTAGGACCGTCGCGTGCAAAAATAACGAACATCACTTCCTGTTTACCTCGTCACCTTTCACTAGTAGTCTCAGGAGTACAGCGCCCTCTTGTGGCTCCCATGTTACACATCCTTTTCCCACTGGGCTACATACTCCCCTGCTAAAAAGGTCACCGTCCTCGGTGACTTAATTCAGGGTTTAACTCCCTTCACTGCTTCTCTGAAGAACACCGCCCCCATGCTGGTTAGCAACTGTGACAAAACATCGGGGCTGAGTGTAATGGCATTACATGCTGATCTTGGGTTGTGGTGAGGGTTTGAGTGTACTCCTGCATTAGCTCTCACAGTCCTTCGTGGTGCTGGAACAGGAGCCGTCGTCCCTGTCTCCCCTGCAGAGACATTTTCTGTAGTAGGAACAGGTGGTTTTACCTCAGCTTCACCCTCAGAAGATCTCCCATCCAGCGGTTCACTCCTCTCTGTAGACTCTGTGTCCAATCTGTCCTGATCAGCGGGGACCACATCCTTCTCCATTTCTCGACCCAGATCTAAAAAGGGAACCTCCTCCAGCACTACATACTCAGGTTCTTCATAGACTGTGACCGGCTCAGGAGAAACAGGAACAGAAATCAAAGTGGGGGCAGTTATTCTCATTCTCCTTGGAGCAGGAACAGGCCCTACACAAGGCCTGAGATTTGACCTATGGACCCTTTTCACTGGACCCCCCTCTACAGGCTCTACAGCATGAGTGGTGCCTTGAACATCTACTACTTTATGAACTGTAGGCCCCCAAGCGTCTTGGATCTTATTCCTGCCCTGGGGTCTGTGGCGAAGGTACACTAACTGACCCACCTCAACCGGGGGACAATAAACCTTGTGTTTGGCGAATTCCACTCTTTCAGCTGCTTTCTGCTCAGCATATTCTTTAGCTCTTGCATGGGCTTCCTTGAGACGCTCCTGATGCACTATTAGCCAGTCACATTTCTTGTCCTGCACCTGTTCCCGCCCCAACAGAGCATCCAACGGGAGGTGTGGATGGACCCCGAACAGTAGGTAGTATGGTGAGTGACCAGTAGTCGCATGTGGTGTCACATTGTATGCGTGGACTAACTCCGCTAGGTGTTCCGGCCAACGCCTCTTCTTCTCTGGGGGAAGAGTACGCAGGAGATCATGGAGTGTTCTATTGTATCTCTCACACTGGGCATTTCCCTGGGGATGATGAGGTGTGGTGCGAGTTTTCTTTACGCCGTACAGCTTACATAACTCTGCAACTACTTCACTCTCAAAATTTCGACCCTGGTCCGAATGCAGTCTCTCAGGGACACCGTACTTCATAAACCACTCCTGAAGGAGAATCTTGGCAGTAGTGTTTGCCTTCTGATCACGGGTGGGGAAAGCTTGGGTGAACTTGGTGAACACATCTGTCACAACCAGGACACTCTCTCTGCCATCGGAAGCGGGCTCTAAGACCGTGAAATCCACAGCAACCACTTCCAGGGGTCGTGTAGCCAAAAATGGTGTCATAGGGGCATGTATCCTGGGTTGTGGCATTTTGGTCAGGACACATCGCTGACATTTTTTAACCCATTGTTCGACATCATCATACATTCCCACCCAGAAACACCTCTGTCTCAGAAGATTCTGGGTTCGTTCTATTCCTTGGTGTCCCATCTGATCATGTACACTCTCAAGTACTGGTTCTCTCAAACAGTGGGGTAAAAGGAGTTGGTGACATTCACCCACGTGGACATCATCAATCACACGGTAGAATAAACCATCTTTCTCCTTGATCCGGTGCCACTGCCTAAATAAGGACAGAACGGGCTTGGCTAACCTTGTCCTCTCCTTGCCAGTGGGTTTCTGCTTCCTTTCCCAGAACTGCCTAAATGCGCTGAGCGTGGGGTCCATTTGTTGGAATTGACAAAGTTCTTCCTTAGAATATCCAGGCAAGGTGGGGGTGTTTTCCCGCCAGTCACTCCCGCCATCCACAGCCTCTGAGGCACGTACCTGTCTCACCCTACAACACTCGATCCCGGCAGTTCCCAGCTCTTGCCCTAAAGCTGTTCCCCTCCTTACATTACAGATGGCTACACATCCGTCAAAATCCAGGTCATCGGAGTGCGGATGGGGCTCCCCTGCTAACGGCTGCCTAGAGAGGGCGTCTGCAGCAGTATTTCTGCGCCCTGGCCGGTACTTGACCTCAAAGTCAAATACTGCTAGCTGAGCTACCCAGCGCTGTTCAACCGCGCCTAATCTGGCAGTATTTAGGTGACACAAGGGGTTGTTATCCGTGATAACAGTGAATCTAGAGCCTAAGAGGTAACCTCTAAATTTCTCTGACACCGCCCACTTAAGGGCAAGCAGTTCAAGTTTCATACTGCTGTAGTTGCTGTCATTTTTCTCTGCATTACGCAGCCTCCGGCTGGCATAAGCAATGACCCTTTTCTTGCTACCTTGCTGCTGATATAGGATAGCACCCAATCCCAGACTACTGGCGTCTGTCTCAACAGTGAAAGGGAGAGAGAAATCTGCATAACCCAACAAAGGGGCACTGGTGAGTCTCTCCTTCAACAGCTCAAAAACCTCCTGACACTCTGCAGTCCATAAACTCCCAAAGAGCTGTTTAGACCTAAAGGGACTGTTGCTTCTTAGGCACGCATTAACCACGTCGTGTAGTGGGCCTGCCAACTTAGAGAACCCTTCTATGAACCTCCTGTAATAGCTACAGAAACCCAAGAATGATCTTACGTCTTTTACAGTGTCGGGGACTTTCCACTGTTGCACCGCAGCTATTTTCTCCGGATCCGTCCCAATGCCCTCGGCTGATATCTGATGACCCAGGAAGCGTACCTCTGACTGCAAAAAGTGACACTTCTCTACCTTGACTTTGAGCCCGGTCTCTTTCAGCCTCAGCAGGACCCTCTCAAGCCTCACCAGATGGTCTTCGAAGGACTGGGAGTACACCAAAATATCATCCAAATACACCAGCATGATTTGCAGAACTAAGTCACTCATAGTTACCTGCATCAGTCTTTGGAATGTTGCTGGCCCATTACACACTCCGAAAGGCAACCGAGAATACTCGTACAACCCAAAGGGTGTTGTAAACGCCGTTTTATGCCTGTCATCATCATGCACTGCAACCTGATGGTATCCGCTAGCGAGGTCAATCGTTGAGAATAATTTTGCACCATGCAGGGCGTCAAAACATTCATCAATACGAGGCAACGGGAAAGCGTCACGTCGGGTCTTGGAGTTTAACTTCCTGTAATCAACACACAGCCGTAGACTGCCATCAGATTTTCTGACCAAAACCACCGGTGAAGCATATGCACTCGTGCTTTCGTGAATAACACCCTTCTTTAGAAGCTTAGTGATGTGTTCTCTGACCTCACCATACTGTGTCGGGGGTATTCGGCGGTACGGTTGTGCTACGGGAATGTCATCTACCAGATGGATCTCATGTTTAACCCGGTCTGTGTAACCTAAGTCCTCATCTTGAAAAGCAAACACATCTGCATACTTAGCTAGGAGTGCAGCTAACTTAGCCTGCTCCTCCCCTGTACCACCTATGTGCAGCCGCTTCAGGGTTGACTGAACGTCATTTCCCGCTTCTGCGTTGTCCTTCCGTTCAACCGTCACTTCCTCTTGGTCTGCTGCGATTCGCTGGAAGCGCACCTCGGTCGGGCCATTTTCAACACACTCCACGGGAGACATGACGCCTAATCTTGTCCTGGGCTTCAACCACACGTCCTCCAGAGAGAAGTTCACCACCTGTACTGGGAAAACATGCTCAGTAACCTCCACCAAAGTAGGTACTATCACAAGACCGCCCGGCAAAGGTGTCTTAGTAGGCTCCACCATCACATGGGTGCCATCACCAGATACGGGTCGGATTCCCTTTGCATAGACTGTGGCAACAGCACCAGCTGGTACGTGTACTGTATCCCTGCCCGCTACCCGTGCTGCAGATGTTTTGTCTGTTACCTCACACGTTTGTACACGCTGAAATACTTCTCTCCAGTCTGGGTCAAGCTCTCCCTTTAAGGTAGTGTCAAACTCTGCCGTGACCAACTGCCTGCATCTCTTTATTATGTTCATACCAATGAGACCTGGGACTGAATCGTGAAAACTCTGTGGCTGTGGTAGTTTCAACTCCTTGTTCTCGTCAGCCGATACCTCTGGGAACGGATCTTTGACAACTAAGAAGCCACACTCTGGTATGTTTAACCCCATAGTCTCCATATCCAGTTCAATATAACCCATGTAAGGAATCGGCAAAGAGTTTGCGGCAGTCAACTTGAGCCACTTAGCGGCGGGGAACACATCCTCCTCTTTCCCTAGTAGGTGTTTCCGGAAGAAAGATTCAGAAATAGTGCTAACTTGACTCCCTGTATCCAACAGGCACTTAACTGGAACGCCACTAAGCTGAACAGCGACTTCCCGACACTCACCCACCGCCCGCTCGAGAAACCGCTCACGGTTAATAGTCTTAGAGCCTGTAGTCTCACCTCGGATTGCCTGGCTCTTGGCATCCGAGGTGGCTAGTTTTCCGGAGTAGATGCATTGGTAGTGGTGTAATGGCTGTCTGGTTTGCGCCGTGTACACTCCCTCGCGATATGTCCCTCCCCTTTACATTTGAAGCAAATGGGCTCCCCAGCTTCCGTAAACTGAGGCCTTAGTCTGGGCTTCCCAGCCGGGTCTGGTTTGTACCTCTGCTTGAGCGCGAGACCCTCTTTCAACGCAATAGTCAGCTCGCCTATAGCTTGGCTCTGTTCTGTGACGACCTTGACAATGTCTTCTAAAGTGGTATTCCTTTCTGGTAGATTACCGGAGCTCTGGCCCTCCCCCCTGATACTGTCACACACCACCGGCCTACTCTTAGCTACCTTGGTGTTACAGGGCTTGTCTTCAAGGGACCAGGCAATGGCCTCTTCACGTACCTCTAGCAGCGATGACTGGGGCCTCTCCCTAACCATTTTACGTAGCTCCCTCCTAAGGGAGGAATCTTGCACACCCTCAATGAATTGGTCTCTGACGGAAATTTTGGCATTTGACACAGCATCGGGCCTCTGCTTCAGGGCTAATCGTAGAATTTGGGAGAGTGCATGCGAGTACTCTTGAAAATCCTCCCCCTCCCGTTGTTGACGACCAAAAAAAGTGTGTAACAATTGAGCTACGCTACGTTTCTCTGCGTAAGCCTCTTGTAACAAGGTGAACAACTCACTGGGCTCTTTCAATGCTCCATCTGTGCAGAGTCTGACCTCCTCTAATGCAGACCCCCTCAAAAGAGATAGAATGAAATCAACCCCTTCCTCAGGACTCTGGCCTCTGGTCTTAATTACACGGTCTACCTCCTCGATAAACTCATCAACAGAGCGACCATCTTTGGCTGCATCGCCACTAAAGGGTTGAATCTGACGCTCTCTAGGCACATAAACATATGACCTACTTGGACCCTTATTCAAAGTGTCGATGGCTTCCATGGCTTTTTCATGTCTCACACTCAGTTCAGACAACTGTGCCCGTAATTGTCCCAAAGCATCAGTCTCCTCTTCGAAGTGCTGCTCGTCCTCACTGTCTCTTTCCGACATGGTGAAAGTCTAGTTGCAACTTAGCTCCACACGAGTCTCTTCAAATCCTGTTCACTGGTGTAGGCTTGTCTGATGTGTTTCCCTCTCCCGGGGCGACCTTCCTCAGGGGATTCCGGATCTCAGGCGTCGGGTCACTGGTCCTTCCCCGCAGCTCTTGGCAGGCCTCACCCGTCTGGGTTACGACTTTCTCCAGGACCGTACGTTACCGCTACAGTTATCTGTGCACTTCCTGATCTAGTCTAATCAAATCCCCAAATCATAGAGACCCCACTCCTGGTACCAAAATATGTAGGCCAGTGAAATTGAATAACACCGGACACAACATTATTATTTAGGGGTCTTTATTTCTCGACTACCATCTGAGTAGAGAGCAGTGTTAAAGAGATTTGGTGTTGATCAATTTTATGACTAGAAATGGCCGGTATACAATTATCCCCACTTCAACGTTTCACAAGTGCTAATATTCTCCGTGCACAAATAACTGCAGTGGTAACCCTCCTGCCAATATAACAAAAGAAACAAACAGTACCACACAGTTAAGCTCTGAAATCAAAACACATAAAATGATAACAGAATGCATAGCATGGTAACAAGTGGAGAGCGCCATTAGCCCCGTAGCTCCCTCCTGAACACTCAACATATGACCATCGCAAGTCATCACAACAAGCAAAACAACATCAACGCATTTAACATGGAACAACACGTCTTCTAGATTATTCCTCTACAGTTAGATGTATATTTTTCTCGTTTCATACAGAGATGACATAGATGAGGTATTTACTCACAGAAACGTTTACAACTCCGTAGGACCGTCGCGTGCAAAAATAACGAACATCACTTCCTGTTTACCTCGTCACCTTTCACTAGTAGTCTCAGGAGTACAGCGCCCTCTTGTGGCTCCCATGTTACACATCCTTTTCCCACTGGGCTACATATGCAATCTTTTTATAGGTACATGCATGAGTGTTTCAGATAGATACATATAAATGTGTCACTATGCATGTAAGCATTTCATACGCATGTGTATATGACACCAGTATAGTATGCGCGTGTGTTTCTCATATGTACATGTATGTGTTTCAGACGAGTATGAATAATGTTTTATGCACGTTTACAGAGTATGCATGTATGTATGTGTAAGTGTCTCACTAGTAGGTGTAAAGGTGTCTCAGTAGTTAAGTCCTAAACGGCCGCTGTTCATTCAGTGTTACATCTAGTGTTAGATCTACCAAATGTTTACATGTCTTTATCTTTTATGCCTTTGCATAATGTAGCATAATCTAATGCTATCTTTTGATCTGTCGAATAGTGTGAGACCATCAACCTTTGAACTGTCAACAAACCAACGATTTTAACACAGCCTGGTTGAATGCGTTGGGCCCAACAACACCCTCAAACTGCAACATTATTGACAATAAAGTACTTCTTTGAGTACCTTGTGTTACACACACACACACTGCGACAGGCTCCGTTCAGGTGTTTTATTCTGCAATGATAACACAGACAGCGCACTCAAAATCAAAAACAACAACAACCTGTTGTACTTCCGACTTTAGCCGGAGTCACTTGCTCTGTGTCAGAGATGAACATTCAAAACCCGATATCGGCGACGCTAACACTTAGCGCGGGAAAATCTGCTAGCTACTCTCGTTGTTGGTCGCCGACATGCTACGTTTAAATACAGGGCATTAAAACATGTAACCACCAAAAACGGGCGAACTTAACATACATAAACATTTGCGAACAGGCTTACATATATATTTGCTTACCTGCAATGATAACACAGACAGCGCACTCAAAATCAAAAACAACAACAACCTGTTGTACTTCCGACTTTAGCCGGAGTCACTTGCTCTGTGTAAGTGTTACAGCGCCCGTCACGCCTACTAAACCCGCTACCGCCACCTGCTGGCGGAAACAAGTGCTGTCCCGTAGCCACTCCAGGGAGAAAGAGCCAGACTCAAACAGTCAGACAGGGTTTTTGAACACAATAAAATAATACAATGACAGGGGAATGGCACTAAACAATACAATCCAAACAACCAGTAGCAGTCCTTAAAATGTCCAGGGTGCCACACCCTCCCCCACTTAATAAAAAGAAAATAAAAAAATGCAGTTACTTTTTTTTTTTTTTTTTTCCACACTCGCTACTGTACTGTACACCAATGGCATTTACCCGTCCAATAACAGCATCCATTACACTATGCTCGGTTACATGGTATAAGTTAGTCCTGCTCACTTGGTACCAATACCAAGTCTTGTGTAAAGTAACCCTTAATTTACCCTCAAGATCAATAAACCTTTTTACCACATTAGGGTGAATTATCTCCTGTAACCAGACTCAATAATCGGCCAACACTTTAGTCTGTTACCAGCTTTCCCGTTTACACATTAAGACTCCATAGCATGTGTTTGTCACACTACAATCACAATCGGTGACACTAAAGTATGTTCTTAAAGTAACTATTCAGTAAAAACGTTTTCCCTTTTTTTTTTTTTTTTTCTACATCTGGCATCTTAATTGTCCTTAACCTTTCTGTTTGATAGTCTTTAGCAGATTGTCTGTACCTCTGTGGATGCCCAAGGTCTCCACAGTCTCTGACTGCAAAGTGCAGAGTTGCAGAACTCAATATTGTTCATGCCAACTTGTCCCACAGTAGGTTGTCCCAGAGCATCATACGTCAGCCTCGTTGGCTGTCGTCGCTCTCTCCGGGGCTGATTTCTTAGTGCCAGAGCCGGTGATCCTTGTTCTGTGTCAGAGTCTCTGTCTTCATGTTGTTCTTCTTCATCAAATGTGTGCTCATTCTGCCGCTCTTCTGGATCGTGATGATCCTGTGATATCTGCAGCTCCAGTTCTTCCTCAGCTCCCACATCCTGTAGGTCCAGTCCATGGTGTGATCCTTGCCGTTCCCATGCCCGTTGTTCCCGGGGTTCACAGGTGTCAGGAGTAGCAACCCTGTTGTCGGGGTTGCCTCGGGGTGAAAACCTCCACACCAGTTCACCTTCATCCTCACTCTCCAAATCTGAGTCCTGAAGTAGTAGCTGCTGTTGTTGTGATTTACCTCTGTCTTGCCTCATACTTCTCTCTCTTTTGTCCTGCCCTTTTCTTTCGGGTTTTTCCACCGGCAAGCTGTCACATGGAAGCAAAAGATTTCTGTGTACTGTGCGGTTTTTTCCTCCTCTTTCTGGTTTGATCTCAAAAACAGGAATGTTGGGGCTTTTTTGACTAACCACCACATACACTGCATCCTCCCAGTAAGAACGAAGTTTGCCAGGCCCCCCTCTCTCTCTGAGATTGCGGAGCAGAACTCTGTTGCCTGGGTGAAGTTGCACACCGTGGCTCTTTCGGTCGTAATATCCTTTGCCTCTCAAAGCTTCTCTTTGAGCTGTTGTTGAAGCAATCTCATAAGCCTCTTTCATTCGTGATTGCCAGTTGTCCACATACTCGTCGTAGCTTACTTGCTGCTCCTGTAATGGTAAGTTGAACAAAATATCTACAGGGAGTCGAGGAGTACGGCCAAACATCAAATAGTAAGGAGAAAACCCGGAAGCCTCGCTCCTAGTGCAGTTGTAGGCATGAACCACTTTTGCTAGTGAATTCTTCCAATCAGTCTTTTCAGTGTCGGTCAGCGTTCTCAACATAGACAAGAGAGTTCTATTGAAACGCTCCACTTGTCCGTTCCCCTGTGGGTGATATGGGGTAGTATGAGAGCCACGCATACCACAGACCTTTTGCAGCTGGGAAAACAGCTGATTCTCGAATTCTCTGCCCATGTCGTGATGGATTCTGGCAGGGAAACCGAAGTTGAGGGCAAAATCATTGAAAATCTTTTCCACCACTGTTTTTGCTGACTTATTTTTTGTTGCATATGCTTGTGCAAAGCGTGTAAAGTGGTCCATCACCACTAGAATGTATTCGTAGCCATGCTTGCAAGTCTCAAGGTGTAGAAAGTCTATGGACACAAGCTCAAAGGGGTAGGTGGTGGTAATGGACGCCAGTGGGGCTCTGGTGATCTTACTTGGTCGCTTTCTCTTCAGGCATTCACAGGCATGCATTACAAAGTGCTCCACATCATTTTGCATTCTGGGCCAGTAGAATCTATCTCTTATTAGTCCTAGGGTTCTTTCTGCCCCTAAATGACCCATTTCTTTGTGCAGTTCTCTGAATACAGTGTCATGGTGTACTTTGGGAAGAAGGAGCTGGTCTCTGCCATTGGCTCTCCTGTAAAGGACTCCATCATTGTTTAAGTGCAGATTCCTCCATTGTCTTAGCAAGATTTTAACACCAGAAGGTTCTGTTTTGAGGGCGTGACCTTTTGGCAGATAATCTCTGTTTTTGAAGTGTAGAAAGCGACCAATCACAGCATCTTGCTCTTGACTCAACCTGATGTCCTCTTGCGAGAAAAACTTTCCAACTGACGCTGATGTGGTGTCTTGTACAAGCCTGATGGCACACTGGCTGACTACAGTTGTTTCATGAAAACTGCTCACCTTCTGTAGCACTGCACTCTCTACAGCAGCACTGATAACATCCTGCTTAACTTCAGATGTGCACAGGGCCATGTACTGACTCATGTCGAGTGGTAACCTGGACATGTCTGTGAAGACAACAAAATGCGGGGCATAAAAAAGATAGTCCCTGAAACGCTCGCAAATTGACCACTTTAAGGCCAAGAATTCCAATTTTCCGGAATGCATATGATAATTCTTCTCAGGGGGTGTTAATGTCCGTGAACCATATGCAATCACCTTCATCCCGCCTGCTTGTTTCTGGTACAGGACAGCCCCTAAGCCCTCTTGTGAGGCGTCACAGTGGAGTATAAATGGCTCTGCAAAATCAGGATAACCTAAAATAGGTGGCTCAGTTAGACAGTCAGTCAACACATTCAAAGCATCCTGGTGACTCTGATTCCAACTAATAGGTGTGTTGGGAGGTGGTCGGCCATTCTGCTTTGTACTAACCCTCTTTAAATGTCCTTAAAATGTCCAGGGTGCCACACTTGCTTTTGTAATACGGTTACCAGCGGGATTGTAAATAATAAGTAAATGGCTGCCTTTCAGCACAAAATAGTTGTACCCTAAATAAAGTAGTCCCCTTTGTGTTGCTATGCAACAGACAAACAGCATTGGGAACTTCCCGTTGGTTAGCCTAGCACCAGAAGTTGGTTGATGATTATCTAGGAGATTGACATTAATTTGCCAGATCTCGAGCCATTTTGTTCTTTCACATTGTTCATGACGTATAATAACAAGCGGTATGTACTGTACACCTGTTTACATTGACCGGAGTGTTCGATATCAGTGCGCACTCAAAATAACAGTTTGATTTTGTCATTTCAGTTTGTAGCAATTTATAGGATTTTTTTTATCAATGGCAGGCGATCTACCGGCACTGCCTTGGCGATCAACCATTAGGGGCAATATTTCAGCTAATTCTATGATTAGTACGACATAATGAAAAATACATGACATCAAAACATCAAGCTTAGGGCCATAAACACAGAGTATATGTGCTTTGTGTTTCTTCACAACCTTTTCAAAGAGAATAATACTCAGGACTGCAGAAGCAGATCAAGCCTTCTAGCTCCAAACAGGACAGCAAAGTAGTATGGTGTGAAGTTGAGGAGATCAAGAGACTGGTCCATGTCCAAATGGGGCAATATATACATTCCCCAAGTGTTACAACACAGTTTAATCACTGTTATGTGTGCTTTAAAGTTGTTTTTAAACCTGAAGCCAAGTAGTGTTAACACAAGTTAATCCTCCCTCTGTTTAATCAAAGTTGGTCTGATACAGGGAAAGTGCCCTGTGTGGCTTAATGCCAAGAATGAGTTAGGGCTGTTGAATCAAATGAAGGACCCCTATGGGACCAGCTGCTAACTATGTTGGCTGCTTCTTAGAATTAATATTCTTTAGATGTTCCGATTTTTATTTGCTGTAAATCTCCTGTCTGCATCATGCAATATGCAGTGCTAAATGTATCTGATTAGGATTGTTTCTTGTCATGTCTGTGGTACAAGACTATTCAGGGACAACAGTATGCAGAAATATTCAATTACTCACTATCATTGTTTTCTGTTGCAAAAATAGCTTGTGAGTGTGAAGCCTTATTCAGCCCCATTGTGCCTCATCTCAGTAAAATACCTTATCTGCCTGCTCCATCTCAGCTGAAGTTTCAAAGATGATTACAGAATAAATTACTTAAGTAATAGTTTTGTCCTATCTCAAGCCTCCTTTCTTATCTTAACAGAAGACATTTTATTTAGGCTACTTGAGATTGTCGAGCCATAATATCAACAACTTTAAATTCACTAATCTTGCTTGTTGTCCAAAAGAAGTGAAGCATTACATTTTAGCTACAAGGGGTGAGAGGCACTACCTGCTGGATTCATTAATAATTAGTTATCCTATTACAATCTTAGAATTAATGAATGTATATATATATATTTATATACTTTAAAAAAATTAAAGAATGTCTATCTAACTCGGTATTCCTAAATGCCGTCAGAAAACTCCCAAATGTCACTCTCAACCTCTGATGAAATCAATAGCATGACAATGAAGCAGCGCTCTATTCAGCCATGTTTGGCAAAATGATGGTGTTTGAAGAATAAAGTGTTGTGCATACAGATTGGCATCAGATAAGTGAATTATGATTGGTTTGCAAGGTTACTGTTTTTAATCATACTGTTATAATGTCATAATGAAAATCTATTGTAAATGGCAGAATTCCAAACAGTTGATGTTCTTTCTAAATGTCAGAAATACAAACTCTGTACCATTACTTTAAAAGCCTACATCGAGGAAACTATTCTTCTTGTGAAAGTACTCTCAAAGCATGAACAGCTCTGGAGCATCACAGCCTTTCATTCATCCCACCTAAAATGCTGTTCAAACAAAATTCTTAATAAATAAATGAAATAGCCCTCTATCAACATCATGAGGCTACTAGGTAAACACTCAGCAGAGAGGAGAATGAAATGCCAGTGGTCATTGGGAGGTTTACATGTTTGCAACCCTGTTCTTTTTGCTTCTGGTAGAATCTGGTATGTGGCATGCTAACACTTTATACGCACAGAAATAAACAGAAGAATGTTCCACATCCTTATTTTCAACTCAAATGAACTTTTTTAATTGGCCTACATTGCATCAACCCTTTTAATGATTGAAGCAATGATTGTTATATTTTACCTTGTGGCTTAACATTGTTGCTGTAGTCTTGATGCACAAAAAACAAATAATTATCAAAGCAGTTAACCAAACCTTGAACCTGGCTAATGCAGATTGTACTATGAAGGAGGAACACCAAATGTAGCTTCAGCACACAAGGGAACACACAGATTACAGTTTCAAATATTATAGGAAGATGATGTATGTTTTCAGGTTGGCGAGCACAGGCGAGCAAGTTCAGGAAAAGAGAGCCAGTTTGATCCTGATAAAAAAACAACATTTTCAAGTGAAAGACGTGATCAGGCCCAAAGTAACATAAATAAAACTACTAAATGCAAAAAAAGACCTGGCTGAGAAATTGCCAGAAGCATAAATGTGTAACTGTAATCTTATCATGTAACTGCCCTGATTACAATCTCATTTGTGTGTTATGTTTAATCAGGCTGTATTCTTATAGAACAGAATATACTTTATTCACCTCAGGGAAAATATGACGTGTTTGTAACACTTTGCTTATTTTTTGGCTCTGCTGAGCTAATGGGCTTAATAATCCCTAAGGCGGGCCCCAAACAGAGTATATAACCCCTGTTTAACCTCTCCTCTAAACGTTTAAAATACTTCCACCCGAACTAAATGAAGCACGATTTAAAGTCTAACGTTCTCTATAATTACAGCTCTCATTGAATTATAAGCCCTAAAGACAGTCCCCCTGGCGTCATGAATGTGCACCAAAGGTGGCCCATCAACAGCAGCACAGAGAGTGTACGCACCAAAAATAGATGTGGATCCACAGGAGCAATCAGTGGACTACATGTTGTGAGGAAACAAGCAGGGATGGGGGTGGCAGGTCCGATTGCATCCAATTGGTTCGCCATGGAAACTGATGCCAAACCAATTCTCTAAGCTGAGCTTTTGACAAACATCCTGCAATGGTTTTGCCAACTTGTCGAAATCGATGGAGCTTTTCCAAAACAAAAGTAATCTGGCATTGAATTCAATCTGATAACTGTCAGTGTCTTCTGTGTTGAAAGATTTGTCACTGTACATATGGTCTAATGTTTCAATACAGTTATACAGCAAAAGGAGGACAAATACTGTAGTGAGCTGAAAATCAGTTACAAATCATAGGATGGTAACACACTTGGTTAGGAAGACAGGACTGGAAAGTTTCCAAATGGCAACATCTGGACAAACAACAGCAGTTTTACAACAGATTTATAATCAATTTGAAAAAAAAGTATATATTACATTCATAATTATAAACCTTCAAACTAGAACTAGAAGCAATGAAAGAGAAAATGTACTCAGGTGATGAATAAAGGGTTGTAAAATACACTTATTTATGTTATGATCCCAATGTGAAAAGGAGGTTATAGATGAAATTTTTTAAATTACTTTTTATTTCATATTTGGTCATACTATTACATTTTTATGTTTTAATGGCGAATTCCACTTTTACAACTTCTCTATTCATGGCACACTGTACATTTGGCATATTCATGGGATAGTATATTGTAGCGACCCTGTTCTGGAGTGTTTGTGTGGGTTCGTCCTGTGTGTCACGTCACCCCCCCCCTCACTCCGGCCAATCTTGGGGAGGCACTGTGCCCATTAGGCAATGGATGGTCAGTGATTAGGGGAGATCAGGGGAGGCGGGTGTTCCCGTGTTATGGTATAGAAGAGTTCTGGTTGTTACGGCATACCGGTAGCGTGGAGTGTTTGTTAACTGCTGTTCCTGTTGATGAAGAAAAGGATTCCTGCCCCAAACGTCCATTCGCCTTTGTGTTCTGAGTGACCCACCACACCCGAGACCCGAGCTACAATATTACAACACTGTCTATTAAGATATACTGACATTCTACTGTATGATTATGAAATACTATACCTCTTATGACCTACTAAGTATATTTGGTATTTCTGTGGTGTTTTTTGCCATACAGTATTATAAGTATGTTTTGAAAAATTGTGGTTAAACTATATTACACCCTTTTAATGGCAAACCAAACTATGGCTACTTCTTACGTGAAATTTAATGACCCGAAATTTGTGAGACACTGTACTAGGCCATACCTTTTTTATGGCATTTATTTCCCGGGCTTTGATATACTGTGTAATGGATTATTTATGACTAGTTTCCCATTCTTTTTAATTGCTCTCATGATTTACTATTCTATATTACTAAATAATATTACTATTTTATGACATTTCTAAAGAACCATACCATAACTTTTGGGACTTAAAGGCCTACAATAACTATTTCCAGCATTATACTGATTTATTTCATGACATATATGCTGTGACTTTTTATTAACTTTTAAAATATACAAAACAATGTATTTATGATATCTTTCAAAGTACTCTAAATCCTTATTTTATGAATATTTTGGACATTACTATACTGTGACCATTTTCAACATAAAGCAGTATACAGCAGGATGAAGACATCCAATGCCAATGGCCTGAATAAGCACATCAGGAATGCTGGGATGGAAGTGTTAGGACACAACCACACTGGTGCCACATCAGAGCCCTTAAACCGGTTTCATCCTCTATCCAAAAACAGCTCTCCCATGATCACAAATGTAAAATATTCCAAAATAAAAAGTTATTCTATAGTTTGCAATCAAAGTGACATAAAGATATCATTGTACAGCAAGCATTTAACATGTCATCGTATATATTATGGCAAAATAAAACATAGAATACTATAAAGCCACAACAACTGTAATTTGTTATGATATACTGTATATAAGTCGTATGTCATAGAAGGTTACGTAAAAAAGAGATTACATTAATATGCTATTAAATTCATAGAATATGACATTAAATGGTTGTAATTTATGCCTTACATTTTTACTCTCATGCGTCATAAAAAGTAATTTCGTAGTATTCCACTAACATATCATCAAAAGGAATTTTCTGTCCAAGTTCATTTTTACTAAAAGAAGTATTTTAACATAGAAATACATATAATACAACCTAGTTAAAAAATGCGCTTGTCTTAGAAGTAAAGGTCTGCGATTGCTGATTCAAACAAACATTAATTTTTGCTCCAAAACTTCCAAAAACACTGTCAAAGGTCCAACATTTGACTCTTGTTTCACTACTTTGTATTCAATTTTCTCCCTAACAGTAACTATCAGGGGTGTTAACCTGTAAGTGTAACTGCAACCTAAAGCCACAGTGCTCCCATCTGGCATCACACAGAGCCCAGTGTGGCACTGTCTCAGTCCACAGGAGCTAAAAAGCTGCTGGAAAGAGGGACGGAGAAGGATGGAGCATGGAAGTATGATTAAACATATTCATGTTGCTTGCAGACGTTTAGCTATGACAACAATTTATTCTATTTCTGAGGTGTGTGGATACATATTTAGGGTGGTAATGGCGGTGGGGAAACACACTTCTAAATCAATTGGACAGGTCTGAGATTCGAGATCCCTTGTCAGCCATCCACAGCGAGTGAGGGAAGGCATGTGGCCCCGTGCAATACAGGTGGAGGCTGGTCAGAGGTCCAGCAGCAGGTGACCGTAGCATTCCCCTACTGCTGGGGCTTGTTTGTGTACTGCTCCCTTTACATCACACCCCACCACAGGCCTAATTAACAGGCGTTTCTACAGAGTCCGGGGTCCAGCCAACAAGGTGTGAAGTGCATTGATACTCAAACACAGGTAACAGGATGCCCTCAGACCCCAGCCAATTAATCCTAATATAAAAAAAGGATGAGATTCAGGTAGTCAGATATTCATATTAAAATGACTTAACAGGAAACTCTTTGACACGGATTCAAGGACGGATTCTCCGTTAAATATTGAACTAGACAAACTTCAGCTTTATTTTGGGTGGATGTAAAGTTAGGTGCAGGACAATGTTGGATGAGAATCGCTAGGATGGCAAACCAGTTGTGGATTAGCTTGCTCTTTTTACAGCATAAATTCCACCGTTTAATGAGACAAGGCAGCCCTTGTTCATTTGTATTTGTCTGGTAAACTGTGTTAAATCGCTTTCTGCACAACCCAAACTTGCAATTTTTACTATTCAACAGTTTTGTCCTTTTTCAGTTGCAGCAACATGTATTCCATTCATCGTTAATTCATCATCCTCAACAATGTTGCTGAAAAGAAGGTTACATTACATAATCTCTAAGAGAAAAAAAAAGTTTAAGACCTCGCCTTTTAGCTACAACTTTCAAGACAAGCAACCAAAATTTGAAAATGCCAGAAATCAAGACATGCAGATTTGATTGATTAATGTGCGTTACAACCACTGAGGCAGAAATTCTGCCTGATTCTACATTTAGTCAAGGTTACATTTATCCAGTTTTACAGAATAAATCTGTCAGAACTTAAAAGTGCTGTGAGAATGTATATTAATCACCATTAAAGACTAGAAAAGGTATGTTAATACTGTTTGCAAATCAGTGTTTTACTTTCAAACGACAAGTTCTAAATCAAAATGCTGCTCACATCCTCATTTGTGCATCATCGACCTTTTCATTTGACGCACATCGTGTTAAAAAAAGGTTTCCTTCAACACAAAGCTGAATCAATTCGTCAAGCAGCAAGAGCTCAGTTTGACAAGGTTTTTGAATGGTTTTTCCAGGTACCTGTTAATCTCTCTAAAATCTTTTTGACAAGGGCCTGCTCTGACAAGTCAGATTTCCCCCCCCGAGCAGGTATTAAACATAGATTTTGGTGAAGCTGGTTGTTTATGTAGTGCACTTATTCTCTTCTACTACTGGAGAGCTTCAGCCAACGATCTATTTAGGCTCAAAAAAAGGTCGCTGGAATTCATTTTAGGGTGTGTTTTAAAAGTCCAGCTAAATTGATCAACATAAGACATTATTAAATGTTAGCAAAATAAATGAAGAATGGACAACATTTAACAACAAGACAGAATAAAGTGAAACACGAAAATGTATTATCTTCCTGAATTTATATATATATATATATATATATATATATATATATATATATATATATATATATATATGAATACATATTAAGAATATAAATATTAAATAATGTAACACAACCATTTTGCAAAACTACTCAGCTATCATTATCTCAGCTGTGCCTGTAAGGACCCCATTTATGATAAAAAATATAAATATATGACAAGTTATTCTGATGTGTACGTATTAGAAATATATCTATAATAGAATTTCAGAATTTGAAAAAAAAACACCTGAAAAAAGTTTGAAATTGTCAAAAACTCAATCCACAGCAATGTGATCTAATGATTAGTAAAATAATTTCAGACCATATTAACCAACTTTTCGGTCAAAGAAATATTGATGTTGAAATTGCAGCACTATTTGTGTTATACCAGGTATCTTATACTATCAAGTGAACATACTGTAACCTAAAGATAACTATAGATCAAAGAACTTTGAATCTTTGTTCGATGCCATATGTGTTATAACTGAGTTCAGTCTGCTGTCATCACATTTGTTGTGCTGATCCTGGACCTGTCTGCTACACTGCCCTCTATCCCCTGTTGATAACAGCCCTTACAACCCTTGATGTGTGGTTTTGCACTTCAGTTGCAATCTCCTGCTCGCTTCTACCCGTTGTCTCACCTCCTGCCGTGACCAGAGCTGTCACCTACATTTCACTCTCCCCAACACGTTTCCCCTCCCGTGCCCCCCAACGCCTCCTGTCCCACAAGTCATTCATCACCCAGTTTAGACAACTCCCCCTCCTTCCTGTAGCAAAAGCATGATTTCTAATTAAACCTTCTAACTGTGAGGTTAAGAGCCAATTTCATGGACCTTACTCTTGATAAATACCCAGTGGTCCCTTCTCTCCTTTAGTCCATTCCCTATCTCCTGTGCCCAGGCAACTATGGCATTACCAGGCTTTAGCCTGTCCATTCCTCACTTCCCTTGGATAAGTTTCATCAGTAATAACATCTATTATTCATCCTTCTTCAGAAACGTCATTAATGGTGAGTCTACGAGGAAGCAATGAAGTGAAAAGACATGAATATAGACCATTTATTGCCGAAGTAATTCTAATTGCAACAATAGGAAGCAAATCAATTCGAACCCCTTCCAAACGCATTTTTTATGACCTTCAGGGTCCAAGTTTTCAACCAAAAGAAAAAATTGTTCTGCAAGAGTTCAGATATTCTTAGGTGATTGTGCTAAAGCATTCATTGTTTGGCCCTCAGAAGATTCATTGATTAAACCAAATGGAATGTAAAACATGATCCACAAAAAAGTGGCAACTCCTTTTCTAAAAGAAATAGAATTGGCTCATGTATTGATCAGTCTCTTTGATGAATGGTCATGCCTGAAGGCTCTGTGGGACTGGGGATTAATTACCAACTGTGCAGCGGAAAAGGAATTATTGATTTAAGTGAGGGAAGAAAAAGAGGATTAATGACAGGTAGCTTTATGTTCATTAAGATTAAGTGAGACAGAAACGAGTTTCAGATTTAAATGTCTGAAACCTCAGAACGGGATGATAAAGGTTTTAAACGGCCACAAGTTAGAAGCTGAACGAGGCTCCTACCAAATACTAACTAGGTTTATATCATGGCTTAATTTTCTCCATATTGCCTCTGTCTCATACTACCGAAAGTGTCTCATGAATGAAAAATGACATTGTGAAGTGTCACTTGTACTAACGAGCCTCCAAAGAATGATAATCTCGATCTGCAGCTCCCCTCTGTTTTACAAAGCTTTACTGTTTGTTCCTCTTTGACAAACACATTTAGCTAACATAGGGGTTCGTTTACAACCTGTGTGATCATCTGACAGGTTTATGCTGCCGAAAACATTGCTATGGAAATGATGGAAATATCCTAGGTTGTTATGGTATTATTCTTTAAACCCAATAAACATGTGCACAGTTCCACAAACTCCTCTATTTTCAGTCATCTTTGTTTGAGGTGATAAAGCCTGAATCCTCTGTAATTCAAATGAAATTGAATCTTGTCTTATTTTGATCTAATCTCACAGTCCACTTAGTGTGCACAGAGGAAATTTAGGAGGGTACACAGGATCCAGCAAGACGTTCCACTAATTAAGTTGTTGAGACAAAACTATTTTGTTTCATCATAATAACTGGCTTGCGTTCTGAATTTTTAGCAGTCATGACATAAATCCTCATCAATGCAAAGCATCTCTTTTAAACAGGGTCTTTACGGGTTGTAAAGTCAGCGTGAAGTGATTATGGCATCAAGGCTAACCTCATAGGTTAAATGAATCATCTGCCTTATTAGACAGACACCTGTCGCAAAACTGTTACGCTTCATTACATGCAGACACAGCCTTTTGCAAATATACATATGCTCTACTATAAAGTAATACAAATGTCATAACAGGCATGCATACATCTATATATACACATACAGATATATGTATATACACATACATGTGCTGTACATTGATTTATACAAATACGTAATACGTAATGTTGCTTTGAGCGTTTTCCCTAGCAATCTTCTCTTACCAAAAACTCATTTAGAGCCCATTATGCGCTCCAAAAATTGTATGAATGTCAATCTGAAAATGTGGATGGTATTCCTTTCTCTGTAACTCATCTTCTGAGCACTCCGCTGTGAAAGGGAAAGCCTTTCACAGCGCTCCGTCATTGGCAAAGTGATGAGTCACAACTGGCAGATAATGACTGAGCCCATTTATGTGGATAATTTCCAAATAGAAAGAGAGAGGCTGAAGTTCACAGATTTATAGCTACAGTGATATTCCCTTTGCAAAATATTCATTACCAATTTGTACGGTGTCCTTTTGTTTTTCACTTCATGGGAAATTAAATTATAGATATTTGCTCTGCCGGGGCGTTAGCACAAATAAGAAGAAAGAAATTGTTGACTGAATGGCACAATAAAAGCAGCAAAAAGAAAATGGAATTGGCAAAAATATATATTTTAGTGTGAATGCAGATTACTAAAAAGAGTAGTGCACAGCTATGTGCCATACTATTTCACATATAAGGAAAAAGTACCAAAACTACCAAAAGGTCATAAGGTCCTTATCAGAAGATCAAGCAATTTCTTTCATGGCAACATACCTAAGGTCAATCTTCTTTTTAAAAATGTTTAGCTGCTTTCAGCTTCCGACTTAGAGAAGTCCCTCTCCTTTGCTTATGGAGAATACATGCAATCTGGTTCCTAATAACACGTTGTTCTACAAGTGAAACCAGTTAGAGAAGGTTGTGTAGTTTAAAGCAATAGTCAGAGGCTATAATGGCAATTTAAGCAGACAAAATGTTTGCGTTTAAGGTTACTTTTGGTTTACATTCACACACAATATTAACCCTTTTATAGAATTGCTGCAAATATCACATTGACTCAACATGCTTTAACTTTGAGAAACAGAGGACGGTGGGAAGGTACATTTTGATTCATTAATGAACACAATACAACAGGAGTGACTGTGAAAAGAAGGTTTGAATTGGGGAAAACAGGAAGATAACAATACTTTCTTTTTGACTTGCTTCAAATCATCTTCACTTTTGACAAACTAGCAACCAGCATCAGAAAGGTAAGCTTAGGTAACTCTTGCTTACGATGTAGCTACAGGTTTACATTTACTTATTACGGCAATATTAATGATTGACCATTGAAAAATCTTAATGAAATATGGGCCAATACGATTTACTATTACAACTTGTCAGTACTGATACGTCGTGAAACAAATAAATGGTGACATTCAAAACTTGTCATTTGTAGACTGATATATGCCGCTACCAATATATCTGCAAAGAGTTAATACTACCTCTCGGCTGTTAACAGATCCATCACCATGACAACTGAGCAAACTTTAAACTGCAATGATGAAAGAACAATTTTCTGGAATTGTCTTAAGATCTTGCCTGGTGATTAAAACAATGTTATAATTATAAAAAGATAGTATTAGAACTCAATACATTAATTTATTTATGCTATTCAGATCTCAAAACCACTGCTGTTCATTTGGGACATAAACTGGTGCAAGGAAACGAGAGAGAGCACAAGTGTTTGGTGCCAGCTTGGTTCATTGCTGAGCTGGCAAGCTTTATCACGCACCCACACTATGTTGCTACGGTACAAAATGTTAATTTGAGATGTGTAACATTGTGGGACGAAGGCTGCATTGCTGCCAAAACATGCAGGGCCAGGACTGAGGAAGACAAAGGCTAACAGGATACAGCGCTGCCTGTTAAGCTGCCTGTAGACAGCTGGCCACACAATCCATATTTCTCGAGCACTTTGACAGACAGGCCTTGACTCTAATTTCTTCACAGGACCGAATTGTTCAACGCGTTGTCTCTGAACCTGCACACCCTTCCGCGGAGCTGGGACTCTTGCCATAAGACTTCAGTCTGCCTCCGGGAACAAAAGGAACCGACCCTTACTCTCTTCACTCGCCACCACACAGTCTCCGGTGGAAGAATGGCTGACATGATGCTGATATTACGTCTTTGTGGAACATTTTCTCTTTTCAGTCCTCACACACAACGTGGATGCTGCGAGGCTGTCTAGCTTCAGTGATGGTTGCCCCTGGTAACATATGGCACCGGCCACGATGTATATTTTTACACATGCAAATGTTTTAGAAGCAGGACGACCATGCATGGACCTGTGTGGAGGCATGTGCAAAAATAACAGCAACCTATAGAACAAATGAATCCAACGCTATCTTTGAAGGGAAAGAAGCTTTGTTATCAACTTTAAAAGTACAACATACCCAGAAACCTAAAGGTGTGAACTGTTTTATCTGGATGAAGGTTTCACCTTATTTAAGTTCTCCATCTTGTGTTATTACGTTGCGTCAATCCCATGATCCCTGGGTTGATAACATTATTAAAATCTTGTACTGATCACTGTCATCGTTAATTAATACAAATGTCAATATTGTCTACTTGTAGATCATTAAGTAAGTACTGAACACCAAGCTCCTAATGTTGAAGAATGTCTTTACAAAAAAGATTTATTAGCCACAACAGCAGCATAGTTCTGGCAATGCAAGTTCTTCTGTCTGTCAGTTGAACGCGTTGGTTCAGTCTTTTTATTAGTTTCATGAGCAAATACTTGATGTTTCCATCAGCAACAGCATGAAATTGGTGTTTATTCATTTGTACTAACACGCTAACAATTAATTTGTATTAGCATGCTAACAACCTACAACAACAACCTAAAGTCAGATCTTGAACAAGATACATAAACAGCATGTTACCATTGTTATCCTAATCATTTAGCTCAAACTACCACTGTGCCTAATGGCTTGGGACTCTTAGTATTGTCACTCACATATTTACATATTTATATATTTCTTCATATGTACAGACTAACAACTGCAGCTCCTCCTCGCCAGATGTGACTGAAGAGAGGGACGAGGAGACAAGACAAGGCTCTTATCAACCTCCCAGCTGCATAAGATGATTGGATAAGGAAAGGATAAAGGGTGGGACTGATCAGGTCAAATAAAGTTTATTTCCAAATCTTTTTTTTTCAGAATAAAAACATCTGTGTGAAAGAGCTTCGCAGACACTACGGCTAAGATAAAAACAAGGCCACAGTGTCACAGATGAGAGGCAGGGAGTGAAAGATGCAGGTTCAGTGTGTAGTTGTACCATGTGCCTCCTAATGGGCACTAAGGGGCAGAAGGACCAATCACGTCTGCGTGTGTGGATGAGTGAACAAATGAATGATTATGTGAGTGAATCACAAGGGGGCCAGCATAAAAAAAAACAATAATAATTTAGGGACAAACAAGAACAAGAGAACCGCTAAGTCCAACAGACGGGGCCCGGGTGTTTGGGGGGGGTTGGAGAAGCTTTGTGTTTGTGAGCGAGGAGATTAAATAACATTGTGGCCCACTGGAGAAATAGGTAAATGACAGACTGCAGGCAAGTAGATAAAGGGACGAAGGGCTTGGGCTCATGCTGTCAAGGGAGGGGGCATTGTGGTGGAGGGCAGTCAGACGGACTCCTGAAGTGCTTCTTTGGCACGCCTCAGTGGAAAGAGCCACCGACTGAAAGTGCTCCATTGCATTGACATTTTGTCATCGAGAGGGTGGAGGACATTGTCCATAACAGCAGACTGCGAACATCATTTTCTCCTCAGTAAACTGAGTGAGCTAGATTCATCCCACCGGCACATGCTTTTCTCAATTCTCACCAACTTGTTCAGAAATGTGTGTCCCTCGAAATGATACTGCACCCGTACATCAAAAACCCTTAATCCTGTCACAGAAGTTCATGGACTATAGTCTTACAGACAGGCACGACATTTGTGGTGAGCCAATGGCTTTAATAATAGATCAACAGAAAGTTAATTAAACAAAAGAGAAAACTTGATTAATAAGATGTAATTTTGGAAGAAACACACATCCACAGTCCATGGCCACCTCAGAAGCTGTGTAAGCATGCGCTTAGCTTTGCAGCAATGCTAAGAGCTAAATGCTAATCCCCGCATACTAACATGGTGGAACCTGAGCTTGACGGATAAACCCGTTTTTAGTCATTTAATCATTTTGAGCCACGCTGCTAGGATGACTATGAATGCCAAATGTTTTACAGCAATTTGTAGACAGCGATTTGCTCCTTTTTCTGTTTTCAGTGTAATCAATTTCATTTCTGAAATGAAGATGTCACCTTAGGCTCAAGATCATTGTAATGTTTGCGATTGCAATTCTTTAACATTTCTGAGAGTAAGTTATGTAACTAACCAGAAACCCAATAATGGAAAGAGTAATTCAATCCAGCTTTAGAGAATATGCAACCATCTTTGGGTATAAAAGTGAGGGTGGGGGGGGCAATCATTTCAGAGCTGCTCTTGAGTCATAAATAATCTCATTAATTAAACATCAGTAGGTACAACCAGTAAACTCAAGTTAGTTAACTGTAAAAAACATGAATGGAGGAGACTAATACAAAGCAATATTATTTATTAGATTTATTCATAAAATATACATTTTTTTTCCCTCATGACATAGGAAATTTTATTTTTCCGATGATAGGTATTAGAAGTACTAAAGGTTGAACTAATAATATGAATGATGACAAATTGTGAATATATAAAATATATATGAAAAACAAAACTGACAAAGCTTTAACACAAGCACATGAATCTGCCTCAAAAAGAATAGTCTGCTCAGTGAATTCATGCACTTTTTCAGTAATCCAGTTTCCTATCAAAGTGCTCAGAGGATTGGACTTCCTCCACATGGTGCCATCAGAAATGTACTACCAAGGATTGAAAATTATTGCCAGTTCAAGATTGCAAATGTATTTGTTTGCCCCACAGGATTATTTTTCTGCAATGGTAATTAGCTTCTGTCTTCCTCTGGACTGAAGCAGGAAAAATGGCTTCCATCTGACTGGAGTGATGCAAACAAAACCGCTTGGTAGAGATAGTTTTACTGGGTTTATTTGAAATAAAAAATGACAACAGCTGAAGTAGAAAGTAACCTATACATATAGCAATAGCCATTAGCTGGTCTGTAAATACATAAATACATGCATAGCAAAGAAGGTTTTAATAGTTATTTAAGCCTGTATTTCATTATTGTTTTCATTTGGTATTCATTTTTTGAATAAATAATTTAGTGCATAAAACAAAAGACAATATTTGCTAGTATTGCTATAATAGTATAATATACAATACATTTGCTGTGTATATATAATTATATTATATGTTATACATAGGTATATTTGAAATCATATATTATATTTTCAGTTTTCGGGACACAATTGCTCGTTTCCGTAGTTGGGGTACTGAAAGTAAATTATCTGATACTCTAATGATATTCCTCAAACTGTGATACATTCCACTGAGCTGTAATTCCTCCTGAGCCGAACACTGCTCTCTTCATGTAAAAAGGTCTGCTGCCATATTTCTGTCAGGAAGCATCTTTACCACACAGTGTCACTGTTGCAACACCTTGCTTCTACTTGGAGAGCTCTGTTTTTGTTTGAGGACAGGGGGGGGGCGACACACTGATGGAGGGACAAAGGAAGAAAGAGCTGCTGGACAGACCATCAGCCTGTCTCTCACTGTAGTCATTGCAGTCGTTGTCCCCCTCCTCCTCTCTCCCATGGTTCTGCATGCCCCAGAAACAAGCTAGCCCAGTCTAATTGCTCTAATGGTGTCCCATCCTCATTAGACTCTTGACCTTGGTTGTGCGTGATAAGGGTAGGTCAGCGTGGATTAGAAGTGGCCCCCTAGGTCTTCTCTACTCTCCCATTTACCAGTCAATACCTTTGACTCATTGCATTCCCTTGAAAAAAAAGCCTTTTGAAACTTGACATAATTTGATGCATTTCTTTTTCTAACCCCATTAAAATGTTAAGCGTGTCTCTTGGATAACCTCAAAATGTTGGCCGCATACTTAGCATTTGAAATCAATTGATATTAGCTTGTTGCGGAATGATTGGTACGGCTATATGTGTCAGCTTGTAAGTAAAAAGAAATTGCAGAATAGAGATGCATCACAAACCTTAAGGTAAATTAGAAATAGTGTCAGAGTTTTTCCATAACGTTAAAATGTCCAATTTAGGGTATTTTTATTAATGAATTATTATAATATTTTTTGGTCTTGGTTACGTATATGTTTAAAAAATCCCTATCAACCGATAACTCAGAAATTTGCATCAATCTAATAATCGGTCAGTCTAAAACATTTTTACAGATACAGAAATACTTAATTACACATTGGAACGTTGACGTGGTATTGTTCAGCAATCACAGACAACGATTATTTTCCTTTTAAATCTAGCAACTATTTTTGGATAAATGTAATTATTGATTTGTCTACATTCCCTTTACCACAGATATTCCCCAATACAGCCGTGAAGAAGAAGCACAATTACACAGGCTTAACAGATACCAAACATCTGAACCAAACATTGCCGGCATATGAACTTAAATGGTTATTTTTAAATAAAATTTAAATTGTGTCAATCATTTTTCATTTGGAATAATTCAATGAGTGATTTTATCTGCTTACTGTCTGTCAAAGTTAAAATGGTGTCCACATCTGTTTATGATTCCTTATATACAATACATATTAAACTAATATCTAGGAATCAGGATTTTTCATAGGAAGAGATTAGAAAACCTGACATGAGGCTTTGAAAAGAAGGACTAGAATAGGACTGTAACAGATGATGTCAGAGATAAAAGGGGAGAACCATACCAGTCTCTAAATTCTGGATATAGACAAAACCTGAAGAATCACTGCAAAGGCCGCCTTGCTCATAAAGAAGCCAAATCAGCCTCTGGAAGCAATGCAGGATATTAGTTGCCAGGGATTAAGCTAAACAAATTGAAATAAACAAAGCCATGTGGGTTTCTGTAATAGCGCAGGTCATAATAAAAAGATGGAAGCATATTAAGGTACAACTCTAAAAGTACTCGCTGTAATGATCCCTCGCTAGGGGCTATAATATTCAGACCTTTTCCAATTCGTACCTCAGCTCTAACCGAGACTCTGTTTCTGAGGGTTGAGGACGGCACAGCACAGACTGTGGCAAGCAGACAGAGACTGACAGAAAATGTTGAGCTGTACCCCCTCAAGACAAACCTAACAACTACATGGAAAAAAGAACGCACTGGAATATCGCTGCAGGCGAACCGGCGTAATTTGGTTCCACGTAGCGTTATCAGACTCCTATCCACCTATGCAATTACACCCAGCCCTCCCCAGCTGTCTTCAGTGTACCTTGAGGCGACGTGTTTACCGCATATGAGCCTGCGTGAGTGTATACTGTGCAGATCAAAGGGGGTTGTCATTTATGTGGCTAAGTATGTACGAGAGAGAAACAAAGGCAGCGCCACAAAGACAAAGGGGGACAAGGAACCACAGAGACAGCTCGGTTGCATGAAAACACACCAAATGGCACTTTCATCTTACAAATACATGCCCGGCTAGTCTAGCAGCACTTCCTGTTTGCAGAACACATCTGTTACTAAGTGCCTTGGTAAACAAGTGTTAATATGCCACCTCTGCGAGAAACTTGAGCGTAATGAAGGATTTACTTCCTGTGACCAGTGCTGACGAGGGACTCGATAATGAAGAATACTTGTGGCCCTCGGCTATCATTATGTTATGACCGAACGTATTTTTCTCACGGTTATGTTTCTAAACTCCACTTTAATTAATGTGCTGCATTCCTTCTGTGACAGCCGAGACATGTTGAAGAAAAATATAATAAGAATCATAAAATAATGGGAAAAGCTATTTGCGAGACAATGAACCGTAACCCAGCCATTTATGTACTTATGTTCCTGCTTCCTGTTGTTTATGGATAAGCAGGGAACTGTACAATACCGCTCATACAGCCATGTGTTCATTTATCCATTCACTTTCAGATCCTAAATGCGTACAGCAATTCTCTATGGAATATATTCAAGTGGAAATGTCAAATGCAGAATAGGAAAATAACTTCTTTGTGAACTAGGGCCACGTGAAAACACAAGCACCTCACTTAAAATATTTATTATCTATCCATTCCTAATGATTTGCATTTCCAGAATTTGTGTTATTTCACTCATCAGTGTTTATTTTATTGTTTATCTGTTTTTTTTTTTTTTAATGTGATGGAGACATCTGGAATAAAAGCAAAATGCTTCAATAAACACGGGAGACGCTGCCTTGGCTCTTTACATCAAATCAACACGGAACAACGGTGTCTGACTACATCTTATCTCAGCAAGAATTATGAATCAAGAAGAAGAAGAAGAAGAAGAAGAAGAAGAAAACGAGTGCTCACACTGCATCAGAGGTGTGGGTAATCAGTTTGCAGAACACCATGAAGCAAGATTATTCTCCATCCCACATGCTTTCGGTTTCAATTCCTTTCGATGTCAGTTGCTGTGATATTTTTGAGTGTTGAATGTTTTCTCTTTCTTGATCTCCCTCAATTTGCAGTGAGGCTGCTTCATTTGCTGCAGGAGAGAGATCAACACAATTGTCAACTCTCTTTATCATCTTTCAAATATTTTAAGAAGTGACTGTACAATCACTTAGTCTCACATCCCCGATAGAAGAAAACTAAGCAAAACCTCTTCATCTGCTTCAAGAAGGTGAGCACATTAATAGTGTGGGCAACAATAAAAACAAACCTAAAAAAGCAAGTGAGGAAAATGGACACCCCGACTAGTTGATAACAGAATACTTTGAGTGTGTGTCTCGCAGGGCCAGAGGGTTCCTGTGTGTCCATGTGTGTGCTTGCATGTTTGTGATGGTGGGGATGTGTGTGTGTGTGTGTGTGTGCGTGTGTGTGAGATGGACAAACCCAGGAGTCTGTTTATCTAAGCTGACAGAAACAATTTACACCACTGCCAAACAGGGAGCGAGAGCCCCTCACACACACACACACACACACACACACACACACACACACACACACACACACACACACACACACACACACACAGTGAACTGGAGGGGAACCAGACAGAAAGAAGAAACAGTGTGGCATTAAGAAAGAGCCCGGTAACACTCCGCCGCCGCTAATAACACCGGACCGGGACGAGATTTGGTCCCGGCATTCTTTGGCCATGATGGATGCATCTATCCATCCATCGTTCCATCATTTCATCAATAGCCTCTTCAGAAGACCTCTGACAGAAATGGCATTTATCTAAATGTTAGACCACAGGCTGGGGTGAGTCGTTTTTGTTGCAGATTTAAATGAATCTATGAATCTATCTTGATGAAGATCAGATGTGGCTAAAAGCACGGAGTGGACCTCGGACATGGATTTGTTTTGTCACACGTACTGTGTCCAAAGCCAGGGATGAACGTCTGTGCTCATATCAAACAACAAAATCCTGAATGCAATATGTTATACAATCCTGTGTTTCAAGTAGACTGCCAGGGCCTCATGCTAAAGTGGCGTTATCAGCGCCACGGCAAACCCGTGAAAGAACTCACTGCGATACTTCTGTTTACGTCCTATTCACCAAACCTGCAGCTCCTCAGGTATTCAGAGCCTTTCTCCCGCACACTGCGAGCATTTAAACGCGCACTTGAAAGGACCTCCTTCTCTCTTATTCTATCATAGATCAGCCAAGTCAAAACAGCTAAATCAAAAATTCAGCGACAACGAAGTCGATGTGTTATTTGGGCATTAGTGGGGGACGGGTGGGAATTTATGTATTGACTAGCCATCTGTAAAAAAAGCGTCATACTGTGATACGGCTGAGTGCAGACTGCGATATGCTTACTGCTGATGCTATGACTGTTTGAAATGATGCTAATGCCAATAATTGTATAGTTTAACAAATGCTGGAATAGAATGTGAACGATGAGTCGGAGATGCAATGTCATCTTTGATTTCTTCCAGTAAATGAAATAACGTGTGGCTGCTTAATCTGTAACGGGTAATCATTTTGTGTTCACTAAACTGAGGAAAAATACTTTCAGCTGGTCACCGTCTGTCACGGACGGCTGCTGCAATTTCACCTGGAGGAAATTGTGAGGAAACCCCCATTCTGGTTTACACCTGCTTTAAAGGCGCAGAATTTTCAACGCAAAATGGAGGAACACTTTTACGTGAAGTTTCTGTACATACACGCAATGCCTAATTAGACTCACTTTACACATCCCCTCCCATCTCTTTATGGAAAACTCCCACTTTCCCCTTGACCCTCCTGAGAAAAGAGTAATTTGGCATTTTTAATTCCCGTGTCAGGCAGTCTGCGCTTTCACCTCAGTGCGGCATCTTTGTACAGACCTCGCCATGCTTTAACGCACACTTTGCGAAACAAATACACCATTGACGAGTCCTCATCGGTCTCAGCTGTTTACTGCTCGGGAGAGCGTCGATGGCGGCGTCTGGAGGTGGGAACAAGAACACACACACATGACATTGAGACAGACAGACACATGAGGGAAGGAGACTTTGGGGGGAAAACAGAGGCAAAAGACAGATCTAATCCCGACACGTTGTGCTTTTATTGAAAAAAATGTACATTGTGCCTATGCCAATTTATGTGTAATAAGCTAAACTATCTTTGGACCAACAGCAACTTGTCATTGTGTGACCAACGTGAGCCTGTTCCATTCACCGCTGAAGACCGAAAGATGTAGTTATAGTTTTTCTCTCTTGCTTTGGCTCAATTTGTGTCTAAGATTATTATCATTTTTAAAAACAATAGGTTAAAATATTACTTTAAGATTTCTTATTTCACATTCATTGACGAAAAATAATGAATAATAGTAATGAATAATGAATGAAAGGTTTCGTGTAAAAGAAAATTGTAAACAACAAACACTTAAAAAGTAGATTTTATTTTCAGTGTAACTGTCACGCTCCTCATAGCCTCATAACATCTTTCCGTGGTTTGGGTGATCACGTGCAAAACAATCCACGCAATTTTCAGTATCTGCCAAACAGATGTGTAATCCATAAATATCTATGACATAGACAAAGTTTTACTATGAATGAAAAACACATTCAGCAAATGTAAAATAATAATTGGTCTTAACTACTGTGGTGAAAAAACATGTAACCAGCGCAGCTCAAATGATGACAAAGCTTCTTCTCATTTTTGTAACGATGGCCAATTTACTGACACAATAATTAGATTCTACAGCATGAAGGACATGTTTTGGGTTAGTAACTACTGTTTGCAGATGTGCAGTAGAGTTTTTATGTAGCGTGAAAAGATTGAGACGATTGACATTTAAAGAATGTTTAGCTCAAAAAATACTAATGAGGAGAAATTGAAAAGATAATAGGAAAATATACCTTGCCTTGCGCTTGTTTGATTAAGTCGCCACCAGCATTACCTCTGTTCTTTATTGCAGTGTAATGCATTCCTGCTTTCATATTATAATAGTTTTTTCTTCTACTGTCAATGAAGTGGTATGATTACAGCCCTGTCAGTCACATATCTCATTTGCTACTCTATGTAAAAAAACATGTAAATATTCCGTAGTAAGTGTTTTCAGTCATAAGACAGTTTGAGGGAGAAAAAAATATTTGAAAGCCATATCTGGATTGTCATACTCTTAAATCTTTAATTAGCATTTGTTATTTTTTTGTGATATCTATCACAGACCAATGGGCACACATACACACCACACACTCACATGTACCTTTATGACAATGTATTGTTGCTATTATTGTTGTAGCAGCATTTAAATATGTAGCCTGTGTAAAAAGAATGTTATACAATTTAACACCACGTTGTAGTATTTTAAAAGCACAGTGCTTCTACCTCGACTGTGTATTAGCTGTTAAGAATATCTCTTTAACATTTTGCAATTACACTTACAGTAAACTTATCAATCATCAAATCTAGTCAATGCACCTGTTCTGTTCCATGTACATATTATACAGACATGTTAATACTAATTCCAATTAATTTGTTGCTGCATCTAAAAGGTTTACAATTTTGTCATTTGTGATTTTGTAGATTTTTCCACTGAGCTACGACTTCATGATCTAAGTCACCACCAATGATTGAGGTATACATCTTTAATCAACATTGGTATTGCATCTGTGCTCCGAATCAACCATTTATTAAAGCCAAGATATCGCTATTGGGACACAAAAAGTATTTGGCAAGCCAACCGAATGCAGCTGTGATAGCTGCTTTAAGTGGCTCCCGGTAGATCAAAAGTAGAGTCACAAAAAAAAAAGAGTAAGATTAAAAGTCACCAGAGAAAATGACTGGAACATTTTCCTTCATGAGTAGTCTTTGATGAAACTACATCTTATGATTAGCAAATAATTTTGCTGTTCCGGAGTCCCCATGCAAGCAGGGGGTGCCCTTACAGTACAGGCCAGGACCAACGTCACACAATAATGAGGAAAAATAAACATGTAGATTTGCTGCGGATGCCAGCAAAATAAGCATGATCAACACCCCCTGAGATAACATCAAAAGTGAACGTTGTCTACTTCTCTCACATCGTTTTTTTGTGTCACCGACAGATGTCAGACTGTTCGACCTAACCCCCAGAGAGAGCAGAGGGGAGGATATTGAGATAGAACTGATAAAGCAAAAAGGGATTAGTCTTGAACCAAATAAAATGGAATGAAATATAATTAATTATGAAATCAACCCGATTTACTCAGTGACGATTAACTATATAATCAATAATTTCATAAACACTGCATGGATCAGTAAATTGAGATTTCAAGAATGTATGAATGATGGTAGTAATTCTTTTCACCAAAATAAGTAGTGGCACGTGATCGTACATTGCATTGAGGGATTTTTTGCGGAAAGTAGCAAGCTCGTCATGCAATGGACACTATTTTTTTAATCTTTTTTTACTCTTACTTACTGTGTAAAAATGGCACAGAAGAATGTGACCAGGGTCACTACAGCCTCTACTTACTGAGTAATGCAGAGAGAACCAAATACAAAAATACCGTCAGAGAAGGGTGGATGAGGCTTTAAGTGGTCTTGACTTCATCTATCTGTCTCCAAAGCCTCAAATTGGAGTGCACAATTACGCTTGGCTCTCTTAAAAATTAAAAATAAAGATGAAAATGAAGCACGCTTTCTCACAGAACAGGTCCACTTTCTGTTGCATAATAACTTGCCGAAGGGAAAACCCGGCTGTGGGAGGTAAAGCTTGGAATTTTCAGATATCCGATTCAACAGAAAGATGTACATTTTCTGCATGCATAGTCGTGCTTTGATGTTAATGTGATTATGAGAATGATGAGGTGGATCCGCTGTAGGTCACGTGAACATGTTAATATAATTATGTTGCTTCAATTAGGGCCGTAGTACTAACGCTGGTATTAAGACATCAAGCGTTGCAGTTTATTGAGCACTGGGTACAGATGAAAGTGGGTATATGCTCTGTTCCAAGTTAAACCGATCATGTCATCCTCCACAAGTTGTGACCCTCTCTCGACATCTATTGCCTCGTTAATTTTTACTAGCTCCGATCTGTATTTACATTCTTTATGCCTTGAGCCTAGAGACAGATTTAATTTAAATTTCCTTGAGTAGTTGGAAGGTTAACATGCAGAAATATATGACAAATCTATTGAACTAAACGAATGAACCTAATATGCTCATTTTCAGGTCAATGTTTATAGGGCTTACATGGATGAGCACTTTATATTTCTCCGACTGTCCGTCTAAATATACATCAAATATATATATATATATATATATAAACTCTTTATTTTAGCGCCTGGCGCTTCACGCCGCCTTCACAAAAACAAAGCCGCCCAGTCTGCTCTGATTGGGTTGTGAGAAAGACGTGGTGCTCCTTTGCAAAGGTAGGTCTCAAGCAATGGGTAGAGACACTCATATGGGGGTCAGACATTTCCTTATGAGTCCCTTGGTGAGACAGTGAAGGGAGTCAAACAGATTGCTGATCTGATTGTTATCAGATCTAGGCAGGCCTCAATTAATGGACTGGGTCATCGAACTTTGTGTCTTCATAGTGACACCATATACTCAATTGATATTGAAAGGGGGACTTTTTTCATGATACTTGGTGTATCAGTTCAACTACTAAGTATTTAAACAGCTTACTGAAATTCTATTTTTAATTAATGTTACAAATTATTCTGTCCATACGGTGTGGTACAATGAAAGACAAAGCCCACTGGATGAGTTTGTGTAAATCATTATTCTTCGAATGAAAACATGTGAGTAGGAGGATACCTCCTCCGTTTCTACCATGGACTATGACGATGTCAAAACTTTTTTCTCTTGGGGAGAGGCTTCACCAGAATACCATTTTGCCATGCAGATAATCAACAACGGATATGGCGTACTGTAATAGTGGATTTGTGCCACCTGCCGTCAAGGAGAGGAAGCTCTTCCTGTGTCTGGTGGTATTGGTGTACACCACCCTGTTGCGCCGACTACGGCGCTCTGAAGGTACAAGTCCAGGATGGAGGAGGGCCAAAAGGTAATTGTTCTTTCTGCAGACCTGATGATCCGTTGTAGTCTGTTCCTGTCCTGGTTAGTGGCCGATCCAAACCACACAATGATGGATGAACAGAGAACAGAAACTTTTCATTAGTGGGGTAGAACGGCACCAGCTCTGGAAGTTCAACCTCAGCTGGCCCTTGATCCTGATGGGGTCAATTTTATGTCGCATACACTCACTCACAGTGGCTCACTCCCACGTTGCGACCCCCGGTGGACAGACTGGGGTTAGCAGGTATTTATAAGATACAATATATTGGCGGGCCAGCTGTAATAGTAGTTGTATTATGATATGATTCAGTTTTGGGCAGGACAGGCTAACGTACAAATAAAAATGTAAACAACAGTAGAAATGTATTCATGAATAATTACAGAAATGTATTATACAGCATTAGTTTCCCTAAACTCTGTCTACACTGACAATATGCAAACCAAAATCCAGATGATACCAAATCAGGTATTCTGGTATTAAAAACATGAATGTATTGCTTGGCTTTACTTCATGGGGATTCATGAAAATATATAAATATACGTATACAGATGAACAGTTTCTGACCTCAAGCAAATATGCTTCCATTCAATGAAATAATGAGAATGTGGGAGAAAATCAATAACCGTGTTACAATAAACGCTCTCATCAGTATCTGTGGCCACGGGTGCTGAGCTTTATCACTCTCGATTCGTGTTATATGCTGGAATATTGGAAACGAAACATGCAAATGAGCCCGATTCTGCTTTCAGCAAGGCCCTGTGACCTTCATTCCACAAAGCCTTTCACACTTGTGTTGTAATTTGATCAGCAAATGGTTTATTATACAGATTTTTTTTAAAGAAAAATGAAAGACTGGTACTTAAAAATTGAAGAAATGGCAAGATTTTTTTTTTTAAAGGACCCTGAATTCTGGAATGGATGAAATTTACAATAAGTGTTAATTCTGCCATTTCATTATAGCCCACAAAAAGCATCTTGACAGGAAGCTGGGATGAGAAAATCCAGATCCCCTATTGTTTGCTTTGCAGTTTCACAATTGCCTCAAAGTATCTCACTGTGTCCTTACGTCCCAAGTGTTTTGGTGAGATTATATTTTATTACAATTATGCTGGTGCCAACAGCCTGACAGGACATGTACAGCAAGGCAAGTATTTAATAAACGGTTTCTCTTGGTTGTTCATCTCCATTTTTATCATCAGCTTTGCCCCATGTAATGAGGATACAAAAGAAAACTGAAGATTAGAGCATCACAGGACAGGAATAAAAAAACCTGGGAACACAGCCAATCATCGATAGAAAATCCCTCAACATTCTTACGCTTTGATCTGCCATTTTTCCTGTTTACTCTCCACAGCCCTTCATCCCATTTTTAAGAAAACCAATAAACTAGTGGTTGTGCAAATGGACGGTGTGTTTTCATATATATATATATATATATATATATATATATATATATATATATATATATATATATATACATATATATTCCTGCTGTCCTCGTGCAGTTTGCTGTGCTCTCAACTCTCCATCATCTGATGTGTGCCAACCATCTCCTGACATTTAGCCAGGACATTTCCAAACCACTGTCTTTCAGGGACATGGTGATGGTCCTCTGCAGACTGTGTGCTTGCAGGGAAAATGTTGACAACACTCTAGCTTTCACCCTTACGTTAGCTGGCTAAGGCCCTTTCTTTTAATTCAGTAAAATGTAAATCTAAGATAATCAAAGAAGTTAAACAATTCTTAACTAAGGCTTTTCAACAATTCCTTCTCAGGAAGCATTGATGGAGATACACAATTTATTTTCGACCAAAGATTCCAACTGGTACAAAGATATTTTTTTGATCTTCAAGTAGAAAACACAAACTATGAAACATCTATATTTTTATTCATTCTGTATACTTGAATTTGCACTTCTTTATGTCTTAGGTTTCCTTTCTTTGTCTTTATAGGTTTTTTTTGCAGAGAATAGTTAGAGATAATCTCTTGATTACCCCGTTACCATGGAGAGAAAACAAGGTTCGCTTCAACTTTTTTACCACAGAGAGGACCTTTTTGGACCTTTATAAAATAATAATGATTATTAATAATGTTATAAATTATCAATTTCCGAGACCCAAAAATTCTTAAAGAGCACGTATTTAGGCCAAAAGGAATTCTCCAACATGGTAGCCATCTTTCACATATGACACATTCAATGAGAAAAGAACCTCCGCTCGCCACGGTCACGGAATCGCTGGATACGACGCAGCTAAAGAGGGAGTCATTTGGCTCTGCCTCAGTCCGTGGATCTCAGCAGGGCATGTAGTCATCACAAGAAACCAATCACTTTGTAAATTAGATCAGTAGGAAACTAATAATATATACAGTGTCAGTGCTGCACACAGTCCTCCACTGTGGGGGTAGCCTAGCTCTCCAGCAAAAATCTGAAAATACATGTCACCATAATTTAGAGTTTTGGATCCATTTCTCACAATGCCATTTAGTACAGTCCATATACCTTTAATATTGGTTTCATTTTTCTCCACTAATATTCTTTCCTACATATCCTCATGACATTAGTTGATTTATTTTTATATTTTTCATATTTCTTCCTCTGTCTCTAAAGTTCGATGCTTTAAGAATTGTCTGTATAATGTATTTTTCTTTTTGCAGACATTTTGTAGCCCCTTGGTGACCCACAGACTATTTGTATATTTATGTATATTACTGTATTTCTTTAAAAGGACAATTTTGATTATATAAATCATTAAATATTATTAGGAATTCCTCATATGCTTTATCAACATCTTTTTAACTACATTCCAGTCCTGAATCATTAAATCATTTTTTTGTGCAATCATGGTTTCTTCTGTTTTCACTCTTATATATTTATGATTTTTGTGATCCTGCTTGGTCTGGTAATAGTTGGATACAATCCCATACTGAACATTGAGATTATAATCTCTTCTGTCATTTTATGTTTCTTTTGATTTATGAGGTTGATGTTTAAATCACCACAGATGTACCTGACCTTCTGTGTTGATTTTATGAACATACTTTCCATCTGATCTCTAAAAACCTCTATGCTTGATCCAGGAGATCTGTATAAACAGCTCACCGTTATATTTTTCATTTTTTTACAACATATTTCTACTGTAATACACTGCATCAAATCATCAACAGCTATCGTCCTTTTTTCAATCATTTTATATTCCAAACTATTATCCACATATATTACCACTCCCCGTCTGCTTTTGTTCTTTATCTTGATATAGTTAAATTCATACCCTTTTAGCTAAAAATCTACTCCTTTCTCATCATTGATCCAAGTTTCTGATAAAGCTATTATATTGAATGTAGTATTGAACTGACAAAGATATTCCTTCATTTTATGGAAGTTGGCATACAGACTACTGGTGTTGAAGTGAATAATGGATACCTTTTTATTCTCTGATCGTTGCATTGTATTGATTTCCAGTGTAATACTTGCTGCATGATATTAATGTTGCTGAATAGATCATTTTCCGGATCAATATTATTTTGCATATCTTGTGTTTTGTACTCAGTATAAAGAAACGTGTCCAGTTCTTGTGTCATGATTGTAAGTTGTTTTTTTATTTTTTTAGTTTATCAAAGTGTGATCGTTTCCTTGCTTTGATTGGTTCCCTCAGAATTTGTCCAGTTTCCCAATATCTCAGATGACCAAGACCTTGGTTTCCTCTGGAGATTGTTATGTTCAGAAAATTAAGAAGCACCAGACAGATGGGAGACATCTTGGAATGAACAGTTAAAATCAAAAGTATTTAGTAAAGGAAAAGGTGTCTAAAAAGAACATCTCAGCTGAGGAGCCGCTGGTCTCCGCAACCAACAGGCCACAAGGAGTCCTAGGACCATCCCTAGACCATGTCTGTAATCTCAACCAGCGAACTCGAGAACAATGGGTTATACACATCAGTAAAGGTGTGAAAGTTAGTGGCCACGCCCCCTGGGAGTGGTCATCATCACTTCGATCACTTTGATACAAGTTATCACTAATTAACAGCAATCCCTGACAATTATTAAGCCTTAAGCCGATATGTATTGCCTATTTTTTATTGTTCCTGAGATCTACACTTTTTTTAGCATGGCATGGACCGTATTTGATCCTCTCCTGCTAACAAACGTAAAAAAATTGTTGCAGTATTTTTGATCTTCCTTAACTTTTCCTCCACATCGTTTCCCAACCATCAACAATCTCATCCAACGGATCCAAACGATTTTGAGAAGCACGTTAAGAAAGACACGCTTCAGTTTCTGCTGGATAAAGTGACAGAGGACTCGTCTCAGCTCAATGAAGACATGGATGTCGAACCAGAGGAGCGACCAATGGACGTCCATCGTATATTTTATTCTCCTTTGGGAGCAACATGGCGCAGCTGTTTGGAGGATGGTACGGAATAAGGTAATAATGTCAAGGGATTTCTCTGGTTTTATTTACTATCTTTTAAACGTAGGTTTATATCGTTTTGCAAATGTACATATTTACTGATGGTAACTTTGATGAACTTTTTATATGGTTTCCATGGAATAACCTCTTCAGGATATCAGATAATTTGCAACCCCATTACTTGATTAAATGAAGTTGAATGTTGTCCGATTTTGCACCTTTTTAATTAAGCACAATTGCATCAGTTGACAGCGAGGACGGCGGAGAGAAACACAACGGCGGTATGGATGACGACGACGAAGAGGGCGACGATTAGAGGACGATGACGGCGAGGAAGGCAACGGCGGTAGCGATGAGGACGACGGCGAGGAGGGGGACGGTGGCGGTATGGATGAGGACGGCGAAGATGACGACGACTAGGAGGACGACGACGGCGAGGAAGACAACGGCGAGGAAGACGACAGACTTACAGAAATACAGGCATAAATAGATGAAGAAATACAGAAAGGTAGTTATTTAAGTTATTTAATTATGTTCTGTTTTGAACTTAATACATTAATACATTAATGTATTTATTCTTTTATATAAGCATTTATTTAATTATACGTGTATTTACATCATTGCATGCTGTAGCTAAAGTAAGATGGTGAACATTGTATCTCCTAAATCTCCACATGTTTGTATGTTTTTAAGGTTTTTATGTGGAACACTTTGAATTGACTTGTTGAAATGTGCTATACTAAGAAAATTGCCTTACCTTGAAAGCTGGCTTTTCTGAAAGTCACCATTGGAACCAACATTTCTCTTAAACACGCCATGTCCCTTGGGGACATGATTGTTACAAAGTTCCTAATAATCAATATGACTATCAGATTGATTTTTTTTCATGTAAGTTAGAATGGCAAATACGTTATTGTCAATTGAACCATTTCGAGTTCTTTATTGTTGGAAAAAAACTACAATTTATTGGCATTAAAGTTTTTGGTTTGGAAATATGTGATAGCTATTTTTGATTTCAATTTCAATTTTATAAAATCAACCATTAATAGAATTAGTTTATTGATAAGTAATTAAAACAATAATCCATTGCAGGAAAATCATTAAGTTATTTCCTTTAAATTTAGACTTGGTGAAATCTGAAGAAGACAAAAATCCTCCACATTCAGTCATATAAAAATGTATAGGTGACATCTTCTCTTTTTTGCAGGAAAAAATGGTTTAAAATACAATCTGTGTAAATGATTTCTGTACTTTAAAGCAAATAGTGCTTTTCAACCTCTCAAGGCACCAGACAACACATTCATTTCACTCAACTGAAGGTGCTAAAGAAACACACTACAGTCGGGGAGGTCATTGGGGTTCAATAACAAGCAGATGCCTCATTTATCCCTTTCAGTTACACAGTGTATGCACCCAGGCACAGTAATGGAAAGATGGGTTATGCAGAATATACATTTGTGTCACAGCGCTGTCAGTCCTTCCCTGTAATTTCCCTCTCACTCCACCTAATCAGTTCATTCCGTGCACTATTCACATTTACCTCGTCAGCCCAATCACACTCACCTGTCTACACTACTCACTTCCTTCAGTATTTAAACCCCAGACATTCACTCACTCGCTGCCACATCCTTCTCGGGCATTCATGGCAGACCTTCCAGCGCCGTCGTGTGGACTGGTTTCCCGGTGCCGACCCTGCCTGTCTCAGACCACTACGTCTTGCCCCTCCCCCGGTAATCCACCCAGTCTTCTGTCCCCTACCATGTATTTTCCCAGTGACTCCTCAAATGATTTGTTTGCATTGAGAAGAATAAAGTACCTTGAAACTGCTACTGCTCTCTGATGTTCTGCATCTGGGTCTGTACCTCACTCGGTGCAATTTGATGATACATTTATAAAGGTCTGGCATTTCTCAATTTGCGACCATGTTCTTCAAGGCCATCACCGAAAGCATCAGTCTGCTGCTGCAATCCTGTAACTAAAATGTCACTGTGTGCAAGGCTCTTTGGAAAATGATACGACCACAAAGGAGGGAGGTGGATGTCTCAGATTGCTCCATTTGAAGCTGGGATAGGGAAGGATTAACATGGCTGCCTATTGAAACAGCTGCGCTCTCACTGGAATGGAATAAATTGAAGAATAATGTGCATTGGGCAATATTTTCAACACTACATAAACTTTGTTAGATTATAAAGCTATTCAGTTGCTATACACACATACACACAACTGTTTGTATGCATCACTAGATCATCTTGATTGAGCATTACTGTTAAATCTCTGGTTGAGACGTTCTTTTATATGTGGTCGCTGTATAATTTAAGAAAAATTTGAGTACTTTCTATTTTTTGGTAATGTTCAGTGGGTTCAATGTATTGTGAAAACTGTGCAGCCTGTAGGGGCTACATAGTAATACAAAAATATATACAATAACAAATATTGGGCATACTACTACATACAACCATATGTCGTATGAACAGCCTCGAGCGCAAAGTCTTTTTTCAAAGGACCCTGAAGGTTTTAGTGGAAAATGTCTGAACTTTACTGAAGGGGTGCTGGGAGTGCTTTTTTAAAGAAGTGCTAGGATGAAGAGCTCCTCAGTTTACCACCATTGCTTTTCTGCAACCATATATGGACAAACCTTGATGTGCCATCTTCATCGGTTTGACCGATTGGCGTTAAAAAAAAACATACTCCCTTTTTTGGAAGCTGCAGCAGACACATCCTTTTGTAACACCATCGGATTATTTATTTTTTCAAATTGTATTAGAGAGCTGTCATGTATTGTGTTTAAGAATAACTTATATGGTTGTAAGGTTTTCCTAAAATAAAATGTCAACCTTAAACCTTAGATTTCCAAATTTGCTACGAGAGCATTCGTAATTTCAGCCATAACACCTCCTTTTCTGTTACAACAACTGTGTTCTCTTTTTGCCTACATTTAATAGGAAATTCTTTTGAAGACCAGGCTAAAGACTCTTCTATTTAAATGCCATCTACAGCGTAACATTATAACCCTATCCAAAAATTTCACCACTCAATTATAAAAGGTCACAAGAGCGCTATTTCAGGTCTCATTACGTTTCAGTTCATGATTGTCTCAATGTTGCACTTACTATCTCTTCTCAATTTCCCTCAATTCATTAAATAAAGGTTTAAAATATTCCTGGAGGATGTCAAAAGTTTGGAAATATTTTCTCATTCAATTCAAAGAGAAAGTGTGTGCAAACTTTTGACAGGTACTGTAATGTGAAGTCAGATTAGGCTGTGAAAGCTCCTTAGCTTGTTTGTTGTTTTTTGGCCTCTGCACAATTTCTTTTTTCCAGGGATAAAGGGGAACCCCTGTGAGCGCTATGATGTGTAACTACTAGTGTTGAAAAAGTATTACACGCAGCCCTATAAATCCCATACAACAAAAACGTTGATAAAAATACATCAACGAGATACCCTTGTAAAGTTTCAAGATAGATAGACCAAGGATGATCTGCTCTAGAGAAGGCTTTTGGGAAGACCTCACATCAGACGAAGGCTGGCACAGATACCTCATTTTTTTAAGTCAAGCTCAGATTGGTCAATCCTCTTCATTCGTGTAATTAGCCTGAATACGCTATGTTTGCTCCGATGGCTTGGTGGGTTTTGTATTGGAAGTTCGGTCTGGTTTGTCTGAACCAAATGATACATACATCCCCGGATTCAGCGGATCTCCTTAATGCTATTTGTGGTCTCAAACGTCCACGCAGCTTGGAACTGTGGAACTTTTTTCAAACCCAGTGCAAAACACAAATCTGCATGGAATATTTTACTCTTACTGCACTGGCTAAAGTTTTGTTTAGAGTATTTCTATGTGTATTTCGGCTTATTCTAACCAGGACTCTGATGATTTGATCAAGGGGAAGCATGAATAGCAGTTTTCATGATGAGTCACATCTCCGGGGTGGATGTTATGTATAATTCAGAGTTTTTTGTTGCAATGGCTTGGTGTGTATTTCACGATAACTTTGGCAGGGTTTTTCTAAGAGAAATGATACAACGTGTTCTCCTCTTACTGTTTGATGTGTTATTTTCGACCGACTGACCAAGTTGTACACGAACGAACGGACTCATTTTATTTTACTAATAGTACACTATCTATTGTTGTGTTTGGAGTATTTTCATGTGGATTGTGGCCTATTGTAGGCTGGACTCTGCTGAATATGGGAGACTTCAGGCTGGAAGAGTAAGTAAACCCTGAAAATCTAGTTTTTGGAAAGCAAAATGTTCAGGGAAACCTCAGTTATTTTTAACTTCATGCATAAAAGGCAATGTTTGAAGCAGCAATGGAAGTCCATTAAAGGATTTGGAAGAAGGTCTTACAAAGAATTACACTTAACTGAGTTTTGTTGATTTGCTTTTTGCTCATTATATTCTTTTAATGTTTGCCAGGTCATTGATTATTGTGTTAGCTTTTTTGTTTCAGTCTGGAGAATTATGATTGACAGAGGTAAAAGCATTTCAATTCAATCCAATTTTATTTGTTTAGCCCGCTGTCATGAATTGAAACATCAGAAGGTTTCATCAGACTTGATTGATACAAGTTGGATAAAAAGCAGCAAAAGAAAACCACTACCATTCTTTGAAAGTGAAAAATGCTTTTGTTTTTAAATGCAAATTGTTTTGAAACAATGAACGTTAATTTTTCATTTTTCAATAATACTGTCTTTTTGAAGCATTAAAGATAAAAGGCCCAAGCACAGACTCTAATTGCGTCACTTTCTCTCTCCCATTAATTTGTCTATGTACTATACCATTTTTGTTTAATACTAATAATACTTTAATTCAAATGCAGAATGATGGCAAATTCAGAATGTTTGAACACACTTTGTTTTTGGCGGCCAAGTACGGGTTCATAGATACGGGCTACAAGGTCACTGAGTTGCCAAAGAGTTGCCAAAGAGTTGCCACATAGTTGCCACTGCCACCCACTGCTCCGCCCACTCGACTTGCTGTTGTGACGCCTGCCCCGGAGTTGCCACAGATTCACTGGCGATCGTCACAGATTTGCCATTGCTTGCCACAACCACACGGGCCTGCTGAAAAAAAAAAAAAAAACTTTTTACGTTTGTGTTGAAATGGGCTGCTCAGCTTACATTAGAAATAGTGTTTGCGCAAAACAATTCCTGCATTGGTTGTTGTTTAACTCTTGCTGTCTTTCCTCATCCATCTAGCATTTTCCTTCAGAGCGATGCACAATTGTATAGTGCTCTTTTAGTTTACACTACAAAATGGCAAACACACTGTACAGTGTGGGTTGGTCGGGCTCCGGACAGAGGCACTTGACACCAGGGTGGCAGGTTTTAAATGTGTTTTTATTTGAACGGTTCTGCTCCAGAAAACGCGCCGGCGTCCAGCTCGCTCGTGCTCCCTCTCGCGCCTCACTGCGTTTTAAGTAGGGAGGACACGCACATGTCAATCATCAGTCAATTGTTCCCACCTGGCACTGTTCCCCGAGCCGCTCCCCCTCTCTCCCCCCTGCAGCCGAGCTGAAACCACGCCCCCCACCACACACACAAGTTCAAGTAGGTGATTTTGAATGCAGCATCTGTGTATTTTTAACATAGTTGGTAATACTTAAGACTTAAGAGGCCAGAAGTGAAAGAAGTGATTAATTAGCTTTGTAATGCAATCTGTTCACCTTTGCACTGTTTTATAGTTTCATTGGAGCTGTAAATTAAATAATCTCCAAGTATTAGACAGATGTATTGTTATTAAAGCAAATACTTCATACTGTTGGCAACAATTGCTTCAATTACTAAGTTGCCAACCAACCGGGCAGGCGTTGAAACTAATTCTGATATCCTGTACAACAAAAAAAAATCCTCTGACCAACACAAAGCAAAGTGTTTCCAAGGATACCAAGAGCAGGTCCAAGCAATTATTTAATTTCATTCATATTCAGAAAGGCGATGCAAACGAGAGAAACGGAATGTATGTAAATTGGAGAGTGTGTTGATTATTCATTACCAATTGGATTTTTCATCTTGTGCCCTTTTAAACAGCTATGCCTATCAAAATTACATATGATGGAAATATATCCAAATAGAGGGTGAGGGCATATTTTCCTCATGCACTAGCAGATGAGTTGAGGTTGTGAGGCCTCAGATTGGTCTGACACAAGAGGAGACGTGTTGATATTTTGTAACCATCCTTTGTGGTAAAAACAGGCTACTAATCCAAAAAAGTCAGTTTATCTATTTTCTAGTCTAGAAAAAAGAGGAAGGTAGAAATTTTAAGAAAGACAAACTGGAAAGAGGGACACACACAGTGTGTGTGTGTGTGTGTGTGTGTAAAATAACAAGGGTATAACAAATATGAGTGCAACCTGTTTTAATTGTTATGCTTTAATAGTTATGCTTTAATAGTGTCACGATGTGATACTTTAGGTTTTGTCGTATTTGCCAAACCTCCAGTTAATTGGGCAATCGGCGCCTTTCTCCGCCCACTATACAGCACATTGCAAGCATTTAAATGTGCAATTGAATGGACCTCCTCTCTCTCTCTCTCTCTCTCTCTCTCTCTCTCATTCTCTCTCTCTCTCTCTCTCTCTCTCTCTCTCTCTCTCTCTCTCTCATGGATTTCAGTCAAAACAGCAAAAACTAAATTTTAGTGACAACAAAATCATCTTTGATTTCTTTCCAGTCCGGTAACTGCAATATAGCATGGCTGCTTGATCTGTAACGCATAATGATTTTGTGTTCACTCAACTGAAAAAACAATACTGATGTATAATGATAATAATAATAATAAAATATACCACAATGATAAATATATAATGATAAAATATACCACATAAAATATACCAGGGGTATACTGACCATGCCAAATGGTTGGTCTAGCTCTATTTTTCAACATAAAATGAATTATGACTGAAGTTGAAAATTAACTAAGAACTTTCAGATTCATGTAATTGTCAAAATAAAAGCCAATTTTATTCCAGTTAGATAAAAACTAGTTATTAAGCATTATAGTTACCTGCTGAAACCTTTCCCATGACTTTAAACTTGTCAGTCTCAAATTTCCACAACACGCAATCATCTGTTAGCCAAAGCCCATGGCAACAAAACTATCGGTTACATCAGGGACAAGGATATAATTATATCCACTTTATATTCGCTTAATCTAATCTACAGCAAGCACTCAAAACAGAAAGAACTGTCATTGTAGATGAGTTGCTTACATGACAAAAACCCCCAAAAGAAGCTCAAAGTTAATGCTAAACAGCTGAGCAATTCCTAACCTAATCTACAAAGAAAATTTATCTTAGTCCGATCTAAGTCTATTATCAGCATGAAGCTAACAACAGCTGCTCTGTTGTAATCAAAATCTTGATTACACACATTAATTATGCTGGAATGAATGCATGAGAAATTATAAATGAGCCATTATCATGAAAATAAATTGAACCATGCAAGACGTAATGGACGCTTGCACTTCATGCTGGAATGGGCTATACTTTAAGATGAAAATGTATTAATTAGACCACCGCGGATAAGACAAAATTTCTTTTGAAGGCTGAAGCAAAAGCTTTGGTTCCATCAGTCCTCACCTTCAACCATGATGGGATGTTCATCTGGAGGCGTGAGAAGGGGATCTGGACATGCCCTTATATAGCCTGCTATTATCACCACTCAACACCACAACAACCATTAATCTCAGCAAGTTTCTCTGTTTACATGCAGAACAGTACAACAGTCATCAGTCATTGCCGTTTAAGATGCAGTTAGAGAAAATTATGTTTTGCAAACTTTGTCCATCGCCTGGACACTTGTAATCAAGCTCTGCGGTCTATGTACTTGGACGGACAGGGGTGTTTCATAGACAATCCAAAGACGGGGTATGTATCCAATAGATAAAGAGATACCACGGTGACTGGCTCCGCTCCCTTACTGTCAAAAAGAAAACCAGCGAGCGAGCAGAAAACAGCCTCGCTCGCGAGGAGGTTCAACGAGAAAATAGCTCGCGCGAGATGGACTTTTGTCCCAGCGCGTGCATGGACCTGATTTGCGCTCTTGGATTTTGACATTGATTTGAATTCATACATAGATCACTAACTCAGTATTTCAACCTATTTATTAAGATGAATGGACTTACTTTAAAATGATAACAGATCATTATTTGCACATGTCAAATCTTTGTCTCTCAAGTTCGTTGTGATTTGTCTCTTCTTTACAAACTGTTTCACCAAGCTTCTCTGATTTCCCACTTGGGCTACTGTACCATCCCAATTCATTTACAATAAGATCACTGGATCTCCTTAATGTGACCCTGATGAGATAGCTCTCTGAACATGCATACCTACTGAACTATTTTCTTTTTGGGATCCTAATTTTGTATACTGTACTCTGAACAGTGCTGTCCTGAAAATACAGCCCCTATACAAAAGAAAAATAAGTGAAACCCCAGGATGCATACACAAGAAATGTAGAGTAGAGACGTAATTAAGTCATCCTGGCTCTCAATCCCTCACGCAAAACAAACCCTCTGATGCAGACACAGACAACCCAATGCTGCGTCCCACTGAGCAGTTGATTACCATTACATCACACGGAAGGAAGGAAAGAACATGTTCCCTAGATTTTAATTAATTTTGTCTACTTATATTGGAAAAGGCATGCTGGTTTCATTGGCATTTCACCATACAATAATCATGTTAGCAAAATCTGACAAGTCAAGCGGAAACAAAGCCCTGTGGGAGTTAAGAGATGGCAAATGCTAACAGAGCACATATATCTAGCTTACATTAAATCAAAATAAGGAGGATTGGAGGATCATTTCAATTGTAGGTCCCTTTCTTGTGCCTTATCAATTATTTTAATACGCGTAGATGATATCTAGCATTCTCATTGGTTGAGAGTGAGTCACGGGGGGTGCATTATTGAGCGATAATGTACAGTTTCTGTTCATATTGACCCGACTACTGAAATGCGATACACAACGTTTGGTGGCTACACCTATTTTGTGCTGGAAGGCAGCTATTTACTTACTATTTGTAATTTCTTTGGTAACCGTATTATGAAAGCAATAAGGTACTTGAGGCAGTTCTTTATCATTACGGTACTTGAATTCAGATTAAAGCACACTCATCTTGTAGAATCTTGCTACAAATTGTTAACAAACTAACTAATAGAGGAAGCGCTAGCTCTGGTCATGACCTTGAAATATTTCGATGTGTATGTCGGGGGCAGTGGTACACCGGTAGTAGTTTTTTACAGACCACAACCCACTTACCTTTCTCATCTCCTTGCAGTGCTCTAACCAAAGGTCAATCAGGTGGTTGCTCTTTTTGCAGTCCACACTAAAAAGTGTAGATAATTGAGAAGAATTGTTTGATTTTGACATTAGATTTGAACCTGCAGCTTTTTTGGCCTTCACAAAACTCCTTCAGCGGATTTCAATGAAGCACACAAATTACATGGGCATCACATTACCTTACATGATGGTACTCAGTCAATCAAATATTTGTATCCTGATAAGCTTCCTGACTAAATTTATCTTCCTTATCAGGAATCAGGATCAGGAATCAGGAAACATTTTTTACCAAAATATGTCAGATTCAAATACATTCTTCTATGGATGTATTTGAATGGACAATTTGAATAGGTGGTTAACACATAACGGCACACAGTTAGGCAACAGACAACAAGACAAAGTGCAAGAGGAATAAAATCAAATGAGGCTATACGTTAGAATATAAAAAATAAAGTGCACCAGCGACCAGAAAGTGACAAGTCAAAGTGACAAGTGTATGTGCATGTGGAGTCAGTGACCGGTGGGATGTCAGAGTCAGTCAGTGGGGGACACAGTGGGGGCTGTTTTGTTTCCGCGGCCAACTAACTCTTGTGATTCTGATTCTCATGGAGTAGACAGGCCGAGGAACCCAGTAGTCCGAGAATTATGTGAGTGAAGGAAATTATTTCAGATGGAGTTCTCCAAAAAGCAAAATGTGGTTAGCAAGACCATAATGGACAGACTCCTATATGTTCATTTTTGTTCAGAGCCTGTGGCGTTCAATTCAAGGTGTAATAACTCTGTAACTACTTTGTCTATCTGGACAAAATCAATCAATATAACACACAAAAAAAACAAATAAATAAAATCCCTAACTGCCCTAAAAGTCATATAAAACATGGCGACAGCAGGCTAAAAACTCATCTATGTGATAGCCCAGTGTATCACATTAATCGTGGAAAGTTTTAGGTTGATAGAGGGAGGATTACTACTCTGGGACAGACTATGGCCTTGAAACAGACAAAAGATTTTGATTTTGAAGTTCAGCTGTAGTTAGCTGATTAGCACATTCAACCCCTCTTTCGAATCGTCAGATCCTATTGGATCCCACTAGGATGACGAGGATAAGAGCCACAGCTCCCTTTGCCACTCAGAAGCCAAAGGGGATACATGAAAATTAAGTTTGGGAGAGAAGCATTGCTTTGAAAATCCTCTAACCCCACTAAAATCATTCAAAAGCGACGAGAAGTGCTGGTATAATGGTGGATACACGGATTATAGTGCAGAAACAGCGGTTGAAATTGTTATGTCCCCTTTTTAAGGTTGTCTAGGTGGCGAGGGGCGTGTAACTCCGAGTTCTCTGGTAATATGGGGTCACATTAATAACCGCGATCTATCACTGCAGCTACCGCCGGTAGCAGCTGTGCTGGCTTCCTACCGCCTTCGCGAGCAGATAACGACTTATCCTCTACCGCAGGGGGACTGCTAGCGGATCCAGAAAGAGCGCTGGTGTTTTGCCACAAATCTTGTGGGGGCATTGTGCTCCAGCACCTAGTTTGAGGGGGCACAACATTTATTTGAGGGGGCCAGGCCCCCTCTTGCCCCTGCCTAGACGGCCCTGGTCCGAAGTTAACCATGGTTTGTTCATTTTGATTTTGTTTCCCTTTGCCATTTTCCTTTGGAAAGCCAGTTTGTCTTTTTGGGTAACTGTTCTTTTTGTTTGTAGGTGCTGGCACGTTCCAGGTGGTGGGGCCGGTGTCCTCGGGTGTGGGTACCCCCTCTTTCGTGTGCTGTGTCTTTTTGAGGCACCCTGGGCTTGTGAACCCTCACGTGTGTGTGTGTGTGTGTGTGTGTGTGTGTGTGAGAGATACATACAAGTGCGATCGGGGTGCCTCCTCTTACTTTCTTGGTACCATGTCATTTTTACTATCCTGAATTAATAGACTGTTTTTGTACTGGAACCACGTCTCCTGCTCTTGTACAAATGGAAATCAGTGCCTTTAACTTTGACAGAGTTTAATACGTGAGATAATCTTTAGATGGAATTCCCAGGGTGGCGTTGCAACAACCTGATCACTTTAATCCATATAAATCTCCCTCTACGATCGCCACACAAGCAAAGACAAGGTCAGCAGGCAGGACGGGGACAGGTGTCTATAAGATTTGTTGGCAGATTATTTTTTTTGATTGCAGTGCTTGGTGGTTTCTTGGTCTCCTTTGTCTTGGGGAAATGATACTTATGTCAGCGTATTTATTTTGGTGTAAGTTTTTTCCCCCCGATGTTTCGTAAAATATTTGCGTGGCTGTGTGCACAAAATCTGGATTAATTTACTTTTATATATTTTAACTCTTTTAATACGTTGGAGTTGTGTTTGGAGCATTTAAAAAAAGAATGTTTCCCTTCGCAGAAAAGAGTCTCGGTTTAAAACCCAAATGGGAGATGCTCAAGTGCAACCGGTTCCAAACAACTACTTGGCTATTTGAATAAAGCCCCACTAAATTATAGTCCAACATAAATCAGTTCAAGTTGGTTAAACCTGCTTTGCTTCTTTGTGGTTCTTGTTTTCACTAAAATTCTTTGAAAAAAATACATAGATGATTACTGTACTTTTAATGGGTCTTCATAAATAAAAGGTTAAACATTGGTTAAACCTGTAATATGACAAACTTATTATCATTTCACCAGAGGGACGTTCCATTATACCACGTCCTGGGAAACTGTCAGAGTGATAGACTAATTTTCCCTCACTGATTCTATTTTCCCTCCCCTGTTACTATTTTTGAAAGCTGTCCCATCTGGCTGCTCTTCACAACAATATTGCCCAATGAACTTTCATTTCCCCTCTTGTTAAATAGAAATGAATTTGCTCTCTATCACAGGTGGGAGGCGAACTTAATTGACTCATGTTAACATCTCGCTAGGCCTTGTACACCTGGTCTCGTTCAGTATGCACATTTCATCAATGCATTTCATTCCAATCTGGTGATTTGAAAGTTAACCTGCTGATGGACAATCAAATCCACTTACACTTAGGGCTTTAGATTTGCATGGAAACTCAAATTACGTGTCTTAAATATATTTATATGCACTATACAACACAGGATTGATAACAGAAATAGATATCAGAAAAAAAGACTGTTGCAGACTGATGATCATAGTTACAGTAAGAAGACCTCTAAAACTTCACATAGGGCAAGTAAGTAGCAGTTTAGCATTTTCATTTGTCTTCAATTGGTCTAAAAAGCCATGGCTGTACAAACAGAATGAGCAGAAAAAATTGATTGGCTTTCTATTTAACTCCTGTCCACAAAATATATGTCAGTTCCATCTCATCTATTGCCTGACCCAACCTAAATTAGATCCCAAAGAGAAAAACATGATGGACAGAGAATAAGCATTTCAATTTTTTTTACTTTCTTAGCCGCCAATTATTATTGGTGATTCAAGACTTAAACATTTCACCACCATAGAACTATAATGTAGTTGGATTTTTTTGAAACTGAAACCTAAAACGTTTTACACAAATACTTCATGTGCTCAGCAGTTATTCTGGTAAGTCCAGCTGGAGACATCTCTTGAACCGGTCTTGTAATGACTACCAACTTTCTTTTAGCTTCTTTCTAAGAAGATTTTAAAACTTGGTAAATTCTCTGGAGTGCAACACTTTATGTAGATTCCAGGTAATTTCAATAAACTGTAGTGCAGAGCCATGGCAATTACTGCACAATGCAAGAGGACCTGAATTATAATAAACCAACCACTTATTTCCTACACAATTAACCTTGGGCTAATGCTAATTTAAGCCTCCTGTGCTCACAAGATACTTGATGAAAAATATGGGTAAACAGAGGAGGGCTAGAATCAAAAACTGTAAAGATTTAAGGCTACGGAGATATACAATTGCAGTTGTTCAAAGCCTCTGAGTATACATTGTTCCATAACATATATCTCAGGCTTGATAAAGAAATTAGCGTGCATGAGTCTGTTGACACCCAATGATCTAAAACAAGACAAACACGTACATCTACATACAATGAATGTTCTGGCGTGCAGGCCCTACACAAGTATTACTGTGGGCCATTGTACCTTGACTGCTGAAGGTTAAATTTGAATATAGGTTTTGGTTGATGGTTTGCTACCATATAGTGCTTGACCCCATGAAGGTACAGGTGTAAATGTACCCTAAGTCCTTTGAGGATAGATTGTGATCCGATTGGCCACATGGTCCTGGACGTAACGTGACATCTTTGAACAAAAGCCCAAACTTGAATCCGTTTTTTAATCCACATACACTGACGTAGGCAGCAGAGATTTTTGGAATATGTGAATTTGTGATTTCAGATTGACCTGAAGGGGTTCAGGTGAATTTACTACAATAAATATTGCAAATCTTGGAATAACAGCTCACCAAGTAAGTTGGTAACACAGTACAGACACTTTGCATGCAATAATTTACCAGTATTGGGATAATTAGTTAAGCATGTGTATCGAGTGTTGTGGGATACAAAAAATACTTCAGTTTGATGTTCATAGACCATATCCCCAAACTTAAATAATTTATGTGATGCTCCCAACACAGTCACTTCTGTTCATTTTTGTTCTCTATGATATTGAAGCATAGCCCGGCAAGAATAAAGACCTAATAACCTATTTCCCCCCTTTGATCCCAACAAGTGTCCCTGTGAGTTGGGATAAGTGCAGCATAAGAAGGCACCGCCCCCCTGCTGACACCAAAACTAGTCAAGTGAAACAACACATCTCCGTGGCAAAAGCAAGGAGCAAGCACTTCATCTCTCACCTCAAAATCATTATTACCTGATTAAGTGTGATTAAGAGAAGATCATTAGCAGCTGCATGTCCTGTCAGTAATGATTACTGTGATGGGCGCGTTGTATCCGATAAGCTCATCTGCCGGCTTAGCCACTTAATGATTACGGAAGCATTGTTTAGCTGAGCTTTTGGATGAAAGGTTGACTCGCCATTGTCTGAGCAGAAAGTCATGTTGAGGTGAACATCCCGCAACTGCATTATAATTAACTAAATGGTTCTACAAGGGGGATGACATTGAACAAATTTTAAGTCCAATTCTTCTAAACTGTCTACTTGTGTTAACTCATGTTCAATCTCTTTCTGATCATGTTGACTATTTGTGTATTCAGGGATTTAATGCTAAGGAAACATTCTTAATTGGATTCATTTGAAACCTTAATGTAGGAGAAATAAAGACGTATTGATTCCTTAAATATCAAACAAGTAAGACAACAATGTGCAGAATGTTACATCAGAACCATCAGAAAAACGAATGGCCTACATTAAAAGAATAAAATGTTTGAAATGTGTACCTAACATCCTGAAAATGATAAATACCAGCTTTCATCACAACTGCCATTTATGAATGTGGTTCTGATCACAGCGACTCCTGGGTCAAATAAAAAAAACATAAATGTGATAATGAGTAATAACAATTTTAAGTATAAATTAAATATGACTGATGGAAATTACAACCTAAAGAAAAGTAAAAGAGTGATCATTAATATTAATATTTCTGATTTAGCTCATTAAGACCTGAATGATTTGAGATCTGAGTTCAACATTCTAAAGTTTGCGTTTCTAAATCATTAGGCGTTAGTTCATAATATGAACATAACCGTTATGTTGTGGTTAGTATTAAGAAATTGTTAGGAACTATTTTGGATGAATCAGCATGAAGTTTGACAGGTTAATTCAAATGTGCTGAAGAAATACTCCCTAAACATTTTTTTAACCAAGTAGATGGTTTACAATCAATCATACCAGCATTTCCTTGTGATGATGTGATATCAAGGAGGAAGATACTACAGTCATTGAAGAAAACCCCACACTGTCATATTCTATTTATAGACCCAAACCAAAACATTCCAAACCAAACATTCTTCACTGTATAATACAACTGTGGGTATCCTGCTGTTAAGCATTGTAGAAAAATGTATTGAATTGAATTGGAGATAATAATTACTTTATTTATATTTATAAGATCTCTGCATGTCTGCATCCATCAATTTGATTTTTCACATCCTGGTCTCGTTGCGGGAGGCATATTACTGTGGTCTTTCATTTCCTCTTGCTGTGTGTAGATGAAGACAAATTCAAATTCATTGACTTCAGAAACTGCTATTACAATTTTCCAGTGGTTTACAGACCAGCACCAGCACAACCGTTAGAGGCTATACAAACGAGAGGGGGAAAGCTTAAGCAAAGAGCATCATTTAAAGATGCCTCCGTTGTGGTATCACATGGAACGATTCCAAACAGACAGTAAGATTGATTTCCAATTCCTCACATCAGACAAATTGAGCTCAGTGACCAATTATTCCCATTGCCAATTAACCTTGCAACTAGCTCACTCTCAGCTGCAGCGTGGATCAGACTGCCAAATATGCCTGTCACGTCAACACCACTGATGAAAACAGACAGGAAAATTGCTGTCGCATAGTTTGAGCAAGATATATTGTGTAATCTATACCAGCTTCAGTAGAATGTATGCAAAAGATGCAAAATAGACTTGACTGTTTAAATTACAGTTTTTAATATGAAACTTGTCATTTGTTATAAAAAATTACATATTTTTTTCATGCCACGTTAGAGAAATTTAGAGAGGTTGTTCCTTTAATTATTATTATTATATTTTTGTTAGGACTTTTATTGCAGAGTATGAAGATTGGTCTTTGGCGTCATTAATTACTGGCGTTAATTAAACAAACAGCTGTTGTCAGATACACAAACGGAATACTTTAAAAAGACACAAGCTCATAACATCTGATATTAATGGGATGTACAAGTAGTTGTGATGTGAACAACATTATTTACAAACTTGCGTGCACTCTGTGTTTACAGTCCCTGGAGGATTAGAAAACCATCCAGTCAGTGGCAGATCAGGGCCAAAGGTCAGTATTGTTAAAAAAGGCATAGCAAAAAAACCCCAAATAAGTTTCACTAGTTTCTCTTCATAGAGTTGCCACACTTCTATTGCACCATGCCTCCTATAGAGTAGATGCTCATATGATCAATTACATCCTGACAACGAAGGAACACATTATATGCATTGCAAGTTAAAGCTCCAGTACATAACAGTAGAAAGTATAGTTGATAGGGTTGTCAAACCAAAATAATAAGACTAAAACAGTTCATAATGCCAATGCATCAATAGGTACGCTTTACATTGAACACATTTATGTTCTCTCTTATTCATGAACCAGAGCATCTGTCTCAAACACCATGTGAACACAAGGCATTCATTTACATTTCTCAGTACAGCGAAACTTGTGTCTCCATAATCATTACAGCTCCCAGCTCTCTCTCTCTCTCTCTCACTGTGGAAAATCTTTGTACCTTTAGCACTGTGTCTTTCGCCTACACACCAAGGACTTTATAACATTACGCCTCAGCATGGACTAAGCACTCTGTCCGACTCAGATTTATGTTTAGTGATATTCATTGAGTTTATGCTCATATATAATAACTGAATATGGGGGCATTTGCTGTCTTGCTCAAGAGAATTTCAGCAGCATTCATGGTTGTAAAAAGAGACATTGTCTGTTGTAGTAAACAGCAACAAGTGGAAAACCTTTTCAGTTATAAGGCTCATGCATACAAAAGAGGTTTATATGATTCTTACATTTTTACACAGCCTGTACACTACTTGAAATCATATTATAGGTAATCCTCTGCTACTTCATAAAGAAGGGAATCTCATGATATTTTAACTGGCCAACAGTCCTGCTGTATTTTAAGGATAACCACACATATTTCAGATGCAGGTAGCAAGAGAGAAATATGCTGTTGTATCATCTGGCTATTGCCACCGTTAATTATTGCAGTGCATTCTTCAGACAACACTTTACTCAAGTAGTGACTTTACAAAGACTTTGAAAGAATTGGAAAAATGCAGTAGAAAGCAAACAATCAATAATTTTCTAAAGATTTTCCCACAAAGGCGCAATAATTCACAAACAATATTAGAATTTTTAATCTCAAGAGCCTGGCAGGAGCTAAGACTTAACTTGATGTATGGATTTCATTAAACATTATCTAATATACTGTAGCGCTGTGAATCTCATTTGTTCTGGCACTGAACACTGAGGCGTATTTCTGTGAAAGAGTTTAAATGCCGTTACAATTGAACATGGTATGCTTCTTTAGTGAGCTTTTCACAGTATGCATTTTAGTTTCCATTTCCCAACGTTCCCAAAAGAGGCAGAAACTGTTGTATAGTTGGTATGAAAAAAAAAAAAAAACATCAATGGATATGCTACGCTGAGAAACAGAGTGCTCAGGTCAGATGCATTGCTGCTAGGGCCCTAAGAGGTCAAGAGGTTTCTGTGCAGAAGTCTCACATTGGTTAACATGTCTGGTTGGAAAACCAGCAAAACAACAACGAACTAAAAGGATGCAGCATACTGAATTGAGACATAGCTAGGGAGACGCACAAAAAATAACCAAAAAGACGCATGCTAACATACACTTACAAACAGATGCAAAATGACATGTCAGGGAAACAAAAAAGAGAAAGCTAAGGATTTCAATGAGACAATAAGAATGCAAAAAATCCCAAATTGTCTCAAAAGCAGCCAAAATGGTTGGAAATGTCTTTCAAATTGTGGGCTTTTATGAAGGAGAGATGGGAAACATTTTTCACATATATACCGGTTCATAATCCATCCATGGTTGTCATTGCCCTGCACAATTTAATTCATGCATAAATTTGCTCTGGTTAAGTATCAACATTATTACCAAATGCTCAACTGGCTGAACTGTAGACCTTTTTTAGCTTTGAATAAAAAGATGAAGTGCTTTAATGTCTGCCATTATTTTGCTATCAGTCCTTTCTGCCTGGTGTTGTCTACATCAAAAAAAGTATTTTTATCCGAGATAAAAAATAGCCGAAAATGCATCATGCATCAACAGGATCCTTGTAATATATTGCTATGAATTAAAATCTTCCAGCATGGATTTCTATGTACATTGTTCTCAATATTGTTCTTGACCTGAAAGTGTATATTTGTTAAATTAAGAAAATCACATGCTGCGAGGAATATTTTTATCAATAGGAGACCTTACATTGTCTAATATATCGCTGTTATAGTTATTTTATTGTGGTTTCGTCATCTCAATTTAAATTTGAAATTCCACTGCACATTATGGAGAGTTATTATTCTTTTGCCATGTAAGTAGAGTATATTCACAGATATATTGTATTTATTTTATATATATATTTATGAATGTAAATACAATATATCGGGGAATCACTCTGAGTGGTCTACATTGTCACGGTTTGGGCCTTCTTCCTAGTTCTAGTTTTATCTTGTTCCTGGGGTTAGCTTCACTTCCTGCCTTGTCCTGTGATTGTCTGCCGTGTCTGATTGTTTCCACCTGTGTCCAATCACCTGCACCTTCTCAGTGTATTTAAGCCCTGTGTGCCTGGTGTCCCCTGTTGGGTCATTGCATATTGTTGCATGTGCATGTGGTGCACGTTACAGTTCCTGACGGCGTTATTCATCGTTCTGTTTAAATAAAGAAGACTTCACCTGCAACTCTGCGCATGAGTCCTCCCTTCCGGTTCCTGCACCAGCTCCCCGTCGTGACATACATATCTATATCTATAGATAGATCATCTATTGATTCATATATATTCTTTTAATAAATATTTTTCTGGAGGCTCCCCCAGAAAATACAGCAATCATAAGGGTCATGAAATCTACTCCCGTCTGTATTGTGACTGACATAATTGTTCATAACCATGAAATTATGATGTTGTGGTGCGTACAAAGCCTCTGAATGAGCGGAGCAACGCTGCTCTTTATTCTCATCCTTTGCATTTGCTCTCATTCCTGTTGGCAAGAACAATGTGGAATCCTTACCATGGAAGGAAAGCATATTTCACACCCATACACACCTACACATTAAGTGGGATAGATTAGAGACAACAGGCTTAGGCCATGAAAGGCACACACTAGATTGCTTGGAGCGTTCCCATTCAGTAGCAGGCACCCAGTTCTCATGTTCCTTTTTAACCAGTCTCATCCGTTTTCCTGCTGCACTTTGTGCTCGTAGAGAGTACAGTCCAGAATCACTGCAGGGCATTCTCAAAGGAAAACGGATGGACAATGTTAGAATACTTAGGGAGGCATTACAGTTTTAACATGTTTATGCAAGCACATTTTCCAGGGTTCATGTAAGAAAAGAGGCCATAGTCTTAATTTGAATTTTTAGGGAGCATGCATTGTTTTCTAAAACTTAAACCATTCTAAAACTCTTATTACAGCAGTTGAATTTGAGTCTTAAATACATCATAAACCTAACAATTTATATAAATCAAAAGTAATCATTTAATTATTTAAGAGTTAAAAATATATTGTCCCTGCTCAGTCCACATATTCTCTGACTGTAACAGAGATTACATTAATTTGATATCTCTTCATTCTAATTGAATTAGTCATTGAGAAGCCCACTATTCAACATATAACATAATTATACTTAAAAGTACAAGAAAACTGAAGCATTTTCTTGTGTCCCTGTGGAGAATGTGACTACTCTGTTGTGTGAGAGGGAAAAAACGTCTGAGGAAAATGAGAAAAGAGGATTTCCAGGTGTTTTCATTGGTTTCATAGTGTGGTTGCACTGACCCCAAGCGTCTGTCTAACAATAAAAGTTCTTCAAACTAATATATCCACATCCTTCTTGGATCTATATTTGTATAAAGAGATCGCCTTGAACAATACTTATGTGTCACTGAGGGAACCAGAGACATCCTTCAAAGATATACTTTTAAAAAAAGCTGCTTTTCATCAACATCTAGTCTCCCAGAACATCTACCAAGCAGCTTGAAAGACTGCGTAGGGCACAATCCTCAGTTTTAAAAAGAAATTATTTCATGGCAATATCAAATCAAAAGTATGTAGTACTGCGAGAGATACCAGTGAGAGCGAGACTTTGCCAGACTACATTCGATGCGACGCACAGAAAACTGACGCACAGAGAACTGACTATATATATATATATATATACTGTATATATATATTAAATATACTTCCTGAATATATATTGATTTGTTAAATAGCTTTTATTAATTTCTTTTTGGATATTCTTGTTATTTTATGCACTTTTTTTTGTGATAGCACATTTAACTGGAGTCAAATTCTATGTATGCATAAGCATACATGGAGTCAAAAGAGTAAAAGTATTGTCAACTTTTAATGTAATGATTTAATAAATAATAATATACTTTCTCACTTTCACGAGACATGCCTGCCAGTTTCCCTCCACGCGTAGAGTAAAAACCCAACCGCTGTCCTTTCCACTCTGAAATCAAAGTGTTAGGCTCTTAGATTTGCCCGCTCTCTGTGGTCACACAGCCTGGCAGTGAACCGTGGCTTTTACTAATTGTAAACTCAATGAAGCATTCTTAACAGATGCTGGTGGAACGGCTCCATTAGGCCTTACAGGGGGGCTGTCATCCACATATCAAAGCTATGAAGAGTCAAACTGTCGTTATCACGCGGCTCCAACCGCATCTATCCACTTGCCAATTTAATTCTTATTAAATGCACATTAAAAGTGGAGATGGATGGTCTTGGTCGAGTGGAGTTAGTGCTTTAGAAAGTCCTTTGATAGGACACACTGGACTCAGCTGTACAGTTTTTTAAATGTCGACCATCAAGTATTTATGTACAGAAAAATATGACCCACAATGTTGCCAGTGTGAAAATATTGAATATTTACTGCTGTGGGATGCGATAAAAATGGATTAAATAGATAAAATATGGTCCAGAGTGTGTGCAGACCCTTTGTGGAGAGGGGTTTTGAATGCAAAACAAAGCTGTGACCATCCTGTGTTGCTCTGCCAGCTTGAGTGAGAACAACTGCCTATGACACAACAAATAGGCTTTGGGCAGTGTGATGCAGAGGTTATACCAAATGACTGCCAGACCACAGTGTCTTATCTCGATGCAGCTTTCAGTTTATTTTTTATAAACAAGAAATTAATTCTTGCCTAAAATATTTGGAGGAAGCTGCACTCAGAAGATAAATACGGTTGTCCTCCCCAAAGGTCTTGTGGAAATAAAAATACTAAAGAAATAATAACACACTTTTTTGAAAGAATAACATAATTTAGTTGGTTAATAACATTTTTTAAAACATATAAACATATTTTAAATGTAATTAGCATAAATAAATAAAAACAACTTTTTTTTCAACTTGACGCTGTAAAATGAAGAAATTAAGAGTTTTGTTTTTGTTCATGTCAAATTTTTTAACTGATACACTATACAAGTAATTAACGTGCAGTCATAACTTCATGTTGCAGCCATGCAAAACAAAACAAACCGATAATAAGCTTATAATAATAAATAATCTTTATAATATCCATGAGATTCTGTGCTCAGATAAATTCTCCTATTTGCTCCGCTTTGGTTTCCTTGTAGCGGATGATCCAAAGTTACCTTCAAAAGACCTTTCCATGATCCAGAGCACCACTGGTGTTTCAAACAATCATGTGATCGTGACAAGATGAGTGGCAAGCCTCCCATTTGTGTGTAACAACAAGCCAGCTGCTCCTCGGGGATATTACCACCAACAACCTTACTCGAATATTCATCAGGCACACACGCACACACAAACCCACCTACACAAACAGACAGACAGATGATCATCATATATAACAATGCTCCTCTGATCAAAGAGAGCTCATTATCTCCCTGTTGCGGTGGTTCTGTTGAAATAACCAATCAGCTGAAGCTTTCAGAGTCGGCTTCTCTTTCTGCCTCTCTCAGCAACCATTTCCTTGAGCTGGCAACACATTAACGGATGCGCATTTGATTTCTTACCTCTTACCAAACGTTGATTTGAGAGTGTGTTTGGCGAAAGAGCCCTTTGATTGCATTAACGATAAGTGAGAAAGTGTGTCTGATGTGTCTGCAGAGCTGTTTGATGTTTGATTCTGCCGCGGTGAAGATGCGTGTCTGATAGTCAGCCTCTTGAACTGAGTGGTCGAATCGTTCCTCAACATGTCGAATTTGATATGCGTGGGTTGGCATTAATGCATATGTGATGACAGTCAATTTCTGAGAAGTGAGAATGAGATTTGACCCGGATTATCCACTTCTGGAGCAGCCTGATTTAGATCAGATTTGTCAATTGACCTCAACTTCTACAGACAGAGCTGCAGCAGGTCTGCTAACAACGACACCCACAAAAGCCCCTCGTGCAAAACCGTGATGCAGTTGAAGCCAGCAGGGCTGGACTGCGACAAAAAAAGGGCCCTGGCATTTTTGCTCAGACCGGCCCACACAACCACCAACCAGTACACTATCCTTGCTGCGGTCCCTGTAGATATGTAAATCTACTGTTCCGTTCCCAAAAACCCATACAAAGCTGAGAACTACTGTAAGTGCCATGGACCAGTGTACTCACTGTCTCTTGACTGACTCCCAGTCCCTGGTGATCAAAGCTGGCAGTGGATCAGGGCCTACACAAAGTAATCAGACAGTTGATGGACCCTGTTGACTTCCATAGTAGGAAAAGAAAATACTATGGAAGTCAATGGGGTCCATCAACTGTCTGATTACCGACATTCTTCAAAATATCTTTCTTTTTGTTTAGCAGAATAAAGAAATTCATACAGGTTTGAAACAACTTGGGGGTGAGTAAATGACACAATTTTCATTTTTGGGTGAACTATCCCTTTAAAGAGCACAAACCCCTCTTTAATATGAAAAAAAAATTTTTGCCTCTGCCCACCGGGCATTTGCCCGGTATGCCAGATTACCAGTCCAGCCCTGGAAGCCAGTAAAGTGAGATGAAGACAAATGTAGTATTTTGATTTCATATTCCGTGGTTTCATAGTTAAAAGATAAACACAAATGTAAAGGTTGTAAAAAAAAAAAAAAAAAAGTTGACACATGCACAGGTTTTTCACTAGTGTGGGCATTTTTTTCTGCCTACTCTGATCCTTCTCCGCTTGAAATGGTTGGCTTTTTATTACAGTTTATTTGCCTTCATTCGGTTTTATTTTCTGAGTCCAGTCAGCTAATGGTTTTCAGTATTCTCCCAGAAGCAGAGCCCTCCTGGGGTGTTTAAAAGTTATTTGGTTCCACCTGAGGTGACACTCATGCTTGCTCAAATGCAGAATCAATATAAATCGACTTTGGGGGTGTGGGGGTGGTGCATGTCTTTGAGTAGATGTTGCAGCCTGGAGATAATATTTTAAGCGGGTTGAAGTGTTTGGACATTGCGGCCACAGCCTTCGCTGGGGTTATGGATGACCTCAAGAGGCTCCGTGTGCTTATGTTTCTGTCTTATTCATTTACTCTCTCCCTACCCAGGAGCTTCGCCGCCATCATTCCATCACTCCTTGAATTTCCTCTGACTTTATTTTTCTCCAGGCTCGTATCAACAATTTGAGAGGGATTGAATTAATTCCATACATAGCTCTGTGTTTAATATTTTCAAGGCTCATGCGAGAATCTGGTGGAGAGAATATCAATCAAATGATGCTTTGATTAAAATTAAAGTTGCTCCAACTTGACTTTAAAGCACAGGTTCCAAACCATTCAATATATTAACTAATTCATATTTATTCTGTAATTGTTACATAAATAAGAACAAATGAAGGATTTTAACATTCAAAAATGTTTTTCCACATAAAACAATTGCAAAAACAATTCCTAATATTTGAAACCGTGCATTATTTACATCTTTGGGAGCAGCATTCTTTTCATGGTCTTTTTGAGCACACTACTGTTGTTGTTTGTTGTGTTGCATTAAAAGCCAAAAAAGCTTTATTTGTGATACTATTTCATGATGTATTATGTGTATGTAACCACTCATTATCTAATTTAAGAACAACAATTATCACTTAATATAAAAAGGGAAGTTTAATCTCTGACTACCTGTGACAACTTGAAGAAATTGCAGCCAGTGTAACATCCTGTTTTATTGTTTTGACCAAACACTTATTCCTCAAGAACCACTTTACTTCCTATCTTTGTTTGGTATCCCCCCCCACACCTGAATTCAGTTAACCATCGCCGGAACTTTACTTTCGCCCCAATCAGTCACTCTATCCGTGTCAGGTCATCCATCCACTGTCTGACCCCGATTTTCCATCAGCAGGGTTCTTAGTGTATTTTTCGTATGATTTTTAGTTGTTGTTTTTTTTAAACTCCTCCATTGTGTCAAGTCTGCTTGTGCTGCTTTTGAGTTGTTTTTTAAAGTTTATTCAAGTTAAGTTTTTTTTTTTATGTGTTGCCAGTAAAGATCCTAAACCTGGAAAGAAGTATTTTTCTGTTGGTTCCATTCTTCAGCGTCTGAGTCTCAGTCCTGATCCCTCACACTACCCGACAGTTCCGTTCATGGTTTTAAGATAAAGATTCAAATTCTTTCCAACTCCAGATTTTCCTTTCAGTAATCAACAGATCTTAAGTAAAGATCAGGTTTGGATTTATTTCGCCCCATTCAGTATAGTAAAAGGAACGGCTTACTGACTTGGGTTTTTGAGTAGTTTTGTCAAAAACAAATGTTTGGTGCTGAAGCATCAATTGTTCAAAATATGCTTTAATTGGACAAATGCTGCGTTTTGACAAGCAGTCGTGACCTGCCACCCTCTATTCTCCTAAAAACATCTTTTATTTTTATTATTAATTATTTATCTTTCTTACACGCCCATGTCCATATCCTAACAAACCACAAAGAGACTGAAATCCAAAGTAGATTTTGGTGGACCTGCTGGCAAAATGATCTTTTTTTATATGCATAACAAGAAAACAACTGCTAGTAAGTAATCGCCATCAATGGTTTAGTTTTTATTTATTCTGCAATTGGTGTAACCCACGCTGGCTTAAAGCTATTTACACTGGTCACTGCAGTAATTAAGTAATTAAAAAGATTATTACTGCATTTGTCTGTGGTTTGGTTACCCACTTATTGTGTAAAACAGAAAAGCAATCAAATCTATTACAGAATGTTTTTGTTCCAAACCTTTTGCTGATCAATTCTCTTAATTCTATTTCGGAAAATAGACCACAGCTGATGTTGTCAACAATGCAAAAAAAAGACTTATCCGCTTGCATGCATTGAACTAAAATGTTGTGCTATTGAGCAAAATATGAGCTTAAACATGCTCTGATTTGATCTTTTGCGATCTGGAGTTAAGGAAAGCATCACATTGAGTCGTCATTTTAGTCATTCTTTTTTTTCAATGTTTCAAGCAAATACATGGACCCAAAATGCCTCAAACTCTGTCTTGACAAATTCCCATTTCGAGCCCTGTAAAGTGTTGTCCGTGGTGGCAACTATTGATTGATGGGGCTGATGCTTTTAGAGGCCTCTCAGCACACCCGGCGTCAGACAGGTTTGGTTAAAATCCTGTCACTCAGCAGTTCAGCTTCCATTACTTATTCAATACTTCTGCATTTGGCTGGTACAACAAAGAGAGGGATGAACACAGTTAATGAAGCTATCTATTCAGGATTAGGCAGCACAGCACATGCAGCTTTCACCATTAGAGGCTTGCACCTTAAATGGATTCCTGCTTTATTATATTCCGGCATCCTGAAAACTCAGTCGGTGTTATCTCAGTGGAACAACGCCTGGAGGATAAACACTTTCTTCTGCTCTTCAGACAAAGCTTACCTTTCTGCATTTGTTTCAAGATGACATAGTCAGCACATAACGTTGCAGGACAGTCAGGATCGGTGGCGTAGAAACCCGCCGATGTTGCAACAATCACAGCGTATGAGTTAGGTGAGATGTAGCCTTGTGTTCACGCTGTTGGTGTGAGATAAGACAAGGCCAATTTCATATTTTTACCCCGTCGACAGTCGCTGACAAGTTTTATTCCTGCTGGATGGTTTGGCTATTGCTGATATGTCAGAAGAGAATTCCACTTGGCAAGATTCATAAACTTACACTTCACTTGCTTTCATATTTGTCTTGCTACAGAAAACTGCTTAAATGCTTAAAAGCATACTGATATGCAATGTATTTTTTTGAGTGAAAAACCCTCTGGAAATAATACAGGAAATGCATCTATGCCTGCATTTTAGAAATGAATAAGCAACCCCATGCATTAGTTTGTTTTGTTTGGATGAGGAAAAAAATATATTATTGTTGAAGCACAGGCTTTCACCAAATATAGTACAAGACAGTAAGATCAGCGATTTGATCAGATTTTCTTTTCTTTAAATCTCTTTTGTTGTACTCTCACTCAACTAATAATTTCTAAATCAGTACTACATTTTGTAGACCTAACAATTGGCTTTATTTTCCCAGTTGCTTCCAATCATTTTTTTTACTCTAAATAATGAACTATTTACTGCCATTAATGTTATTGTTGTTGTTATATACGCTACATGTGAATAAATAAAATATAGATTTCAATTTCGAAATAACGCTATAGCAATAAAATCGAGATATGAAGGCAGTTAGTTTTAAGACAATCAAACAATGTTGACTTTTGCGTCAGACACTGCAGACTTGTTAAGCGTACAGGCTGCGTAGGGGATGCTGGATGAGATCCAACACCTGCAATTATTCCTAACACACCTGCACGACAGATGGGTTCGGCATTCAATATCCATCTATAATTATCTCCGGGTTGACAGTTGCCAATCCACTGTGTATTGTAAATATAATCTTTTTAAGCACATTTTCATGGATCCTCTCTCCTGTCAGAGAGGCTTCGAGAGCCCGGCGCACCTGTCTTTGAAAACTTGTCAAAGAGCTCAGAAGCTTCAGTGTTGCTCTTGCTCACCGACAAGAAAATAAAATCATTCCACATTTGATAAAGTATTTATGAGCCCGTCTTTTATTTATTTATTTTGATCAAGGCCTCCCGTTTCATGCTGCAGACATTTTGTAGGTCTCATCTTTAGTGGACATTGTAGGTCTCTGGTTCCAGCTAATACCGAGCAAATGAATGTAATCTGTGAAAAACATATGCAAATGCAATGTAGAGGAGAATGTTTTCACATTTCCTGCATCCTATACATCTCTTCATTATATTCATCAACGCTGTAGAAATCGCCCTCATTTTGCCTTGATGGGATGGCAATGGGGAATCTGTGAAAAGCAGTTGTGTTCACCATCTCTCCCTCAACACAGAGATCTAAAACCCAACAGAAAGTAGGAAAATGATCACATGCAGGGCAGGGCAGGTAATGGACATATTTGAGACATTAGTCAGTGTAGAAAAACCCAATCTTAGTCATTCACTCGGGCAGCGAAGAAAGCCCAGAGTGTTGTGATTGTTGACAAGGATGCCGTCGGGACTTCTCTGGGATTACCAGGTCTTGGTCTTCTTTTTGAGCTGACCCAGCGGTACGTGGCAAAATGGTTCGATCCTGCACACAGACCTCATAGCACTGCTGGTCAGCATGCGTTACAGACTCACCTCCAATCAGAATCTCTGCGGTACGATTCAATGAGCGGTAGAGCTGCTGGAAATACCAACAAGAGACAGATATTATTTTCATCACTCACAATTGTGGTTTTGTTCTCCAGGATGAATAAACATGAATGAGTTTCAGTATTTCTGGCACATAACTCAACCTGTAGAGATTCAGTAGGAATTTATCTTTTACAAATCTTTAAAAGGCATGACTTGTTCATGATATAACCTTCTCAAACAGTGTTTTGTGTGAGATGTTCGTAACAACTCCAAGGCACAGATAATGACAGGTACACAATCTTTTTGTCGAAAAAAGTATCAATTTAATTAGACAATAAATCAACAAATAGAAGAGGAACTATTTCTTTAACCTAACGAAAAGATCCCAGTCAAGTTGCTTCAAACTAGCGACACCAAGAATTTGTCACATCATTTTACAGAAATGGGAACCTAACAACCTGGAAGAGCTGCGCCCTCCTGTGGTCGCCTTGACTGGCCCCTCTTCCACATCCCAGCTTGGCAGTTCTCGGGTCTTGGGGAAAAAATAACTGGAACGCCAAGGTTCATCATTGGTTATATCCGCCACTGCCACAATCCCCCTTTTTACTTCATCTCTCTAAAGTGATTCTTTATAGTAAGGAACAGTAAACTGAAACCTGGAACATGGAGAACGGTAACGAAGTATCTCCACCTTCAAACACCATCCGGACTACTCCAGATGATTGATAAAGGATTCTGGCAAATGCATCCTTAAATATGCTTTTATGAATACAAAAAAAAGAATCCAGTGTAGACAACTGTAACCAACGGACTCCATCCAAAAACGCATTGGGGCAAAGATGCTGTCTTGAAAATGGCTGTATATCTGAAAAATGAGTCCATTCAAACATTAGATAATCCACACTTAAAATTGCTGTTACCTGCCATTGTAAGTTTTTTTCTGTCATCACTTTGAGTCATGAAAGTTGAAGAATATGGGCCTGAAACTACGCTTTTTTTTATAGGACTTTCAACATTAACTGGTTAATCTATGCAATTAGTGTGGCCAAAAATGCAGTTAACGCAATTTTGTTTACTCCCGGTCTTCCAGTGAGCCGGAGGTAAACAAAACAAAACGGCCACGAGCTGCAGTCAGTTAGATCGGAGCAAGCAAGACGGTAGCTGAAGATGGAAAGGAGATTTTCTGCATTTGAAGTAAAACAAACTTTCACACTATAAAATTACATTCCGTGACTTAAATGTACATATTATGCATAGCAAAAGCATATTAAGGGTGTGGGATTGGTGCTTTTTGCTGTTACATTCACTCGTATGAATACATGTGAAACTCTTGGATATGTATCTAAACTTTTTATATCTTTGTAATCATATGGAAGAGATTCAGTTATGCATGTATAAGTGTTGAACAATACATATGCAAACTTTTCATATGTGCATGAATGTTTCAGATAGATACGTACAAATGTTTCACTTGCATGTGAGCATTTCATATGCATGTGTACATTACACAACATTGTATATATGTATGCTTGTGTATTTCTCATATGTACATGTAAGTGTTTCAGATAATGTTTTATACATATGCACATGCATAGGTTTAAAAATTATGTTTCAGTATTGTGCGTGAAAGCATTTCAATAGCGAACGTCAGACTGTTTCATAAGTACTTGTAAGCGTGTCTCAGTGGTGTGTCTCAATAGTTAAGTCCTAAACGGCCCCTCATAGATGATTGGCAAACGGACCACTTTACGCACTGCTAGGCCAAGCTAGCTGCTAGGCTACTTCAATCCCAACATCTGTTACCCTGCGTACCACCCAGTCTGCAGAAGACCACCACTGTGTCCCTAAAAGACTGTGGTTTAAAAAACGTCCTGGCTAAATTTAAGGACACTCGGCAACGCAAACTGCATGATGACAGCAGGAAGAGTCCACCTGATGGAAGTCTGCCTCCAAGATGATCGAATGTCTGTAGTTATGTGTTTAAAATAAAATTACACAACAGTATCTAAAATACACACTCTCTAAAGTGATTGCTCATTATCTGTAGGCTTTAGTCTTTAACAATTAACATTGTAACAACAACAAAATGTTCAAATTGTGCGATTAACTATTTATATATTGGGTGCCCTATTTTTTTGTCAATTAATATAATTATTATTTTGAGATTTTAGTGGTTCATATTATTTGTTGGTCTGCTGGAAAAGAACTGTTCCGCAGTTTCCAATTGACCCTAATGATTAATAAGTGATCAACATAGTTGCTGGTTCTGTACTGTTCAAGAATGTAACTTTCTGTATACCAGATCATTTTAATATCCTTCCTTTGCCTAAACATGAGCAACATGCTTCCGTGATCCAATATTACTTGAGTATGTGCAAGGAACTTTAATGAGCCATATCCACAAACTCGATTTACATCAGTGTTTCTTGTGTTTGAGCCATTGTGATATGTAGCCTGAAGCGCTGCTGCATGTTAGACTGACTGAAAAGATGCATCGATCATGGGTTTCTGCTGTTTAATAAATGACACCTTCGGACCACAGCTTCATACACACATTTGACAGCTAAACTATAGATATATTCTTATCTACAAGGCAAGGTTGCACTACATCATATTCATGCTTGAGTAAGACGACAACTCAGACCGTTCCGAACATAAATAAAATATTCATGACACCTTTTTGGGAGATTATTCTAACAAAACATTTAAAAACGAGGTGAAAAGAAAAATTGCAATCACACTAAGCTTGATTAAGCAGTATATTATTTTTCCTAAGATCAGTTTAATGTTTAGTCAATAAACAAAAAAAACAAGAAAAATTACTTATGCCAATTACTCACAAAGTTCATAGCTTTCATTGTATTATTTTGTTGTTTAACAGCGCCAAACGAAAACATCTTCAGAATAAATACATATTATAAGTATCAATATCATCGTTTGGGTCCTCCTTCTTGCCTTTGCCTACCCCGTCGTGACACAAATTAGACACTTTTACCTGCAAACGTACTTACTTGGCACTCCAGGACCCCTGCCAAAATTAAGTTTCTCAATTTGCATCAATCCCATCGTAGTCTGCTTCTGCTGCCCGTGTACACTGCTGCGTCCTTCAGAGGGGCCACCTCTACGCCAGCCTCCAAGGGTGAATGAAAGAGAGCCAGGATTTCAAATTAATGCCTGGGTTTCTTTACAGTGGATATACTGTACATTTCAACAGACTCTGTAAGCTGGTTTTTTGGTGCATATCCATACTGTGAACTATTGTGCCACTAAGGATGAGAAATTTTCTTTTAAAAAAGGAAGCTCTTGTATGATGAATTAGAGCCTTTTGTTGTAACCCAAAAGGGCACAGTTTGACTTTGGGAAATGGTGTTGAATAAATAGAGCACACTGTTTATCATTATTTTCTCAGGACGAGGTAGATCAGTACCCTCATAAAGTTTGGTAAATAAAAGCCAATTCATGGTGCAACATCGCTCCATTTCTAGTCTTATTGTGTGAATCTCTACCTGTGATTCCCCTCCCCCCCTAGGTATTCTTTGTTTCGACAACTATTTCAGTTCCTAAAGCAGAGCTCTACTCACCAAGCTGAGCAGCCCTTTTGTAGAGCTACTCTTTGTACAAGCTCATCGAAATACTGCCTTTGAACTTCAATGCCCCCCCCTCCCCCTCACATATCCCCCATATTCTCTGGTGCACATCATGCAAGACTTTTTTTCCTAAAATCTATCTACAAATCCATCCATTCCATTTTCAAATGCTGAAACTTCTTCTCTCTTCTCAACTCAAATTAAACACAAAACTATACAGGCGAGAAGCGGGAGTGAGTATTAAGGCCACCTTTTTTTATTTTCTAGATGAGCATTTAGCTAGATTGATAATTATATTTTGTGCTCTTCAGCTGTTTTATGTCCATTACATACACTTATATTTATGTACCCATATATAATATAAAAATAAAGTAAACTGATTTCTGAAAAGAATGAGAGACACACTATGTACTATTCAACACTCACACTTTTTTCCATTGATGTCAGGAGACCACACATTGTATGTGATTGGCCGGGAGGACCTGCTCCTCCTTAACGCTAGTTTAGGGCCAATAGGGACCTTTTCTTCAATATTATAACAAGTATAAAACCTATGTTGTATGTTTTTCCTCAGATTAGTTAGTTTTCCGGCCTGCGTGCCGACAGCACTGCTCACTGCCTTAGCAAACACAGTGCTGATGCTTTATCTGTGATCTGACGGACAAATCTATCAGAACGAGTTGTTCGGCTGAATTCTTGCTGATATCCCCAACGGGCTTCCAGCTTTGATCATGCTTTCAAAAGACTGGTTGAAGTCCACTGTGATATGAGACACCTTTCAATCACAGCCCAAACTATATGTCTTCTTAATCCTTATTAAAAAATAGCTATGTTGCTACTATAAAGAACATTAAAGGCAGTAACTATTATGACAGATTTATTAGGGGAAGAAAAAGTATGTATATTGACTTTGTTTTGACGTAAAATGTAAAACTCTCCACTGCCTCTTCCACTTATCCCAGAGGGCCAGATCAAAAGTGGTTTCCCCCCCATATGCACTCTCGGGCTAACTCACCACTAAAATTTACTGGTTACACAACAGATTGGAAAGTTGAATGATTTGCCATCATAACAACCCTGAATGAATGAATGATGTAGTGGTTGGTGAAAAAAAAGCACCTTTTCAAACTAAGCTGATCAGTAAGAAAATACAAGAGCTCAAATGCTGCTTTTGTGATGGGCTGAGTGCAGTGAAAAGGTAAGACTCAAATTTACCAAGAAATATGCTCTTCTCCATGTTTCATTAGGCCATCCTTGGTTAGACTCGCATTTCACAGATATAGAAGGCTATTTATTTTTCTACTGGTTGTCCTATGTGCTCTGAATATATTAATTACTTTTTTCTTTTCATCACATTTCTTGTAAGATTTTTAATTTGTTAAAAATTGGTCAACAGTGTATATTATTGCCGTGTTCCTCTTCAAAGGAGAGTTCTCTAAAGACCAAGCATATTCGTTGAGGAAAACAGTAAGTCGCAGATACAAAGCTGACATTCTCTTTCTGTTCTATACTCTATATTATGATGCATGGCAGGCACTGTGGAAACCTCTCCTAAGGTGGGGGCATTAAGCAAGGCAATGCTTTGTAGGTAGTGGGATGAATTACGGGACCAATGTTACAGCGGAACAAATGCAGAGACACAATAGCAGGTTTTAAAACAAAAAAAAGAGAATGGACAGACAGTTTCTGTCTGTTTTGCCTGTCTGCATTGTTCCATTACAGAAGAGACAGAAAACAAAAATGTTTGGCTCTCTTTCCTTTACATTTGTTTAAAAAAAAAATATTTGATATGTTTAAGAATATTTTTTGACCTGAAATTACAAAACTTATCTTTCAACTTGGAACAGATAACTCAAAATAGCTGCTTTTGGCAGCGCTTCAAAAAATAAGGTTGAAAGTTCCATATACAAGTTAGTAAAGGGATTTCAAGTTAGCAGCTGTTTCCAATGTCAAGAACAAACCTTCATGCTAATACAATGCAACGGTTTTACTCATTATGAAGAATTAACGCTTGAATGGTTTTCAAGAAGTTTTCCATTAGTGGTTAATTAGATGGATCACATCAATTAGCTTCAATAGACACAGATTACATCAAGTGAAAGTAAAAAATAAAAGGGATTTACAGAAGCATTTACCAAGTCTGAGTCATTAGAGCATTTTCATAAATATGGATAACATTTATAAAGTTACTAATATCTTAATTATCACGATATACTTTGATTCTATGATTGAAGCATAAAAGAGGCAGAACATAGAAATGATAACTTCAGACAGGCTTTGCTGTTATAGTAACAGTAATGGACCAAAGATTATTCCTTTGTGAGTAATTGCTGCCACGCTTCAAAACAACGGGTTGGTTAGCATAGAATCTGACACCATGAGTCCAATAAATCCGCAGAATATTCAAGTATAGAGCCAGAGCCATGGGGAAACAACCCACTCACCGCTCTAGGCTGTTCTCACACAATGGACAGTGTATTGTTAAGGGTATGAAAGATATGCCCTGCATTGTGATATAAAAACAGTCACATGATTCACACTGGGAACTTGAAATTATTTTTTGCTTTGGGGACTGCAGATGAAAAGGAAACATCTCAGTGAAAGTTTCTGTAGATTTAGCTCCTCTTTGATTATTTTGAAGATTACCAAGGCTGACTGTCTGCAGCACACACCGCAGATATCATTGACTATTGTAGTTAGAAGACCTACCCAAGGACAAATTTCCTCCTCCCCGTAGAGTGTAAAATGGAAATAGCTTTAAACTGTTTTCAATTCAACATGGTGCAAGTGCCCCCGCTGGACCCGGAGTTGGAGTGCTGACGGCAGAAAGACTGCATGATTAGGCAGGGCATCTGATAGAAGGTCACGATCGGTGGAAGGCCAGAGACAAACACAGATGCTATCAGTATCAGCCTGGAGAGCAGCGATAGTCGGCCAAGACTGTGATTTACGGAGTGACAATACCGTCAGTCCTCCCGTGCGCCTGCCGTCCCACAGGAGCATATCCAGCAGCTAATCGATGATGATGTAAACCACATTTCAAGCCACTCAGTTCAACTTTACAGTTATGATAGTGTGAATTTAACTTTGGAAATTGACTAAGAGCTATTATATCTGTATCAAAAAAACATTTACAATGTTGATATAATTGTTTATTGGTTATGCAATAAAGCGTTGCTTCACGGTTTTCGTAACGGCAGTATGACGTGAATTCGCTTGCGTTGAGTGGAACTCTTTTGGTATGGAGCGCCTTTTTGGCCCGCTCAACACGGATGACACCGGCAACGCCACCCGGGGAATTTCACCCGAGAATAGGATTTTACTATAGTTAAGTCACCAAAATACAGAATGCACACAGGTTCGATATTTATGCATGAAGCCAGAGACGTAGTTCCGTTACAACTATAATTTTATTTAAAATAATTACTAAAACATCAAATATAAAATACCAGACCTACTAAATATGGGAAGTAAGTGCTGAGGCCTTACCGGTGGATGGACAGGGTCAATGGGGTGTGGGGTCTTACGGAAGGATCACCCCAATCACACGTGAAGCACACAAACACACACACTGCGGCGAACAAAACTCAAACCAAACGGGGGAAAACACAGCACACGGGAGAGAGACACCACCATCTGGGGACACTGACACCACCACCTTCGGCACTCAGCAACTATGGGCGAAGAACATCCAATCATTGGGAGGGAAAATAAATCAATAAACCAAAAATAAATGAAAACAACTTCAATCCCAGGCAAATCTAGGCAGCAAAGGTGTCTTAATGGCTGCCTAGAGCCTACCAACCAAAATTAACAGATAATTGAATTTCAACAAAAATGTGTCTTTTTATCAGAACTTAAACAAAACAAATATAAACCAAAATCACTTAAATCATAATTCAAAAAAAATAAACCCATAAACATAAACCCCAATCTCCATACACATAGTAGCAAGCACAGGCAACCCAAAAAAAGGCGAACTATCATCCGGGTCACAATCAGACAGCCCTGTCAGACACATTGAGCAACAGATCCGGGCGCTGTGAGGTAGAGACGTTCAACGCCTGGAGTAAGATCGTGTAGCTACAACCCGTTGAACGTAGTTGAAACCAAAGTCAGCGGAGACAAAACAGCAGCGTGGCAGGGAAGGGAGAGGCTGGTGCAGATACCAGCGCACGCGAAGCCATTTTACAACCCTAGCGTGCACAAACAAACCAAATTCAATGACTGTTTAGGATTCAAGAAAATACATGCGATGCCACTGGTATACATACATATATACCCGTCAGGGAGCTTCGCACCAATACACTGGCAGTGCCGATAGTACAGCTACACAGAGCCTGCAATAAAACGGCCGATTACTTAACCACTCATTCATTAAAATGAAAATATAGGATTTTACTAAAAACAATGTCTTTGAACGGAGTTTCTGTAAAATTAGCAATAAAGAAATCTAACAATCCATGATGACCTATTTCCTATTTGAATATTCTATCTTTACCATCCTTCCTAAGCTACACTTCATCATAAATACCAATTGAAGGCAAGAGGCTGAATAAAATCACCGATGCCTTTAACACAAGGCATGTAGCTAGTGTAATGGGAGTATGTGATGGCATAGCTAGTTTGCTGATTCCTGATTGTGTCCAACTGTTCCCACACTTCCCTCATGTGTACTTATAGTCTGCGTCTCCCCTTGTCCTGTGCCAGTGTGTCACGTCCTTTCGTCTTGCACACACACACACACCTCACATTAGTATCAAGTCCAAGGCACAGTTTTGTCTGTCTGTCCATCCCGAACCTTGTTGTAGATTCCTGAGTTGGCCTTAAGCCTTTCATTACTCCACAGCTCTTTGAATTATTTCAGAGCCTTTTTGATTGATTGTTTGCTCATTTCCTCGGTAAGAGAGATTTTGGTTTTGCTGTTTGCATTTTTGACTATTCAGCTCTTCGAGTTAATTCAGAGCCTTTTCTGATTTCCTTGTAGTTTAATACCTCCTACGATAAGAGATTTTTGGTTTGGCTTTTGCCGCGTTGACTTTGCAGCTCTTGGAGTTAAATCAGAGAATTTTCTGTTCTACTTTGTTATTTTCTCCTTTCCTCGCTAAGAGGTTTTTGTTTGCTTCCTGTCATTTTAGTATTGCCCAGCTCTATTAGTTTATCCAGAGCATTTCCCCCATTCATCCCTCTTCGGATGAGTTTTTGTTTCCAGGGATTTCCCTGTGTATTTTTGTTGGGAAATGAAAGATTGTCAGCTGAACCTCTACTCTGCGGCCGAGTCCTCCTCAAGAGCTCCCTCCGTGACGGTTGCATTATGATGAAGTACATTGATTTTTCAAATGAAAGGAAAATTAGCTGTCATTTGAACAATTCTATATAATCATGATATATACCTTTATGGATGAAATTAAATTACTTCTTTGAACAACACAACATTTGCATTTAAATTTTGAGTTGTAACACTGTCTTGTTATGTTCAACACAACAACCTTACTTAAAGAGAAACATCTGCGTTTTAGAGCCTTTCCACTAATTACAATAATTTATTCAATACTCAAGACTCTCCAAAAAACAAGTGAGCCACTTTCCTGCTTTAACTGGAGAGCTTGTTTTATGTATTCATTGTCTGATTCGCATTTGCTTTTCACTACTTAAAGTTTCCCATTGAGCATGTAAATCAATTAAATGCAGTATGTCTCTGACAGCCTGTCTACTCACACATCTATCCATTTGAATTTTGTTACCCTGCTCATCCGTCCTTGTGTATAATGACATGCAAATGAAAGGCAGCCTCTATTGTCTGCTTTTTGGCATTTCTGTATTCATGGAATGCTTCCGTTTGAGAACTTAAATTGTGTGTCAACATATCTGGCTTCCCATCTTCCCTAAAGCGTTTTTCTCAATGCCAAGCAGGTTTTAGCCCCTGCTGACCGGTGTAGTTTTTCAGGAAGGCACTGTTAGCCTCGGGAGAAACTAACAGAACTTCTCTCTAGCTCGGTCGTTAATAGTAAAATGGGCCCCGTAGGTGTGCCTTGTGTCCTCCAAGCTCTACACAATATCTCAATACCCACAGCAGTGGATTCGCTGAATCAACGGAGACGAGTAGACTGAAATCCCTCTCAGGCATGTTAATCATTAAAAAAAACAAAGTAAAAGAAATATATAAAAAAAAACTAGTTCTCTGAAGTGTGTATTTGAACCAATATCTAAGTTGTGTCAAGATGAAATAGTATATATTCTTTTTATCATTATTCTCTTTGCTACAGTTCCTGCCAGCAGCAGAAGTCAATACAAAAACAAATGACTTAACACTAGTCATGTGAGATATCACCGCGCAGTTCATAAAGTAATTTAACTCACTTGTCGAGCCCCTGTGGCTTGATTAAAATCAGTTCAATGTTGTCTTTGGCTGTTGGGGGGAATAAAATGGACGATGCTCCAAAAAGGTACGAGAGTGTAAAATTACTGCCCGCCTCACCAGGAAGGACAGCCACTCGCTTTGGGCAAGGACGCCCAAAGGCAGAGCAGCGGCACACGGGGCATCCGCTCTTCCCATTTCTCGACCCCCACGTGTAATCGACAGCGACAGGCGGTGACTGACGGCCTCAGCTCCAGAGTCTGAAGACTCAGGTGGACAATGATTTCTCAATCATCTCTGTGGCTGGAACAGATCAGCGTCCTCGCTGCATGGAGATCAAATTTTAGTTGTGCAAGTTGGGGCAGAGTCCCTTCAATGGGGACCGTGTCAGTTAAAAACCCACGTTTACGTTGTTTGTTTTTTCGGGAGATGGCAGGTTATTTGGGAGACGGGTGACAGTTGCGTTGGGATGATACGTTTTCCATAAAATGGGGGTCAACATACAATCATCCCCAATAGAGAGCCATCTTTCTTCATATATCCTATGCGAAGGAAGGCAAAACCAGTTAGAGAGAGATAAATTAAATCTGAAAGAAGCTAGAGAAAAATATCAATGTCCCACTTCTCAACAGGCTGTGGATGTGACGCTGTGAACATAGCGCTGCTATAAATATGCCTCTTCCACAATAGTTATAATTTATTAGGGACCAAATCATTCTGCATTAGAAAAAATAAAGATTTGAAAAATAAAACCACCCGCCAACACTCTTAATTATAGTTTGTGAACATTTTCCTATGGTTTCACTTGAAGTTAGGTTATTGGTACTATATTGTGAATACTAGCTCTAACAAGTTCTAAAAATGTAATATGACATGAGAATTATTTTATATTTTCCAAACCCTTTGTAGCTGTGATGTAACATTTAACTATGGTACCATGCTATATCACTGCTGGGTCTGGTGATTTTTAGTGTTGTTAAAGCCTCTCAGCCTGCTGGGGTCAGTGCAAAATGTCTCCCTCCGTCCATAATCCAACATCTTAATATTTCTATAAACAGTTCCCCTTCTTTACATTGCAACCTTACAATGTGCATCTGTTTGGTCGACCATGCATTCAGACACACTGAAAGGGTCTACTGCAGGTGTATTCCCCTTTACGGACTACAAATTCTATCTACCCACAGAAACGAGAAGTCTGATATTGCCATGGTGTACCTTTGGAAAAAGATTCCGACATCATTCCCTCTGGCCGTGGTAAAGTCAATCTACATTTTTCTTCAGAATTTGACTACATTTCTTGGACAAAAGCTCAAACAGTTTGAGCTATTCTTAAGCTGACCGAATGGACATATTGTATCCAGCATTGTTATGACTGAATTCTCTTTAAATCTAAAAGCCTGATCCACACAAAATACATTTTCACCATCGATCAAAATAATTAGCATGCAGGTAAGCAATACAGGTATATATTTCTGTGCAGTTAAGAGAAACAAGATGAGCACTGATTGTCAACAATATTTTAGTTTTCCTGACAAGAGGCTCTGTTGAAGTTCCTTGCCACTCGTCTACCACGGTGTAGTCTGCCTAGCAACCCTGATATTGTTAACACCTCTACATAATAAATGAATGGCACACATGGAGAAAGAAGAAAAACGTCCACACAGATGCAACAGACTCATCATTTCAGAAGCATTAAGCAATACGAGATTCAATTTCATCTTGCCTGCCAGACCGTGTCCCTCTCGTCTGTCACTTCTGCCATTTACCAACAGTTGCTGAGCCAAAAGGACGCCATCGTGAATTTCCCATTACAGCGTTCTCCTGTTCCTATCACACAGTGGACATGGCGGCGTGGCTAAATCTGCAGACCTGACGCTCATCATTGTCCTTTGGACAGAAAGCTACTGCCCAGCCCGTTGCAGGAAATGACCATAATACCAGTCAACATTGTCCACATAATTTGAATAGCAATGACAAACACCATGGAGAAAACTACAAAAATAATTTGATGATGCTAAATACCTTGTCGAAGTAGTCAGAGTATAGGTAAAGGGGTCGGCAAACCCTGATTTTTTCCATGTAAGGACATGAGGTAATCTGGACAATTACACTGATACTTTGTTATGTAGAGACAACAAAGCTTTGCAATAAAGCAATTGAATGAGGAGAAACCTCGGAACTTTTAACAATGATTTATTAACACTAGCCAAAGTATAGTAAACGTGCAAAGTTCGTTGGGGCTTGGACTCCATCCAGCCGTCTGATAGACCAGGGGTCGGGATCCCAAGATCAGATGAGGCATATCCCCCCCTTTGGGAGTCCAGACACTGGAGGTGGTTGTGATGGTAGAGAATAAGTTGACAGATTCCCCTGCTGAGTGGAGGTGTCAGTGGGGTGGTGGCGGGTTGCGTCTGGTGCTTCCTGAAATGACAACTGACAGTAACAGAGATGAGTACAGCTTTTAACTTTGACAGCCCTGCCACGATTGGTTTACTAAACCGTGCCTCCGCCCCAATCAGCTTATGGCATGCCCACACAGACAGCTGGGCCGTAGCTTCTCAGTCTTCCTGACTAAATTTACGCCTAAGCTTCTTTTACGTTAATGTGCAGTTAATTTAGTTTGTCGCACAAAAACAGTCAGATAAAAATTGTGAAGTATTTGCAGAAGCTTAAAAAGGGTTTTGTCCATTAACTAAATACTCATCCATGGATTGAGCAATCCCACAAAAAGAAAATATTACTGAAGCTATTGAATACGGACTCCGTATCGCTGCACACTGTAGCTTGGGATTTGAGCTAATGTCCAGAAAAAAAGGAAAAAATAAATTGCTGTATAAAAGGTCTAAAAAAATAATCAGAATCTTATGTGAGTCCAACTGCATTATTTATTTTTCACACAGCCTGTCCGAATATATCATAGTGAAATGATTAAATAAGAGGTATAAAAGGATATTGAAATATATTGGATATTTTTTTTATGTGGAGGCCGCAGTGTTGGAAACAATAGGAAACAATTTCAATAATAAGCCCACTATCCTGTGTTATAACAATGTTTTTTGTCAAAGTTACAATTATTCAACATGATATTGATTATTTATACAAGAAAAGTATGCACCCTTTTGATGTAATTACGCAGTGCCTGTTCTCCGTGGTATGATATTCCATTCCTAAAAGTGTTGAAGCTATTCACTAAAAAACGATTTTGTTATATTTTCTGAAATTCTCTTTACATCTTGAAAGTAATCAAAGTAATCACTACCTACTTTTTCCACTCTGAGGCTGTTTTTTGCCCTCTGCTCCGAAGATGGCATACCATGATAAAAAAGTGTAAGTTGATATAGTACTGAAAACTACTAGAGGAGGCCTTTGTAAAGGGCATGTATGAATCATATGCTGGATGCTTGTTTTTACTCTGGTTTTGGCAAGGATTGTCTGAGAGAAATGATACTTATAACAGCCTCTCCAGGGTTGTCTTGGCTAGCTTTTCAGCATGCCATTTCCTTTGTTAGCTCCTTCCTTTGCTGAGGTAATGTTACACTGCCGTGTGCACATTTTCATGAATAATTTGCATATCATATTTTATAACTCGTTGGAGTTGTGTTCGGTGAATTCAATGGATTAGTGCAGATTGTTGACAAGACTGAACGGTGTGAAGCATTTATACATTTGTTCGTGTTAAGTACACATTATTTCTGTTGGAATTTGGTTCTGGCACCAGAGATGGGGGATAAAGGGTACAACGGGAATCAGAAAAATAGAGTATGTGGTCTTCAGAGGACTGTATTATTACTTTATTTGCGTTTCTGCCCATGCACCTGCTCTCTGCCTCTGCAACCAATGCTGGTGACCGGATCATTCCACATTCATAAATGCTAGCTCAACTGCAAACTGTATTTATTGTGATATATCAACACATTACCCATCACTCCAAGTGAGCGCTGCTCCGTGGAGTGACATAGTTATCAAAAAGTGGCCGGTGCTATGTACCAATTTAAGAGTGTTTCTCACGGCGAGTCTATGGCATGCCATTACTCATACAGTGCAATCCCTAGTGGACTGATTAGGAATGGGAGCTACTTTTATAATTCTCACACTAGCAAATGTATTCAGCGTCAGTGCTGAATGCTGGAAAAGTCCACTTAACCACTTCTGAAATAGACACTGGCCGGATCTCCTCCTGCTGTTAGTGATTGACAGCCAGGCAGGAGAAACGCTCCGAGGTGCACTAATGTATTGATCAACAATGACCAAGATACACACTTTGTCGTGGGTGTATATGGGATATTTTCATATGATACATATTAAACAAAGGCAATAAAATTTTCTGATGTAAGCATGTCTATAGTGAAGGAAAAGCTTGTATTCAAAATGTTGGTTTGTATGGGTTCAAACTCTTGTTTCAGTCTCATGAGCCTTGCCTACTATTTCACTGCATTTGATCTTCAAACAACCCAAGGGTGCTATAACTTTTAAAAAGTTCATAACTGATCTTTTTTGCAGCCATCCAAAGCAGAAACTGCTTAGTTTGCTTTTGGGGGCTGTCCTTGGTACTGAAATGTAATCCTGTCAACCAGAATCCCTTCTGATTTACAGCACACGCACTATCACAGCATCCCAACCTGCACTGTTATTCTTTATGTGAATATGTATTTGATCTGCACCCTGTAGTGTTGTACTATATCAATGTTTCACTTCAAAAGCCTTTGCTGTTGTATTAGTTTCTGCCAGAGAAGGAGGCCTTACTCTGATCCTTTAGGAACAGATAAAAAATGACTGTACAAAGCAACACATGAATGATCACATGTACATCTAGTTTGAGTCTATGGCTTTGGTTTGATGGAGTTAGTGAAACAGAACAACACAGCTACACAAAGCCAAGATGTAAAGTGGTGAGCCCAGCAGGAAATAACTTGAAAAGTATTAACTATTCTTTAAAAATCCATTTGTTACTGAATGTATTGTTGTACACGTGCCTATTGGCCGACGTTTGCTTCTACTAGGGTCTGATTTCAGGTTTGCTGGATAGCTTCCAAATAGAAGCTTATAGTTCTGCTTCTGGACTGAGAATCCTCTATGACTACATGTTGTAACATCAGTTACTGATACAGCAGAGAAGTACAGGCCAATCGGGGGGATTGTGGGTTTCATTTGGAATTAATTCCTGAACTGAAGCTGAACTGATGTCAGTGTATTGAGATAAGGCCATCTAAGAAGTGTACAAACTTAACCCTTACAAAACCAAGTGCCCAAAAACTTTGGTTTTGAAGTCTTGAGTTGGACATTTTGGATGTAGCCACTTTAAAAAAAATGTTGCCATCTTATTTTTTTGCCACTTAAAGTGACACTAGAGGATGGAATTAAGTACAGTCGAGATGGTTATTTAGTTGAAATTGTGGTGAACTGCTGGAGGCACTGAAAGCAGCTGAACATGGAAAAAAAGCATCAGCATATCTTCCTGAATCTCGTGATTTAGTTTATATTTCGTTCAGACAAATCATGCCGAACCTGCAGTACAGAACCCGCCAAGCCATTAAAATGAAAAAATCATGAATATGTCATGGCACACATCCACATCATAAACGCAGTTATGCATGCTTCCCCTTTTTCCCAGTGGAGTAAAACATATTCCATCCAAATTAGTCCAGTAATTTTACAAAGTTGGAGAAAAGTTCAATAATTTAATAAAAAACAGCATGAACAAATCAAGCTAACAAAGAGGCAACACCAATAGCGGCCTCTTTCATTGCTCATGTCTTTGGGATGTTGTACTTTCAGTATTTTAAACCGAACTGACATTATTAACACGTGCCACAAAAATTGCAGCAACATGGCAGATTGAAATACCGTCCGTGTTCATATTACAATTACAAGAAAGTGCAAGTAAAGATGAGGGTCAGCAGTTTGACCTGCCAGAGCATTGGCTAAGAGAAAAGAGAACAAGCACTGATATCTTGAGAATAGACAGATCCAGCAAATATTGAGCATGAAATGATAGCGCTCCTTGTCTGAACTAATTTCCAGAGAGAAAAGCTGTCCTCAGAGTGCAGGAGCATTCAACCGACAGCAGATATCACCTGTGAAAAAGACGAACACTCAATTGCTCTGGCAGCACTTATTTTACAGATGCCATTATACTGTTAAATTTATTTTAGAGTTGTTTTCCTAAAGTATTTCTATACTAGATTTTTATTCCTTTTAAAATAGGCCAAATAGATCTTTCCTATCTCAGCATTATAAAACTGACAGCATGATCATTATGAGCTCAATATTTTTCCTATATTGTTTTTTGGATACAGAACTTTGTAAGTTACTCAGTAACCTAACCCTTAAATACTGGTTCTCTCTGCTTTGGTCACATTACATTAAGGATATGTTAACGTGAAGGAAGTTCAAGTGGACGCAGGGAAGGCGATGCAACGCCCATATGGACAAATTATGAGCCGTGATATGTTAAATTAAAACCAGAACGAATCCAGTAGGAGTCTTTTCTGTGTACCATTGAATATTAATTAAAGTAATTAACTGAGGTAAATTGCAATTTAGAATGTAATTGGTAGCGAGATGACATTTGAAGTTCAAACAGGACCGAAATGCAGTCACCTCTAACCATATGCTAATGGATTTTTACTAATCTTTACCCTAGCTTTTAAATGGATTGGATTTTACTGTCCATTTAGTTTTGACCAAACAACCTCTGGGTCGGGAGTGAATGTGTAAGTGAATGAAAAAAAAAGGATGCGTTGGCTGTTGAAACCTTTAAGAGCAGGAGAAGTGTGTGTACAGAGATTAATGGAATATGCAGCAGTGAGCAGCAGGTACTAGTGGGCGAAGTCGAATGAGGGGAAACCTCAGTATAGGGTACAAATGCACTTGGCTGAAGGCTGTGTGGTTACCCAACAGGGATACGCTTTGTACTCTTCCATGATTGAAGTAAGTAAACATGATATTGATCTGTTGTACTGTGAAACCAAAATGTCTGCCTCTGGTCCAAAGATTTTAAGGGCTAAAGAAAGGAGCTGATTTTCTGTTCTTTCGATCTAAAAAGTGGTAATAGAATGAAACTGCATATTGGATAAAATGCTTGCTATAAAATTCATTACATTTAGGTCCTTTTTGAAATGTATTCCCTTCATCCACATGTAAATTGTGCCAAAAAAACATCATTATTGAATGTTTTTTTTATAACAGTATCATTTCAGAAAAAGGAAAAAGATTTAATGGGAAAAGACAAATCGGCATGTGATGTTTTATTAAACAGATGATTGTTAACACTGAGCTCGTCTGACTTCCTGATTATGACTAAATGACCTGACTGAGCTGCACTGTGATGTGTTTCAAAACAAGTGAGTCATTGAGGTCATCAATTCAACACCACGTACCGCTGCTGCAATAACAGCAACCAGCAGAAGCCTCAAGAGTGCGTATGTGCATCACTGCTCTATTCTATCGCACCTATTTTAGTTGGAGAAGTCAGCTAAAGACACACACACACAACAGCCTCATCACAAAGCGTTGTATGATTTGATGTGAATCCTTTGATGCTCGTATCACAAAGAGTAAGTCATATGCACAGCGATGCATGTCAGATGCTAAAGGTGTGTGTTTACCTTGCTTTAGCCCGCAATCGTAACACAAACAGCAACTGGTTGGAGGATAAGTGAAGCCACCCACTGTCACATACGGGTGCGGGTCGAATGCAGGCAGGGAGGACTCAAATCCAGGGTTTCCAACAAAAAAATTACTCTTTAATATTCTCAAAAAAGAACCAACATAGTACACCAACCTGAAACACGCTACAGGATACAATGACACGACAGAGGACAACAGGCACACAGGGCTTAAATACACTAGGGAGGTGCAGGTGATTGGACACAGGTGGAAACAATCAGGCAATCACAGGACAAGGCAGGAAGTGAAGCCAACCCAGGGACACAAGAGACATGAAACTACAAAATAAAACAGGAAGAAGAACCGTGGCACCAACCATTGAAATATAATATAAAAAATAGCATGCAAAGAAAAAAATACAACACAAGCTCACACAATAATGCTCTTAAAAATTCCCTGAATTTATATGTTGAGCCAGAGATATTTCTATAACAAGGGTCTTCTTTTTTTTGCCAATTATTACATTTTTTTTGTTTATATTGCTAATTATAGTTCTGGACTATGATTTTTAGGTTATTGACAAATGTATAATTAACACTTACAACTACACTATATTGTTTCAACAACAATATATCCAATGTTTAGTTCTTGTGAATGCATAATAAAGGGAAAGCTTTTTTGTTGACAATTACCTTCTCTATGTTCACAAAAAATGTCAGAGCAGCTACTCTTGCACCAAAGACACTGCTATTTTACTTGTAAGGAGCAGGGGAACCAAAAATCTTCTGGAAATTAGCCGTATTCCTACACGACACAAGGACAATGTTGTATAGTGTGCTTTAACTGTTTCGTATCTTTAGGGTTGTGACATGTAAGGAAAACACAACAATTCTGGAATTACAGCACGTTCCTGAAAAGTTAATTTCCTCATTCTTCAAAAACTTTGTTGACCCCATTTAAACTGTCAAACTGACCACCTGGTTCAGAAATTAGTCCAATTAATAAAATGCATTTAGTGAACATATACTGTACATGTACAGTTATAATTCTGAAACTATGTAATCAATAAAGGACTGAGAATATTTTAAATCCACTGTAATTTTTTGAAATTGTAATCAATAGAATAATACCAATGTACAGCTATGATTTTATTCAAAGTAATGTAATCAATGAAAATGAATGTATGTAATACCACTCCTTTTATTGACTGAGAGATATTCGTAATCCGAGTTACAGTGAACGCACCATACAGTGTAAAACCTCATTGCACTACCATATTCTGTAAAAACTAGTCTACTAACGTCAATTTGAATGTGACATTCCTAGGGGGCGTGGACATTGCCTTTCACATCTTTACTGACCTGTATGAAAACCTGTAGGTACACATTGTTCTAGATGGTTGGGGGCAACAAGAGACAGTCACTATGTGGTGCTCATTGAACTACTCTGTGACCTGTGGATTGCAGAAACCTAGAAGCTAAGATGTTCTTTTTAGCACAACACCTTTTCCTTTAATAAATACTGGATTTTAACTTCTTAATCAAAGATGGATAATCCTTCATCAATCTAGAGTTTCTTCATTTTTGAACACAACACCAGGCATACATTTGTTTTACTATGTATAAAGAAAATTAAATGCACCTAATAACTTTGTCCATTGGTGTATTTGAACAATGTGAAAAAGTTAACACTAAGTTGTCATACCTAAAACACTAAACTAAAGGAACTTTTTTTTCTGAAAATACACTTGAATCAGTACAAGCTTTCGAACTAGAATCACATAAATCTGCTGTGATTTTATTAGAAACCCACCTTTTGTATCCTTTTAATCAGCAGCCGCCTGAACCAATCTGCCAGCATTCTTTTGCCACTCATCTGTGGCTCCGACTAAACACAGATCTGCACACAATAGCTGTCTGAAATAGCGCCATTAATCTCAATCACGCTCTGCTGAAATAACAAAGACACAGAAAAGTCACAGTGAGTTGACCGGATGGAGAAGTACCAAATATCTGAATTTAAGTCTTTCAGAGGATAGAGTCAGACTACAGCGCTGAGATGGAGAGAGCCAAACCAGGCAGCAAATGATGCTTAGCCTTCACCTGTTCTTGATTACGTGTTCAGTGTTAAGTTGAATTCTAAATGTGTGAGGTAGCTCCAAGGAGCGAAAATCACTCTGCAGTTGTTGATTATTCATTAAGCACATTTCAAGGATTCTCAAGGAACCTCACAGGTAGAAATAACACCTTTGAAACCCTCAGTGGGCATTGTAAAGGTGTACTGGCAGCAAGAGCAGGCCACACCAAGGTCTAAATATATTCTCTTTTTTATACGTATAAGATTAACGACCACTCAAAGCCACAATTGAGCGTGCAGTACATGCGTTTATCAAGAAAGTCTCAGATTCAGCTGCAATCTAAAACACTTTTGAAAGTTTGCTCCTGATAATGCCCAAAGTGCTTCAAAGTCTTTATTCTCAAAGGAGAATTTGACTAAAAAACAAATTGCCGAAATTACTTCTGATCATTATAATGTTTTTAATCTATTCGAAACTATTGTGTGTGTGTGTGTGTGTGTGTGTGTGTGTGTGTGTGTGTGTTCATAAGTGTGCTGCAACGTTTTTTAGGGAGTTCACTCCTGAGATTAGAGAGAACAAAACAAAAAAGCTTGAAAGTATTTCTTCTTTTAATAAGAGGAAAATACATGATATGAATCCTAAAAGAAGGGGGTCGATTGTCTGAAACCAATTTCTCTCCGCAGGCCCCTAAGCCGAGTAGCTTTCCCCATACAGCCTGATCTTAGTTGTTTTGGACGGCTTGGATTTGGTCATCTCCCACTGTTCTGAGCACTGATTTGTATCAGCGTTTCCTTGAACAGCATTTACAACTATACATCTTTGTGTTGCTCGCTTGGACAGTTATTTTTGACTGATGCACATCGAGAAAACGTCTTTCAAAAGTGTGTTTTATATAAATATAATTATATCTAGCTATATTGAAAGTTAATCTTCCAGTTGTCTGTTTTGAAAATAAACCAGGAAATGCAGTTAGCTTTTTTTCATCACAACAAGACATTAAAATCAACACATCCCATAGCACTCACATTAAACTATTATTGATGGATTAATCACAACCATTTTCATTACTAACTATCTTAACGGAATTAAATAGATTTCCGTGATGAATGAAAGGAGAAATATGTGTATAGTTCTGCACTACAAGTCCGTCTCAAGAGCTTTATAGCAAAGTAAGCCATAACGATCCTCTGTGCTGTGCTTGCATTGCCCCTCTGTCACATGAATGACGGGGATTATTCACAGTCCCTTAGAAACAGACTATTAAGGACTCATTGACCTCTTCTAGACTGATAGCAACACCAGAGACCACCTTGTGTGGGCCAGGGAGATGGGAAGGGGGGTGGGGGGGTCAAATTAGATCAGTGTGAGGTCAGCTCTGCCACAGGGACCTGGACAGGTCCTCTGAGTAATTGGGTGAGAGAGGAAGCCTAACTGCCTCCGAGGTTAGCCTCCATCCCTGAATGCCCCCACATTTCAAAACTCACTCTAGCCACATAACAGGGGCAGCAAGTGTGCTTTTAAACGCTCCGTGGCCCAATATGTCCTTAACATATCTGGAGGGAGTTGATAGAGTTGTTGATGTATACCAATGACGGTCATTACCTTACAAGGTGCTGACCTTCTTCTAGACTAGTACGTCTATTGGGCATTGAAAATGGTTTTACCAATGCGCAATGCGGGATTCTCCAGGGCCTCCATATAGCTCACATATTTACATTTAACATTTACATGTATGCTTTAAAATTGCTTGAACCATAGACTTGTAGCCGACAAATGAAGGCACAATGAAGGAACCTTTTTTTGTCAACCCACGACTTTGCATCTGAGTGACGATTGTGGTAAGCAGATATTTCACTAGATCTATCTTTTGAGGCTGACATTGCTTCTCAAACCGTGACGCATATGACTTTAGTTGTATTATTATTATTATATACTCAGATGGATTGTAAAGACTATGTTTGCCCTCTGAGATTTCTTACAGTGGAACCATGTTAGGTTGACATTTGTGTTGATGATGATTTAACAACTTGGTGGGAATTTTTGCTCTCGGTTCATTATGTCTCTTTTTTATTAATATTCCTCATTACTTTCAGCAGTAAGCAGCAATCTTTTCCACAGCTTTTCCAACATCTCTGACTTATTTGGGATACCAGAGACTAGTGACACAACTTATTGTTTTGTTATGCACCTTCAACACCCCTAAACACACACACACACACACAATAGCACACCCAACACTACTGACTACCACACCCTATAGTATTTTTTGTTCTCTCAATTTCTACAATATCGTTCAAACTAATTCCACCCTATGGTTCCAGTTTTCTTCATTGTGTGGTATTTCTCTGCTGACGTTCTGTAGTTATTTGTAAAACCATCTAATACTTGCCCAGAGTTAAGCATATTCATCTAGAAAGGTATACCTAGCTTGAAGTGTTACAATAGCCATATCCATGTGTCCATCCAGGCACATAGATTGATACAAATGTTATGAAAAAACATATATGATATAAATTCTTATATTTTTATAATTTCAATTCAATTAATGTTAAATGCATTGGTATTCTTCTGGGTAAACATGTGATGCTTTGAGTGTGCCGGTCAGTCACTTTTTCCCCCCAGTTCATCCCTGGTTGTGGTAACAAGTAAATAACTTGTTATTCTGTTTAGTTTAGCTTGCCGGGTGAAATATCTTTTACAACTGTTGTTTTCACCATAGGATTATTGGTTGCTGTAGGACATGTGCTCCTAAACTGAGCACAATTAACCTGAAGTCACACATTCAGTGCGAAAGTTGACCTAATGAAGGACTGATGGAGTCATTAGTATGCGGAGACCTCAGAGCAGATGATAATCTGCTGTCCATCTCCGCCAGGCGGCTGAAGGGAGCAAGGAATAAGCAGCACTTCTTTGTTGAACATTCTGCTGAGCCTTTCAGGATGCTCTTAAACGCTTAAAGGAGCTCATCCTAAATTTCCCCAGTTCAGCAATGCAGAGTGTGCTTCTCAGATGCCCAAGCCAAGATATTTGTCAAATTTATTTGACCTGTTTGGATGTGAGCTTCATCAGTGTGGGCTGGCCAAGGGGCTGGAGAGTAAGCAGCTTATATAGAGATATTTATCTTACTTCTACTATATGGCCTATCAAAGGTAAAAATAATGGTTTTCTCTCTGCAATAGGGACTTGAAGCTGTTTCAAAAGATGTAATTAGAAAATTAGCTTTGGAAAAATAAAGAAAATTTCTTCTTTCAGATCTCTGTATATTTTTGAGGTAATCTCAACAGAGATGTGAACCAAAGGGCCTGAAATAATGCAAATAAATTTACATTTTACTGTCACAGGTGACTAAATGTTAACTTGCTGACTGGAGGCTGAAATGTCTTCTAATCCTTCTTCTGACAATATGATAGCATTGTCTGAAATATTTCCCATGAACATTTGAAAGAGCTAATGTGGCTAATTATATAGATCTGTTAAGATTTTCAAGTCAGTCACACTGGCAGACTGGGTTTCCCAGAAAAAAAACTTGCATCTTTAATTAATTTAATCTTAATTAATTCATCTAGCAATGGTAAAAAACAGGGTTTTATTTATATGAATTACATATATGTTCAGTCATGATAAATCGAGTTATTAATTCCTGACATTTTAAGAAGCTGCATTTGCATTGCTGTATGTTGAGCCCAGTCTTACTTTTAAGTTACCTTAGGACTTGTATTTGGAGAGAAACAAATCTTCATGGAGGTACCCTGTTTAAGACCTTGAAATGGTGCTAATGGTTGTGTTGGGTAGATAAGGATGACTTCCTACAGTCATATGAAGTGAGGAAAGTATAATACAGTTTACTTGCAGCTGAAAAAGACTAATTAAATCTGTACAAAAATTGGCAGCAGCCTGAGAGGATGAATCTGTTTCTTTGAGTTATCAATGTGAATTGATCTTCACATTTCTTCATTGGGCTTAAACATCAGCCAGGGTAAATCCAGTTACCTTCTGTAAATGGTTTGATTAAGTTATCCATGGAAAGCCACCCATAGTCTCATCTAAATGTTATATTCTTGTAAAACTCTCTCATCAAATAACAGCTGTGCTCAACAAATGCTACTACAAATCTAAAAATTCTAACCAAACGTGAAACATAATACATTTCCATTACATCTCAAATATATAAAAAATGTTTAGAATTGTCAAGGTTGGTGTGCTGGTGCAGACAGAAGGGAGGACTCAAGTGCAGGATTCAAAGATTTCCAAAATGTGCTCTTTAATTAGCACAAAACCAAACAGAAGCAAAAGGACGTGCACCAACAATGACTGACTAAGACAATGACGCGACCAGGGACAACAGGCACACGGGGCTTAAATACACAAGGGAGGTGCAGGTGATTGCCTGAGTGTTCCCACCTGTGTCCAATCACAGGACAGGACAGGACAGGAAGTGAAGCTCACCCAGAGGCACAAAAGACAAGAAAACTACAAAATAAGACAGGAAGAGGACCCAAACCGTGACAAGAATTCAGTTTTTACATTTGCATTGGGAATTTTTCCCAATAATACTGGGAGCCCTTAAACAAAATAGACAAAATCATATAAGGCTTAAATGTAACTTTTATTGGTCAATAATATCAGTTAGCTGTTTTATCAGCTTATTTTATAGTTGCTGTACAGACTCCTCAGTGTTTCATATGCCAAACTTTGCAGATTAATGCTAGAAAAATGGTAAAGAAAGAAAATGGGCGGAGAAAAGTAAATAGAATGAAAGAAAACTAGAAGAAGAAGAAAACTCCACACATTTTTAAATATATAATATTTGTATTTCTTCCTTTAGTTGAGAAACTATGCCTTGAAAACATTTCTACCACAATGGCAGCAAGGGGGCCTCATTATTTACACTGAGGATGTTAGTGATACTGCCTTACTCTCTGTTAACAGTCTACACATACACAGCATTATATTAAATGTCTTTAAAAGTAGACATATTTTTATTCCATCACTTCCACCCGAAGTCAGCCGACTGGTAAATATGCCTTTTGAATTTATTAGACATTGGCTCATGAAGAGAGTAATTATTTGGAGTCCTGTGCCTCCATCCGGTTAGCGTAAGAGTCAATTAGGGTGAACAACTGAATGTTAACTGGCTCATTAAATGGCAAGAAACAAAAGAAAATGTCACATTTCCATAGGGGTGCTGCCGCTATGCATAGAGAGCAGTTAGATAGTGCAGGGCAGTTTAATGTGACTGGGACAAACCACACAGAGATTTTTGACTTGTGTTCTGGATTTAACACTTTGCATCAACGTTAGCTAATCCTCAACACACAGTTTAATTGAGAACTAATAGTTAATAATAATAGTTAGTTAATAAAGTCTTTGTTTACCATATTGATGTTGATTTTTTTACAAACAAAATGTGAGTATGGCTCACTTTAAATGAAAAGAGAGGTATCAAACGAGTAGTCTTTGTACTGTTATTTATTCCTTCATTATCTTTACCATCACTGTTTTTCTGCAGCGTTAGCTAAAGTGCTTATCATCACGCGTTCCTCCGCCCGATAAGGGAAATTGGCCAATAAAAAAAATAAAACACCTGTTTTGAAATTAAGAAAGGAGAATGAAAAAAGTGAACAGCTGAAGATGATAAAAAGCTTAGGAGTAAGACAGCATCGTGCAAAGCAGAACATTAAACAGGGCTACGTGGATCAGACAATCTGCATCTGCAACAGTTTCAACATGGCATCATAAAAACACAGACATCACAGAAAACAAGTGAAACCAGAAGGGATATAACCTGACAAAGTGCAAGCGAACAAGAGAAGATGGGGCAGAGATATATGAAAAGGTGCATAGAGAAGGAAAGAAAAGCAAGTCACTGTTATTTGGGCGATGGTGGCGCACGGAGTTGTGTGATGTGCCGGAAGCCGCAAGGTTCGTGGTTCGAACCACAGCTGCCCCATGTGCCATGTCGAAGTGTCCCTAAGCAAGACACCTAACCCCTAATTGCTCCCCAGGCAAAATGTAACGCATGGGTTATAATGCAATGTAAGTCGCTTTGGATAAAAAGCGACAGCTAAATGACATTTAGTGTAATGTATTTTCTATTTTCAGGTTTTTAACACACACCTTGTGTAGACTGTAGTAAAAGGTATATTGTTGATGGAATGATGTAAAAATGGTAATCAACAGTTTTTATGAATAGATATAGTGGAAACCCTCTTATTTAACCATATTTTATATGTGACAAGGTGGGTTACAACACACAATTTGTCCCCATACAACACTAGTCTGTGTTGCATGGGGATGGAATGCTCACCAGGAGGCTAAAGCAACATCGTAGCCTCACACCAAGCATAGAGTCTGCATTAATAGGCATCACCTGTATGCCGGGTACGACCTATAGCTGGTTAATAGATGGTTCTAAAGGGAGAGGATATCCCAGAAGCCTCTCCGGTCCGGCATGTCCACATAAAAAATATAGAATTTCAAAAAAATTGAGCTTTCCAAACCTTTGCATCACAAAGAAAGCTGAATCGAGAGGCAAATCTCTCCATGTGCCGGTCCATCTTCGTTTCTTACCTCACCTATGGTCATGAAGGGTGGTCACGACCGACACAACTCAGGTCGCTGGTACAAGCGGCCAAAATGAATTTCCTAAGGAGGGTGGCTGGAGCCTCCCATAGAGATATGCTGAGAAGCTCTGCCATCGGTGATGAGCTTGGCCGCTAGGTGGCAAGGAGCCAGTTGAGGTGGTTTGGGCAATCTGGTAAGGAGGATGCCCTCTGCGCGCCTCCCTAGGGGGTGTTTTCCTGGCATGGCCAGCCGGGAAGAGTCAACAGGACCCAGGACTAGGTGGAGAGATTATATCTCCACACAGGCCAAAGAACGCTTTGGAATCCCTAGTCAGAGCTGATAGATATGGCCCGGGAAAGGGAAGTTTGGGGTCCCCGGCTGAGGGTGTTGCTCCTGTGACCCAACCCCTTTGAGTGGTTGAAGATAAATGAATGAATAATTGAGAGAGCGGATGCAACAAAATTGAAACCACTCATTTATAACCTTTTGTCTGGAAAACATCCAGTGATATGTGACGCGTTGATATCCGTAGGGAGAATAGATAGAGCTCAATGAAATAAACCGAGATCGGACACAGCCGGAAGGGAACAGCTGATAAAGAGCCTGAAAAATTTAGCAAGCATACTTTTCGGGACGTGACGAAAACACAAGGAGTAAGATGTCACTCTGGACAACAGAGGACATTTCAGAATGGCAAGGGAGGTGATACTCCAGTATCTCCAGCAGAAAGCTTGTAAGAGAGCATCCGATTGTCTTAAAAAAAACACAAAAAGACAGAAATTTAAAAAATACCCTTTAAAATATAACCGTGAAAATAAATGGACTCAGAATATCAAACCTCCCCAGCCACAAATAAGGAGTGGCTGGGGAGAATGTAACGTGAGGGCAGCAGAAATGTTCCATCCATCTCTGTATATTCACACAACTCCCTTGGAAGTGTTTTCCTATTGGCAAATGGGGCAGCACTTGTGTAATAAATCATGAGTAAAAGCTGTGGCCCCCCAACTCAGCTGACAATGATTCTCAACAATTGGATTTCTCTCACCCATACATATGTTATCCTGGCAGCACCACCGGGAGGAACAGCAGCTCAACCACTCGTAAGGTGCTGGTTAAAGCCAAAGCAAGGTACAATGAGTGCAACTTATTTTATTTCACGATGGTCACGATTTTTATCATAAAGCACTCATTTTTTAATTTTGCGGTTTAAGTATTCAAACGCATGATAAAACCTCTCACACTTGTTACTAATATTCATTAGGCCAGGATGGGTATATTTCTTTACTCAGAGGGAAAATATCATATCTTTGCAAATTATCAGGAACCAAGCTGCCACCACCAAAGGTATTCATTCAAGTCTTACTTTCCTCTCAAAATGCAGCCAACTTTAAGCAAAACAAAACAGCGAGGTTAAACATTTGCAGCTGTGCCCTCAGCCTGCGCCACCTCCGTCTCCATGTCCAGCAAATGGTGAGTGGTATTCGTTAAGAGGGATATTAAAAAAAAAGGAAAAAATGCAGATTAGTCACCAGAAATTGGATTTGAGTTTGCCAGTGAAGCACCCTGAAAACATGCGATGAGCTTCACGCAGACGGAATCGAGGAGAGAGAGAGCGCAAGAGGGGAAATGGAAGGCAGTAGGAGTGGAGGTGGGTGTGAACAGCTGCTACAGTGAGAGTTCTGAAGAGACAACAAATGATCCATGGGGTGAGATGGAGTGTGTAGGCCTCGTCACAGTCAGCAATTCACAAACATAACAGCCCTTATAGGCCCCTCATTTCTTCAATCTTGTTGTTTTGTAGGTTCTGTTTACGCTGTGATTAGAGGATGATGCACATGTATTTTCTTAAGATGCAAAACCCTGCCTTGTGCAGGGGATTTCCTCAGAATGAAAACATAGAAATTGTTAATTGTCATTCCCTTCTGCCTTTCCCTCGTGCTTACATCTTGGCCACGTTTAAGGCCTGTGAAGTTGTCAGCAAAGTGCTTGTGTGTGCTAACAAATGGGGAGGAAGCATCAAAGCATAACAATTTAACACATCTACTAATCCTAGCATTCGCTCAATTATCAAATGTGCCTGACCTAAACGAACAGGCATTATGAAGCATTTTATCTTAAATTTTAGCAATTTTAGTAACTTTATAATAATCCAATATGTAATAACTAAAACTCAAGGTTCATGACACGTCATGAAATAACTCACATTTGATAGAAAATGTGTTTCTATTTTAGCAAAATTAGTGAGAGACAGATTATATGTTGAGATAGTGGGGACAGAAACTGCGCTAAAAGACAGTGAATATAGATTTGCATTCATTAAGCGGCCAGAACTAACTTTTATGTGTCTCCTGGATGACTTAAAAGGAAATCTCAAAATATTTCCTTGTTAATGGAGTTATTACAGCAACACCATGTTAATGGGGTTAGGCAATGATTTCTAAGCTAAACAAGACATATATGTAAAGGGCTGAGGGGCAGAGTAGTGAAGGGGGTATATGTTCCAGCCAAAGGCCTGCCACCTACACCATCAGGGAATAGAGCGCATTGGGATCAGGTGTGCCAGGAGACACACCTGAACCGCATCTCACCAAGGGGGGTACAAAAAGAAGGCAGAAGGAGTAGTGGGGGGAGTCAGGTTGAGAGAGGACCCCGGTAAGCTGTTGAGTGTTTGCCTCTTTATTTTGTTTCATTAAACTGCTCCAACGGCACCCTCCACCTCCTGACTGCTGCGCTGCCATCCTGTTACATACAATAAATTGGTCTTACTAGGATATCATTTTATTAAAATATTTTTTATTTAAATCAGGAACTGAATGAATAGTATAACTTTTATTATCTAAACCTTTTGTAAAAAAAATCTGCTACAAAACTAGAAGGTATTTTTTTCTTGCTTTACATAACAGATACAAAATATTAATATTGAAATATTGAGTGAAAACTCTCCGAAAAAACTGATTTTATTCGTTTCCAACACCGGTTCTTTCATTCTCTCTCGTTAAGACATATTTTTGTTGTAAAGACTTTTTTTGTTGGGCTGATGTGAACGTCTCTCGGTTACGTATGTAACCTTCGTTCCGAGACGCTGCGTAAAGACGCTGTGGGAACGCCCCTGCGTGACCGCGTCATGAAGCATGTGTGAAATCTAACCAATGGCGAGCTGGTACGTCATCGTCGGGGACGCCGGACCAGGGCGCTATAAAGGGACCCGAAGGGCAGGACCATTCATCTCTGAAAGGCCGAATCGAGTGCCACGGGCAGGCCGGGAGTATGGCAGGACGTTTACGTAGCGTCTCGTTCCCTTCAGGGAACAAAGGTTACATACGTAACCGAGAGACGTTCCCTCTCAGGGAACTCGAGCTGCGTAAAGACGCTGTGGGAACCCTATACCCACTCACCATATGAGCAAGTGACCGTGGTGTGAAATTTTTAAGACGCACACTCAGACGAGCACCTGTTCTCCAGGTGATGCGTTAAACGTGGTGTAGCGATACTCTTCCCGACAACAGGGCTTTAGAAGCCGCCATACCCCTAATAGAATGGGCCCGGACAGCCAAGGTGTAGGCCGGCCGACCGATCCATAAGCAAGTGTGATGGCCTCAACCACCCACTTGCTCATCCTCTGCTTAATTACCAGGCCACCAGTGTTTGGGAGGCCCGAAACACACGAACAGTTGTTCGGAGAGCCTACACAGGGAGGTCCTGCGGACGTACAGGTCTAGGGCTCTGAATGGGCAGAGGAGGTTTAAGCTTCGCCTGGTCCGAACGGGGGAGGACAGAAAGCCTGCAGCACTGTAGGCCTGACCGTAGCGGGACCTTAGGAATATAGCCGGGGGAAGGTAGTAAGAACATCTTCACCATACCTTAGCCTCAGGGTGCCATGAAGGAAGCGGGATGCCAGCGGGTGTCTCCCCAGAGAACGCCCGTCTAGTGGGGCATGGGCTGCCGACAGGGCCGTCACATATACTTTGATGGTGGACGGGAATAAACCTGTGGCAAAACGCCTGAGACAGCAGGTCCACCCCGATAGGGGTTTCCAGCGGAGGGCCTGCGAGGAGCGACAAAAGGTCTGCGAACCATCTAGGGCCGCCTTCACCAGAATCGCTGGGAGCAGAGCAACCAAGGAAAAAGGCGTACAGACATGACCTCGGCTATGCCTGCACCTGCACTGCATCTCCCTCGCGCATCCTGACAGTAAGTGGTCTCTCTGAAGGCAAACAGGTCTACCTCGGTAAGACCGCCTTTCCACAGGAGCTCCACCACCTCGGGGTGGAGTCCAGTCCCCGGGCCTCGGCCCCTGTCTTTACAGGGCGTCTGCCCCCCCATATGACCAGAGCCCGCAGGCCTCATCGAGCCGCTCCTCAGGGAAGAGAGCTCGACGGGAAAGACGAGATTGACACACACAATCTGCACCGCTATCCCCCTCAAGGGCTAGCTGAGCGTGCTCCACGCCTCGGCAGACAACACACAGGCGTGTCGTCTGAGTCATTGCCCGTAATAAAACGGGTGCAAGGGGGGGACACACTGGACAATACCGCTCAGCCATTACTAGGTGGAAAAACTTCACTACCGCACTAGATGAAGGCACAGAGATGAATGGTCCTGCCCTTCGGGTCCCTTTATAGCGCCCTGGTCCGGCGTCCCCGCCTATGACATACCAGCTCGCCATTGGTTAGATTTCACACGTGCTTCACACGTGCTTCGTGCTACAGTGTCTTTACGCAGCTCGAGTTCCCTGAGAGGGAACTCATATTTACCTGTAAAATTTGATGATTACAACTAGCACTCTTATTGTTAAATATTTGCAGCGTCAAATGTTCACAAATCAGAACTAGTGATTTTCCGCCCAAGGGTGTCATTATCATCATTGAAATAAGTAATAAAAATCAAATGTTTCCAAAGAAACTTTTACTTAAATTTTGGCAAGGGCATTTATTTTTTTGGTAATGTCTTTTTCAGCCTTGTCGGATCTCCAAATTTATTTAGTTTTTTTTGTTGAAATTACAAAAACCAATCATTTTGTCTCCAGTTTGGATTCTTTATCTCTCACTATGACAGCAGCAGAATGAAGCTGTTGCATCATAACCATAACAGAATTTCAAAATATACCTCACTTTACCATAAGCATTTAGCTAAATGACATGCAATGTGAAGATCAACAGGGCGACAAGGTTCCACAAAAGATTTCAGCACCAAGGAGAGTAACTTGGAAGTCTGCTTTCGACCAAGACCATTGATTTGTGTGTGCGATGACATCAATGGTGTTTATGAGAAATGGTTCATGCCAATAGGCTTGGCTGAGTAGTATTCAAATTCACACTCTATTTAACTAAAATGTAATCACCTTGAATACAAACAATTCCCTTCATTATGTTGGATGTTTTGCCACTGCATACAAGACCCATTTCACTTTTCAATTTTGTCTCGGTTCTTTTCGCTTTTGCCAGGTTTGTCAGAACATAGTAGTGCGAGCAATTAGATATTTAACGCATGCAATCTTGCATTTAAGTGTAAAAACTAAAGAATTGTACACCATATGGAGATGGGGTTATCTGAAACATGTGAAAAGTACCAGATTGGATATCATAGAGTAGATTATGTAACTTGAGCATTTATTATCAAATGAATAAATAATTCAGTCTGGAATAATATATATTGGGATTATGATCTCCAATGTACACCAGGAAAAAATGACCAACAAGTATATTCATAAACCAGCCAGTGACCAATGAAACTAAACATAATGGTGTTGTGCAGATGTCCACGGCCAGTTTCACAGCAGCTTTTCGGGATGACATGCAGTATTTTACCGCCTGTATGTCACCGACAGTTAAATATACAGTGCTGAAGCTGAAGTCTCACAACTACTGCAATTATCTAGACAATGGAAGTTATTTTTATAGGGGATTATAGTGCCATCTTATTCCTGAATTCTTACACCACCGGTGTTATTTGCTGAGATTCACACTCCTTGGTGAACTTCAATTAAAGCAGAATAGAAGAAAAGGGTCAGAAATGCAGCACTTGACAGTTTTTGCAACTTTAAAGCTTAACTTGCTGTTTGGAAGTTGGTGCCGTCTGTTAACAAACGGTTGACACTGAGAATGACACGAATAGAATCCCTTCTTATAATCTACAAAAGGCTGTTTGATTAGAAGAATGATAAGCGAGATATCATCTGCTGTGTTGCAGATTAACCTTCATTCAGGAGAGACTACTTTCCAGTATATTCTGTAATCCACTTCAGACACATTACAAAGCTATGTTCTCTTTCATCTCCTGTATGCCCTATAGGCCAAGAAATTCTGCAGACGTAGAACCTGCTGGAATAAAAAGGACGAGAGCAGCACTGCTTTTCGCTCCATAACACGTCTTGGAGGATAGAACAGCAGCAATGGCACCATGTTTGTGTCTCCAAAATGTCTTTGATATTTATTGTAACACATTGTCACACAACAAAACTGTCGCAGGAGTAGTATTGTTGCAGCAACGCCTTGAATAATATAATTCTACAACACTCAATACACAGAGATATTTTGTCCTTAACAATGTAGAAGTGAAATGCCACTTTTATGATAATGGCCTTGAGGAAATTATTTGGAAATCACTACTTTTTTTTCAAATGTACTATAAAATCATAAAATGTGGTCTATTTTTAACCAGCTTGGTAACACACAGTGTAAGATTTAACATTTAGGATTGACGTCATAAATATGGCAAACCCTGGTTTAAAGAAAATACAGGTCTAGCAAGATGGGGAGAGACGCTAAACAAATGTACTGAGAAACTGCAACACCAGCTCTCAGTAAGTGACTTTGTCAGGAGAGGTCTCGGGGTGTGGCTTTCTGTCCAAAACTATTGAACGTGCTATCTTTAACCAACCCTCCTCCTATCTCCACCGTAACAACCTACTTGACCCCCACCAGTCAGGCTTCAAGGCGGGCCATTCCACAGACTGCTCTCCTTGCAGTCTCAGAGCAATTCCATGCTGCTAGAACTGCCTCTCTCTCCTCTGTCCTCATCCTTCTGGACCTTTCTGCAGCATTTGACACATTAAACCACCAGATCCTTATCTCCTCCCTTCGGGAACTTGAGGTCTCAGGCTCTGCTCTCTCCCTTCTCTCATCCTACCTTGATGGCCGCACCTACCGGGTAACTTACTACTGGAGTTCCTCAGGGCTCCGTCCCGGGTCCACTCTTCTTCTCTATCTACACCAAATCTCTCGACTCTGTCATTCGCATGGTTTCTCCTACCACAGCTATGCCGATGACACCCAACTAATTCTCTCCTTCCCTCACTTGGACACTCAGGTGGTGGCACGGATCTCTGCCTGTCTGACTGACATCTCTCAGTGGAGGTCCGCTCACCACCTGATGATCAACCCCGACATTACTGAACTACTTCTCTTCCCCAGAAAAGACTCTCCCACTCAAGACCTCACTGTTAATTTCGGCAACACCGTGTTAATGCCCACTTTGACTGCTAGGAACCTCGGTGTGACACTTGACAGCCAACTCTACCTGACTGCCAACATCACAGTGACAACACTAGTACGAGTCTTACACATTTGGCTGATGGACCAGAAAGTGACATGAACATCATCCTACTTTGCTATTTCTGTCGGGACGGTCTACGTTGTTACTGTTTAAGTGATACAGCAGGTAATACTGAGCCAAGGTATTCTATTTTAATAGGCATGAATGTTGCACACTTGATTTTAAAATTGTTTTCCCATTTTCACTCCTATAAAATAATTAACTACAACGTCTAACACTATCTAGCATAGTTAGAGACTGTAATTGGAACAAACTTACTGCACAACAACATGAGTGAATATTGGTCTTAATCCTCACAAACTGCCTCATTAGTCTCATCAACCATATTGGGTGAGGGGACCAAAGTTGCTCTGTATGGCCAAAGTTGCTCTGTAGGACACAATGGACGTCTGGAGAATAGGTTATGAATAATAAAGGTTTCTGCATTCCTCAATGCTGCATTACCATCCCTAATTTCTTCAGGAACAGCAAGGCAAAGCACGTTTATATAGCCTTATGGAGAAGACTTTCTTACCATTTAAATTACTGTTCATAATGATGAACTACTATAATGGTCACAATATGGAAACTGAAGCAACAAAGACCCCTTTGGGTAATATATGTTTATATATATTATTCCAACATTTCACTGCAGAATAAGCTTTGTTTCTAGCTGTTGATTTTGCACTCTAAACTGAAGATGCAGTCTAAGGTGTCTCAAATCCTATTCAGGATGTGTGACAGAGGCCTGCAGAGCTTGCAAAGCTCCTCACTGGCATGAAACAACTAAATAGAATTATTTATCGGTGTAAAATATTTATTCGGGATATGTCTCTGCCCCCATTTCTAAAATATGAAATATTTCTAAAATATAATATGAATATAGGTTACTGAGCCGAAAATTCAGATTGTGGTCTATACAATGAATGATGAATCTCTTCTCTTTTCTCTTCGCTACATAATGTCAACATTTTTGATTATTTTGGTGCCATAAAAAGACAAATAATTAAAGTAGAGGTTACTGTAAATAAGTGAGTAGCAGTTTCTTTCTAAGATACCAGGAAGCATTAACGACATATATAAAGTCACTACTGCCTGACAACTTTGGATAAACATAACATCACACATAAAACATAACTTCATATTAGAAATACATGAAATATAAGAAATGTACACATTTTGATGTGGGCGACTTGGTAAAATCCTTAATGAAGTGTAAGGCTAGGTGGAAGTGTTGATTGCACGGTTATGGGGAGCTGCTGAAAGCAAAACAAGTCACATTTGCATTTTGCATTTTGCATTTGCGCGCACTGTGCGTCAGTCACAATGAAAGAAGACTTGTTGCCAAAACAGGTTTAAGGCGTTTTAATTGGATTTCTATAGTGTGTCTTGATGTAATTATAAAATGCTGCATGATGCAAGGTGCATCTGGAGTCAACTGCTTTAATTCTCTCAGATCTTCCAACATCACAGGATTGCATACACAACTGCCCCTTTGGAGCCAAGATTAACTTACCAAGGTAGCAATGCGGTGCAAAGTATCACACAAGATCTGACCATATAACAGCAATACGTCATGTCCTATTTAATAACAAGCCTGTCAGCCAGCTCACATACAACACATGTATTATGTGAATAGAGAATTATAGAGTTTGAACATCAAGTTAAATGACAAGTTATGATGTTTTCACTCTCAGCAAACAAACAAGCAGATGAGTCATTCCTCACAATCATCACAGCAAATGTCAGTGAAGTGAGACATACCAAACAATGTTTACAATGCAGCAGCAGGTTTACTCAGCTATACAGCAGATCACTTTATAAACACATTTAAAAAACACATTCCTGGTAGGTGCACTACTGCAGGATAATAATAACACCTCTCACAAAGCTTTCCGTTGTCCATGAAGCCAGTACTGTACTGTATATCACAGTATAATATATTTGAGCTCCTCAAGGCAGCAAAACATGCGCTCATTATTTGCATTAAATCTACCGAATTCCATTTTTGGCCAGCTTTTTTGCGGGTCCTTTAATTGTTCATGCTGGCTCACTTCAATGGTTTCCTGGGGATTCCCCTTTTCTATGGCTGCTGTACAAAAGGTTTGCCACATCAACTCTACAGTCAAACAATGAGACTAGAATAATGTCATGTCCAAGAAGCGGTGTTAATCAGGTTGTCTCATGGCTATTGTCTCGTGATTTCATGTTTTATTTTGAAAATTAGCCTTCCTCTCGTTTCAGGCAACTTGCTCCTTCCCTCTGTGTGCCGGTCTGATTGCGACCCCTGCCCCTGATTGTTTCCACCTGTGCCCTCACCCTGTGCGTATATATTAGCTGTGTCTCAAAGCCGCTAGGCCGCATCCGGAGGGGTTGAAGGACGCAGCCCGGTTTGGAGGACACATCGGATCCATCCTTTGCGGCCCAGCATATCCCAGCATGCAGTGCGGGCCGACGAGGATTTAATTTATTCAGGACGGAGGCGGGTCATCCAGCAGCAGGGAAGAGTTCACTTTTAATTGTAACGTTAAATAATATAATTCACTCGAGTATCTACTGATATGAATGATATTTTATAAAATGTAACATCACATTTTAGTTCATGAATTGGCTTAAGTTATGTGACGTTGCTAACCAAAGTTGTGTTTTTAGATACACATGAGAATGCTCTTAGTGATAATGTTAATTCCGTCCTGCTGCCCACCCCCCTCATACAGCCATGACCCAGACTCTACCTGAACCTCTTCTGGGTCCATGTACTGTTCTTATGAACATCAATGAACCAACACACAATTATAACAAATACACAACAAGGACCTTGCGTTAGCGGGAGCCGCTGCGCTGTTAACGGAAGCTTGTTTGTCCGCGTCTGCCCGTAGTTAGTGAAAAGTTACTTTAAAGACCTAACTTTTACACTTTGAAGGCTGACTAGTATCTTATTGAGGGTTTTGTATATGGTTTATACTTAATATTATGAACAGAAAAGGATTAAAGTGAGCTCAAGTAGACAAGTTATGAATCTGAAATATTACTTTCTAAGTCAGTAACGTTACAGAAATCCTTGCATACAAGTTAATACATTTGTTGGCTGTTGTGAATTATATTGACAGTATTAATGGAATCTCATCTGACTAAGGATTGTATTGTTTCTTTCAGCTGAAAGTACATGACCTAACTGATTTTATTTGAATTAAAAATAACCAAAACAAGTTATTCTCTTCGCCTGAATTATATGATGTTCTAGAAGCATACCTTCCTAAATTAAATGAAATAAGATCATCTTTACCTGTACTTTTACTGTCAAGCGCAGCAGGTTGCCTGCTGATGACGCAGGCAGGAAGTCGGCCAGACCGCCCCATGTCAGAGACGGCTCGGTTCAGCCCATGCGGTTGTTGGAGGACTACAAGGATGCAGCCTAGCGACTTTGAGCCACAGCTACAGTCTCCATCTCCCTTTGCCCTGTGCCAGGTCATCTTGATAGCATTTGTGTTCTTAGGTTTTAGTATAGGGTTTTCCTCTTCCAAGAGCGATTTTCAGTTTTTGACATTTTGTAATGAACTTTTGATTTTGCAAACTTGCCTCTCGATGCTTTTAGGTTCAGGGCCGTTGTCCGACCGTGATAAATCAGGTGGAAACATGACAATGAAATTTGACTCCACTATCAGAGAAAGCAACTAAGACATTTTTTAACTGAGGAAACATTGTTTAAAAATTATTTATTTGTATAAACATAAATGGCTCTTTTCTATAACAATTTGTAAAACGGTTTATTTGATGAACTGCACTTTCTTGTTCTTCTGAGTGTGTACCTCTATGGTTGAAATGCACTTATTGTAAGTCGCTTTGGATAAAACATCAGCTAAATGACAATGGTAATGTAATGTAATATTAAGCTGAGCCTGTTATCCAACATTACTGACAATGAGTGTTCGACAGTGTAAATACAAACTAAATATTGCAAGACTCGACTGTCTGTAGGTAACTGTGTGGAGGGATTTATTGGATAGGAAATTAGAAATCAAGGAAAGAAGGAAAAACTCAAAGTAAAGCTTGATTTGGAGGGATCCTAAAGTCTTTAACCTCACATGACCTGAGGTCAGTCCGGAAAGACAGTTTGAGCGGGGGAACTCACAGAACATAGCATAGGGACCCCTGTGGTGGTCAGACCTCAGGGCGGATTCACCAAGAGAGACAAATCACACCTAGGTGTGAAGGCACATTCCTTGTCCTGCAGCAGAAATGCATTCGAAAGTCAGCCTTGGTTTTGGTGGAAGCCCAACACAGTTCATGGATAATTTAGCCAGGAGGAAAATATGTATAAAACACTGTACATGGTAAAATAATACAAACAGTAGACAGAAATGTCTTGATGGATTCATTCTTGAGAGACTTCAGTGATTCACAATCAACACATATACAAATGGTGCATTAGCAGGCTCCTTAGTCTAATTGAGAATCTATAAGAAACACCGGTGGCAGACTTCTTAAAATACATTGAACACATCACGAGAAGTTGTCTTTTGGGGCTGGTCAGTCTGGAAAACATTATAAAAACCTTGGCCTGCTCAGTGGAATAATGATCAAACTCTTCTTTGAAAGACAGCTCCATGTATTAGCTAATAACTCACTCTTCTAGTGTCGTTATTCATTTTCATTTGTTTCAAAAACCTTTTTCTGTATCAATTGTAGCTTTTATTTAGCTGTTTGCTATCCACTCCGCTTGCCCCGGGGTCACTACAATCATTAAAGGAAATACACCGACATCTCTTTAGCACACATTTCTCACAGCTACAATGAGTCGGATTCATTCGGATTTATAATGAAAACTCCCAGGGGCAGAGACTGTGAAATACCTGGACTCATGTGATTATGTCCACTGCTGTTTTGTCATTAAAGATCCAGATTCTACAATCAATCACTTAATACCAACTGTCTGTGATTGAAAATTATTTCCCCAAGAATATGGGAAAAAATCCCACCTCAATAATTTTTTGTCTGATATCCCTCTTTTTTTAACACATCTGGTAAGGAACCAGCTCAGAAACCACAGTTTTACGCAGTTTGAATTGCAGTCCCAAATGTCCAGATGAACTAATCTATTTTTCTCATTGCCTAATCGTCGATTGCATGGGGGAGATGTGACCCCACCATCCAGTGCGTTACCTTGCAGCTCCCCCACACAAACACACAGACACTTTACTCCAGCTGTGTGCTCCCCGTGAATGTCTGCCTCCTGTCTCCTCAGGCTCTGAAACACCATTAACAGGCAGAGTAAACTATACTGTAGTTTCTCCCAATCTCTCCATGGTTTTTAATTAAGCATAAGCCTGGCATTCTTGAAATGTCAGAATAATTTTCTCAAGGCTTTCCGGCCGGTTAAATTAAGCCAGACATGCAAAACTAAACTGCTGATAAAGTACATTAACCTTGAACACGTCAAATCCATCGTGTTGTTTGCTTACAAGTCACCATGGGGAGAGAAAAGAGAAAGTAAACGGGAGGAGATCAGAGAAGATACACTTGGCAAGCATACTAAGGAGGAAAAGAGTCTTCTCTGTAATGATTTGCTGGCAGAGAATATATTGATACATTCCATTCTCTTCATTATGGATAGAAAAGATTAAACACATTGTCCAACATTACTGATGACATAGGAAGACAAAGGAGGGGTGACAACAGAATACTCTCTTGGTCACATTTGTCTGGCCGACACGGCCGATGTGCCCCCAGACCACCATGTCAAAATGAGCTATTGCATGTCTGTTTTTTTTAATGTATTTAGTAATACGAGACCATTCTGTGTCGCCAACCTCCTGTGAAACACACACTAGCATTTAGGTCCGGACTGACCCTGAGATATGTCTGCTGTATCTGGCAAGCAAAAACTAAAAATCATCTGTTTGTACCAGACAGTTTAGTAAAACTGCGGTATGTGAGATTTGTCTCTGATGCAACATGGCCATGATATATCTGCAAGGGCCTGCAATGTTTGTCAAGGATGGCATTCAATACCAATGACTTTTACTATTTTCAAACAGGAAAGTATTCTGCAAGATGCTTGTGAACAAAAGCAGTTTTTATTACAGATTATGAGGATGAATGTCTTCAGAGCTCAAGAAGCAGAGACGAACACACAAACACGCTTGTAGAAGTTGGCGGAATTTTCAATGCTTGAGATGCGCTCCATTGAAATGACATCGGCCATTCTCCATGGAACTAAATACCAGGTCAATAAGGAGGTTTCAACTAGACTGATGATTCATTATAACTAATTGCTTATGTTTTTCAATTATTGTTTACAATAATATATCCTATTATCTGGAAATAACATGACAAACGATTATTCATCTTGACATTTTACACATACGACATCAGTTGCATTAATCCAGCATTGAACAAATGTGTTCAATGACTAGTTTTGTCATGACAAGTTAATGAGACTACTGACTTTGGTGATTCCTTCACTTTCCTTAGCTCAATCTAATAACTTAAATAACAGATTTGGTTGCTTTTCTATGGACGTGAACATGTGTGGAATGTTGATTGAGTCTTGGTCAAACCCATGGTCACAGAATGTGGTGACTCAAAACCATTTGGACAACTCTAATGCAGTACCGAATAATTGATTCAAATGCATTGAAAGCTTCTCCTTTGCCATTATCTTGCCTCTCTTTGTCTGACACTGGTGGTGCTGAGCTTGGAAAGTTTTGACAATCTGTATCTGGAACGCTGCTCACGGTGACATATTACAAAATCCACATGGGATGAAATCCACGAAATGTCTCCTTGCAGCTGCTTGTCCATCACTCTCACATTAACTGTCAGCTACCGTAAGTTAGTAATGGTCCGGTACTGGGGTAATTGGCTCCATTTATTAAGTGGCTGTCCTCTTGATGAATTAAGTTTCCAAAGGGTTCCACATGAGTAGTCCAACTGAAGGGGGAGGCTGTCGAAGATGGCTCTTTGTCTAAGGAGTCCATGAGAGGGAGTCTCCATTGTGTTCATTAAGTAACCTCATCCTTCATCGGCCCATATATTATGTAGTCTAATGTCACCTGCGCATCGTGAAAAACATGAAAAGAGGCGGTAAATAATTTGATAAATGTTAACATTTAATTAAATCACCCACAGGTTAATGAAATATTTTTTTGTGGCAGGATCCATTCATGGAACTATAATTATTACCCTCGCTAACCCCAACTTAGCTTCACACTCTAATATGTCGTTATAATGGTATTGTTTTAAAGATGGTTAATTGTTGGAATGCATTGATGCATTCCAAGTATTGTTCTTCGAATCTTTATTCAATTTATTGTTGGAATGCATTGATACTTTTTTGATAATCACTAATTATGTTTCAATAGTTTTTGGGTCCTTTTCGAAGTTACAGTGCGTGCTAGAGTGCGGACAAAGTCAGAAAACAACAGACGGTACACTTTTTGTAAACTGCTAGTTGAGCAGTTTTAAAACGCATAGAGACATGAAAACTACACTAATGCGTTTGGTAGAATCTTGTGTCTCTCAAAAAATTATTTTTTGGTTACGCCAAATAGTTTTGCTCCAGATAGTATTTGTTTGAGCTGTGGATTCTGTGTAAATCACTGTCTGCGCTGTGCCCCTGAGAGCTCATTAGTGACCAGCTGGTTCGTTTGTGAGCGCTAGCTAAGTGTTCGATGGCCAGTAGCTCAGGAGTCATCCACTGTGCAGGGACGTGTAGGTTTAACCGTGGTTAGCTAACGGTACGTATGGACATGCATGTCGTGAGTTGGGACCCATACCCCGGACGAGCAGACCGTAAGTAATGTGGAGGCAGTGCAGTTAGATATTCCAAACATGGGAGAGCAATAAGTGCTAGCTAGCTTAACTGCTAACAAGGCTACTCCCCGTCTGCTGGAGACTTAAACCGGGGGCGTGACGTTGTTCCTTTGGTGTTGTCATTAAGCTGCAGGCACGTGAGTTTATTTTCTTACACAAATGACAGGAGATCGTTTGATTCTTTTCGTTTGGTCTTTATTTTACGCAACAAAGCGTCAACTTAATATACTATTAATAACCTTTTTCGCTGACCGCAAGAAGGTCCGTTGGATAATATGCATCTCTTCCCAGGCCGGGCTAACCTGCATGCCAATGTGTCCTTGGGCAAGACACTTAAACCCAGCATTGCTGCTCTAGCTGTGACTACAGTGTGTGAATGTTAGTTACTGATGGGCAGGTGCCACTGTGTATGGTTGGTCCTGTCATTAGTGTATGAATGGTTGAATGTAATATAGTGTTAAAGCACTTTGAGTGGTCAGAAGACGAGAAGAGCACTGTACAAATCTATTTAACCAAGTCCATTTAATTTGATTAACAATCTGTCTCCCAAACCCCCCCCCCACCCAATTCCATTATTTCAAAATAAAAGCCTCAATGATTATCTGTACCTCAACCATAGGTACACCACAGTTGCTTTCAAATACTAGTGAAACTAGTACTTACTTCTTCTACTGATAGTACCACTAGTACCACAATTACTACTAAACCTTATATTACTACAACATTTTTTTTTTAATTCTCAGCTTTTCCTATTTCTATTCTTTCAGCAGTGTTTAAATTAATTTAAGCTTTTATTAGTTCTGTATTTTTCAAATTCATAGAAGCTTCTCCCATTTGTTTGTTTTTTCAATTCTTTCAAGTTCATTTCAGCTGTTCTCATTTCTGTATTTTCAGCATATTTTAAATTTATTTATTATTATTTATTTATTTATTTCAGAATTAATTTCAGCTTTTTTCATTCCAAAGCATTTTCAGCAGGAAATGCATTTTCTTGTGCAATGCCGTTTTATTCTATATTAAATAAATAAATACATAAATAAATGAAATATGCATTTGAAATACATCGTGAAATAAATAAATGAGGCAATAAATACATAAATATTAAATAAATGTAATCATTTCATGGTACTTTTATTTCATAAGTACACATTTATTTCTTTTATGGTACTTTTGTTTCATAATTCCAGGGTGATTGATCTGCCAATGGACTTCTACCTAAGTTCACTGGAGGAACAAGTAAGAGCTCAGATGGAGGACAGCAATGCAATGATCACCGAAACCAAATCTGTGGGGAGAGTTCTCCTACAGATCGATGTGGACAGATTGCAACAGTTCCTTGATCTTCTCCAAGAACACAAGAATGCAGATTTACACAAAGAGATGTGTAGCCTGAAAGCACAGCTAAAAAAGGCCAGCTTCAAGCTTCCAAATTCCCAGGATAATGTTGAGTATTCGACATCCATTATCAAGATGCAGCCTGTACAGTTGCAGATAAAAGGAGAAGAAGGGTCCATTCAATTGGAAAGAGAACTGGAAATTGAAAGGGCTCAAAAAAGGAAGCTGCAAATGGAATTGACCAAATTGACAGAGGCAGCCAACACATTCAGGGTCTTTCATAACATTCAAATGACCAATTGGAAAAAAGAAACAAACAGTATGGCTGCCACCCTGAAAACAGCACAAGACGAACTCCAAGCTGAGCGGATGAAGGTAGACAAAGAGGCCCTTCAAAATGACGTGGAAGCTATACGGTCGAAGACCCTTGCTGAAATTTACTGGATCGCAGCAGCTAAAACTAACGTGGAGTTGGAATTGGAAAGTGAACTGGAAATTGAAAGAGCTCGAACAAAGGAGCACATTAACAAATATAGTGATGAAATAGACAAGATGGCAGCTGCCCTGAAGTTATTACAGAACCTGTTGGAAACTTCCCGTCAGCAAGTGTCCTCCCTCAGGAGACGGGTGAGTTCCTCACGGGCAGACACTCTTCACAAGCTGCAGAAGCAAGACAAGGTCAACCGAAAACTCACAGCTCCTCTGTAGAAAACATTTGAGGAGAGTGAACATTTGAAATGGAAGCAGGAGAAAGCATCCATGTTGGAAAACAGCAACTCCTCAGAGGTTGAAAAAGGAAGAACGACGACCTCTTGGCTGCTGTGAAAAAGGCCGAGCAGCAGCTAGAGAGCCGTACCATTGAGTGGGAGCAGGAGAGGACTTCCTTCAAAGCCAGGCTAGAAAAAACATGCCAGGACCTTGAACATGCCCAACAGAGGAACATCACTGCTCTTCATACAATGGAAAGGGAGGCTGTGGAGATGTCCGAAAGAAACCAGGCCTTCCAAGACCAGCTGGAGGAACAAAGAGCAGAGACTATCATGAAAGAAACTGAAGATCTGTTAGAAAAGCAAGGACTCAGCTTTCAGCAACTGACATTACAGCTAGAAACATCCTGCGTCACCAAGATGGAGGCGCAGGAGGAGGACCACAACAACCTCCTAGCTGCTCTGCAGAAGAGGTTTGAAGATGAGAGTAACAAATGGCACCACATTAATTCTTGCCTCAGTGAAACAGCAGAACAATCGCTGGAAAGGGAGAAGGAGCTTCTGAATGACAAGACCTGCCTTTTGTCTCAGCTGGAAGAGGAGAAAAGATCACCAAGAAGCCAAAGAAAAATGGTATAAGCTCTTCTAACGCTCAGCTGCAAAAAAGTTCAACAGCAATGACACCAACACGTCAACACCAACGTGCATTAGTTATATTATAACAAGTGTGTGAACAAAAGTAGAACCATCACCTTTATTCACACACAAATTAAATACATACACATAGATAATTACATACAATTAGACAAATACATCAAATTAAATACATACAATTAGACAATTACATAAAATTAAATACATACACATAGATAATTACATACAATTAGACAAATACATAAAATTAAATACATACACATTAATACATACAACTAAACACATATCTATGTCCTCTCCGGGGACCATCACCTTATCGAGGTGGAGAGGTTTGCGTGTCCCAATGAACCTGAGGGCTGTGTTGTCTGGAGCCTGGTGCTCCTGTAGGGTTTCCCCTGGCAAAGAGATCGCAGGCGAGGGACCAGACTAAGAATGGTTCAAAAAGACTCGAAAAAATCAAACAAAATAGAGGAGGGCGGAGGAGGAAGGCTCGGCGGCAGGGGTCTGGTGGTCGGGCGTAGGTCGAAGGAGTGACGTGCCCCCCCTTACTCTGCCCTCCCTATGGGCGGCAGATGCTGCCTCTGGGGACGTAGAAGGTCGCCTCTTTCTGAGGTCTTGCAGGAGGTGGAGCGCTGCCGTTGGGTGAGGTGGGGCTTACCTCCACGCACAGCCCGTAGGCAAAGCTCTCGTTCCCTTGTGGTTTTCGGCCGTGTCCAATCACCTAAGTCTCCTGTATTTATCCATGTGTGCTCCTTGTCTGCCGTTGGTTTGTTTGAGTGCTGTTGTTCCCGTCATCTTGTTCCTGCTTTTCTCGTGATCTTGTTCCCGTTTGCTACTGAAGGCCTTTTCTTAGTAATTTACTATGGATACCAAAATGTAATAACAGCGAGCGGGGACAAGAGGAAGCCACAACAAGTTAACGGCAACATCACCACCCAACCAAAAAATGACAAACAAACTGAGGACATGACAAGAGAGACAATGGTTTAAACACACCAAGGAGGTTCAGGTGATTGGACACAGCAGGGAATAATTAGGTACAAGGCAAACAATAAGAGGGACATGTGCATCCTGCCTCGTATAAACATTAATATGCCAGTAGGGTTGTCAATAGATTTAAAAAATGAACTGATTAATCAAACATTTTGAAATGTATTAATTTCGATTAATGGCAATTAATAAATGTTGTCTTTAATGAAATTTTGTTTTTCTTCTAAAGACTAAATCTAAACTAAGCTTTAGAAAGCGTGTATTTCTGACACTGTTGTTTATTTGTAAATGTATAAAACTACACACATTTGATCATCTTGAAGGCAGAATTTGACAGGGTGGAACATGTACTAGCAACTCTTCCAGCTAGCTTAGCCTACCCAGTGAGCACAAGACGTCATTTCAACATTGAAATTTGGTTGAAATCGTGTTGAAATGAGGTTTGAACGTCTAAGACCTCATTTCAACGTCTTTTTCAACGGACAAAATATGCCTGAAACGTCAACGTGCTGGAAAAATGTAAATTCCTTGATAATGTGTCATGTAGTAACATAAGGTTGAAAGAGACGATATTATCATTAAGATTTTCATAATAATGAATGAACTGGTCGGCGAAATTTGGTCTACGCAAAGACGTGATTTGAACGCATTTAATATTTTTCTTAAAACTTGATGATTATAGAACTACACTCTGTCGTTAACAATTTGCTTTAAGGACATAATAATGCGGGCCGTTTCAAAAACGTAAATCTGCTCAGATCTGTAACGCACATGGAGCATGTCAGTGTTCAACATGAACTGGACCAAAAGTTAACACTGCAGAATATTTTCTGTTTGTTTTGTGTTGCTAATGCGTTTTGTTTGATTGATTGTTGCTGTACCCATATACTATCATTGCCTTTCCCATTTTGTATTGAAAATACATGTTTTTAAAGCAACGCGGCCAAAATACAGATTGTATGGGCCGAATTCAACAAGTTCTGGTCTGTAAACAAGCTGTCCAAAACATTGTAAGTTACTGCGTGCTTAAAGTATTATACTGTGTAAAATACCTGGGAATGTTGCTCATTCTCAGAAATGTCATAAGTTGCAGATTAATTGTTATCTTGTTTATAATGGTGTAAGTAAACTATCTATAAATGAGGGTTTTAACACACCTGCTGCTTCCCTAAAGTCTTTGTTCTTTCCCTCCTCACAGGTTCCTGTGGATGGAGGTTACATCTGATGGAGGTTGTCCCTGCAGTTGTCCTGCCTTACACCTGGCATACTACTCTTAATATTTGAATAATTTTTGTTGTAGGAATTGAACGTGCTGTACATCTTTAAGTTGTTGTTTCTCTACACACCTAGTCCTCGGCTGTTCTCCCTCAGGTTTTGCCCATTTGATGCTTTTGGGACAGGATTCTGCATGTTTACAGACTGTAAAGTTCCCTGAGGCTTATTTCTTATTTTGGGTTGGACAAAATAAAATCATTTGAATTGAATAAACACGTTGACCAGAGGAATCTTCAATTGAGGCAACTCCCTTAACACAAATAAACATTGAGTGACGATGAGGAAGAAGACGCTGATTTCAGGAATAGTATTCCGGTTCAAGTGATTCAGAGCCAGATCTCGTTACACAATCTGATCTAATTACTTTTAGTAAACCGGGGGTGTGACAGAGGAACATTAATTCGCTCTGCTCACTTTTAAGACAAAGTACAGGCTAAATAATCATACATTTTACTGTGCTTTAAATGTTGCTACTCAAAGACACTTTACAGTAAAACCAGCGCTTTTCTGAGGAGCACCTGGATGGGACTAAAAGTACTGGGAAGAGAGGAATCAGTGTTTTTCACCCGAGCTCTGTATTGTCTATCACCAGTCAAACCTCTAGGCCAACGCTGCTCACATCCACCTCTTGTAGGGGTTAATAAGCACAATTCAAAAGAAGCTGAATAAAATAAAATGCCAATCAAAAATTCTGATCACTATTAACTTCTATTGAATATCATTAGATATTGATATATGGTGTGGAAAAAATGCACAGTAAAATTATATGCAGTTGGATAATCGTGCTTTCATTCATTTTAATAATACAGCTTTCCCTTTCATGTGTATGTTTTCACTGGGCCTTCGATAAGTTAATTCAAATATAGTTCTGTGGTGATACGAGTGTTCAGAGTTGAAAAATATTTTGTAAAATTCTACAGGTTTATAATGAAGTCTTGTCAGGGGTGATGCACCGCAGTGTTCCTTTATATTTATCAGACCTTCTATTACATTAAGCCCTCAGATAAGAAAATTAAGGTCACAGCGAGGACCTGCCTGAATGGAATACTGTAAATATGCTTCTGTGAGTCAGAGTAACTTAACTGAAAACTGCATTGAATATTATAAGTCTCGTTTAAGATTTAAATTGTCCATAATAGATTGGTGGGTGGATAGATAGATATATATAGGGTACACACTGCTCTTTAACCTGATAATCAGCCAGAACCTCATAGTCATATTTTTGCATTAACTTTTTTTATATCACCTTCAGATGGAATCTTGAGAGTTTAACTTTTATGAAAGCCTTTCTGGAAATGACAGCTGGATCCGGAGCTCCTGTCAGGTTTACACATGGTGGCTTTGGATTTCAGAGGGCTGAGGGAAAAAAAGATGAGCGACTCAGACGGTTTCATCTGATCAGTGTGTGCTTATTAAATTTCTTCTCCCGCACAGTTGCTCTCTGTTTCTTTTCAGGTCCAAAAGCCAGCAGCCGGTGCAACAAAATGGACTGAATCAAAGACAGTCTCGATCAAAAAACTGAAATTTCTCCCTCCACTGGGATTCCTGCAGAGTGCAGACACTGTCATATGCTATAGCAATACATTTAAGCCTCAACCCCTGCGTTGACATATATGCTGCAGTGGAAAATAGTAGAAATATTACACCCAAAGTACATTTAATCATGTAAATTAATCAAATCAACAACTGCGACAGTGAAGTGGGCAGTACAGATAAAGAAAAATATTCTTTGAAAAGGATCAGTGACAACAGCAGCTGCAGCAATTTTCAAAACTGAAATGATAGTGAAGGCAATGAATCCAAGATAAGAGCTTAAAATCAGATGTTTACTTACATTTCAAATACATATCTTAAACTACATTATATCCGGTAATATTTGTAAATTAAGATATCTGCGCTAAATATATGCTTTTCTTGCACATCCTCTCTGCTTGTCTGCTGGGCTCGGGCCGTGTCCCAAAGCGGCGGGTCCAAGAAGCAGTTAGCCAATCTCTGATAAAGTTAATGATCGACATTAGAATTTCAGGGTCAAAAAATACATTGAGTTTTGGTCTTGCCCTTTGCCGCCCTACGCTGCCCTCTCGTCTGGGTGAGTCTCCCACGCACCGTCAACAACGTAACATGCGACCACTGGCAGTGTCCCTCCAAGAAGACCCGAGCTCGGTATGAGAGAAGAACTTTGCCGGAGAAACTAGAGGTAAAACAGTTGGACCCAGAATCAGTGTGACCTCACAATCAGACAACGGACCGGCGTGAAAGGGAAGCCGCACACATGACGCTTCTGTGGAGACTTCTACAACTGGGATGTTAAGCTAGCTAGTTAGCTACACGCTAACACCGTATCATCGCGCACCATAGTTCTCCATTTTCACAACCCGTTAATAGCATTGCTGTGGTTCATCTCCTGGACAATGTTGGACCCAGGTGGTGAGAAAGTGTCCACATGGCTGAGACCAGAGCACTGTCTTGGGGGTTTGACAGTGGCCTTGAAGGCTTATCATCTCTCCACAGAAGTGGTCTTTCATGCTTTTGATCTTGTGTAAATCAGTTTCTATGGCTTTTCTGTTAAATTTTCTCCACTCTCCTCACACTTACCCAGAAAAATTATTATGGTGATGTATATGATCAGAAACATATGGGAGGGTCATTCCTGCTGCGGCTGTGACCTTGATTAGCAATCTGAAAAGGGGTATTTTATGAGATAGTATGCTGCCTCAGTGTATGTGCTCTGATACACCTTGGCAGTTAGAAAAACTCCTTCTTGACATCACGACTCTGAAGACAGTTGTCCGGTGTCGACAGGTTTATTGACGTAAGAAAGACTTAAACTAAAACACACAAAAGGCAGAATAAATACAAATGAAATGCATTGACTTTTATGTATTTACTGCTGATTTACAATGATTCGATATACATAAAACTATCACAAAAATAATCAGCTGTAATCATGAGTATAAGCATGAGAATAAAACCAATTAATACCAATGATGCTATCAAAAGGCATAAGATTCAGGAAGACACAACTGGATTGGAAAACTACTGAAAAGATCAGTTGTGAGCCACGCTCTTCCTTCACTTTCTGATTATAAGACCTGAAGTTCCAAGACATTTCCTGTTTCAAAATAAAATGTATAACATACTGATTCAACGTTTGTAACAAAACAGATACAAAACACACAGAAACAGATCTGCCATCAAGATTTCACAACAAGCCATATTTTATTTAAATATAATTTACATTATTTATTTAATTGAAAATTGACTAATTTACAATAAAATAATAATAATAATCAGTTAAAACTGTAGAAAAATATATATATTGTATACCACTTCGACAAAAACAGCATAATTCAAACTTCACTGAAGTAGAAAAATAAAACAGAAAAATATGAAGTAAAGCTTCAGCTAAGAGGTTTTCGTCATACCTGGCTGAGCTATGAATGTGTTTTTAAGAGCATTACATGATTCTAATGGTCCCCCATTTCATGAATCACTTATCCATTTTCCTCACCGGGAATAAGTGGCCTCTCCAGGAAAGTGACAGCACAAAAATATAATTTTCTTTTCTTTTTTTAACTTTGAATGGCAGTTTAAAACTTTTACGAAATGAGTGAGGTAGTCAAGGAACTCTTAGAGCAAACCAACATGAATTAATATTATTTTTCAAACATCTTCAGCAACAAACCTCTTCAGTAATGCCTTCGGCAATTTGAATGCTCTTTAAATTTCATATGTTGTGCAATCAAAAAAACATCCAACATAGAAAATGTTCTATATTAGATGAAAGGTTTTGTGTTTTAACAACCATGTTAGCATCTATCAATAAATAGTGAATAAAGAAATGCTTCATACATGGAAAATCTATCAGAGGAATCAAAATTGAGTAAAGACGTAACCCATGACATTAATGACATATCTTTCTGTGGGAATCCATACCTTGATACGTTGATGACGTAACAGAAAACAATGTTACCTAAAATGTTCACGGCAATAACTAAATAACTTCAGTTAAATCAAAAAATATAACACAATGGTATGTAAGAAAGTAAAACATTAAACACTAAAGTCACATTTACATATGGTTTTCACATGGGCCAGGCAGGTGGGGCATTTGTGTTTGTTTGACTTGTCCAGTATCTCCCTCCCCCTTCTGCCCGTTCTGTTGTCCTAATTATTATACCAGCTAACTTTCTGCACCTTTTAATAATGGGGGCTCAACACACCCTGGCATGCTAACCATAACCCTGCTCTTTGGAATTCACTTGCTCTGACCAAATCCCAAAATGTGACCATCTAAAGGACATAATAACATCCATTACAGCCTGTGGCTGTGATAAAAAGCAGATCCATATTTAGAATGGTCTACCTCATTCTGTTTTATTGCACAGTGAAACAACGGTTTAGTGTGATCCTCAGGAGTAACTTTAATTTTTTGATGATGAGCCCTTGCTGATGTGAAACATAGACTGGATATGTCTCTGCTCTGCTTCTGTACCTTCTCCAACAAGGCTCAAAATAGTATCTCCCACGGATTACGTTGCTTGTCACATCATATGAACTGCAAGACCAGAGGACCAGTACTAAATAATATAAATCCGATTGCAAAACTCAAGTCACAGTATCAATACATTTCAGGAAAAACCAGCCGACCGGAGCAGCTCTCCCAAAAAGAAGTGTTAAGGAAGTGGGAAAAAGGGATTAATTTTAGGGATTGGGTATGATGTATAGCAGGCGGGATAATGCTTATTGGTCGTGGCCAGTGTGAGTTAAGGGCCCATATCCCTCTGCTGAAGAGTGTCCCATGGAATTTGATTCCATTTGTGCAAAACAGCGAATCAGTCAATTTCATCTCTGGCTCCCCTTCTCTTCCATGCATCCCAATGAGGTTAACACAATATTAAAATACGGCGGAGAGATGATGAGAAATAACTAGCGCAATGCCCATCCGAGCAGCTGCCAGCACTGCCTGTGCCTGTTTCCTGCATCCATGGCAAGCAATATCAATTGTGACTGCTAAGGTTTTAGTAAAAGCAAACATTTTCAGGATGACATATTAGCAGTCCACACACACACACACACACAAACACAAACACACACACACACACAGCAAGGCAGAAAATGTTAATATTCTTGCCCGAAAGGTCAAGTGTTTAAAGGAAATTGCCCAGTCAAACTTATTGGACAAAGTAATGAGATGGAATTGTATATGCACCTGCTAAACCCTTGTCACAGTAGATACCTTTTTCTTGGTTAGTACATACATGTAACAGAAAATAAGAAATAACTTCAAATGCCTTTAGTATGCTCCGGGTCATTGGCGTCTTTGATTTTTGGTGTGAAAAAAATGTCTTTAAAACCTTCTATTTGCACTCTGTGACTAGAGCCCGGCAGAGTAATTGGTCACATGGTGCAGGTGTGCTCATAACTCGCATACACAGCATGCCTGAGCTTAGCATCGCCATTTGTCATTCCACCCGCGTTGTAACCAGGGAGCTGGTTAGCAAGCCCAGATACAGGAGGTGGACAATAGCAGAAACTTGTTCAATATTAAACAATACAATGCAGTCTGCAAGATCCCGTCTTTGGAGACTTACAATGTGTCATAGGTGGGGTCTTCAGTGAAGCTAATTTTTAGGTAAGCATAGGGTTTTGTCATATAAAGTTACATTATGGTGTTCAGAAGAAAAAACTCTTGTGTAATTTATTAGAATGAATGAGGTGAACCATGTTTTCCTGAAATATGCTCTTGTTGTTTCACAAATGAATAGGGTTCATTCTCACAAGTAAAGTGAGATGTACTGTTGGGCTCTCACCATGGCACAAAACTAAGGCTGAGTTTGGCCTCAGATGCTGCTACAGGACAACTCCTGCACAAGATTGTTTCCTAGACCTACAAGTGTGATTTCACTCACTCTTGGTGAAACTCCCACTGAGATCTGATTGGTCAAGCCACAGACGCAACAGGGGCCCCTGTGCTCTGGGCTGAGAGATGATAACAGCACCTCCTGTAAACTTTCTTTCCGGTTTGGCTCCGTTAAACGAGGTTTAGGGATTCAGGCTCTCCAGCCTTCGGCTGTTAGGCCTCTTCAACTCTGGAAGCACAGTTCAAACTTGAACCTTCAATGTGAGTGAGTAAGTGAATATCAAATTCAGTCTTGATTTATAGTTTGGTTATTATGATTTAGTTTCACATTAGCTATTAACCAGACTATGCCCCTACACAGATCCCAAATTATTGCATGACGCTTATCAAGTTCTCAGCTATTTATTACACAGGTGGATGTACATTAATTCAAGTACTAAATGTACTGAAGTACTATTTTTACTGTATTAAAGGGTTTCTTCAATGCTGCTTTTTTCAGTTTTATTTCCAAATGTTCGATAACCCGAACATCTTCATTCGCCATTGCTTATTCAAATCGTAAGACTATTCTAGCATTATAATAACAACATCTGTAAAATAACATCCTGGTAAGTGTGCTCTGGCTGTGTGACGGTTCAAGTGTGTGGTGAGCACTACAAATTACTCTGTGCAGAGTAAGTGGTGTGTGTGTTTAGAGTGAAGGTCAGTAATGGGTGGTTGGGCATACCAAGCATCAAACAATATCACTAGAGACCATCGCTCACCCCACATCTCCTCCAAACAGTTATAGTTCTTAAACCTGACCCAAACTAAAAGAGGATGTGCAATCATTATACACAGAAAAGTGTTAGATTAGATTATCAATGCATATGTTTTGGCCTTAGACGGTGATGATTAAAGGTTGATACATTGCCAACAACTGTCCTCTCATTGTTCTGACTGACTTTTATCAAGATCATTCTTAAATTATTCCTGACATCCTCTTACTAGTTTCACCCCAATTTTAATCGTATTATTTAATTTGTACTTTTATTTTAATCCTTTATTGTATAGTGTTTTGCAGCTTAGTAATTAAACTCTGTAATTGTGTATTCCTGTGTACTCAGGTAGATCATGTATCATCCCCCTCTTTTGGAAAGCACACTGGGTTAACTTGTTTTGTTTTTAAATGTGCTGTACAAATGAACTGAATAGTTAGAAATATGAAAACTCTGTCCCGCTCCTTATCTCTTTGAAGCAAGCAGCTTGATGCTGCCAGAATGACCCACCTGAATATCCAGCAGAACAGTCTGCGGGTCACAATGCATTGTGGGTAATGTAGGCGCCATGATTCTACAAGAAAGAAGAATGCATGAAGAAAAAAAAAGAAAAAAATCCCCCAAAATCTCTGGTTCCGTTTGGATTTGGTACATGTATAGGATGTCTGATAAAGGCATGTTAGTAAAATGTTGAATTACAGGAATACTATTTTCATTAAATAGTAATCAATAAATAATATATTCAATAAAAAACTTTCATATGATTTAAGTAACAATGTATTCTGGAAAGTGCTGAAAATATGTATTGTTTTTCCTTTATAGATCAATAGTATTATTCTTAGAGAGCAATATAGCAGCATATAACTAACTATAGTCTGCCTTTATAAACTGTGTCTCTTTTTGCAATGTTTTTAATAAATTGAATGAATAATTAGGTTCTCTAATGCTGTGCGTTGTGGTGTTGTACCATATTGCATAGTATTGTACATTCTTTTCTGGTATTGTTTCCAACTATTGCTTTGAAAAAATAAGTCTTGCACATTTTTAACACCTCAATCCACATGGAAATTCAAAATGACAGTAGATATTTGCCGTTGAACTTGTCTACCTCAATAAACAGATAATCCAGCCAAAAAACTGCTTTGTTCTGATATCATGTATTGTAATCGGTATAGCTGAGGTCTGTGTTACTGCAATGTCTGTTACACAGATATTAGAAAGACAAAGCAAATTAGGGAAGAGCAGAAGAGTAGCAGAGCGACACGTTACATCACAGTGACACAGAGGATTTGTTCCAGGAGACTTCACCCAATCCAATCAAGTGGGCTTTTCTGGATGAGTTCTCAAGCGATTCTTACATCTCTGAGGAAAAAGCACTCAAGTTTACTTGTCCTTCAGTGATGAGGAAACTAGATTTTCTTCTTTCTTCCAAGTATGATATTTTATATTTTTTCCAATTCAAGTTAGACATACAACAGCTCAGTTACAGCGCAGTCTCAGTGACTACAAAGCAATGCTTGTCAGTACTATTGCTCAGCAGTATGGTCATTTTCAAGGCTGTATATGCATGGTACAGTTGGTCATTCTATGCTAACCACTCTGCATGAATACATCTACATATTGTTGCAATGCCTACGTTCCGAAAATACACAATCTTAGATACCAACACATCTTAGTTTCTCTTACTGCCCAGCAGATTTCAGAGAGTTAAATTGACTCATTGAGATTCAATTTTAACTCTAGACTGGTGTTTAAATTGTCCCAATCTTGTCAGTGTTAAATCAACACTCAATGAAGTGTTAACAATTTACCTCGGAATAAGTGTCAAAATAAATCTGCTCAGTGTTGAATACAATGTCATTTAGCTGATGCTTTTATCAAAAGCAAAATGTTGAATTTTTAACACATTACATTTTAGCCCAGGGAGCAATTCAGGGTTAGGTGTATTGCTCAGGGACACTTGAGCATCGGTAAGCCAGGGTCTTGAACCAACAACCCTGTGGTTATTGGTGCACCCTCACCAATCCTTGCACCATATTACATGGAGTTAAGCCTGATACCAAGAAGTGTAACACTATACAGTTACATTTAAAACCTAAATCAGAGAGTTAATTTAACTCTATTAAGTGTCGCAAATGAATCTGATCTTGACACTGGATAATGACTCCAGCTCTTTCGTATAATTGACTCCGTAACAGTTGAATCAACTTTTTGCAGTGCGATTTCAACTCTGCACTTCAACACTTTTACCTAACACCGGGAAATTAACTTTGCTGTGTGGTGGATTTATTTGTCTTGCATCTCAGTCAACACCCTGTTGACAATCCACCGTCAAACAAATTTCAAAATACCAAAAAAAATTGCAAAACATGCTTGACGAAACATTAATTAAAAAAACACTTTTTCTGTGTGTACACAACCGGGGGAAATTATACCTTGAAAAATTACTCCTCAAAAAGCAAGCACTTTGAGAAATAGATGAATAATTGTGTTTGAGTCTGACAACTTTGATTGCAGCCCTCAGTGCATTTTCTTTTTGCCACTCTCTTAACAACACTTTTTTAACAACATAATGAAGAACTGACTGAAAAACAACATTCATGCAACATTCATGCTTTAAAAGATAATAACCCAAATTTTCAACAAAGTGAAAAAACAAGTGGCATTAATGTTTTCCTGACTTAAACTGAAATATTATAAAACAGCTGCCTACTGGAACTTGAATTATTGACAGATTGATAATATTGTACATTGTCCTCTTAAAAAGAAGAACACCATCAGTTCTTTGTTGGGTTCTTAAACTCGTCCAAAGTATCCAGAATCAAGAAGTCAGAGCAGAAAACGCTTCCATGTTCCTTCTGGAGGGCATGAAGGAAACACATCTGGTGCTTAGTTCTCCACACCAACGACGATGGTAATAACCTTCAAAATTCCACGCCTGTGACAACTTATGTCACAGCAAAAGACAATTCTGCATACAATTGCGACATATCTATGTATTTTTTTACATGATCATTTGTTTTAATAATTCCAATTTTATTCATATTATTTTTATTTTTCAAAAATGTGATTACTGTTAACACTGCTATAGATGAAGCATATTATTGAAAGGTGATTTTTGAAAATCTCTTGTTCGAGTCCTTTCTATGCTAGCAATTTTAAGGGGTTTTATTTTGAAACTAACATGTTTAGATCATTCAATTATTACAGTGTCATACTGTAAAAATACATTCTGCAGTACTCTAATTCATTTTACAATTATTAACGCTAAATGGGCATTACAGTGGGACTGCTAAAATAACAGTTTAATGCAGCACTCTATTCAGCACTCTAATATTTGTGGATTACAGTAGGTGTCCTGTAAAATACAGGATATGTAGCTCCCAGTAGTTTACCATAATTTAACAGGGACATTTGTTACAGTGATCTAACTTGCAGTGAGTTTTTTTGGTAAATAGTAAATATATGTGTCCATATGTCTCCAACGTGTTGAATTTTGAGCATGTTGGAGACATATTGTCGTGTTCTACAGTCATCGAAAAATGTTTTTGGGAAAACTAAAAGTAAGCACTTAGACTCAGGTACAGTTTTACTTTGATCAGCTATGTAGGTGTAACTGACGCTGCACTTCTGCTGACTCACTGACTCTGTATTTCCTCCTAAAGGAATTCACTTGTGATAAAACTGCCTCTACACTCATAAGTCATGGCCATATATGATATTCTGCTATATCAATTGTAGTAAGTACCCCCTCGGGGTGGATTGCTTGAATACATTTTCCCTTTAGCTTGTCCCAAAGGCTATACATTTTCTAAAACCATCATTTCTCCCTATGTAACAAATGGTGTTCAGTTTTACTCTAACATATAGCTTTGCAAGTTTCAAAGAATGCAAAATGATTATGCAAACATTTATGTGGGCCTGTAGGAGCTGCAGGGAAATAAGATGGTGAGTCCATAATATATAGTACATGAAAATATGGTGGTACTGTGGACAAACATCGACCAACTAATGTCATGAAAAAAATACTACTAAAAGATGTTATATGAAACCAGCCACAAATAAAATAAAGCCTAATAATCAAAACAAATTTTAATTTGACTTGTTATGGCTTGAAAGTAAAGGAGGTAAAATCTGAAAATCTAAATGAAGTGGTTTGGATTCACAAGGACATTCTGGAAGCTGTAGGGCCACAAGAAGGGTTGTGATTCATAACTGTAGCATTTCAGGACCAAATTATACACTACTTAGTCAAAATAACATGTACACTAAGAGGAATGCTGCCTATGGCCAACAAACCATCAATAAGTACCCTGATTTGTTCAGAAATGTTTGGCATGATCTTTGGTTCTTCAGCCCAATAATTCTCTGCCATCTCATTTACAGCAGCTAACGTACAAGGTGATAGTTTGGTGGAGTCCAAAACAAAGGTGAAAGAAGAGTAAAGAGTACTTCAAATGAATGCATTTTGCTCCGTTTTCTGGATGTGTATGAGCAATTGTATTTACTATAACTTACCTGTTAGCCATATTATTTCTGTGTTTTAGCTTGTTGGCCAAAAAGAAAGAATTACTGCAGTTTAAATATAAATATATATATATATATATATATTTTATATAAAATATATATCAATAGATAACAGAAATAAAAGAACTGTAACATGGGTTGATTGTGAAGTTTAATGTTAAACTTTATGACTGATTTTTTTTTCTTCATACATCAGATACATTGTTAATATTTACATCAAACAGATAAAAAGAAACACACATTTTCATTATCTTAGCAACAAAAACGTTCATTACCCTAATACTTATTCAGGTATTATCCTTCCACAAATATACAATTAATGTCAAAAGAAACGTGCTGTAGGACTATATATATTTTTGTGTTTAAAAAAATAAAAACTAAATGTTACAGTCTTACAAAACAAGGGTGAAAACAAATGATTGGCGATAATCTTCAGGACACTCAAAGTAATGACGTGACTGAAAACATAAGGTTTCAACAGTGAAAACAATTACATGTCAATGCTATTTTCAGCATCCCTTTAGCAAGTAATAGCACTTACACAAAATTATAATGATAACAATAGTTATGAAAAGGAATGATCTCATGAATCGTAAATGTGTCACAAAAAGACAAGAAGTGTTTTCAGTGTTTTACCACACAGCGGGTACAGCAATATCAAACTCCTTCAGCGGTTAAAATTAGAGACCACTGCTTAAACTAAATGCTAGCACACATATCGAGCCATTGCAAGACAACAAGGTGAGCACAGGAGAAAGTCTCACAAGTTTTACTCTATCCCATTAACCACCATTAAAAGTATACATTAAATAACCTTTAACACCTCAAGGATTTTTTCACATTGAGCACAAACACAAAGTATTTTCTTTTCTTTCTTTTTTTTCAAAACCTACATTTGACACGGCAAAAAAAAAGTGAACTTTTAGTTTATGCAAATTTGCTGCTTCTAGAGGGCTGATGTGTAGCAAGCAGTATCCTGCAACGGGCTCTTAAATTACATTAGCTTATATATGGTTTGAAATAAACAGTCACAGTGTAAAATTGACTCAGAAAATAAGTGTAGTGCTATTGTATATAACTAAGCATTCTATAAAAAAATACAGTATCAAGCTTTTCTCTTCAGTGTTTCTTTGACTGATTTGAAACTCTTCAGGCTATATTAGAACAAATCATATTTTGAACATATATTCATTTTATGTCTGGGTTGTCCTTGAAAAATGTTTTCTTTTAGGTATGTGTAGACCTATTTTAACTTTTTTTTTCTTCCTAGGACAACCCAAGTATGTGATTGTCTTCACCTATTGCACCTGCATTTAGGAACATTTCTTATTAGTTAAACAACTCTGCACAAACAGGAAGGGCTGACAACGCAAAGGACCTCATCAACCTCCATGAGGTACTCAGGTTGACACATATAGATATGGAAAATACAGCATATAGCAAGCCCATGATGTAAACTGAGAAAGAGTAACACACTGCCAATCAACTATATTTTTTTCCCAACAAAGCGGGGAGTTTTCATGTAAACTGTGGCGGGAGGGCAAACAGACAATAAATGAGTGAAACTACATGCCTTTGGCAACTACTGTTACCTGATAATAATAATAATAACAAAAATAATAATAATAACCTGGATGGATCATAATACATGGAGAAATACAAGAAAGCAAATACTATTTGTTCTCAAGCCCTTTGTTTTTCTTCAAAGCTAATGAGGATAACATTTGCTTCCAATAGTCCAAAATATCCAGTCAAACTCCGTAACAGCAAAGCCATTATGAAAAGTAATGAAGGATTCAGTTGAGATTGCCAATTCACATCTTAACGTAACAACCCTGTCATTTACTGTCATTAAAGGGGTAGTCCATGTCATTATAGATTCATAATTAGCTTTACAAATCAAATGGAATTAGTTTTTTTTTCACCAGAACACACTCAATCACACAAAGTACACGACTTGCAAGCATATGATTGACAAACAAACAGAAAGCAAACAAAAAAGAAGCATGGAGCTTTTAAAGGTCACTACAACTGTGGGAAATGTAAAAAATTAAAATAGAAAAATGCATCTCGAGTGACACAATGGTATATTATGTACACAGTTTAGATAATTGGCCAAAAAGCAAAATATCCAAAAGGTGAGGAAGCATTCAAAAACAAACAGGATGAGTGGGGGTGAAGGTTGGGGGGAGGGAGCAGTTGGTGTCGGCTACGCTATCATCACTAGGTGAGCCGGTTTCCACAGGCAGGCTCAGTGGAGCAGACAGTGCACAAAACACAGGGGGATTCAGGGATGGAAACGTTTTTTTTTAACGTGTTTTAAGCTTTTAGAACAAATAGAATTGAGGTGGGAGTAGATGCACATCCGTTTACCGGCGCTTAGCTCACCCTGAGGTGCTTGTGGCCCTGGCATGTTGCCTCTCGCCGAGCCAAGAGTTGCATGTGGCGTGTCACACGGATTGCTCCTTGGGAAACGTGAACGGTGCTCTGGGGCCGGGGGCAGGCAAGCTTGTGTTGGGGTACGTGGGCTCGCGGGGTGGTTGCTGCTCGTAGGGGTGTTGAGGCAAGAAAGTAGCGGGAGGGTGGGCCGGAGCGGGCTGAGACTCAGGGAAGTGATCCATGTTGCAGACACGCTGGTAGCTCATGTATTCAGCCGGGTTCAACAGCTCTTCTGGATGCCTCCCAGAGTCCTGTGAGGAGGAGACAAAAGAAGAGGAGAGAAGACAACACTGCAGGTTCACAGGGTGTTCTCTTAATTGGAGGAAAAGTTGAACAAACATAGGATGGAGCGTCATAAAATCAGACCTTCGCAGTACACAGCAGAACCGTCAGGGGCAAATTCATCAAGGATTGTGCAATCACTGAACCCATGGAGTTCTCTAGGCACCAGCATTGAAATGTGTTGCAGCTGCTGTGCTGCTTCCACATATTTAAATAAATACTATGCATATATTTAGTACAAATGTGCCCCTTTTAAAGCAAATTAACCTCATTGCAAAGCCAGTCCAATTCGGAAAGATCAACGTGCATTTACAGAAATATTTATAGCATTTTCAGAGGGTTGGTGGTAACTGAAGTGCATAAGAGGTGTCCGCTCACACCAATATATTGTGGTATGCGGGGACAAGATGCAATGACAGTAGTGTCATGAAAAATAAATAAATACACATCCCGCATGTAATTATTTAAAATACATGGGGGGAAAATATTTAATTGTTATAATTGTTGTTTAGATACGCTGCTGTGCCTCATATATTAAATGAGTCTGACCCCTATCCAAGCCAAGCTTTTTAAAAAAATGATTCTGAATCATGTTGGCGTGTCGGATCTTCTGGCTAAGCCTGACTTTCACCCCCTCACAGCCTACGCATTGGCCTCAAACACATTTAGGATTAGCTACATGGTACCTGCAATCATATGCAAAAAACAAGGAAAGTTCACTAACTTGCAAAACTCCATGGGAGTTTTTGCACCGTTATATTATTAGTGCAATGCTTTTTGCATCGGACTTTGAGGTAAGGCAGATGAGGGATGCAAATGGTGGTCATCCTCTCTTTGAATGTCCCCCCATCCCTCTTCCCATTGTTAATTAGTGAGGATAAGAAATGGTGATCAGATATTAAAAACAGTCTGGTCCCAAGTCTGGACCAAAGTTCAAATTTAAGTCAGGATTAACTAGTGTTCCTAATCTTTAATACTATTTTTATTTATTTTGTTTCTCCTTCTTCCACTATTTGTATTAAGTTGTTAGATAGAAGTATTTCTATGACACATTTTTATTTGGATTTTCACAGTAAGGGCAAATCATATGAGCATTGTGTTCTTAATAATACCAGATGTGGCATTTCATTTGCCATATGTTCATTGCTGGCCACTAATTTGGCCCCTATTTCCATGAAAAGTACAGACTCAGATGGTGGCAGAAACTAGTTTAAGCCAGCTGGCTTTTCAGTATTGTGGCTCTGCAGTGCTGAAAAGTGTTAAGATACAGAAATTAGTGGCGGTGTTTGGTTTTGGGTCTGGGTCAGTTATCATGCATAAAATCTGCAGTCCAACATCTTTCAAACCCCCACGTCTCTAGATTATAACATCTAATGATTGTAAAGCCGAAGTTATACTTCCAGAAAAGCCCTGATGACATCTTCTTGATCACTTTGTCACACCTTCCGAAGCTCACTCTGGAACTGTTTATTCACAATGAGAAGAACTCTTCCTGACAAGAACAATTGCTGCTGTACCCTTTAAACTGTTAACATGATTTAATAAAGTAATGCCTCCCTGCGATTATCATTAGTCGATTGGACTGGTTGTCTTTCCTATCATCATTGTCAAACATAAGGACTTCATCTTATGTTTGACGTATTCAGTTGAACTGTTAGAGCAGAAAATGCTTCCTATTGCTACTTAGAAATTTATAAAGGCTCAAAGAGCTTTCATGGGGATGTATACACAATGTCCAACGGTCTAGAATTTGCCTTCCCAGATGTGACTTTGAGTTCTGCGTTGAAGGCAATAACTCTGTAGAAAAGTGCATAGGTCAATGCATTTATTTTGCCTCATTTGGTGCTCGCTGTGCAACTTTTTGATGAAATTACTGACATGGGATGAGGAATGCAAACAACTTTGTGAGTGCACTTCCTGTATACACATGAAAAAGCAATGCACATGAAGGAGCCTTCACTCAGTTAAAATGATGCACAGACATTGTAGTTAGACAGTTGTTTTTGGCTATTAAATTTGTACCGACTTTTATAAAAGCACAGTCCAAGCAGGACATGAAGTCGCTAAAAAATCTTAATCCGGACAAATACCCTCATATGAATGAACCTAAACTGTTTGATGTCAGTTGTCATTGGCTGTTTTGCAGGTTCAAACAATGCTTTGACCCAACTTTGACAAGAATCACATTCCTCTTCTCCAACTATTACAATCACTGCAAGAAAACAAACTCAACAATTTTCTTCAGCTGTTTCTTTCTTATGCAAATAAAAATGTAGTGAAAAAAGGAAAGACATGACGACACAAAAATAATAACAATTAAATTATACCCTAACCCTATATTAACAGAATAATGATAACAATATGTGGTTTTGACATTGATATTGTGCACTCTGGTGGCCATAAATCCCTAAGCAGCTCTAAACAGCATTTATTTTAAAGAATTTCTTCAATCTGTGACCTTCAAAGAAAAAGTACATGATAATGAAATGACATGCAAAAAAATATGGATGAGAGTGAAAATGTAACTTACGAATATTCCTCAAGCATCTCTACATCTACGAAAACGATGATCCCGACTCTGAAAACATTTGGCAGGGCAATGATGATAAAATGAACGTTTTACAATAAATGTGTCATGACACAAATATGATACACGTTGCAATGGGTAAAACATGCGGAACAAAACAAGGGATTAAAATAAACTGCCCATAACCAAAATAAAGTTAGAATATGTTAACTTTTCATCAAGCACAAATATTTTTTTTCTCAACTGAATTGGTGTCCTTTATCAAATCAATGGCCCTCAACAAGAATATTTATAGCATATAATTTGAATTATGAATGATGTCTGAAACAATACTCTCTAATTTGAAAATACAATATTGATTGATTGGTGAAATAATAACAGTGGAGGTCTGGAAGACATATCTGATTGTTTAGAGTGATGAGGCACGTAAAATGAGGCTATACATTTTCACAAAGGTTTTTGGCATGACTATATGATTCATTTCATTTTATTTTGTATAGCACAATATCGCAAATTTGCCTCAGAGGGCTCTACACGTGTGACATCCTGTGTCCAGAAACCCTCACATCGGCACAGGAAAAACTCTCCAAGCATTCGATGGGGAGAATAAAGGGAAGAAACCTTTAGAGCGACAGAGGAGGATCCTCCCCCGGGATGGACAGACTGCGATGGACGTACAGAATGAACAACGTAAAAGATGTACAATACGTTCAATTCATCCGACTGTTAAAAAATCGTGGTTTCAGTAATCGACTCTTCCACCATTCTGAAGTAGGACACGCGATTATCCTGATGACTGACATCGGGTTCAAACTAACGAGACGGTTTGTGCGTAGCCTTCGAGGAACCGAGATAGCCTGATGTCTTGTTAATTTGATCTGGATAATGGGACATTTGATCGACTTACGACTTGAACCACATACGAGGAACAGACCAGCATATGTTTGTTCACAGGCAGACGTTTTTTTCATCTAATTATTGGGAAGAAAGCAAATATGCGACCAAAATCATATAAAAAAATATATGCTTATACATATATAAGTTTTTGGTTTGTCTTTGTTCAAATTCAAACTTATGCAGAATATTGTAGTTAGCAACATACAAATTTCTCAACAATATAGCCAACAAACAAATTCAATTTCCACAGGAAGCTTGTTTTCTTATTTGTTCACATCATGATGATGAATCTGTTATTTTAGTAAAACCAGCACCTGCTCTATATTTATTCAATTGTTGTGGACTGAAATTATGCCGCTACACCTGATATTTATTATCAGGTGGGTTCATTCCATCAATTAAGTGCAGTCAATAAAGTCAAATGCATTTTGAGGAGGCATCATAATGCAGCCTGTCCTGCAGAGAATTACATATTTCTATTCCTGCTGAGACAAACAATATCGGCTTCACTGACAGCATACCCACAATCGGGTTTTTATTGATGTGAGAGCAGCTCACCAATTACTTTCCACAATAAAAAACACTCATAAAAAATGCTAGCTGTCAGACCAAAAGAAAACATGCCGGCATCACTCTTCGCCATTGCCAAGGCTTTACATTTCCTAAACAACATACTTGGCCTTAAATTACTGTCTGTAACTTAAGTCAGCCAGTTTGTTGTTAGCATTAAGTGGCTTGTTAGAAAAAAAGCTTTTATTTATTTGATTTAAATCAAATATGCTATCATATGCCTGTGTGGCAATTAGATTTAACCCTTACGTTAGTTAATTAATACATTTTCTCTATGACTGTAGACTATGTCACCTCAGGGTGATCTACTCCAGAAGCTTAATGTGTCTACTTCTGTTTTTAAGTATTTCTAAGTTTCAACATCAAACTCTGGGCAGCGGGCCAAGGATTTCAATGATTCAGAGTAATGGCCTCTCTGCACTCTTCTGAGGCGTGCAAAGTGAAAAACCACAAGCCCTGAAGAGTAGCAAGTGATTGAGCCTTCTGTTAAGAGAAAAACCCTAAGCGGTGTCTAAGCAGACACATCTACTTGTAGCCGATGGTTCAAACACCAGTAAACTGAACACAAGCTCGAGTGACGAAAGAAGTTGGAAGAAGATGGAGAACATCGACTGCCAACTCTACAACTCACACGCTGTTTATGTCCCGGTGCCTTGAGTTTGACGTCACCTCCTTTTTACAAATTGTCATATATATTATGACAATTTGTACACTTCAATTTCCCATTTTGAACTTTATTTGATAGACATGGCATAGCATTATTTGTGTGATAATGTTCCATTTACTAGGTTACCATTCAGTAAAACAAAAAGGTAGTTCTGTGGAGCAACCTGTTTGGTTGGTGTTTAATAGAACACATCTGTTTTCTGATGTTATATTCTCACGCTTTCATTAGTATATCATAGAAGAAATCAGGATTGCATGGCTTATTTTAAATCTACCCAGAATGTATGTTTTTTCTAAGGCAAAAGGAGCTTTTAGTTGTGAAACTGTTATCTTTTACAGTATCGGATCATCACATGTTGCTACATTTTACCTCGATGAATGTTCATGTAAATGAATGTAAATGAAAATCCCACTCGTTTCCCTTCTTAACACTGGTGTAAAATATAAGACATGAGAATTTATCACCCTTGATTCAGCGATGAATTGGACCCATTGACCCTATTGGTTTATTAATTCCTGTGAGTCTTACTAACAGCAACAAACCACATCCGCTCATTCATTAAAGGATAGTTAAAAAATGAATCAACAAAATAAACAGTGAATTAAAAAAAATCTAAAACTGTTTCATTTTAACTTCATTCTATTTTGATCCAGTGTAGTCCAGTAGTTATCAATTTATTTCCATTAGTTTCCATCTAGGAGCAGAACATACTGTTAAGCCAATTAAAGAGAGTACTGTGTCTTCTTTCCAAGTCTTTTCCCACCTAATAAACAAAAACACTAGAAAATGAAAAAGGTGCAAATGGGAAAACAGAAAGGTCTACTTAAAATAAATGGACAACTTTAGTTTGATACCATTTTACTAGCGTCTCTGTCTTCAGTCATGATCTGTTGGTTCATTGTTAACACAATACCTAAGGCCAGCTATGTGGCTGATTTATGAGTAGCCAAAGTGTATAAAAACAAGTTGCCCCCGTTTCACCTTCTTTTAGGTCAGACTACCCTTTCTCCACTGAAATTACAGCATGTGATTTCCACCTTTGTATGATTGTAAAGCAAAGAGAGGAATAACATTTTCAAATGCATACATTTAAAACTGGGGCTTAATCTAGATGAAATCTGGCTAACCTTGGAATCCTTTTTATGCAGCATTATATGTTGAGTAGATAGCATAAACCTGCCCAAATACGTTTTTCATATCTGATAATGAAATAACTCTGTCAAAGCAAAGGGATCAGATGCAATCAGGCCGTAATTAACAACTGGTAGATTTAGGTCACTGGCCAAAGGTGAATTTAAGAGCCTATACTCTTCTTAAAGAATATAATGAGGAATTTTCTTGAACAGGAAATGAAGTGGTAGTTCAGTCTTTGCCTCAGTAAAACAGATTTCATTGATGGGGTAACATCATAACTAGAGCCAGTCAAGGCAAAGATTAATGCCTTTTTCCAAACTGGGAGTGTCAACAAGCAATTCCCCAGAGGGCGGTTACAGTATACCATCAACCACAGAGCAGCTGACTTAAAACATCTAGGATTTGGATTAGTATTCCTTAATTTGTCTCCAAAATGTTGTTGTTGTTGAAAACATTCCTTGATCCTTGTCTTGGGTTTAAAAGATTTACACATGCACATAAATCATCCCTTGCATGCTTGTTGAAAGAGATCATCATTTTTTCACTATTGCATTACTGTCACGTGTCAGTGCTGTCTGTTTTGCCATACTATTATAACTATAATTTTGTTTTATATATTTATTATTTTATATTGAGGTTTTAAAACTGCCCCTGAACGTTGAGAACATTTCTTCTATTTCACTGTTTCACTGAAGGACAAGTTCTCTCAGCTGCACAGTCCGACTACACCTGCAAGTTGATCCCAGACTTCTTATCTGACAGGAAGCAGCACGTGGAGCTGGGGAAACATGTCTCAGCCTCTCAACCCCTCAGCACCAGTTCCCCCCCAAGGCTGCGTTCTTTCCCCTCTGCTCTTCTCTCTGTACACCAACAACTGCACCTCCAGTCACGGATAAGTCTAAAGTGATACACTGAGGGTTTTCTAAATTATTAGTTTGTTCACCATGTCTCAAGTAATCATCAAGAAGCAAATAATTAAAACTATTGTGCCTTTCTGGACCTGAAGTTCAAGATGCCAAAAACTATTAATGTGTTACACAAAAGACTCATCCAAGACATTGATTTGACTTTTTAAAGCTTTGTGAGCAAATCTTTTGAACATCCAAAAAGGAAATTGAGAAGAGAATTGGCAGTTCAGTATTGCTATAACGTGCACTCGTATAACTCCTATAACGGTATAGCATGTTTCAAGAAGAAGGGCTACTGAATGGCCTGTAAAATGACCTGCCTCATGTATTGCTTGAAAACCACTATAAGCTGTAGCAGGCTGTTTGTCTCTAATGGCAACTTCAAATGGGGCAGGGGAATGTGTTTAGTGACGGAAGGACCGCTCTCCTCCTTCAGGATAAGACATCAGAGCAGGGTCTTTCAGATGAGGGCTCTGCTTTGCCCCGTTTTCGCACCAATCACGGTTGTCAAGTGCGCCGAGATCCATTGAAAAAGACATTTTGTTCATGGCTATTTGGGGGAATTTGTTTTACATGACATATCTTCAATATTATGCCCCGTGGTTGATGTTAAGAATCACCTCAACATAAGTCATAAACATCCCGATCCCTATAGATGCACTTGCACAGAGAGCGCATGCCTCTAAGAAGCTCATGCAAAAGACTCATGCAGATAAATAGGCTGAATCATGTGTCAAGTGTCAATGTACTAGTGTCAATCATTGACACTAGTAGCTGATGGTAAATGCTCACAGCCACTTTCTCTTTCTCCGCAGATGTCTGTTTTAACGGGATTCGTGCATGCAAAGACTGAAAGACGAGATGATCAAGTGTTTTGCAAAATACTGAAGCACAGCTATGTCTCGCATGTTTGGCAGCCTAAATTTGAGTGTTCCTGTACCTAAGTTAGTCTAGCTTGAAAACTCTTCTGTCTTAATAAAACTCTGCTAAGTAGCAACGAGTAGATTCTAGGATGGCCGAGATTCAAGAGGAGGGGGGGGAAAAGGAACCACGTGGAGCAAATGAAAGGAGCACAGTGCGTGTAAGAAAGGGGATGGACGAAGGGAAGGAGTGCGTCAGTCCGTGTACCTTGAGGCCAAAGTCTGAGGGAAAAGGCCTATATTGACATGCGCTAGTGTGAGCTAGGCTGGATGGTTGCATACTCGACAAGGTCCCCAGGGCCAGTGTGAGCAGAGCTTCGTGGGCTGGGAGAAGAGGCCAAAGCTGCAGTATCCAGCTCAGCATACTGGACATCGCAGTCCTTGTGGCCAGAGTTCTGGAGACAAGAAAGGCGAAAGGTGTGTGAGGAGTGAGGCAGCCAAAAACACGAGAGAGTGAGAAAGAGATTGACAGAGTGACGGGGAGAGAGAAATTGAGAGAGAGAGTAGGGGGGAGAGAGAGAGAGAGAGAGAGTTTGTGAGCAGTGGTGATAAGAGAAGAGAGCAAATGTGAAAGCATGGGATACATAAATAAAATGTCAGATTAAAACTTAATGAGACACCCTGACAGAGAGATGGAGACATGCAGAGAGAACCCTCTGAAAGAAATTAAAATGAAAAAAAGGTTTAAAGAAGGACTTAGACTTGTTGTCATGCACATAATGATAAAATATCCAGAAGTGTTTGAATGTGCAAGAGATACATGCTTTTCCTCAGCAACAAAATGTTGATTATTTTCATGATTTGTTGCTCATGTGCACAGCTTGTTAGAAATAATCCAATGCTTGGAGTTGCTGGGTATAACAACCATGAATACATGTCCACGCAATCTTTCTGAAGACAAAATCAAACTGTAACTACAGCAATTCTGTGTTTGGAACACATAAATTCACTGATTATGGCTTTTACCAGAGTAATTGTGGCACAAATAGAGGTATTTACACAACCGACCAAGCACATTCAGGGAGATGCTGGAAAAAAAATTCAATATCAGAAGGCAGGTAAACACAAGCGAAGACCTTCACTGAACCAACATCGGACCAATGTGAACAGACCCATATGACTGAATGACTTATTGACTCAATAAGCAACAGTGCAAGTAGATGATTAAGTTAATGACTCTAATGGGGCAATCAATACATGACAGCCGTCAGCTCTGTTTATCCAATTCCAAAAATGCCTCTGATGGTTGTCTTCTGCTCAAGAATGGGCATTCAGAGACACTAGGTCAATAAAAATCCAAAAATTGATGCTGAACTTGGCCAGTTACTGACAAGCCCATGCACACAAAATATATGGAAATGAATTTACTATGGTAACTAAATAGGAGATGTAGACAGAGGGTTGAACAACTAAATCAAAACAACAAGTTACCAAGGCAAAGTTAAAGCATAAAAGTGTTGGATTTCAGAGCCAGAATTTTAAGTTTAAAACATTCAACAAAAATGAGAGTTTGCAGTGTGGATTTGAAGAGGTCACACTATTGGGTAAACTATACGCCTCAGGCACACAATACCGTTGTAAAATACCTGTCTTGTTTTTACCAGCTCAAAAGATTTTTGGCTGACGGGTAGAATTTTGATTAATGTTGCACTACAGCTCGTTAATAGTTTCATATTTTACAAGTGATAGCTTGAAATTGTAAATGTAAGATACATTGTGTTTATAAAAATGATATCTATGTTTTATGCTCTATTTACTTTTTTTTATTTAGTTAAAGATGCCCACTCAAATGGTGATGGACTACTTTTTAATGAAAAACAAGACAAAGTAGTTGTTAAAGCACAAAGCAGGACAAATGAGGATCATACTGCACACGTTTGTATTACGGATCAACTAAAATTACAGATGACTGACGAGAGGAATCAAAAGATAAGAGACACTTTGAGGGGTAAACGCCCCAGAGTCTACTTTGCTCAGACCTTTTCTATTCAGAGACTAAAATCGACTACATGAAAAAAAGTGATTGGATCAAACAGTAGTGTCACTCCTTTTACTCTGGCTACTCTACTTGTTCCAGGTAAAGAAGAAATTGAGGTAGTTACGTGACAAAGTAAAGCAGAGATGTAAAATGTCCTGTGTCTAGTTGAATAACACTTCAGGAAGTTGAAGGAGGTAATGCAATGGGATGATACCTCTTGCCCCATCCCCCATTGTAACAAGGTATCTTGTTTCCATCTGAAAAATAATTGTAAAGAGATGACTGCAGCTTTCGAGAACCTAGGATTAATAATAGAAATCTACTGTGCAATCTCTCCAACATTGCAAAAACTCACATCCTGTATCATTTTTAAATATCTTGAATATTTGTCATAGCAAGACTGTAATCAGGGGGAAATTACATCCTCATTGCAATTCAAAATTGGCAGATAGTGTTTTGCCCCTAGAGAATCATCATTAGTAACACTAAGCAGTCAAGTCACGTCTCTCACAAATAGTGTTTTGAAAACCTCACTGATACCCCGTCATCCTGAGAGCTGCCCTGAACTTTAAGTGGAATGTTATCAGAGATAAGAAATGAAGCTGAGGAAAAAAAAGATTCTCACCTTCAAATGGTTATCAGAATTAAACATCTGGTTCTTATGAGTATGGAATTGAAGATGATAGTTTAATATCCTTGAATAAAAAAAAATTCAATTTTTCAGGGCGAAAGCCTTGGGAGTAATTGAGTTATACCTGCAAAATTTGGTTTGAGAATAGATTAGGGATTTAAAAAGCTCAACATAAATGCAAAGCCGTAATGCCAAAAAGGCGGACAGACAGGGAACTATATGACAACATGTAGTGTAGTTGGTTGACTTGGATGGTGTTTAAAGGGAAATGTAGTTGTTTGTGTGTACCAGTTTCTTGAAGAGAAGCCACTTTTTGACCTTATAACAGACTATTTGAACCAACATAATAGTTAAGAAATAACAAATTAGTTGTAACCACCAAACGTTGTGTATTGCATTTCAATAATGCACCCCCGTGACTAGTTCTCAACCAATCAGAACGCTGCATTTCATCAACCTGTATTATAAAAAATATAAAAAGATCATTAATTACAACTCCAATCATACCTTGTAACAAAAGCCATTTAATTCAATTTAAAAAACCTGAACGGCCGGACTGCTTCAATTAAATATACATTTGGTTCATCCTCCGATTCCTTGTTCATATGTAGAACTGATATAACTTAAGATAATACGTTGCATAAATATGAAAGAAAAAGGAATTTATTTTCTAATTGTCAACAAATCGACTTAAAACACCAAAGACAACAATTGTTCTTTGTCTTTCAGTGCTCTCTCATGTGGATCTCGGTTCCAAGCATTATTTGGTTCCTACCAAAGGATAAGAGAACATCTTTGATATAAGGGAAAAAGTTACAAACGGAGCTTCCTGCCTGTTGCAAACAGTTTACTGTGTTGGTGAAAGAGAGAGATGACAATAGAAGTAATTGTTTGGGGATTATTTTCAGTGCAGGATTAATACACATTTGGTGCTCTTTGTCCTTAAATGAATGTGCCTGACCATCTATACTACAATTTCACCACCAGAATATATTCCAAACAATAGGACAATCAAGGTCAATTTATTTGCTCCACCACAACAGAATCTCCTTTAACCCTTGTCTCAGTCTTTGGGAATGACAGTACTCAGTATTCATGAAAGCTTGTTACAGGAAACATTTCACTTCTAAAGTGCTGCAGGTTTGATACTGTCTGATGACGTATGATATGGCTCCTACAGCAGGCAGAAAGCGTGTGATTTTCTTTCTGCTGGTGCACACAACACTTGCCAATACAACACATTGTCCAAAATCCTAAAAGCGGAGTTAGATAAAATAAAAAAAGGGCCCCAAAACATAGCCTCAAGCCTCTTTGTCTCCCACCACAGTAGCCAGAGGCCTCTGATACAACAGGCTAACACTTCACAGTTAACAGTTTACACTCACAGGGCAATGATATACTGTAGAGCATCAAACTGCAATTTATCGGAGGCACGGTTGCCATGCAAACACAGGAGTAATTACGAGGGATTAGAGGTAGTGGATTAGGAGGTGAGGCGGAAGGGCAGAGCAGCCGATGAGTGTTGGGGTCAGAACATGAGAGAGCCCACACATAGAGACAGAGAGAGAGAGGATATGGACTGGCCCGGGTTTAGATAGAAGGTGAGTGCTGATATAAATGATGATATGAGCTTATTATTCAAAGCACCCGTTGGGTTTATTGGTCAGCAAAACCAGACAAGCAGGTGACAGATCCTCAGTGGTTTTCGAAAGCATCACAGCACTGCATTTCATTTTGCAAATCAACTTTCTAGAACACCCCCATGTTTAATAGCACTGAAAGCTTGCCCTTCTACCAGTAATTACCTCGGGCTCACGGGGTGCCGACTCTGGGTGACCCGTTCACGTAGAAGCTCCAGTGAACCTATTTAGGGCATCACTACTCACCGGTTTATCAGTGAAGGGGGTCAACTCGGTGGGCGCCATGTCGTAATAAGGAGGCTGAAGAGGAAGCTTCTGCATTTCCTCGTCCTTGTCCAGATGAACCACCTGTAGGAAACACAGAGAGCTCATCAAGACTCCCAGCCAGCTGCCTTTGCTACGGGAGGGGGCAAAACTTTTTGGGTGTCCACCAAAATACATTATACAAATACAAAGCGAAAGGTTCAGCAGGGAATGGCCAAATGTCAATGTTTTTCATCCTGTTGGATTGGTTCCATTAATGACATGTGATGCTTTTGGATTTAAATGTGCGTCACTAACAGAGACGCAACCTTGGCTTGCTAGATGGCTAGTTAACCATAATGTCTATGCAATATACATGTTAATTTCACTTGAATAGTTTCATCCAGCAACTCTTTTTGTCAGCCATGTACGGAACATGACCATCTCGGTACATATGTGTGATCACATGTGTAATGTATGGCACAATTTAAACGAGATTCCAACATTACTTGTCTGTCGCCATTGACTACCATAAACATTTACTCCCAAATGAGCTCTCATGGTGGTTGGGGCAGCACATTTCTCCCTTTTAGGCCATCGCTCTAAACAACCATCTTTGCTGCACACGCTTTTCACACATTTGTTTTTACAGCAGTAATGAGCAGAAACAAGATGTGAAATTTGGCAGGGAACACAAGTTGACAGCAGTTAGAACTAAAGTTCATCCGCTGAACTCTACATGAGCGTCAAAAGTTATTTTGTCGAATGAATCGCTTCCATATCACACAAAAGGTATGATGCAAACTTCTGAAATAGTGGGGCAGAAATATGAGGCTGCAGAGGCGAGCTGTGCTGCCCGGCCGCTAAGGGAAAGAACCGCAGGGAATTTAGTTCACACATGAAGGTGATATGTGATTACAAAACAGATACGCTGCAGATTAATTACAGCTTAGCAAGCACAGGTTGTCAATATATGGACAAGGGTCCTTGAAACCACCTTGTCGTATTAATATGTGTTCATATGTGAAAAAATGTCTTTTCTTCCTTTTAATAAACCAAAACATGACCATGTGAACAGTTTTTTTTAAATGCAATGACAAACTGGATGCCCAGTCTTGATGTGAAACCCCAGTTTACTGTGCAGGTTTCCTTTAATGGTTTCATGAATCATTACTAAAATGTTGAAATTATGACACATCCACACAATCAAAGATGCCTTTGAATGGAGCTTTGTGCCTCCTATTCCAGAGAAAGATCTGCTTTGTGTTTAAGGATTTTAAAACTGGACTGTAGATATTTTTACATAAAAGGACTCTTTCATTAGTCAAATGTGCTCTCTGTACAAAACTAAGTGATAAGCTTACTAAAGATGCGTAGGCTAGTATTTCATTTAAAATGTTTTCAAAGTGTTACACGTTGTGGAAAACAGTCTGAATAAATAAAGATTTATCTAGAAGACATTGAATTCATTTCAAACAGAAAATGACAAAAACTAAAGTTTGTTAAAGATGGTAATATGATATGAAATAAGATCAGTTTGACACGATATTAGAGTACATTTGAATTTTAAAATAAATTGGTTATTGCATCTTACTGTTGGAAATTAGTTTTAGAATAGACCAGAACTATTCATACTATATATATATATATATATATATATATATATATATATATATAAACAACAAACACCTACTCTACAATAACACTACTAGGCTTTTTTTTGGAAAGAGACATGGAAATACATAATCAAGAGGACTGCTACGTTTTTTTATTACTCGGAATTGAAGGTGCAGATGTGACGTTTTCTTCAGCAAAATGGAAGTAACGTATTGAGTGGGATGGGGGCAAATTTTCCACGCAGCATGCTTTTAATTAACCTGTCATAATCACATTGCAAAGACTGACGCCGTAGGCAGGGGGGGGGGGCATTGAAAGCTTTTTTGTTTTAAAGTGTGATATTCACAACAGGTCCTAGAGACCTTTCAAGCCATGAAGGAATGAATTAATATTTAAGTGGCAAATGAACACTAAAAGATTTTCATTAAACATTTGTCAGTGCTGCGGCATTGCACTATGAAAAGAACCAAAAGTGAATGAGGGAAATTAGAGTTGTCCAGAACAATGAAGTTATCAACGGGATAAATGTAAGATTCATATAATAGGTATTGAACAATGCGTTTCCCCTTTGCACCTTTCCGCTGTTGAATTTGACAACTCAAAAGCTCTAAAATTCTTAATGCTGTTTTATGCATATTTTCAATCAAAAATAGCAAAAAATGTAGTCAATATGCATTAGGTTGAGCTTTTCCATTAATATAACTGTACATCAAAAATAAAAGGATTTAGTGGTTGAATTGTGAGCTGAATGCCACAAGTCGTATGTATTTAGCTGGCTTGAAAGATTTGAGGCATAAAGACATCGGCCTCCTGGATGCTTGTTGTCTACTTGGCTGGAGTCCACCTCACACCAATGCACACCGAGTGTTGTGATGTGGGCGCAGATGTAGTTACTTTGGCTGCGTCGTCAGTTTTTGTTGTGTGCATTGGGCAATGATAAATCCACAATGCTGCCAATTTCTCCAGCCCGGTCACCTAGCAACCCATCCTGAAATAAAGCTGTGTTATTCAGCTTTCGCAGGGTCCAAATTCAAGAATAGGATATACAACATTTCCTAATAAAGGGCTGTATCCGTGAGTTCTTTTATTGGTAATCCAAACTTATTATTTTCCAAAAATGTGGTTTTCGATGTTGTTCAGTGTTTTGAACTGAGCCTTGAGCAATTTTTCTCTGAACACAAGGGAACAACTATTGAGTTTCCATTTAGTGAATTGAAGATCATGAATCATTTGTTTCTTTGTATGAGAGACACAGTATATACCCTTTACATTATGATAGGGATTTGTTATGAAAGATACAACTACTCTTTGGAGCGACCTCGATCTGGTAACTTTTTATCATCCAAACCATTAGGAAAGTATAGAAAATTAGCAGCTCAAGGATACACGGACAATAAATTGAATAATGTCATTATAATAGATGATCTGGCTACACAGAAGCTTACTATCTCAGTATTTTTAAAGAAGCAGCTCATCAAGATGATTGACATTTTTTTGCATAATGAATACTACCAGTTGAATGGAGGAAGTTTAAAGCAATTTATGGTCTGTGATTTAAAGATGTTTCTCAGATTATCCTTCAACAACCTTTTACTCTGAATCCTTTTCAAACTTCCTTGGATCGGATGTCGAATGCACATGGAAGGTACAGCCATTAATGGGTCACGACCTGCTGTTCAGAAGGAATTACAGCCTCGGACAGTGAGAAACCTAAAAGGTATCTGGTCGGTTAATATTTGTCCCTGCATATGCCCACATGTGTAACAGCGGTGCTTATTGTTCACGCATCAGTGATCATTGTTCATTCATGCGTGAGTTACCCGTCGTGAACCTGCTGTTATACTTCTTTCTTTTGCTTACTTTTATATTTCCGGAGGCCGGCTTACTGGGCAAGCATCTTCTCAATAAATTTCAACACATTAGATCCTGTAAAGTGTGTATTAGGGTCTCATCTGTCCACTAATCACTGAGAATTCCTACATAGTAGTTCAGGGAGGAGAGCACATTACTCTCCCCTCTCTTCATTACCTTTTCTGCCCAGATATCCAGGTGTTTGACCTTGGAACTATGAAGAGTCTCATAAAGTTGGATATAAAAGCCTGGCCGTGCTTATACATCTGCGTTGACGTAATAACTTTTCCCCTTTATCTCCCCAATTTGGAATCGTCAATGATGCTGTACCCCAGTCCTTGCCTTAATGTCTGAGGAAGATTACTACGGCCTGTACGTGTTGTTGGCATGTCATGTTTATGTCATGTCATTTCTGTGGACAGAATTAAGACTTTTATAATCATTCACATGGAACCGACTCTGTATTATTTAAATAGTCAAGTACAGTATAGGAAGATGGCATCCTCATACAAGCTTGACAGAATAATAATTCTTCACAAAGACCTATAGGAAAATCATTTGACCCAATTCAAGAACCGAGCATCAGGTCAGCAAATTGCAAAGGCAATGAAGCTGCCTTCACTCAGGACAGCCAGGAGAGCATGCTGGCTTGACATCTTCAAAATGTGACCGGATGCAGTAGCACATAGTGCTTTTTATGACATATTTCTGTTGACACATTATGTATTGAGAGAGACTATAACTGGAACTAAATAGTATGGTGGTATGAACTGAGCGGCATATTACATATGCATTGTGAAGATTATTTTGGAAAAAGTGGTTTGCGGTGTAGAATAAATCAACACACTTTAGTGTTTAATACTGAACGTGAAATGATTATACTGCAGGGGATTGTAGTAAAAATTAAAAGATTTCCACTATTTGGAGTTGTTCCAGAAGTGTCTCAACACCTTCCCCAATTAATTTGAATTCATCCCAGGATTGAGTACACTCCAAAATGGTATCATATGCTGTTGAGTATACTCCGTTTTGTAACTTTTCCGCTGTGAACACAGTAGCAACCAGATTGCATGAGGAGTAGAGATATTTCAGGATACAGACAGTGTCTCCTGCTTCATTTAACCCTCCAGAAAAGAACTTAAGGAGGAGGATGTATTGAACGCATTGTTTGTGCAATTGTACAATCATCTGCGTGTCTGAGCATCAAAGCAGCCGAGGCCTGAACAAGGCTTTTTGCAGTGGTGGCAAGTGTTTTGCCACGGATCAGTGTTCTGAGAAAACACTTATATGAGTAGATTCTCCTCACTAATCCACCCAATGCTGACATTTCAGTTTGTCTCTGACTAATTATAAAACTGCTCACTCAAATCCAGTATACATATCTTGTGGTTTGAAAAAAAACTAAATCACTGAACTGCTGTGAAATGAAGCTGTTTATCAGACTAAAGCTACTTCACTCATCTCATGAGGGCCAAATACAAAATAATTAAGTGGAAGTATAGTAGGTGAAGTGAAGGTAAAGTTTTGTACCACTTTCTTATATATATGTTGATTGATTTTATTGATTGATTTATCTATTTATCTGTTGACTTAAGAATAGCCAGAAAGGGCAAAAGTAATAGAAAAAAAGGAGGGAGACATCATACCTGGATGTCATCGGATGTCAAGTGTCCCTTCATGTCGCTGTTCTTCTTTTTGGGCGGGGGCGGGGCTGGCTTGTGGGCAGGTGGAAGGTCGGTCCTGTTAAGAGAGCAAAAAGATAACATGACACTCAGCACAGAGGGGGATCGCCACTCCCTCTGTCCCTCACCTTCCACAGCACTCTATAATGAGAAGTCCTGCCTGCACTTGCCTTTTTCCACTCTCTCCTCGGATTCTGATAGATCTCGTGTTGGCGGCTTTGTTGCGGCGGAACCAGCCTTTCCCCCTGCCCTTTCAAAGGCTCTCGCTGGAGAGACACTGTGCTAATGAGAGTGGGCTGTAATTGGACACTGAGGTGAGGAGATGGGGATGGGGGGAGTATAGGAGGGCAGGGAGAAGGGCATGTGTGAGTCAAGTCCTCAGGGTGGATCGAGCCTCATCTAGGGCGCCGCTCGTACAAACACCCTGCCCCGCTGTGCAGAGGCTGTTTGTTTGACACGTCGTCCCTTGGTGTTGCGACAGGGACCTCAGCAGGCAAGTCCTGCACTCCGCCTTCCACTGGATCCCTGGCACCCCCTCCACACACACACACACACACAGCCTCCCTTAAGCCCTCCCGCGAGACGCTCACCCCACCCTTTCTGCTGACACACCTGAGGAAGAACAAAGCCATGACAAGCAAACCCCTTGAACTTGTTTGCATGCCGCCATTAGCACCGCAGTTAACAACTATTACCCTTCATATAGACAATGAAGAGACAGAAACCAACCTGACACACGATAATAAAAAATAAAAAAACCTTAATTGTGAGCGAGACGGACAGCTGTAATTGAAATGCTTGATGTTGAAACTGTTAGAAGCGCCTCTGTATAATTATTTCAGACAACAAAGCGAAAGGGGTTGTGGCTGGGAAATCGCTACAAAGAAAATCCTTTCCCTCGAACATGCTGGCAGTCAGATGTCATCTGTCCCGGTCTGACACGATATCAGGAGTGATCAAAGATAATCAAGTGGAGCACAGGCACTGATCTGTGTACCTACGCGCATTATCTGCGGCTCCTCCCGCCTCCCATTCGCACTGGTTCACGTCCTTATTGAATAACATGACCTTTCCGCAAGGCCAAGCGGGCTTCTTAATGTGCAGAAAATCTGTGCATGAGTGCACCCCTTAACGCTTTCTTTCACGCTCATTATTTCCAGTCCGTATCACCTTGTCTCTAGATAGAGCTGCCGTGCCACTGCCAGATTCATGTGGCACCCTCTTCAGCCCGCCTGCAGCACAGAGGCGGCACGCGGCATCCTCCCATCGTCTAGAGAAAACCCTTTTCTCAGAGATCCTTTCCGAGGAGAGGCATCCTCTTCTAACACGTTTAACTGTTACGTTTAGGATGGAGGTGTAGATTCGATTTTTTTTACGGATAATTATGAGTCCTGCAGAACAGAGGCGAACTCATTTTGAAGGTATTGTAATCCGTTGCTTTCTGGTACAGGTGAGAAAGATGAAGTAAAAAAAAAGCTGTTACAGTTGAAAAGATCATCGGCTTACAATAAATGTACAAAGGGAATACAATTTTCACTTGTCCCTGCGCTGTGTGTGGTCATTTATTTAATTAGCTGAAATAAAAATGTGACGTGTACCTCATGCTCCAACCTAGTGGTCATTGTATTTTAAAGACTGGGTAGCACTGTGCAAAATGTCATTGTGTTTTAGTACATATCTGTTGCAGATCTTCATGCTGGGATTACTCATTGTACCGTGTCCATGTCTGATTCTGCAGGACGCTCCTTTTGATTGCATTTCAATGCACATTGTGCAAAGCAGCCTGTTCAAATATGTGGTTTGTTTGGGGTCCCTTATGCAGAGTGGGTTTATCAGAGCTGACCAAACATGAAGGAGCTCCCTCATCTCCTGACGGCAACACAAAACAACAGCCACTTCCTCCCAGTCTTAACTCCCTTTCTTGATTCAATTGGGCCACATTTAGAATCTGGTTACGCACAAACACGGCCCTCGGGAGGCCGTCAGTGTACATGTCGTCACTTGATAGACTGGCACTGAAACATAGTGGCAAAAAAAAACTGTGGGGTTTTAATGAAATGGCTTCTGTGCCGAGCGCACAAAAATACATACAAACATACAGCCAAGACGTGCCAAGACAAAGACACAATGCGTGTGTTCAGCTACTCAAGCTGTATTCCGATTCCTCCAAAACTACAGACAGCTCATCTTTAAAACACACTGTTTAGTATGCAGGATATCAACTTACCTCCTGACCAGCACTTGCAGTAGGTAACAAGTGAAGAAAAACTGAAAAAGGGGACACTAAATGCTCAAATTATGGTAAACACTTTATGTTTTTATTTCCTCAGATGATCCTGCAACTTGATCTAAAAATTCATAGATGTGACATCTTTTGTGTATTTAAAGGAAAAGCTGTAGTAGTTTTTTAGGTCTCATGCTCTTACTTTTAGCAGCTGTTTTGATACTGATAAGCCAATTAAAGTAACTGCTAAGACCTGCTAATAAAAACGCATTGTCACTACAAGGACAATAGATCAAAGAAACTATTAGTCAGGTGATCAGACTCCCTTTTTTTTAAAAGCAAGACAATTTATCCAAATTATTAATACCATTTGGTAGGGGGTAGTGCTGGATGTGAAATCCTCCATAATTGTGAGCGATATCTGTATGCGAGCCTAGAAGTCAATCTATGAAATGTATGTAATAAATATGTAATAAATGGTACAATGAGCGGCACTTCTTCAGTTTTTTTCCCACCTGGTGTGATTGTCTCTCAGCTTGTGTTTCTTGCTCCATCTGATGTTTTATATATATTTACTGACATTGTCAGATCTCAGCCGATTACCTCAGAAATAGAATGATAGAAATTGATAATTATCACCTTGTTGTTTGTCAAGATGTTCCTGACACTGTCTTTACAGTCGGAGTGTCTGACACTGTCCCAATGTGTTCTTTTTTCAAGGTCAGGAAAGCTCCTATATTTCTTGTGCAGTGCATTGTGGGGAAATCATTTTAAAAAGTACTGAACAATAATGCAGCTTTAGTACGCATATACACACTAGCCATCCGATTTGTCAGATTGTATAGTCAATGAGAGAATTGGCCTACTTCTCAATTGATTGATTGATCAGTAAACAGGACCAAGTCCTTGTATGCTCTAGGTGTTGTTGGTGTGTTACCGCTCGAAACCTTGCCCTTTCCTGGTGTGTTTTCAATTTGTATCTATGTTATTGTTTGGTTGTGTTCCCCCTCTCGAGTCACTTCTGCTTACAAAAAAAAGACTGACATAACGGTGAGTACTTCTTATGTATAGTCTACGGCTACAAATACATAATATAGCTATAAATAATTGACTGAAATGGGTGTGTTAAAACAAACCGGATTAAAGTTGTTCAATTTTTTTATTGTTTAAATAGTTTTTTATTAAAGGCTTCAAAGGGTCATCGGAGGACTCACTTGGGGAATGTTGGCTTTGCACAGGAATGCATTTTGTTTCACTTTGTCTAAATAATTAAAGGACTTTTTCACCCAAAGCTTGCTTTTCTAGCTGAATAAAATGTTGACATGTATAAACATCTCATGCACGGTGTTGATTAATATATGTAGCCTTGCTTGTCTCAACGTTCCCGAGCATAGAAGCATGGAGATTTAGCCTTTTTTTCCCCTCTCCTCCGCCTATTCATTAAAATTTAAACTGATTATGCAGTTTGCCCTTTGTTTACCCGACCCTCTCATTGGTACGATGCAGTACGGCGATGCACGTCTCAGCTTGACCACCTTGTGTGCACCTCAGCACGTAGGCTTCCTCAGATCGGAGAGTGATGCAAGCGCCATGTGGGCGTTGGCTTTGTGAGACACAGACGCTAATGAAAGCTGACAAGCACCACAGGCCTGTAGGGATCGCAGCAAGCATCGGGGCAGGGAACCGTAAGCTACATTCAAGTTTGCACTGTTTACTACTCAGACATCCACCTTGAAGACCTCGCTCCTCCTCGCTCTGTTGGCCACAAAAGGCTCAGGGCAGCTTAAGGGAAGATTTGAAGGGGGATAGCGTGGAGAAGACATAACTAATCCTTAAACTGAAGAGTAATCTGTTGGGGAAGATTTACAGCAAAGAAAATGACTTTTACAATGCACTCACAAGAGAAAAGTAACCCTTTTGTTAGGAGCCTCTGAATCAACGAGGCGGTTTTGGAGCTGCAGATAATCTGGGGTTGAGGAAAAAAGACTCTTGCTGTCCACTGCATATGAAAGAAAGTGAAGTGTCGCATCCCCAGAAGCTTTTGGATTAAAAATACGCAGTATGACCACAGCCGGGCTGGTGGAAAACAATGTGAAGTGTTTGAGCTGATCTTCTGTGGTCTCATTGATTTCTGTTGATCACAATCTTATTTGGCAATTTAAATGCTAATGATACTTTTAATTGCAAGACGGGATAAATGTGATTTGATCTTTAGAAGGCAATTACTTTCATGCTTTGTCTCGCTCCAATCTTCTCAATAGGCGGACAACAACTACCCCGCCAAACTCAGCTTTCTATTTTTTTCTTCTTTTTCCTTTTCTCACAAGAGAAGAAAGAACAAAACAAGAATAAAACCAAATGACTTCTGTTTTCGTTCTTTGACACGTTTATCAAAAATGATTTCTTTTGCTGGAGGAAGGATTTTGCTATTCAGAACATTTAACTTTACAAACACATAATAAGACGACCAATTTTCAAATGTTTTCCAACACCCCAGGCATTGATGCTAGATTACATACACTGCTTTACAAAAGAACATGAAAATCAAGGTAATCGTTCTAGACAGTTGTACTGTATGTATAACATTCTGTACAGAGAAATCCAAGCTCCATTTTTACTCATAAACAACAACAGTGAATGATTTGGATGCACACCCGGGACAGCATGTCCAAGGTGATTGACTCACACAGACAAGAAAGACAATCCTACTTTGGTTACAACTTTTAGCTAGAAGGTGTGCAATAATGAGTTACCATTTATCACATTTTAAAAAGGGTCTCCACACACAGCAATGGTGATCGGTTTATAAATCAAAGGGTACACAAGTACAGGTCATACCGCTATCAATTGCTTCTCACAGTTTTGTCCCTGAAACTGAACAAATACTCTATCTTTATGACTCCGACGATCCCATTTCTTCACTTTTACTTCACTGGAGAGTCTATCAGTAATTTCAAGTGTCCAAAAAGAACAATGGCACTACATTTCATTCCTTGGGAGACAATTTCCAGCCCCTTAAGGAGGATGAATTTGCACCTAGGTCGAGAAAACAGAGTTGATTTTGTTCGGCGTCAATGTCGTCCTGCACATAATTAAATCCCCCTCAAACATTCTGCATGTGATTTTTTTTCTGATATTGTAGTAAATGAGGGCCGGGGAAGTTGGCATCCAAAGGATTCATGCCAAAGATGAATTTGCAACCGTGTCAACACCAGCTGCACGTCAGGAACACTAGCGAGTAAATTCATTTTTGCCAAGGCGGTGGTGGGGGTAAAGGGGGGGCGAGGGGACGGGGGACGGTTGCCACATTTGGCAGTGTTTTTCCGGCATTTTGGAGGTCATACATCACGCGAGGCCACAGGACAGAAAGATGAACACATTATTCCGAGAACATCGCTTTGGACCATTCCCCATCTATTTTGATAATCAGCCGACTATTGTGCCAGTGCAGCCTCTGAAGGGCCAGTGATTTATTAGGATTGACCAATTTCAAGTCACATCATGTGCTGCTTTGTGAGGGCAAACAGAGGCGTGACTGGCAGTGCAGCCAGCCATGCTATCAGGCTTGATTAACGGGCTCATCAACATGCAGAATTAAGCAGTCTGGCTAAATGCGTACCCTTTACCCTGACAATCATATAAAACTATGAATGTCTCGTGGTGGTGCTCCACGGTTAAACAAACCCCCACACAATTGCCCGCAACCTTTTTGCTATGGCATAATCAGACATTTAGAGAAAACTGTTTCTTTATAAGACACTGAACATGTTTTGACGACATGCCACAGGAAGATGGACACAGAAATTCACCTGGAGCTTTAATTCACATCCCGCTACATGCCGAGCTACGAGTGACGGGGGACGGGGGGCAATGACAACAGTTATACAGCACCGACACGACTAGAACTCTTGTCATGCGTAGTTGAAGACAATCATGCACACAAAAGGGAGGGGATAGAGTACGAGTCGAAGGAGGAGGAGGAGGGTTGCACGATGTGGTCTGCTAACAGAGTCAGTGAGTTTCAGCTTATGTGAAACAAAGACCCAATGAGCTTACATATTTCCCTCTGAATGGCAATTTGATATGTACTCTTTGTTCAATCTCAAAACTCTTAAAAGTGTTCTGTTCTATCCAAGCTCCATCCAATCTGATAAACTCTGAGTGGAGCTGGATATTTGATCTAAAGACTTAATTGAGTTGGATTTATCTTGGCACTGTTTTCATGGATATTAATTCCCATTCATACTTGTTTATCAAGCTAGATTTATTTTGGTCCCGCGTCAAATGGAAACGTTTCAATTTCACTTCAAACGTCTCCATTTGTCGGGCGTTTCCAGGTGCCAGTTTGGGTGTGAATGCCTGGTGAGTGAATCGTGTCGATTGTCTGTTCTCAGTGCTCACAGTGGCGTGCTCAAGTAAGTCACTTGCAGGCCACCATTGCATGCGGGCAACAGAATAGAGGATCCGGGAGGACAAGGTTCGACGGGGGACAGACTGGGGTCAGGTGCCTCTACTTTCCTTGTAGGGGACTCTGGCTTCTCTGGAGCCTGTGTCACACAACTATCAGCCACAGCAGCAACAGCAATGCTGAGGGTTGGGAGTGGGAAACAGAGAGCAGTTAAACTTTGCCATCAAAAAGTGAGAGAGAAAGAGAGATTAGCATGGAGGGGAGGAGGAGACAGAAAGCAATGGGAGTGGTAAGAGTCTGTGTGCTCGATTGGTCTTGAAAAGCATCGGTGACAGGCAGAGGTAGAAGCGGCGTGCTATCTGCGGTTTGCCGCTGGGCCCTTTGCTTTGCTCTGCTGCAACCGCAGAGCAGCGGGGCCAAAAACAGTAAACTCCTTTGAATATCAAATCAATTTTGAGATTCTTAAGAGGGTGGGGGGGGGGGCTCTAAAATAAGCACTATGAGCTCATCATGTAAGTTGATTAGCGGCTCATGCGCACACTCAGCCAGGTTCTGTACACCCCCAGCCTGAGTTGTTTTGGTAATATTCCCAGGGAGGAACATAGCCAGCTCCTGCATACAACAACATCACTCCCATGGGGAGGTGGTTAGCGTCTTCCATAGCCAGAATTGCCAAAGGCATTGTGGAAACCGTGGTAACCAGGTGTATGAAACAAACCTTTGTAAGGACACGTGAATATAGTTGGGATTTTCTTTGTGCACGGACAGCAGCTGGCAATGTTCAAAATTGCCGCAACTCCTAGTTTGCGGGAAGAAGAGACTTGAGTAAATACAGCAGGGGAGAGACCAGGCCTCTAAATATATCTTTAAAAGCAATCTGACTGGCTTAATTGATGCAACAAAGGAGCTTTTATTTTAAACTCAATTTACATGTCATTGCCTGTGCAGGGTTCAAACTTTAACTACCACCTCAGATTTAATACAACGGTTCTACAATCTGTGTCATTGTGTTGATTTGCATCAGAATTTATCCCTGCATGTTTCCAGAAAAGAATCATTAAATCTTTGATCTGCTAGTGATTTTTACTAATAAAATTAATATGCATAATCCCCCCAAAACAACATTAGCCTAGATAGACAGAGCCTAGATGCTGGACCTCCGACCTGCTTGAGAATCTCCAGGAAGATCTCCCTTCACTTCCTGATAATATCGGACACAAACACATTCCATAGTAGGTGACGCTTTTCCACAGAGAGACTGAAGCAAGTGATCCAGCAATCAGTCCTGATTAAAACAATGGTCTTTTGATGGGAAATGAGCTTCACTTCAGCCCACATTGCAATCAAGCAACTACTTAACGTGCCGCTTCCATGACAATCATCAATAGTATTAGCTGTGGTAAACAAAAATAAACTTGCTTTTTAAAGTCAGTTTGTCATAAAGTGAACTACCATCGTCCCTCACAGTGACTGAATAGGTTTGGAGTAAGGTCGCTGAACAATTGGAAAACAGAACGGTGTTTCTCTCTTGTGGGCTGACCGTATAGTGCACACCTAATCTTACCACCTATCCAGCCCCCTGCAACACTCTCTGGCAGAGGCGCGGTACTCACAGGTCATTATCCGTCTCAGTGCGAGTCTTCTGCTGCCGCCGATGGACCATGAAAACAGTAACAGCCACGCCGACGATGAGTCCGATGGCAACGACACCTCCAAGGATCCCGATAACGCCACCCGGGGGACCCTGCGCCATTGGCTTTTCTGCAGACAGGAGGATAAATAACAGTGTCAGGACAGGTGCTTTATGGGTAATTGATGCTGCTGAGTTGAACTTCAGCAAGAAAAAAACAAAACAAATGAAAAGCAGCGTAGACAGAGAAACAAAATGTGTATTACTCCATGACATTAGTAAGGTGGGAAAAAGCTTGGCAATAAATCACAAAAGACGTGGGACAAACTTCAGCGAGCGGTAAGGAAAAACACATTCAAAAGGAAATCAGCAGCGCACCCAAGAAGAAAAAGAAAAAGACTGTTCTTTACAAGCCATTTGACACATTATTTGTCAGGCTTGAGGCGTTATCGGCAGAATGTTTGAGGATGAAGCCATTGTCCTGCTCACCCGGGCACTGTGTGAATACCACACAGTTCTGGCCCACCAGTTGTAGCTCCATTTCTAAGGCGCACTACGTCAACTGCTCAGAAGGAGCCCAAATTGGCTTTGATTTGATCTGAATGCGATGTTAAGAGCACGGCGAAGCTATTACATTTTAATAGTCCTTGCCAGCAGGGGATAATGATTGCAAAGTAACATTTCAAGGATTGCAGAGACAGAATGAAACACACAAGAAAACCCTATTTACCTAATTCTGTTGAAAGTAAAGAAAAACATGGGAAAGTTAGTTTACAGCTGTCAGCTGGAATGACATGTCGGCAAGACCCAGTAATCATTTCAGATTGTTGATGTCGCACTCTCTGGAAAATTCCAGTCACTGTTCTTCTGATAAATCCAAGGCTGTTAACTTTGAAAATATAAAAGGCATAGTAAACAGCATTGGAAAGAAAAAATGCAAGACTTTTTTTTTAATAGCTGCACCGTGCTGTGATCATCTGCAGCCAGATGTAATTGTCCCAGCTCGATACCTTGCAAGAAACGGGACACACTTTGAAAATCGCTGCCACGTCTTCGCTTAAGGGCCTGCTGGTTTTACACTTTCACATTTGATGTTGAAAATGAATTCTCCTGTACCAGATCAGAATACATCGAAATGTAATTTGTCTGTTGTTGTGTAGTTGAAAAGCTGAATTATTGCAGGTCCCATGTGAACCTTTTCTACCTTCAGATGTCAGGTACCAAAATAGGACAATTATCTTTTTTCAAAGGAAAATTTTGCTTTTTTTTGCTTTTTCAAAAGGCAAACAGGCCTCACTTCTGTTTTTGTGGACAAAGGCGGCGAGAGCTGTTCTTTTTAAGACAGGCCAGGGACCAATCAAGAGCCTTTTGTGATGGGATGCAGCAGATTCTCCCTGTCTTACACTTTGAAAAGGAAAGCCTATCTCCTGCCCTCATGATGTCTCCATTATTATCTGGCCATCCCTCCTGGTAGTGACTGGACAAGGCTCCGCTCCCCGGGGGTCTCTTCTCAACAGCCCCTGCCTGCTCGCTTGATTCACTGCCAATAATGACGGATACACAGAGGACTACTTCACACGTGGCCATACAAAGGCAGGCGTGCTTCCCACCTTGTACCCGACACTGGCTGATTCAAAGTCAGCGTCCTTGTATCGTGTTCGTCAGGTTGTTGTGTCTCGCCGCAATTCCTGCTGCCTCTTAAATACTCTGCTGCCTGGTCTATGTCACATCGTACATGCCAAATGCTAAAAAACGTTCAAAATACACATGGACTTCTTGCCGCAGCATGGCAACAGATAAGCCGAGAACTGTTGTCTCTTTGCGCTAGAGAGCGAAAGCCAGTGGGCCGAATTTCATGGCCCTGATGCAAATGCCAGACACAATAGTCTGTTGTATAACACTAACACGCAGAGGAGTGGACTGGGTCGGAATGCAATTTCCCTGGTGTGGAGCTTTAGGCACTCTGTACACACAGGATTTACCTCCTCGCCTCCTTCATCAAGGTAGAGTGAGCTATCTGCCTTGCAGTCTGACTGCTTTTTCTGATTCTTATACCGCTGCAGAATCATCATCAAAAATACATTTTCTGAATTGCAGTTTTACATTAACGCCTCATAATCCCACTACATTCACCCGAGTGCATTGTTATAGCAAAACGTTTCAGTAAAATGTTACAGTCTCTATTTTGCAAAGTTAGAAAGCACAAGCTACGCTCTACAGAAGGCATACCATGCAGTACAGTGGCCGACCCTTCTGGTTGCACAAGGAGGTCTGACTGTATAAGGGTCCATCACAAAATGACTCAAATTCTTATATTTATTACCTTGATAAACATTGTGTACATTAGTTTGGCCTCACTTCAACAAACCAATGGGTGATTGCACAATATAAACTAATGTGATTTTGAAAACTCTTTGATAAGGTAAACGTGGGTTCCTGCAGAAATTGCTCAAGGAGAGGACGAAAGAAGTAAAAATGTCAAAAAATGCGAGGTTTTGGGGTTGAGCAGTCCAGGTGCTCCAAGAGTTTAAAGAAAAACAGGCAATCTTGAGAACAAGAGAATCAAATGAGTCATCAACAAACCCTCAGGATTAGAGTCACAGGCTCTGCCCTGTGGCTCTATTCATTTGCAAAGTCTCAGTATTCACTTAGTATTCTCTGATGCCTGATGACTTTGTCCTGCAAAAGCAGGATTTTTGCCCTTATTGCACACAACAGGCGGTGCTGCAGGAAGGGGGCTTTCCTTTGTCCTTGTAGTGAACAGTGGATTTGCAGCAGCAGTGGGCATGGGGACTGAAATACTGTACATACCATGTCTATAATTCCTGCTTTCACAAACTCCACAGTGCCAGTACAAACGCATCACAATTATTATCTACACATTCAGCAAGATAACAGGAATTAACACTGTAATGTGTAATGGGAGAATGTCAGTCTGGTTAAGAAGGGTGTGAGCTATGCTAATTTAAAACAATTAACCACAATTTTCTATTAAAAAAACAGTTTGGCTAAATGTAGTATTATTATCTTTCTATGCACACGCATGGCCCTTACAGTCAGACTTGGGTAGCAATTGTGGCCTGATGTTACCTTGTGGTCATGCTTCTTTCATGTTCGGTAATCCTCTCAGAAAGATGATTAAATAATACCTCACGCAAGGATTAAGAAAAAGTGTCTTTTCAAATTCTGTGCCATATAGTACATAAATAGAATGATAACAATGCATGAACAGGAGCCACCGAGGGTTTTATATCCAGATCCGTGTCGAGGCCAATACATTCCAAATTTTTTTTTTTTGGCAAATAGTTCCCCATCAACCAACGTTTATTACGGGCCAGCAGTTTTGATAATCCGGCTGACAGAGAGACAAACAATGAAACCAACAAACCAAAACAAAAATATGCCCTCCTCCACCAACGTAACAAGGCTTTTTCTGTTTGCGAAAGCAGCAATTGCAGTTTATTTTATAAGTGAACAATCTACATTTCTCAATTACTTCTACAACAATGCATTTCAGAGAGAACAATTTAAAACTTTTGATTTTGATATTTTGTTACGTGCTGCTGTCAATAAAAATTAATAAAACACAATCTGACCCAACTCTGTTGTTAAAGTTGTTGTTCAAATATGTCTTGCGGCCGCCACTGAAAGATTGCTATTGATTTTTAATAAGTGTAATGCACCCATCCATGCAGCAGCTCCTTCTGTGCTGTTGCTCCACCACTGTGGCACATTTGAGCTGACTTGACCTTGGCTTTTCTGTGGCTGGAGGTCCCTCTGAGGTGGCGTAATCTTCAGTCTTGTCACATCGACCCCCTCCCCCAAGTTCACTGGACTGCACCAGATGCACGAGCTTTTGTTTTTCTCTGCTGCACGTCCAAACACAGAGCAGAGGCCGGCACACAGTCCTCTGTCGGCTTTGAAGGGCTTTGTGGCATTACGTTTCTGTCAGCTGGTAGCCTGAGGAAAATTTGATTTCCCTGGCAATCCATCAAGGAGTGCATCATTGGCTGTAACTTCCACCCAGCAGGTTCTTCTGTTTGCTGCAGAGTTCAGACGTTCAGTCTACCAGGCGTCCCGTGGTATTCTGGCGGTTGGGGGGGGGACACTGTGAATAAGTGCTTTGTATTTGATTATTACTTATCCGTTCCTCGGGCGGTTACTACTTGGGGAACTATCTGGCTAAATCTTGGAGCTATGGAGCACAAAAGGTAGCTGATGAGATGAAGCTGTGGCCTTCAAATTCATTACTACATCACTTACGCTCATTGGCCTTCTTTTTTTGATTAAACGTGACCCGCTTGCAAAGTTAAACAGCAATTGAGTAACTGCGCTGTCCAAATGTGTGAAAACTGTTAAATCCCAAGTGCCAGCTGCCCTCGATAGCCAAAACATGTGGGTTCTAGTGTTACCTGTTTCCCATATAACATGTTAGTCACACATACCGGAGCAGGCAGAGATCAGATGAGAGGCCAAAGGGCAAACCGTCTCCAGCTGGAGCTATGCCCACTCCGAATCCAATTCGTCACAGAATGCAGGATTTAAACGGAAGCAGGTTTTTCTTTTTCTTTTTTTTTACTGCAGATCCGTGCCATGTACTTGCTGAGGTCTGGTGTGGTTCATCAAACACTGGCACAGGCAAGGTAATTGACAGTCTAATGTCTATCAATGTACAGTCACCCGTGGCAATTTGGAGTGCAGACTATAGAGAGCATTGAAACTATAAGATGTCAGGCCGATGGCTTTAACAGGTCATTTGTGTGGTGGCACTTTGTATAAAAATGTCCAGTCACAGGTTTGATCGTTTTCCAAGAATGGATGCTGCTCATGCGGCTTTCCCTCCCATTATAAATTGTAATTGCCATCTCCTCCACAGGGGCTATGATACTTTCCAGCAATACTGGGGAGATTCAAGTGGACAGATTGGGAGTCTGGTTACAAAACCACGCCAGCTCCACCCCACTGATGCCAGTCTGAGATGGCCACCTGCTCCAAAGACCGGTGGCTGCTTTTCATTTTTTATTTTTCCTTGCTCGGCTTTCACGAGTTACTGTCCAACCAGCAGAGTGAAACAGTCAAGGTGTCTGGTTGCTTTTTATTTCTATTTTCAAGAGTTGTGCAGCTACCGCATGTGGAAGTAAATGCACAGGCTGTTTGTAATTCATCTGGAGGAGACATTTTTTCCCCTACATTATGTAAATGCTGTGGGCCATAATAAAGAGAAAGAAAAGTGGTGTAATGGAGTTCATGAATCTGTATTTCATGCTGCCAACTCCAAGCGGTACATGCTGTTCTGTTATCCCCTCCCGCCAGTTGGAAAACTAGTTCAAGTCCAATTCCAGAACCGTCTCCTCTTCTTCTCTGTCTCATTTCGCCTAGATTCATACCGATACCTCTGCACGGCCTCTTAGACTACGATGCGTCATCTCCAGATATAGACATCTCCGGGATCATGATGGTCTGCGTTGGCAAAGGGGCAGCACTTAATAAAAGGCAAAAAGTGAACACATGGGATGTTTTTATAATGGGGGAACCAGGTCCATTATGAACTGAGCTGTCTCTCGAATGAGAGGCCAATGTATGACACAATGACGTATAGCCACACTTTTTGTTTTGTTTCATCAAATGTGTCATTAGGTCTGGTTTACTTACTTTCTCAGACAGCCACTCAGGCTAATGGATGGATGCTGCTGCCCGCCTGAATAAAAGCATAGTGGGTCATTCTGTTCCACTTTACAGCCTCTCCCTATTCCGTTCAACCATTTTGAGGCTCGATGCCATTTTTCAGCAATCTGGAAAAGTACTCAAGAGGCTTCAATGAAAAAGAGAAACATGCGTGTTTCAGCATTTAAAAAAGGGAGACACTCAACATTAGCGAAGGCAAGCAGACGTGTCTCCTTGTGGCCATGCATCCTCTCAGTCCGCAGGTGTAAATGAAGCGGGCAACAAACTTTGCATGAGCCCCAGTAAATGGATGCGAGATTGCGTGCTGCCAATCTAATCCTGACGCTGTCATGAGGTATTACCTTCTGTGACAGCCTAAATAACAACAGGTCTAATTAAAGGATGATTGGAATGGGTGGGCCACTGCCTTCTAATGGGGGAATAAACTGCAGCATTGCTCCAGGAAGTGAATTGCGCTCATTTATTAACTTCATGAAGCCGGTAGCTGCTGTCAAAGTGTAATAGCTCGCTTTAAGAGCTAGGCTACATTTTTTCTGCCCACTGGCTCATTTGCTTCGGCACTTTAATTAGAAAACATATATACAGCAGATTGCCCATTGGGAGGCAGCTTCTGTGTTTTATGATGGAGAAGATTTGATTTGAATTTGGTTTACTCGGCCGTGCTTCGTCATTAATCTGAAAACTAGCTTCGGCCCTTAAGAAAAAGCTTGCCATGCAGTGTTGGTGATAGAGCTTCATTTTTGCCTAATCGGGCACTCTCTTGCTCTGGAGCCCTTTCATGCCCCAGCTGAACTCATCTATGTGTTGAATGTTAATTTATTGGCTGCTCCTACGCTCTAAACTGCAGGGACTGTGGTGCTTATACAGATTTGCAACCCTTACCTCTACCTTGTACATTCCCTAACCCCTTCTTCTCTGTGTAAGCAAAATTACTTCTCAGAGTCTCTATCCGGCAAGCGCCACAAGGTCACGGCTGTAATTTCCTTTGCCTGGTTAAAAGCTGACAGAGTAACGGATCCAGTCAGTCTGTACGCGTTCAGAGGCAGCTTTTCAATTTAGCAACAGTCGGGGCTGGCGAGTCTGCGGATCGCCTCCCACAGGCGGCCCCCTTTTGCTGCCCCCGCCGCTGAATAAGTGTGTCATCTCAACACACTCAAATGTGGAAATAACCTCACTGAGGTGAGTGTTAGATCGGCAACACAAAATATTTAGATTCCTGGACTGGCTTGTGGTCTCTCTGGTAAAATTATCATCGTTCTCAGTGTGCGCACCGTCAGCATATAAAATCATAATCACACTTTTTGTAAAGTTTTCTGATTAACCAAACAATCTCGGAAAGCATTTGTTATCGATGTGACGGCGGTGATTTTTTGCTGGCCAGGAACTATATATCTTTATATCCGGTTCACCACACAAAAATCTGGGACATATCATTGGCTATTTGTTATTTATAAGTCAATTACCAACTTAAAATGCCAGATTGGCGTTGGAGTTGATAGAAGCTGTTCACATCCTATTTGATTCACTTGGAGTCATCATCATCATCATCAGACCATAGCGGTCCGGTTTTGAGATAACATTGTGGCTGTTTCTTTTGCCAAGCAACTAAGAAAAGGAACACATCAAAGCATTGAAAACCTGTAAATCACAGCTTGTTGAAGACAGGTAACAGCGTTATACTTTTAAGGCACAGTTGTCACAGTTTGCCTTAAGTGTTTCTACCTATGAAGCTTTCCTTTATCTCTGTGGCTTTGACATTTTCAATAGCAGTATTTTCAAAGTAAATTGAACAAAACATGTGGTTGCCCCCTGAGATGATGAAAAGAACACTGATTTATAGAAATTGCTAAGATAAGCTATGATTCAGAGTTTACTTTTTTGGGGGAGAGGTTATTACAATGTGTAAATCTGAGATTATAGGATTTTCAGTATATACTATCTGGATTTTTGAATATTAATCAGAATGAAAATGATGTCTAATGACATATGGGGATTAAGAATTTCCTACAAATAACACTTGTTGTAACACTGGTTACAGAGTTGTTATCGTTAATAAATAAATTGTTTCCCAAATCTCCTAAATGTTATGATTGATTGGGGCAGCTGTGGCTCAGCAGATGGAGCTGTCGTCCGCCAATAGAAGGTTGGGGGTCTAATTCCTAAACCCTCTCTGACATATAGAAATGTCCTAAGGTAAAATATTGAACCCCAATATGCCCCAATGTGAAGCAGGAAAATGGTCAGCAGTCTTAAATCGCCTCTCCTGTCTTTGGTATTTTTAGAATCCTCATATAACTACTTAGCGCGGATAATGATAATGTTTCCAATGGTGAGATTAACTCATTCATTGCAATATGCCATCATTTTATGTCAATGAGACTTTTAAAGCTAGTAAGAGCTGTTATTATTTTCTGTCCAATTCCATCTGCTATGCAGTTTACACCATATGTTATGTAACATTACCTCTTCCAGAGAAAGCAAGAGATAACCCAAAGCTCTAAAAAAGAAGGCACTCAATGGCATCCGTACTAACCCTTGGACTGATTACTGCAAAGCAACAAAACATGTCCTTGGGACATTGTCTCTTTGGGCTTTTTAGGAAAGAAAGACAAAACAGACAAAACTCCTTAGAAAAAAGACTTGAGAGATGACCGTCTTAGAGATAATCATCTCGTCTGTCCCTATCTGTCTAGAGCAGAGCCAAAAGTAAACAAACATGGCAAGACATGTCTGTGGATGTTGTTTAAAGTTTAGTTTGGAAGGTAGAAAATCTTTAACAAATATGGAAGTCTTTGGCCATTAATGCATGACAGTAATGAATGAAGTAATTGATTTCAGAAATGACGTCCTTCCCAAAGTGAACAAATGGGTCTCGTCTCCAAATCAGGAACAAAAATAGCCCTCACATGGATGCATGTGGCTATTTACTTAATCCTGGTGCGATGTAAATCTGAGCTGTTTGGGCTTTACCCTAAATAATCCAAAAACAATAACAACAGATGGAAACATTACATTGCCAACTTAAAATCTTAGAATCGGACAGTAAGTGACATAAGAATAAAAGAAGCTTTGCGGCCCAGAACAAATTAATTTTAAGCTTTTCATTTGTGAGGTTTGAATAAATATCTGTGAGAATCAATGACAATCTCACAGGAATTTACAAATAAAACATACTAATATCACCCATTGTGTATTACAAATTGATTACGAGATATAAATTAAAAAACCAGACGACCAATGGCCTACGTAAAAAAAATCTCTATCAACATGTTTCTTGCTGATGAGCATGACCACATCATATGAACTTATCAGACTAAATGCTGGGAAAACAAGACTTCTTGCCTGCTGAAAAAGCATAAAACATCCATCTAAATTCATATAGACCCGTAGATGAAAAAAACAATCAATTTGTAGTGACCATAACAGCCGTAAGTGAGCAACCTCCCTGATGCTCAACCGGAACACAGCTTCCACAGACCGGCCCGAATGTGCAGTTTAACGTGGTTTATGGAAAGCCAGTTTGCTGTTAGAATTCCAGAACTGACCGTTTCCACAGGGCTTGAGATTTCAGGCAAACACTTCAGTGAAAAACATAATGCGGCACTCACAGTGGAGGGAGCAATTGGATGGATGAAATGCTTTCGACCTGTATTCCTTGCTCCCACAGACGAGGGAGCAAAAGAGAATATCTCAGTGTGGGTGCATAAGGAAGGTTCCAGGTGGAAATAAACCCTTTGAAATAGACACAGAGGATTCTCTCGATTTGAACAATCCACAGTGTATGTGTCGCTGAGCTTTTATCGTTTGAAAAAATCCAAAACCACGAAAGTCAGCCAAAGAAATGCTTGAGGAATCACATCAGATAATTTAAGTCGTTACAAACACTGGAATATAAATGGTGTTTAAAAGAAAGAGTCCACGATGTTGAGTGTTTCAAAATATTCTCCTCTACTTCACTCTGGTCTACATTATGCACCGTTATGCTTTGGCTATTTTCCACTGACATTTGAAAAAACTGGGCAAATGCATGCCTAACCTGCCTTGTGGAATCTAGTATAGGGTCATCCACAGAAATTGCCTGAACTCAGATCTGCTTCAGACCCAGTAACAGGGTTACTATTGCGATTCTGCACGCGTACTATCACCCCCTCACCCCGGCCGAGTTCAGCAGTACTCGGAGCACACGGTGCTCAGGCAGACACCAGAGTTTAAAAGGCATTTCATCAAGCTGCTAAAGCTACTAACTTCCACTGCTAAATACTGCCAGGGAATCTCAAGACTCTGCAATGGCCACTGGAAATAATCTGTGGTGGGAAATCTGTGAGGGAAAAGTGCACAGGGAGAAAAAGAAGAGAAAAACAACCCTCCTAACAAATGAAACGTGCAAATTCCTGGAAATGTTTTTTTTTAACGTGAAATTATTTTGTCCTTGTTTTGATACCAGAACAAAAAGGTCTAAACATGCTCACACAGAGTTGGAAGATAATCTCCTTGAATGTGCAGGATACTGAAAAAACACCAGGCCTGAAAAAATGTATGTTTTCTTTTTGAACTCGGTTTGTTATTTTGGGAACCGATCAGTTTAGTAAAAACATACTTTATTATTCTCCAAGAGCCGAGCAAACACACACATCATATTTCATTTTTCGTGTTTTTCTTTTCCACTGCTTGGCGACTTGGTGATGATGCCGCATGTATCGTGATTAATCTAAACTCATGCCGTTTCAAGCCAAAACAATCGCCGTAGTGCGTGAAAGCCGTAAACAATGGTATTTCTAGCTAGAAAACATTCATGCAATGAAAGGCCAGTCTGAACCAAAAGCTGATACGACGTCGACAGCCCTCCTCCATGTGCTGGCTTGTGCATGTCTCAAAGCTTATTATCCCAGGACATCACATTGATTGCAGCGATGCCACCAACCACCACACCACACTGCAGTGCGAGATGATGATAAACACAGAGTGCAAAGTCAGGCTTTGGCTTGTAAATCTTGTTGGAGTCAGGGGAGCTGCTCTGGAGACGAGTCTCTAGATGGTCTCGTCCACAAACTGTTACCATGTGGAGGTTTGCAGCGCCATTTACAACCACATGTTTCTTTGTTCATTTTCAGTGGAGCTGCAATTGTGTAATTTCAAGGAGGACTGGAAGTGAGGCTCTGGGAGGGCTGCTTGTTTCGAACACAAAACGCACAGATGATCCATTCAGTCCCAATGAATAATCGCTTTGTTGAATTAGTTTTTTCTAAGTTTTATTACCGATTCAATGATTGGCTTTTCCAGTAGGTTTAACAGATTCTTTGTATGATATTGACCTGTGGAAAGCAAGGCTGAGATGCATCAATTCCTCTATTACATTTAGCAATTTCAAACCAATCAAAATCACGTCGCCAAACACAAACAGCAATGAAGCGTTACACACTGCTGTTAGATGTGTGCGTTTGGGGTTGGCAATAGCGGTGGTTTTGGGTATGCTGATATTCTGTTGTGGAAAGTTGAAATTTAATGTCAGTCATTGTTTGACAATTGAAAATACCGGGCTCAACAAAATAGTTGCCTGTTATTATTTTTGCCAATTTAACCACAATAATATTCCTGGCGTCTGCGTTTTCCTCTCAAAAATGTAGCAATTGTACTGATGTTAGCTTGCTTGAGTTCAATAGTCACTGTGCCTGGGTTATTTTGGTTGCTTAAGTCCAGCCTCCCCTTATTTCCTCATATCTGAGTTTTTTTAATGAAGTACAGTCTGCATGAGTATGAGAACACACATTGTCTTCAGCAAGATAATCTTCAAAAATGAATAACACTTTTACTCCAGCTAAAAAGACAAAAAAGAATGGCATTTTAAAAACTTTTATCTTTCTCAAAACCGTTTTATTTATCTACAAGTAAATCTTCTAACCACATGGGTGGTATTGGGTGAATAGCAGTAATCCCAAAAAGATTTGTGCACATATAAAACCATTATTATGTTGGCTGAAAAGATTCCAGTAGAGGTAAATTAGATGTTTTATTTCTTGGAGTTGACCCTTTGAGAACCCCCACTACAACAACATGGTTTTATGATTCAAAGGACCATTGAGTTTCAGAGTGTACCTTGCTGATTAATCACAACAACAGAGGGACAGATTGAGAAGCTTCAGTCTGTTCCAGTAAGGATCACCACTCACTGTCTACCGATCTCTTTCAAACAACTTGATTGCTCCTGTTGGATTATCGGGTGGATGTGCAACTGCATGTGTACGGCTGTGTGCGCATTGTGCATACAAGTGTGTGTTTTAATTAAAGTTTGAGGAGGACTGCGAAAAGTTGAATTTAGCTAAGGCAGGTGGAAAAATGAACTCGTTTTTCCTTGTCTTCATTTCTGTGTTGGTTCTTATCTCCCTTTAAGCCTGAGCACTGCACAGGTTATCTCCAAATTACCAACAGAACTCATTTGTTCTCAGATTGAATTAGGTCCAAGAGAGAAGGCCTGAAAAAACCATCACTTTTTTATAAAAACACCCCACCAAGACTGGCTAGCCACGGCTCCAATGATTAGACCGCAGTGTGACCTGGCTCAAACACCTCAATCAGACACTGCAGCTTGTACTCGCTTTCGTTCTCTTTGTCTTTCTCGCAATCCTCTCTCCTCTCAGTTTCTCTCTGCCACTGACTTCACAACAGTGACAAGAAAGGAGGCAGCAAACAAAAAGACAAGCCTTTAATTCAAACATAAGAACATCGAACCTTGAGTTTAATTGAACTGGGATTAAAGAATCTGCAAAATCTACAAAACGTATTAATTTTTGGTCTGCATCTAATTGTTATGGTAAGTTGACACCAAAAGCGAAGCAAATCATTCGTGTGAGTAGATTCCATGCAACGTCATTGCACATACACATGACGCAAATGGAAGCAGTGTTTAACTCAGATGAAAACTTGAGGTGCTAAGCTTACGCTACGACAACCACAAAGTGAACGCTCTGCAAAATGGCAGCCTTGGGCTACCCAGTGCGGCACGCTAACGTTTACTGAAAGGCCCGCACTGCTAACCCAGGTATGTCAACAAAACACAAACAAGTCCAAATGATTAATACACACACAGAGGAAAAGACATGTCTCCACTTTATTTTAGATAAAAAATAATTGTTTACGACTATATTTGTGCTCCGAATATACACTCACCTAAAGGATTATTAGGAACACCTGTTCAATTAATCATTAATGCAATTATCTAATCAACCAATGACATGGCAGTTGCTTCAATGCATTTAGGGGTGTGGTCCTGGTCAAGTCAATCTCCTGAACTCCAAACTGAATGTCAGAATGGGAAAGAAAGATGATTTAAGCAATTTTGAGCGTGGCATGGTTGTTGGTGCCAGATGGGCCGGTCTGAGTATTTCACCATCTGCTCAGTTACTGGGATTTTCACGCACAACTATTTCTAGGGTTTACAAAGAATGGTGTGAAAAGGGAAAAACATCCAGTATGCGGCAGTCCTGTGGGCAATGCCTTGTTGATGCTAGAGGTCTGAGGAGAATGAGCCTACTGATTCAAGCTGATAGAAGAGCAACTTTGACTGAAATAACCACTTGTTACAACCGAGGTATGCAGCAAAGCATTTGTGAAGCCACAACACGCAAAACCTTGAGGCGGATGGGCTACAACAGCAGAAGACCCCACCGGGTACCACTCATCTCCACTACAAATAAGAAAAAGAGGCTACAATTTGCAAAAGCTCACCAAAATTGGACAGTTGAAGACTGGAAAAATGTTGCCTGGTCTGATGAGTCTTGATTTCTGTTGAGACATTCAGATGGTAGAGTCTGAATTTGGCGTAAACAAAATGAGAACATGGATCCATCATGCCTTGTTACCACTGTGCAGGCTGGTGGTGAAATGGTGTGGGGGATGTTTTTTTGGCATACTTCAGGCCCCTTAGTGCCAATTGGGAATCGTTTAAATACAGTGTACTAAAATGGCCCCCACAGTCACCAGATCTCAACCCAATAGAGCATCTTTGGGATGTGGTGGAACAGGAGCTTCGTGCCCTGGATGTGCATGGCACAAATCTCCATCAACTGCAAGATGCTATCCTATCAATATGGGCCAATATTTCTAAAGAATGCATTCAGCACCTTGTTGAATCAATGCCACGTAGAATTAAGGCAGTTCTGAAGGCGAAAGGGGGTAAAACACAGTATTAGTATGGTGTTCCTAATAATCCTTTAGGTGAGTGTATATGTTAGAGAACCTTACAAGATGACCACTATGGAAAATAAATCCTTCATTACTCTAAAAACTTTGACAATGGAATTGAGTTCTACCTCCAACAAATTAAAGATGGATGAGTGTGGCCACTACATAACTTCTCCCTCTTCTAATCCAACACTCCGACTAACGTGCTCCCATTTTTAGTTTGGTATAAAAACGAATAAACCTGGCATGTCCGCTTATATTTAACTTCATACCGCTTATCAAATTAACTGTTTTCTGTCTCTGTATGTTTACGCACAGTGAATGAGCCAACACAGCTGCAACTGATTTATGCTAATTGGCAAGAAGCTAGTGCAAACTTCTCCAAAAGTAGTTTCATGTGATCGCTGCCTCACAAGTAAAGGAAATAGTGAGGTTGTGATCCCTGCATAGCTGCATTTCTTGGCGTCGGTGCAGAAAAGGAGAATAAATGGGACCAGAATACTGGTAAAAGCCATGGGGGGTAGAAACGTGTGGCTGACTTACACAAGCTTAATCAGTAAAGGAAGCCCAGCCGGGGAAGACCAACATTCCCTGATGACTCCACATCTATACAATACTGTAGTGTAGTATGTACATTTTGAAGAAGCAGTCCGTGGAAACTAGCATGGTGATAACATAACCTAATCTAATTCTCTTTTCTATAGAGGTACAGCCTAGTGGTCCTGGGGGGTGATGTGTTTTACTGCCTGAAATAGTCTGCTTCAATAAACATCTTCAACATAATCAACTCCTCTTCATTAGCTAGCCTAGAGTGCTTGGTGTGTGATACAGTGAATCAAAAATAGTGAGTTAAAATATAATAAATATGTTCCACAAATTCTACAATATTGACATACAATCTTAGCTAAACTATTACATTTTTTCTCTTCTTCCTATATAATTATGTTATTCGTGGAGCTTTATTGTATCTTAGCATGTTAGCCAAAAAAAAAATACTCTGCCCTGTCCTATGAGATTGTTTTTGGCGTATAGTGAGAAGTGTTTGCATAACCCCACTTGGCTAACAGTTTTCTCTACTATATATATTACTTTACAAATATTGCTTTAGATTTATTCCTACAGTATCTATTGCCTGGGAGACCTATTTTCTTAGATGATTGCCTCTCTCCCTTTCTCCCCCCTCTCCTTTTTGTCACTACATCTGCTTTCATTTTTCTCTGTGTGTATGACAAACAGTGAAAAAATTCCCAAACTGCGGTCGTCCTCAGCCAGCAGCCCCTCCTCCAGCTTTCTCTTGGCAGGATGGCTCGTGTCTCACATTTAATCATGAATGCTTTGCCAGGCAGCTGGGCCTGAGGGACATTCAGTGGGGGAACAGTAGAAACCTGATCCGGTGAGACGGGCAGCGAACAGTTAAACCTCTCCGCAAAGAACCTTCCGTAACAACACAGTCATGATAGTTTTAACGGAAAAACAACGGTGTCTGGTCGGTGGCACAAAAAAAAACAGGAAAGTAAGAAGAAAACACTGAACGTTTTTTTTTTAAAGGATCAGGAGCACTTTTCATGGCAAATTAATTTAACAGATGGAAAAGGGAAACGTCACCCTCTCTGCATTCTGTCCTCCCGTTCCCCCCACACAAACACTGCCAAGACATGTGTGATCTATTAAGCTGACCAAATTTAAATCTCCACCAGTGGCCAGCCCCACATCAATGTGTCCAACATTGTCATTCATGTCCTTCCTTCATAATTGCATCCTCAAAGTGAATGCTTTAAGGTAACAGATAATTGAGTGGCACATGAACCCAATCATCTCTGCAGATTCTCGCAAGGCCATTGGGAGTGATGAACTCTTTGTCTCACAAGTCAAAGGAGAACATTTCCCTTAATCTCACTCTGGATCCAAAGAGCACAGGGTATTATAATGGTGGGCACAAATCTATTTCTTTCTCGTCCATCAAGTGTTTTTCCCCAACTAAAGAAAAGCATTGAAGTCGTGTGTCTGAAAAAATGTTTTGAAGGTTCAATTTGATCCTTCATTGAAATCTTGGTAGCCGGTGAAGCAATTGAGAATCAAAATGTAGTCAATAGAGGTGACCCAACCAAGCGTTTGATTGTTAATTCCACATCAAAGCTCTTTTTTTAAGACTTAATATCACTGCAACATGATTTATATATATGATTTAATATTAAGGAAATCTTGCCCTTGGTGTTTCACTGCTTCTACTCTTTGTGCATAGGTAAGATAACAAGAAACAACTTGTCAATACGGGGGTGCGAGGGCAAGGAGGGAGGACTCAGACGCGGAGTAATGAAAAAATAAAAGGACTTTAATAGTCAAAAACTCGAAATCAAAATCACTCCAACCAAAAAAGGACCAGAAGGAGGCAAAAACAAAACAGACAAAAAACAGGGACCTGGACTTGGAAAACACAAACAGACTTCCTTGACACAGAACGTCGACATTTAATGACGCCACACAAGACAAGAGACTCACAAGGCTTAAATACACAAGGGAGGTGCAGGTGATTGGACACAGCTGGAAACGATCAGGCACGGCAGACAATCACAGGGGAAGACAGGACAAGGCAGGAAGTGAAGTTACCCAGGGACACAAGAGACATTGAACTACAAAATAAAACAAGACAAGACCCCAAACCGTGACACAACTGGCTGGAAACACTAATTTTTATCAGCCAATTGAATGGTTTTTATTAATGGTTATCTCAAACGTTCTAATAATTCACAGAGGCCAAACAACAGCAACCTTCTTTTAAAAATGAATGTTTAGCAAAACATGTATACATTTAGTTACACAAAATTATTTGTTTAAAATTAAAAAATAATTGTGGTTCTGGTTAATATGTGGTCACAGGTTTTTTAACAAAGGTATAGGATGCAAACAGCGTTGAATGTCTTGTGTATTACCCATTCAACACCATCAACTGTGACCCTCTGTGGACTTTCTTTAACCCCATCCTCTGACTTGCTCATGCCATAATTACTACTACCATTAGAGGCTGAAGATATGTCCTCAGATTCCTATTGATAATCAGCAATGTTTCTATTGGCAACATTCAAAGCGGGTGCTAGTGTTATATGTAACACATGAATAAAAGAAGTATTCATTTTCTTATTTAACCGATATTTCCGACAATGTTGAACTATATCCATAAATGTTGCAAAACCCAGCCGTCAAATATATGCAGGAATCCTATTGCTAAACCCTATACATGCTGTGTCTAGGTTTTAGAGAATCACTTAGTATCAATGTTTGATTATGTAGTGGAGTTATTTCTGCAGCACTTTACAGATTCCAAAGCAATGTATGATATAACATAATTTGACCTTCAAGAGAAACCTAAGACGTCTAATCCTGTTTCAGTAATGCGCTTTATTTTACTTAGTTGTTGCCGGTGAGCACTATGTAGCAACAAGCATTATAATATTTTAATAATATTCTTTAAATGCAGTACACCATGTGACCCAGACCAACTATTCCAATAAAGCATCCCCAGTGAAGCTAATTATTACTGCTGGATTCCAAAGTATGCCTGCCATAAGTCATTGGAGATGTTTGTAGAAAGCATTTCATAGTGTTGGAGTATTTCATTACCCACTTCCCCATCAAACAACTGACCAAACTGTTCCACAGCCCTGTGTGGCAGTCCTGTCTGTCTCCTTTTAGGCTGGCACAACATGTTTCTAGTTCTATTTTGTTTTCTTTTCTTTTTCTTTCCCAGAGCGACAATTGAAAGCTACACCGACATTTTTGAGAAAGACACAACCTGAAGCAAATTTGTTCAGTTTAACATTGAACCAGCTCAAACCAACAACTCTGCTGTCATTATTAGGGCCAAGTAATATTACGGTGAAACGAGAAAGCCCTGAGTCTCGAGAGCTCAAATAGAATTTCAATAAAATGAAGACCTGAGAAAGAAATAAGCATGTGGTTGATAACACAGATGCCTGAAAGGAAAATGCAAAGGAGCAAATGAATAGCTTCATGTGAGAAATATGATTAATTCACACAATGCAGCGTTCACCGCATATTCTGTAGAATGCTACTTTCAGTGTTTGTCACAGGAATCCCAAGGGACACATGCAGGTAAAACATCTCTTTAAAAGGCATACTCGCAAATAAAGACATTGTGTTACCACCATTACATCTTCAAAAATGACAATGAACCACACTTTTAAAGAAAAATTGTGAGTTGCACCAAAAACAGCTGCTCTAAGAATAAAGAAAAGGTAGAAGGTTAAGATGAGAGGAAAGTAATTCCCAGGTCATTCTCTGTATTTTGGATCCAGAATAAATGAGTAGAATAAGTTGCTGTTGCTGGGGGCATTTGCAAGTTTAAGAGACAAACATTCCTGTACCTAAAAAGGTAACATTCTGCTGGGTCCTGAAATACTGCGGAAAATGCCGAGGATTGCTGCAAAGCAAGCATTGACATGAATATGGCTTTGGAATCCTATCCTAGAGACTCGTCACAATAATCTTTCTCCTCAACCAAAAACCAGCATGAATTCTTCCCAAAGTCTTCATCAATAGAAATGCTGCACACAGTCAGACTTTTACCAGGATACTTGATTTGTTTCCAACTATGGCTCTCTAAACATAGCCTACACTTTGTTTATCCTTAGCCTCGGCACTGACAGTTTCAGCAAGTTAACATTCAAAGATTCAGATCCTTCCCCAGTTACTACGCACTATTTCAAACAAGAACTAATTCAAGATATCTCACCACGGACCCTCTCATCAGATGATCACATCAGAAATGTCGAATCCAAACCAACTCTCCATTTTGTCTCTTTTACGCCAGCCTGCTGATAGATCTTTCAATATTTTGGTTTTCAGGCTGCTGCATGGAAAAGATTGCTAGTTTTTAAACAATCTGCCTTGAATCAAACATATTCAAAAACCCGAAATGACAGCCTGGTTAAACAGCTGCAATCAAAAAGATTATTCTGTTGGGGTTTTTGAGAAGAGACAATAAAAAAAATTCTCGGGCTTCATCATAGTATTGGCTTTCTTTTCAGTAATTAGAAAATGCGTAATAATATGAGCTGCTCCTTTTGTTTTGTTGGAATGATTGTACCAGAACATGCTAAAGATAATAATGAGAAAATATCAATGTCATACAAATCCTGTCGGAGCTGGGCCACCGTCCGATTGGGGTCACATCGCCCTGACATATAAACTGGCAGCAAAATGATAATAGAGCACTGCCCCGCTTCTCTCTTTGTGGCTCTTTGACGTCAGACTATAATTTACCCTGAAAACTTTCAATACCTTTGTAGCATCTGCTTTTTGCAGCAAGAGATGAATTCAATGGAAAAAGGTCCTTCACTAACACAATAGATCACCTGATTGATGGCCATTCCTGAAGGAACTGCCAGAACAAAACAAGACCCTCTACTCCAATTCCCTTAGAGGCAATGAGTTTTGTCTGGTGTCAAAATGAACAAAAAGGTGAGAAGAGGCTGGTTCCTTCTGCACAGAAAATAAGATGGGCAACCGCACAAACGAAAAAGACATCTGCTGATGGATGAAAGGGCACTTGATTATGAGATACGCAAAATCACATCAAGCTCCTCGCCAATGAAATTGCTAAGGAACATTTGGTCGTCATCTGATGGGCACATCTGTTATGACATTATGACGTCAATCTTGACGTCATGCAGATTAACAACAGCATGATTAATGAGGATGGAAACAATATCCTGTGTATACAGCTGATATTTGTATACTGTAGTGTGTGCTTGTTTTTTCTTGCTTGTGGGGATAAAGTCATTTTATTGAACTGAAATGCGGCTGACGGGGGGGGGGGGGGGAAGAACTGGCCGGTAAGTAGTAGCGAAAAGTAGGCGCAATACGAGTCGATATGAAGAAAACGAGCCTCTCATCCGTCAGAAGGAGGAAACCGTTCACATTCTTGGTCATTACCTTACTTCTACTGAGATGAAAAAATATTGCTCACTAACAGCTTGCAGCTTACTGTTATTTTATACACTATATTGACCACGTTCTGGTTTTGTGGCAATACTCTTGGCCTTTTAGCAAGGCAGCCATCGTAATTGTCAGCTGTTGGTTTTGTGTGTTAGAAACAAAGAAGTCCCCGAAGTAAAGGTGGTAAGCGTCAAGTCATTCAGTACCAATGAAGGGATTATTTAGGAAACCATGAGGTGTGACCTCAACCCAGTTCGTGTCCCGCCTTGTACCATCAGTCAACAATGGTTTCTTTTGAACAGGACCGACGTGATAAAAAGTCCTTTTTGCGCGGTATTTGCTCGCTCGCAAAACTTAAATCGCTATTTTCTGTTTGATCGCTCGCTGTTTTGCTTTTTGACAGTAAGGGGGCGGACCCAGTTACCAAGCAAGTAAATATCTCTCAGAAGAAGGACTTTTTCTTGTGCGAGACGTAACGTTACCTATACTCGCTTGAGACCGACCTTTGCTCACGAATGTTCGATTTCTGCGGGCATGGACCTTATTTGCGCTTTTGGATTTTGACGTTGATTTGCCTTTAAACAAAAGTTTTGCATTGACCACAAACAAAATTGAGTAAAAACCCTATTTTAGCCCTCGGTGGTCAGTCATCAAAATGCTGCGGGCCACTATCAATTATCAGTAATTGATGTTTCTAGAGTGAAACCTGTGATGCATTTCTAACCTTAACTTCTTTTATTTTTGTTGCCCAAACTGAAATAGACCTTAACCATAGGGAAACCACGATTTGTCTGCAATGGTCAGATGGGTTGTTTTGAAGGATAAGAATGAAATAACTATAATATGTCAATATGGGAGAATTACTTGTTTTACCAAAGGTCAGCAAACAATCTTATCTTATATCTGGTCAATGTGAGAATTTCAGGAATTTTGAATTTCATATCTAAAGTAGATCCATTCTAAGCCTACCTCAAAATAAGCAATAAATACAACTGACACACATATACAAAGCACAAAGCAAAGTCAGCTCTGCTGATATGCGTTCTGTGACCAACCTCAGGTTTGGGTATTGAAACCTGCTGCTCAAGAAAGCCAATCCTCCTGACGTTTCTAATTGGCTGTGACTCGTCATGGCAACTAGCCACGAGACTGCAGGGGTATTAGTCCTGATTGGCTGTGTTGTGAGGATCAGTTAGTCTGTTTCCATTTTTGCATGGATCAGCCTTTCAAGGATGAAGTTGCAAATACGGCCGTAATATAATCAATGTCTGGCTCTGCTTATGCATTTGTAGCTGCTTAGGAGATTTATTTTTGTTAGCAGTAATGCTGAACCTTCAAACTCCAGAGATTGTGAGGTTAAATCCCTGAAGTCCACAGCTACAGATTCCCCGAGATGTGAAGCGGTGTAAGATGTAAGACTTTGGACTCAATTAAATATTCTCTGGTGACCTCTGGTGCCCAAAGATAATTGAGTGGTTAAGTCAGCCTCCGCTGCAGATACCTGCGCGTGTCCCTCCTGGCGTATAATCAGATTCCACTCAACTGAATCCACATCTCTGTGCGCCTGTTTCTTTTCAAACTGCAAGGGGAAAAATGCATCTGTTTTAAAAGGAATCTACTTTTTCAAAGACGAATATCATTTAAATTTTAATGGTTACCGCAAAAAATTTTTGTCCAATGGTAATGGTAATTTCCCCATGTTGAATATTTTTCCTTCATGTGCAATTTTATTTGGCCGGTGGGATCAATTCTTTGGCATCTTAGTTTTCAGAGATTTTTCCATGAATAGGCCCAATCAGACAGGCGCATTTTGAATGTACACTATTACGGTATGAGATAATATACAACACTCTAACTCTTTTTGTTTGAGGTTGAGGATGGTCTTGCCGCTGTAGTGACTGGCCAGCACATCTTCATCCTGGTGGGTCTGCTGATGAGGATTAATTCTGACAAAGGGTCATTGGATCTGCTTCATGACAGGACTGTATGTGCTGATGGGATGCCTCCTCTGGCACTGTTAGTCTAAATGTAGAATGGCACTGACGCTGATGTACTCTAATAAAGCTGTGAGACTCACTAGGACTCACTCAGGAAAGAGAGTGTGGGAGTGGGAGACAGCGGATTCTTGATTTAACCTATTTGTCCCATTTGTTAGGCACTGGACCTTGTGAATGCGTACGGGATAGCTCTCCTTTAGGGATTCTTCAGGCATTCATTTCATGGCAAGCTTAAAGAAATAATTCACCCATAAAATAATAGTTTGCATATCAATAATGTACTCTATGTTACCTCCAATATAGAAAGAAAAGTTTGTCTCGCAGAACAGTGAATCCAAAAATGGAGAAAATTCTTGATAAGTTGAATTGGATGTACTCACGCTAACTTGTTCAAGTCAAATAGAAGCTTTCACTTCATCAAGACTTGTCTGTGTTTTGGTTTTCTGCTTACTGTGGAATTGAAGGTAGCACTCAGTAATTAATGTAAAAAAGTTCATTTTGGGGGGTTAAGTATTTCTCTAGAAGCTGTGAGTGGGCGATGGTGGCGCATGGAGTAGTGTGATGCGCTGGGAGCTGCAGAGTTGGTGGTTTGACTCCTGGCTGCCCCATGACCATGTCGAAGTGTGTCCTGAGCAAGACACTCAACTCCTAATTGCTCCCCAGGCAAAATGTAAGACATGGGTTATAATGCAATGGAAGTTGCTTTGGATAAAAGCGTCAGCTAAATGACATGTATTGTAATAAGTCAGGAATCTTTTAATTTTAACTGACATAAATACTTTGAGATTTGACTATCCCTTCTGATGTATTGTTTTTGTTCTGCCAGTTGGAGCTAAAGATTTATGTTAGGACACTAAGATATGGGTTTAGAGTGCTGTAACTGTATTTCTTTTGAAACATGTCGGAAGAGATGACACAGATTGGTCCTTCTGTTAAAAGAATAATTATGTGGTTTTGTTAATTTCATAAATATCCAAGTACAAAAACACAACTTGTGTTCTGTCTGTACCTGGATATTATTGCAACGATGCAGGTGATGTATTAAGGGCTTATATGCAATAGCATGAAAACATTCAGAAGGTTAATTTATGTCCTCGAAAGCTCTCTCTTTGGTTCCCGCAGCCATTCCTTGTTTCTGTGTAACTGTCAACCACAATTTATTTCATCACCCAGCTCCCTCTGGAATGAATGTTTAAAGAGATTTTAATTTCAGCAAATGGCAAGACAGGATTATGCCATCAATAAACAAATCTCACGTGCAATGTAGCACCAAGCATGCAAAAGATCATACCACAGATTCCTTCACACATGTCCTCTGTGCCATCAAAAATGTGCAGTAATATTATAATTCACAAAATACAGTTTTCTAAGGTCAGAGTGCAGAAAAAACATCGAACAACAAAGGGTTGAAGGGTATGCACACTAACTCCATCTTTGCACGTCTTAAACCCCCACACACACACAACTCATTTGACGCTGGGTAAATGGTCACAGGGACAGAGTATTCCCAGCAGGACTTTGTAGATGAGGGTTGTCAGCACTTTTCTCACCAGTGGGTTTAGGCCTTTCGTTCTGCTCTGGGATGGCTGAGTTTAATTGGAGAACGCTAATGCACAGCTGGATAGCAGAGCGGCTCATGCCATGACTGCCTCTGAAAATGGGAGGGCGTGAAAGCCCGGCTAGTGTGTGTTTGTGTCTTGAGCAACCACTGCAGGCGTCCCTCAAGATGCCAAAAAAATTATTCATGGGATCCGAGCAGTTTGTTTATGAGCCGTCTCATTTACAAAATAATAGGCAATAATAATTTCAGCAGATTGATCCTGGGTTAATCCATAATAATCGCCAATTCATTATAATTTCAAATGTTCTGGAAATAGAATTGGCTTGTTCTGTCTGTCGGTGGGGTATAAACTGCATGCCCAATCAATCTGGTTGTATTTGAAACATGTTTGTTTCTTTTTCAAACAAAGGCAGAACTGCAGTGAACAATGTCGAAGACAATTCTGCACAATGGAAAACAAATTGTAAAACATGTAACAGCTTCACTGCAGGATTGTTTCAATGCAGAAGGAGGCTTCAGAATATTTCAATTGTTATAAATGATGGTGCGGCTAAAAAAGTTGATATATAACAAACAATCTTTAACGTTACAAGCAAACGCCTTTCAGGTTTTAGTGCATCAATGGAATCTTGTTAGTCTTAGATGTGTCCTTTAAGAGTGTTTTCATTATTATATGGACTTTATGAAGTGCTTAGTTCCAACAGACAGTAGAAAAACGCTGTTATTTGATGTCAGTTGACTCTTTAAATGCATTTAATATTTCTATAATCGGAGGAACGTTTTGAAATACAAAGATGTTGTGTTTGTCACGGATACTGTTTGGTAAGAACTTTTTCCATCCTTAAGGATTGGTGATGAAAGGGCAACTTTCATTGGAAAAACATGTATTTCACATCCCTCCTGAAAAAACCCACAGGATCTTTGTTTTCTTCCAAATAAAATAAACAGAGTAGTTGAGTGGAGGTGGAGCTGTGTATGGTGTTGAAAACAACAGTTTGTTTCAGGTTTGTACCGGGTCAGTCCTTTTGACAATGATGTTGGTTACTGGATGTGCAACCCAAAGAGAAAGAGAGTATTCAAAAGTAAAAGTTAATCCCCACTGGATATTTATTCAAACATTACAGATATTTTTTGTTAAATAGCGTTTGATTCAGTTTTTGTTTTAGGTGTGCAGTGGTTTGAAAGCTTCCTGCACTTCTACTTCAAGCTCAAAAGGTTGGGGCACCACTGTGGAGACCGCAGAGGTTAAATACCCCTGGGACCTGGATTCATTCCCAGTATAGGTGTATGATTAGGCTATGAACAATTCAAATGTTTCCACATTCTGCCTTTACAGAGAGACTGTTGATATCGTGCTGTACCAGGGGTGCACACACTTTGCTCGGCTCGCGACCTACTTTTCAATCAACCAAGTCGTGGCGAATGTTTTCAAACGCAATTAACCATCTCTCTATACTTGAAGTGGCCAGAGTTGTAGACGAGTGAGGGGGAGAGATCGAACACCCCAAAGACATTTAGTTTCTCCACACATGGAGTGAAGGAGAAACAGGTAGGGTGGAGATAACTGTTTTCTGTAGAGGGTACAAACAGGCCGGCTTGTGAGCCAAGCGCCAAAAGGTTGAGGGATTATTATATATCATATTATATTAGGTTGAAATGGACTGGTTATGCTGTTTGGCCGGAGGTGATGCAGCCCCGGTGCGTTTTACATTGAATAAGCACATGCCAGATTAAAAAAATATATATTTGCCCAATTGTTATTCAGAAACCTGTCATATGGTAACTTAGGAGGCAATTTGACCTTGTGTGCTATGATGAATTTGGTATGCAGTTAACACACCAGTCATAATTTCTTTAATGAAAACTCTTGGAATGAGCTCCTGGCGTTCTTCCCCACTGTTTTAGCAGTAGAAAATAGTGAGTAAAAGAGATAAGCTTTAAAAGGGGCCCATATTTTTAATCAGGTGCTGTGCCGTAAATGTAATTTATGCTGATGAGAAGAGTCTTTAAAAAGTAACTGATGAATATCTATACAAACTATGAACAAACTTTAATATTAGAAGGGATTTTGGGTATGTTGCTTTAGAGGCCATGATTAGATTGTGAATTGTGATCATGCTTGGATCTTGGACATGACATTACTGAACAAGGGCTCAGTTCAGAGTGTATGAACTTCCATACGAATCATGCTCTCCTTTGAATATACTGGATGAGCAACTATAGAGAACTGAGGGGCATCAGAGGCACTTATATCCTCCACAAGGCTTATACAGGGTAAGCAAAAAAGAAAGAGGAAAGTGCCAGAAACTGATAGTATGTGAATCATTTTATTCATTTTTCACATATTCATTCGAGATGTCTATTTGCTCAGGTGTGCATAGCTGTATCCACAGTAAAGCTCACACACATGCATTCATAAAAGGTCTAAATGGATGGGGAATAACTAATCAGCTCTTAACACTCAGCCAGGTGTCAGTCTCAATGATCAACAACACTGGTGATCTCTTAATTTGCAATGGTGTTTGTTCCACTGTGAACCTGCAACTTAACTGTGCTTAACAGATAATGGAGCGCTTTATTGAACGTGAGATTTCACCCTGATTGTCCTTCTTTCATCCCACTGGTTTGTTCATGGCAGACATATTCCTGCCACTTGTTGACTTGTTAAAGCGTGAGTTCAATTAGGGACACTACGTTAATGCTTCCTTTAATCACAATTCTCTCACTCTCCTCTCTCTCTCAAACGCCACTCCGGCTACTGGTTCTTTGCGTTTCATTTTTTTTGTTAACCCCAGCAGATTTTGCCACGATTCCACAATCATGTTGCTGCTGTCAAACTTTAAATCTGTTCTCCTCTCTGCTGCTGTCAGCATCATTTTAAAAAGCGCGATGAAGGAGGAAAGGGCCCTTGCAAGTAATACGCATATTCCATTCTTAACTACACTTAAGTTAAAAAAGAAACCTTTTTTTAGAATATTAAATTTGCCACCTTAAAAAAAATCCCATTACTTTTACATTTGTTACTGTTTACTGTTGCAATCATATTATCATACATTTATATAAAATTAATAGTTTTTTGCATATTGATGTTGTACAATGTCTCTTTTTGATAATGCGACCAAAACCATATTGTACCCAATGGCTGCAGTTGTTCAGCCGCCAAATCTGTCGAGACCAAGGAGAAAGTAGCTGAGAAATAAAGCAAACCCAGAATTAAAAAAAATATAGTCCCTCATAGGGTCACTTAAAGGTTGACTATTTGAATGATAACAAGGCTCAAGGTTTTGGATAATATAGAGAGCAAAGGTTTGAGTGACAGGTGAAGACTGTACCAGGTTAATAGCTGCTAGTTGTCTACTGCAGAACCGAACCCTGTTGAGTCTCCTTAGCTGCATTTTTCAAATGTACTTCCGTTTTCACACAGGCTATATGGGGTTGCAATGGGGCCTTGTTACCAAGGACTATTCATAATTACCCTCTTGTGCGTACGGCAATAAAAATATGTCTTGAAGTCTCTCCTTATTTTAATTGGCAACCTTTAGAAATCTTCATGATGGGTTATTTCAGCTGTTTCCAAGCTTTGGAGTACCTACCATGCCCCTGTGAAGTGTTAAAATCCCAACCATTAGGGGTTTGAGCGTCAAGTAAGGACATCATTTACAGTAACACTTTTTTATTATGGACAACCTCATGTGACCTAAAATTGGTAGACATTGAAAACAGATAATAACCAGAGCCAAGTAAACATATGTTTAGAAGCTATGAACATCTATTTATCTCCCTAAAAGGTTTAGAAGAAATAACTATAAATCCACCAAATGTATATCTTAAAATGAAACACTCGAAGGAATCAGATATATTTCCCCTCTCCCATATCAATACATGGAACCGTTTACACAGCAACAACCTAGTGCAGCTTCACCGCCTCACCGATCAATGAGTAAAACCAATCTCGTGCATCCACCCCAATGATTGCTCATGCAGATACAGTGTGGTCATTGACCATTTAATCACTGTAGTTTAACGACTCATGGTATTGGCCGTCTGTGTGCTTTCTTGAAGCCTTTTCGGAGTGATACATTATTCCAGTTTGGATATTCGGAATCTGGAAATTCGTAAATTTGAGGCAACTCAAGTTACCATATCATACCATACCATACCTTCAGCGAGTTTGTTGAGCAGTATGACCTGTAAAACTGAGTGCCAGAAGAAAATAATAATTGAACAGAAATTTGAGTCAGAAACTCATCAACTAATGGGGCTGCATTGTAACTATTGTAGCTTGAAATACAATGCTTGTAAAAACATAATGATCGACATGAAATCTTTTTTAATGGTCATATCCATTAAAAATGGTCTCTCAGTCTTCAATGCTGTGTAACTATAATTTATATTCTCAGATTCTCGGTTGCGTTGAATGGATTGAAATCACATACAAAGTGCTTTTACAACGTTGCTTTTGAATTTACGACTTTATGAGAGACATTCAGTTTTAAAAAATAAAATCCACATTCCATCCTAAGAGTACTTCGATAGAGGAGATGTTGTAGAATTCCACTCGCGGGTCATTTGGGATGGGAAAAAACTGATGGCCATGCATGTTAAAAGCCTATGTGCCATCAAAGCCCTATGGGCTACAAAGGGCTCTTTTAGCAAATGGATGGCAGCAGCTGCAAACTCTGGGCTGTTCTTAATGTGCACAGTGCAGATGTCTGCACTCGAGTCCCACAGTCTGAGACGGATCTGTCTGGCTCTACACTGGGCTGCTCTCATCATATCACTGTAGCTTCATTAAGCCCTGGGCTCAATACCAACATCTGCCCGACAGTTTTCACTTTCCGATTAAAACGGAAAAAAAACACACACTCAAAAGCCCAGTAATAACCACTGAAGACATGTGTTGTTTACGGTGAGTGTGTCCCTTTATTTATATTTTGTTTGCCTCGTGTAAAATGATTCGATCAGTTTATGACACTCAGTCTTTTCTCACTACTGGAAGCTGCTTTGGCAACAGGTTGAATCAATGAAGGGTGATACCATCCACACTTTTGTGGAACGTAGAAGACATTTCCTCACCATTTTTGATCGTGTTGACTGCATTTTTGTCATCAGATTGTTAACGTGCTCAGGCAGAAACGTTTGAGCAAACAATGCAGGGGAACGTAAGAAATATTGATTCTTGTTGATTCTTAAAATTGCAACCATGCCAAGTAAGAGACATGGGACTCGTGTAAGTAGAAAGTCACGTGAAGTCATTTGTGGGGTGGGACTCTTGTCACTCGATTGTCACGTGAGCCGTTGGCTTGTCAGTCTTGTTAAATACAACCACGCGCGTTTCATTGATTCATTGTTGTTGTTTGGTCCCTTAACCTGTGTGGGAAAAAGTACAAACTGTCAAGCCATCTTTGAAAAATCCAAAACGGTCACTAAAGGGGTACCTAGCGCGTCAAAGTTTGAAACGGTGTCTGACAAGATGCCAGCAAGAACATGTTGTCACAGGAAGTGGTGAGGCTGAAAAATTAAGACAGAGTAAGTCCCGTCATGAGGCAGCTGGTAAACATTACCGATCAGAGGTATTGGGAAAGAGCTGCAACTAACAAGATCAATGCACAGCGAGAAGAAATGCGTTGCAGACGTGAACCAAATATTGTTGACTATTGAACTTATTTAATGCTTAAAACAAATACAAGTTACTTCACTGGGTCATCACAATTAAACAGGAGATTTTTTTTTTATATATATATTTGTAACACCCTCAGAAATATACATTCACATGGCAGCATACAGACAATTTCTCTCTTTTAGATTTTCTCTCAATAACATTAAATGGACATACTGTATACGTCACCCCTTTTGTATGACAGCAAAGCCGCTAGTGGCATATCAAAAACGTACTGGAGGAACATTTCTAGGTGGGACTTTGGAAATAAGCTATCGGCTTCTTCTATCCATCATCGAGTCTCTAGGTTTGCAGTCCAAATAGGTATATTTTACATAAACAGGGTCCCTACGCAGTTGTCCCTAAATAAATCCCAACTTTTATCTCAACCCTATGTACACTATTTACAGTGGAATGTTGAACATAGTGGATACAAAACGTAGATTAGGATGGAATGGAGTTACAGTCAATATTACAAAATAGGGAACTCATAACACCCCGACAACATGAAGACAATGTTCACATCCACTAGTATACAGAACGTCAACCTTGATCTGAAAGGTTTGAATTCCTCCAACACGTCTTACAAGCAAGTGTGCCAGTGGTTTCCTAATGGATGCAGGACAAGTGGACAATGAAACCTTTATACTTGTGCTTTTCAAAGGGGGTCAAGTTGAGCTTTCCTTTGGGCCACTTTAAAAAAATATTTTAATTAAATTACCTTTCATTCCATTATTTTTCAATTGTTGTGCTTAGAAAGGTCAGCGATGTGCAAGAAAGTGTCACAGATTTCATCTCTTTAGGACTTTAACTGGCGAGTTTGGGGGGTTTGGAGGGACTGTGTCACCATTAAGCCATCATTAAACTTTAAAATGGTAATAAAATAAGCTTTTAAGAGATTTTTCAATTCAAAGATCAAGTACAAACACCTTGTTAGCATTGTGCTGGAGCCACAATATACTAAGTACAACTCGTTGCAAATAAGGAACCAATTTTGTAGCTGCGTCATATGTCAATATTACTCAATGACGTCATTCTACGGCATGGATAACTTGGTGGAGCAGCCACTGTTGCTACTCCTGACTTAGATAGGCACTGAATGCAAGAAGAAAATATGAAATTGTTTGATTGTTTTAACATGCAAACTACATAGGAATTAGAAAGTTACAGCAAATCAGATAACCAAGAAGTGAATAATAAACTTAAAGGCAATGAAATTGTGATTTAAAAAAAAATGATTTTGCAACTATGGTAACTATGTTGCTTTTTAAAATCTCCTGTCTGTTGTCAAACTGTCAATACACTGAATACAAAAAAAAATATGGCAGTACAAAATTAAATGAAAATCAGCAGACTCATTTTGATCAGAACGGGATATTGTCCACTTATAAGATGTCAATTTGTTTTGAAAGTACAATTTAAATTGAGGCATGTGATTAACATGCTCATTTCAAAAAGATACAGTAGACAAACACAGATTTTAAGACATTTAAATCTCAAGTTGATGGAGAGATCTGCTGAAAGAGAAATGTAATTTTTTCCTTTTTACATATATATATATATATATATATCTATATATATATCGTTTTTTTTCTACTTATCCATGAACTCATACCGCAGTCAGAGTCATTTTAGAGTTGCAAATGAAAACAAACGCACTGGAATTGATACAGAAAAATAAAAAGCATGCATAAAATAATGCATAAGCTTGATATAGAACATCCAGGACATTACTCAATTGCTTCTGTTTTATCTGATGTTTCACATTTAATTTGTCCCTTTTTTGTGCTTGAAGCAAATGCTTTTTGGTGAATATTGTGTAATGGACATTTCTGACTTCTGACAGACCTTAAATTCAGATGAATGAAATGAATTAATAACAGATGGACAAACTAATCACAGCAGCAGGTGACTTTTGTACTCCAGCCACCTTCATGTACGTAATTCCCTTTACATGTTCAAATATTTCTTCCATAGACAAAAGCATCTGTCGACATTTCCCTCACATCCGTGTCGTTAAGATCCATGGACGACTCCTCATAGAAAGGCTCTTTGTGTAAGCGTGGAGGGGTGTGGTGGGTAAAGGTGTGTGTGTGTGTGTGTGTATTAACAAGTTCTCCAGCACAGTCACACAATTATAAGGAGAGATAAAAGTCATTATTGGGAAACTCCAGACACTTTTCTGCGACATCCATTTGATAAAAGGAGGGTCAGAACCAAACATTATTATGATATTTCAGCACAGAAAGCAATGGACATTTCATTATAGTGGTAGAGCATGTGAGCAAAGGTCAATCTGTTCAAGTCAAATGAAAATCATGACATTTCAGAGCGTTATTGAAGGATTTTGGAGAAACAGACTCACCAAAACTTGATGCTGTGATGCACTAGGGAAAGAAAGTAGAAACTGGTGCAGCCCATCTCTTCCCCTGTTATTCTGATTCACTGATTTGGAAACTGGTTCAACTTAATTGAAATTTGGGGAGAGTGTGAAAACACTCAGTTGTCCGACTTGTTCTTAGGAAGAAAATAAAACGAGGGAGGGAGATCAAGAAGGACTAAGCGTGTTTTGGGAAACTTCGATAAGACATCTGCTTGTAATGCAGTGAAGATACAAAAACTCTTTTCATTGACTTTAACCCCAGTGAGAAACAGGAGAAATGGTACAGGTGCTGTGGGGCTTTTTTTCTTTTTCTCTGAAACATCTGACCACAAAATTACAAACACTTACAACTCCACCTGTAATCATGTCAAACATTTAACTCTCAATTCTCTGGTCACTTAAAAATAATACAAAAAGATATTATAAAAATAACAAAAACAGCAATGGTAAAAAAAAAAAAGATCGCAAATCCAGTGTAGGACCTTCACAAGTGTGCTCGGAAAAAACCTCAACCTGTAGTCTCTTTTTACACATTTAATACATTTATGAGGAAATACACAAAATGAATATTACACCGGTACTGATGGACCTCAGTCACCTAGCTGGACTCAGGCGTCCACTTACATACCTTGGTTCGTACTCTTTGCCCATTCACCTTATGGAACTGATACCAATGCTGTCATGTTGAGGAGCTCAAGTCACTAGCACTAGACGCTCGAATTTTTCTAATTGAGATTAGTTGGATGATGTTGTAGTTGTGGGGGTGGAGTTGGGCAGGGGGGCGCGGTGCCTGGGGGGGAGGGTGGTGGTAGGTGGGTACCTAGCTAGACCATAAGGGACTGTGGAAGGTGCAGTTTGACAAATGGGAGGGCGAGAAATAATGATGGAGGTGAACAGTGCAGTGGAATGCAGGTGGGGGGGGGGGGGTTGTGGTGGTGGTGGGGGGGGGGGGGGGGGGGGGGGGTGGGGAGGGGGGTGAGGAGGGTTTGGTTTGGTTGCTGCATGCCACTACACGTACCACTCCTTCTTAGAAATGACAGAGCCGTCGGTCTGAGAGATCATGTCGTCGGCTATCTCGGGTTCAGGGTCGTACTGGAAACCCAGAGTCCGCTCGCCATAATCTCGGCTCTCCGCCTCGTCCACGGTGAAATAGGGCCTCTTCAGGTCCTCTTGCTCTCCGTCAAAATTGCGCTCGCTCGCCTCGAACCCCCCGGGACCGCCGATCTGGGTGGGCTTCTTCTCGTCGTCCGAGTCGTCAGGGTACTGGAGGTTCTTGGGGATGGGCGGGTGGGCGGGCAGGCCGCCGGCCTTGCTATACCCGTTACCGAACACGTGTTTCTTGGTGCTGTAGTCCCCCTTGAAGGTGCGCTGGCGGCGGCGCAGGAATACGAAGAGCAGTATGGCCGCCACGCCTAACAGGGCCACTCCCCCCACTGCGCCGCCGATGGCGGCACCTGCATTGTGCGGCTCCGGCTGGGTCTCATAGCCAGGGGTGTGCGGGTTGTTAGGGAATTCTGGGTAGGAAAAGACAGATGGAAGGGAGTGTGTCAGTGCTCTGTGGGGAGGAGGTGCATTTGTGCAGGTTTTTTTTTTTTTTTAGGAGAGATGAAGTAAGGGAGACAAGGACGGAAAAGCAAAGGGAAAAGGAAGGAACCCCGGCCCCACGCCAACCCCAGAGGACCCCTCACAGTGCGCGGCAAGGCTCCACTCATTAACAGTCGCATGCAGTTTCAGACATTGTACGACACAACACCATCGAAGAGTAAAACAATTGGATAGAGAGTAAAAGTGAAGGATGTCAGTGTGTATTAGCCATCATTTCTTCTTTATTTGAAACGCAGAAAAAAACGGGACAGTTAAATCAAAAGAGCTATGAAATAATTAATTAATGATCGTGGCCTTGCAGTTAACATTTTCAAGCCTTTAGGGGTTTCACACAAGATCAAAGTAAGCACATGATGACATTCTGTAGTACAGTCCATCATTAAGGTGACATGTAACCGACTTCATCATCGGTGTAGCGGTAATGAAATGAAAGAGCACTGCCAGAGATGATTAAACAGCAGCCGAGCATACACATCATCATGCATCAAGGGAGCAGATAAGCACGAAGCTCCTCCATTCAGCCAGCAGAGAACACAGCGGAGAGGGGGAAAAAAAACACTCAGTGAAGAAAGAAAGTATCAGATGAGTGAAAAGGTGTGCTCTAATCTAGAGCGACAAGGACTAACAGCCCACTGGAGACAAACAATATCAAAGAATTGAGAAGCTACACTTGTGCCTTGTTTTAAAATTGTGAACCGCCACAATGCCAATGCTCACGTCCATTGCACCATTTTTTTGAAAGAGCACACAGCCCCCCGCGGGGCGGCCATGGCGCATCCATGAGCACGGCTGTTGCTTGCGGAGTGTCGGAAACCATGTCTCCTACACACACCCCACTTTATAAAGAAGCAGCGAAAATGTGCAAAAGCTCCTTGAAGCGAAGAGACGGAAAGAGACGTCTACTGTGAAACGCGATCAAAAGGCCCGAGGAGCGCAGGTAGCGCTCGTCTAAACCCGCAGAGCCGAGCCACGTTCAACTTCAATGGCGCAACGCTGAATCCCCCACAGAGAGGCGGTGGTGTCGGTGGGCAGAGTCGGGTGGGTAGATGTTAGAACCATCTATTTTCTTAAACAAATGGTGTGGGAGATAATACTGAAAGCAGGAGAGCGAAGCGGTCTTGAAGTGTGTTCACACGTGGCGAACCGCACACCCAAAAAGTCGCGAAGAGTCTGACGAAGCACAGAAAAAGATTTCCTGCCGTTGATATTATTAATGCCTACCGCCGTACGGAGTTATTATCATCATAATATGACACACCAGGATCCATGGAGCGCGGATCCGAACGCTGCTCATTAGCAGGCTTCTCAGAGAGAATATCAGACAGGATCTGAGCAAATCAGTTCGATTCATTGAACTATAACATCTTAAATGCAACGTATTATACACCGTTTATACTACACCATTATGTTAATTAGATATTAAATTAGCGTTAATTCAATTAAGACCAATCACAATCAAGCCTGTTTCTCTTTGCAAATTATCACACAATATATGATTGCTACAAAGTTGAATCCAAAACAATACCATGTGATTAGAACTGTGGTTTCCTTTCTTTGTTTGTGAAGAAAGAGTAAATCTCTCCATACCTCTGGCAGAAAAAGAAGGTATCAGGCTCGGCAGAGGAGCCGCGGATGCCTTCCCCTTCCCCTTAATTACAATGGCCCCCTATCAGTCCAAAGCAGCGACCTCCAAAACGCAGTCCGCTCTTCCTCGCCGCCCGCCCATCCCAGTGCCCGGGCAGCAAAGCTCTCCATTTTCTAAAGCGGCGCTGGGCACGGTCTCAAATATCAGCTCAGGTTTTAATCTGAACACCTAATGGGATTATTCAGAGGCCTTCATTACACACATGAATGAGAGAGCACGGCCAGGTCACCCCTGCCTCGCGAACACGCATCCTCCAAACCAAGTCCAAAGAGGGGAGAAAAGGGAACGCATTCTGCTCTAATCCTCTCTTCTACCATTAACTGCCTTCCTCTGCTAGGATGCGTCTTCCCATCGTCGGCGAGGCTCGATATTTACCACTTGGAGTGGTGAGAAACACAAGGCCTACAGAATGAGTGGAGGTAAAAGAACATGTGGGGCGCCTTCAAAGGCGCTCTCCATCTCCTCCGTTTGCCATAAGGGATCAGGTGACACCCCCTCTTGACACCCACATTTAAAGATTGAAGCAAGAGTTATAGTTCGTACAAACATCAGACATGAAAGCACTTGTAAACTTTCTGGTATTTTTGTTGATCTTTGGCCCTCACATCCACCTCGTAGGAGGCTGACGAAAAAGGATGAAGAATTTTCTGATGGTGTTTTTTAAGATGTTTTACTGGACGGATCAAAGGGAAGATTATTGACGTGTTCAGGGTGGCTCTGTACTCTGCACTCCTCTAAAAGCAGAATAAGGAGCTCAAAGATGCCATACTTTGCTCATCGGATCACTCCAATGCCGCGGAGGAACACGGCGCTTTCATTTTGAGACTCAAAGAGGCGCGGAATAGCTTAAGAGGCGTTATTCCGCTCTTGTGGCGTTACCGGCCCAATCGTACTCTGCGCTCACCCCTCCGCAAGGTCGTACTAACGCAACGCCCTCCCAGTGAGCTCACTGGCCTTCACGCGCACACGGAGAGATAACAGAATGGGAAGCGATCTCTTTTGTCTCCTCTGTGTACTCTATGAATCCGCCGATTTGAAATTTGAGTGGACATGGTGCAAGCTAATCACATTACAGAAACACTAATAATAAGACAATTTTTTTTTTTTTAAATGGAGGGGCGTTTGACAGCATGGGGGAGGGAGGAGGCGTTTTCGACAGCGTACGCCGTCGCTACCGGCAACACCTGCCAAGAGATAGATAAAAAAAAGACCTCAAAGCAGCACACCAGCCCTGATACTGTTCCGGGGAAACAAAATGCAGCGTCTATTAATGCCACGCTGGAAATATGCAGATATGGGGGGGTAACCTTGAGTCGCAGTGACTAAAATGAACTATTGAGATTAATAGGTGCCAAGATGTGCCACGAAAGGCTATTTTTCAAGGCAAAGGCGTGATAAATTTATAAAAGCAGCGGATACCGTGAAATACCGCAGCTGTTTGAATGCTGCAAAGCCTGCGCTGTTACGCTGCACATTAATCACGCGATTTTGAAACGCTCACATTTTGACTCAATCGAGTGGGTGATTTACTACCTCCCGAACCTTCTACAGCTCGATGAGTGTTCTCGTTGGTGTTTAACAGGAGCGAGTCTTTGAGACAAACAAACAGTATAACAAATGTGGCACACCAGAAAGGGAAAGAAAGAGGCCAGACATCTTGTTGTGGGAATGACACATCAGGCAAAGACCAGACTGGTGGCTTTCAAGAAAAGAACAAATTTGGAGCGTTTTTCTTTCAGTTATTTCAGTGGCGACATTTATCTACTAGCTAGCAGCAAATGTTCAAAGACACTGAAGGAGAGGAACGTGCAGAGAAGGGTTTAAAAGAGTCTAAACCGAAACAAGGCAGAGAAACTGTATCACAACTGTGTCATGCAGGTACTCTGGGTGTGCTCCAGTCATGCCTGCACACGACAAAGAGAAGGAGAGGCAGGTACGGGCATTCCTGACCCTAAACGCAATCACTCGGGCAAGGTGTTATGACAGAAGCTGGGAAAATGAGAAGGGATTTCAAAGGGCGCTACGGGGAGTGGTGTTTTAATGTGACTAAACGAGGAACAAGCTGCAGACAACAAGAGGATGAAAAGAAAACACAGGGCTACTCAGAGTTTGAGGAGTGGCAACAGGGAAGGAAGAGAAGAAGAAAAAAGGAGAGAAAAGGGAAGATGAAGCGAGGGCCTTTGAGAGGCTTTGGGGAGTGACAACGGCAAATAGAGAATGGCATAATGAATGGGTGAGGACGGGGGGGGACAAACTGGGAAGACACATTAGTTCAGTGATTCCAACGATCCTCATTACTCCCCCTGTCTGAATGTGCCAGTGGTTGTGAAGTCATGGAAATGTAATGCTGCCACAACGAATGAAAGCTCATCACTGACGGGAATTTAATATGCTGCCGGGGAGCCGGGGCGAAGCCCTTCTTCCCCACTCGCCTCCCGAATACTCCATCTCTCCTCTTTTACCCTTCGTCAACGGATTCTCCTGCTGCTATCATCGACCATGCAGAGGCCCGAGCTTTCCACGCACACATGTGGCATTTCATAATAAAAAAATAGATCTGTCCGGGGGCGAAACAGCCAACGACTCGAAGGACGGCCCTTTTTTTCGGGGCTTTTACGGCTGGTTTTCCTATTTACAGTTGAACTAAACGATAAAACAACAAGAAGCGCATCTAAGACGACAAATCAGGAAACATCAATATTTTTAAGCAGGGGATGGTAGTTGACTTAAAAAAGACATTCAGAAAGCGTGTTTTGTGCTCTAGTTGATCTAATTTGGCAATTTTGTGCAACACGGGTTGTGATAATCACTCTTAATACGCCCTTAATAAGCAATGAATATTTACAGGCATCTAAACAACAGTGCTCTTTAAGGACTCGTGTTTGCACACGAGGTACCATTATTAATGCATCGCTGCATTTCTCTGCTAGCCCGCATGTGGCCCCGGTACTAAGTGGAAGCATGATGACTTATAGAGTAAGCAGACATACAGCAATCCAATCGGCACATTTCAAAGGCGATAAGCCGGGAAGGAGTGGTCCGCGCAATGTTTGTCGATCCCACCCTCAGCTTCTCCTCCGTCCTGTTGTCATATTTTTCCTCCGTCCCCTCGCTGTTATTTTGGAGCCGCGTGTGTCTAATGAATGAATCACCACACAGCACCCCGAAGCCAGTGGTCAGACCCTGGGACAGAGTCTGACCTACTTCATCAGGCTCTCAGGGAGGCGTGACGGATCCAACACAACACTGGGCGGACAGAGGAGGAGGAGGAGGAAGAGGAAGAGCAACCCCCCCCCCCCCCCCCCCCCGCTCCATCTGTCCGCCACATCCCTCTGCTCTGCATATCCTCCAGAGAGCGGATACAGCAAGCCGGGCAGAAAACAAACGTTGAGATAAATCACCGCGGTCTCGGCTGCGACGCTCTCACATGCCCTCCCCTGGTGACATTTCCATTTCACCTCCTTCTCCAAATAACACTAAATAAAGTCCCCTTTACACAGTGGCTCTTCCCTGTCCTTCTCCTCTCTTTTATGCAAAACGCTGACACAATCCCCCCCCCCCCCTCCCTGTCAGTGCAGGGCAGAGCGCAGCTCAGCAGAGGGTTTACGGGCTGGCCTATGGTGAGCAAGCAAAGGAGCGGCTCACGCTAATGTCTCATTTGGATAATGAGGTGAATTCTTGTATGCGGGTTCAGAGCATGGAGCGGACCCTCCCGTTGTGAGGACAAAAGGCGGGAGCGATTGTGGTGGCAACGACGGGGGGCCTAGAGAGTCCCTCCATCAGCCCCGCAGAACCGAATCCTTCCAGGGGTTTGTTGGAGGCGCCCGATTGGGAGGCTCAAAGGGTGATGAGAAGCGGCGAGGAGGAAAACGGCGCCGACTGCTAGTGCATGTCGCACTTCAAATGATAAACACGACATACAGGTGATATATACTCGCGCGGCTTCTGGAGCCCATGAATAATGCACGCGGCGACGTGAGCCGGCCACACTGCAAACGTGCCACAGCGCACAGATTGAGACCGACTCCACCATGACAGGCTAAGACAAACAAATTTCACATTGCTGGGGGAGCCGCTGCAAAGCTGACATCATAATGCCGCTCGTCCCTGTCAAGAGAGACAAACGGCTGCGTGGAGCGGCGCCGCTGTAAGATGTCAGCGGCGTGAGGCTCGGCACTTGTTTTATTGGTGGATGCTTCTGTCTCGCGAGTTTTATCGCAGAGAGCAATCCCTTGGAGAAAAAGGAAACAACGGACCTTTGCGGTGATGGAGCCTGGCGCCCGTCTGTTCCTCGCCTGATAACAATGAGGAGGCCATCAGCTACAGCTCCGTGTTTTAAGAGCCACCGCGAACAGTGGTTTCGGGAGAATTTAGAGACCGATAGACCGACCACATGGTAAGCCTAGTGAAATGGTAGAAGCAATTTGAATGCGATGCGTTTAGCGACTGTGAGTGTGGCAGTAATTTGAACGGTGAAAGGAGGTTTGGTTAGATAAAGAGGCTAATTTCCAGTTTACTAAACACCATCTTTTAAAATGTAGAATAACTGGGCCAAAACATGCCAACTAAATATCTAATTATAGTTCCAGATGCCTTTAAAATCTAAAAATGTGTGTGATACATCCAGCTGGAGTCTCACTAAGACAATAATAATGCCATCTAAGAGTTACATATTGTGCTCAATAATTAAAATAAAAACTCTGCTTTCCTGCCAACCTGACACAAGGATTCAGAATAATTATATAGACACAGCTAATGTTCCAAGCAATGGCCTTATTTGTTTGCATTGCTTATGTGGAGCCCAAAAACAATTCAAGTGGTGAAGTCCAGGTTGCGTCTTAAGCACCGTGTCTCACTTTGTCTCGCTGTCTTAGCTTGTGATCGTAACTTGTGACTTTTGGAGGGCAGAGAAAGCGGCGACTACCAGAGAACACCGGGAGTTGACACCGGCTGTTTCACAGCAGTCATGTAAGCTGTCTCCCTGCCACTGCAGTTCCCAGCTCCGCTTCAGCCACATTTCTGTCCAAAACCCACTTCATCTCTTCAACTAAAAGAGAAAAAAGAAAATCAAACCTTGTGAAGCATCTCCTTTGGTCACATGGATACCTTTTGTTTATTTATATTTCCATTGGACTGCCTATGTTTCATTCATCTCATTGTCACCATGCATGGTTGATACCCCCCCGCCACACACCTCTTCTCTATCAAACTCCTTCGTTCACACGGGAGCGAACCATTGCTTGTTCAGGCGAGCGTGAACAGATGGATCCGTCCTCAAGCCTCCCCGCTACATCGATGAGAACGCTCTCAGTCCATCTAGTTTAACCCCGAGCGGTGGAGCCCCCGTGGCAGAGCCGGCTGCACCTCTGCTCTCTGAAGCAACTCTGTGCCTCAGCTGCGACCAACGGTGATTAAAGTCGGAAGGCGACGTGAGTGACTGGAAAAAAAGGGTTCGCGCCTGACCCGAGCTCGTCTGATATCATCCTTCACAGCTGATCCCGCTAATGCGGCGGGAATTATGCATTGTCTTTCACTCGGTCCAGTCCCCATCTCCATCTCCCAAAGATTAGTGCTGTTTGTGTGTGAGGGGGTGGCGAGTCAAGGTTAATAAATAAGTTGAAAAGATTATTCAAGTGTGAAAACACATTTTCGTTCGGTGGTGAATGTCCCGTTTCACCAGAGGAAATGTTCCCACAAGGCAGATAACTGTGTTCTGCTGAGAGAAAACACACACACACACACACGCACATGCACGTCTCCTTTTGCAGTGGTGGTAATAAGATAATTGTGAGGCCATCCTGACATAAAGGCCATTCATCACATATCATGTCTTATTATGAGCCGCAGAGAAACTTAACATGGCAGCATCAATTCATTCCCAGCGTGATGGTGAGAAAGCTGACTATCTTAATGAAAGACTGATTTTTGCACTCTTAAAAAAGGATCTGCAGGTTTCACCCCCCCCCCCCCCCACACCCCAGGTGCAACATTTTCCCCGTTTTGACTGACAGCTCTAAGCTGCTGAGAGCGAATCGTCAGAAACAACTTTCATTGCGAGGGTGCTTAATTGTCTCAATGTTTTTTTTACATGGCCTCGGATGCCCGCAAGTAATCCGCTGATTAATCAGATCTGACGACTCGTCAACTTTCCCTCAGGAGATTTCTGGACTGAATATGAATGAGGGACGTGTTCGCCAGGAGGACACCCATCGAGAGGAGCTGTCTCGCCGTAGTTACCTACTCCTCCCTCGCTTGTCCTGTTTCTTTTTCCCCTCAAACTTCCTCTTTCACCTCTTTTATTTTCTCTCCGAGAGGAGGAATTGATTAAAACAGGAGAGTGGCTCATTAGATTCTGACAAGCGACACCATATCCGCGGAACACGTGTCCTTGGAGAAAGCCGCCTCGGCCCATGTGACTTAGCGTAGTCAATGCCATCTCCACAGCGAACACCATCCCCAAACTAATTGAAACAAGGTGCTCCGTGGCCCCCGCTATCTGAGGTGACAGTTACGCGGCTCCCGCAAGTCTGTCCAGGCAAAACTGAGGGGCTTGATTAAAATGCGCCTTCCTTAAGTGCTCCATCAGTGTTGTTCCCCAGTGGGAGAAAATAGCTTTTTAATGTGATACAAACAAGTTGTCACAGATATTTTATCTTCCTGACACTGGGAAGCGGGTTGCTTTCCCTGGCAGGCGTATATTGCCGTGTCAATCTAAACTTCAAAATGGTAAAAAAGAAAAACACGGCTCCTACCAAACCCATGCATAATGTAGTGCAGTAGTGCATTCTGGTACATCTAGGTTCTTGATAGAACACCGTAGGTTTGTCAAAGCGTACTGCTGGCTATGAAAGGACAGCATTGTTAACTCCAAAAACCTAGAACTCTCCAGACCAAAACCAATTAGATGTGCCCTCTAACACAGAAAAGAAACAACCACTTCACTTTCAGCACAAGTCCAGAGACTGTCAGCTCTGGTTGCTCTGCAAACAGCTGAAAAAGTGTGCTGCAGCTGTCGCCGTGGTCACCTTCCTTCTCTGCAGAGAACACAGCGAGCATTGCCGAGGAACGATGCTGCAGCCTTGAACAGCAGCCAGCGGGGGGATCTCTCACCTGCCACGTCTGAGGCTGTTGGGAGGCACAAAGATGCTCTTTGAAGTTAATTTAATGAAGCATCAGCATACTGCTTTACCCCCACCGGATCATTACGCGCCGCCAATGTCAAAGCTGCACAGAGCACTTGAAAGAATTAGAGGGGAAAAGCCTATTTCAATCAGAACTTCACAACGGATGCTAAGTCTACCACAATCGGATGCACTTTCACAGAAATGTCTTCTAAAGAGGCAGAGTTCCTCTTGCACCCATCCTGGGAGCTCGATGATGTTCCCGTGGTGGCGCAGGAGAATACGCTGACAGGCCTGCTTAAGACAAGCAGAGGCTAGCATTTCACAGCATCAGCAAAGAGTGCAAGGGTCGTATGATCCCACTGTAATGTATCCATGTTGGACCTGCATCAGACACAAGGGCAGGACAGCTGTGCTCCTGTTTCTACATGATGCTGCTGGACTCCTCTCAGCAGCTCAAAGCAACAGACCATTAATGGATGACGGCCCACTATAGCAGTTTGTGAGCTTCTGAAAGTTGTGAGGTGATTCAGGATGGGACGGACAGGTCTTCTAAATTTAACTTGACAGGGTTACCATGAGAACCAGCAACATATTTTTAAGGCTTTTATGGGACCATTTGGGAGTGCATCCTAAAGAGAAAATCTGGACTTTTGCCATTTAACACCACCTGCAGCTACACAGAAATCATTTTTCCAATAGCGTTCTCAGTTGGAAGCTAAATTTATAACCAGAAACATTGGCTTTTAAATCATGCGTTTTTGAAATAAAAGCTTTGTTGATATCATGGGTCTTCCAAGCAAACACACGCCAAACATTTGGGATTGTGAACCTTGATCATTTGGAGTTTACATTTTATTTTAAGACTTCTGTGAGGACCCTTTGCTCATACAGCCAGGAGCTGTCCTCATTTAACTGTATAATGTTACTGCAGAGCTCGGCTGAATTGAAATCCGCTCCGCAACGGAATTAGCGAAGGCTGCAGTTGAGCTTGCTTCAAAAAAGCTCTTCCCCCCAAAAATTGGGTAGGGACCCCTGAGTGTGAACATTGGCATTGCCCTTTTATGAGCATGTCAAAGCCTAGGACTGCTGGATATGGTTCTCATGGCAGCAGGCGCACAAGTGAAAGTAAACCCGGGCTTAAGGCGGTTTTATGGGTAGTCCCTAAAATCCCCCCCCCAAAGATTGTGACTGTGACACCCTGGGAGTGTTCTTCAGGAATACTGTGGAAACATAAAATGGATCCCAGGTTTTTGCCTCGTACCTTCGGAGGGTTGAATCCCGAGAGAGGGCTTTGAAAGGAACCATTATAACACAGGAAGGGTTCCCTTACACTATAACCCAGTGTGTTCGGTTCTAGGTAGAGGCCGGAGAAAGTTCCAGATGAAAGATTTTAAAAAGCTTCCATCAGGAAACAAAGCCAAAGTTGAAGCCTGTATTGTTCTAGCTAGAAGCTGTCTTTAAAAGAGTAGCATCCAGCCAGCTAATAGAGTACAAATGTGTCGACATGACGATACATGAACTACACACATTTAGGATGGAGTTATTTCCAGGAAAAGCGACAATCAAGTTGCATGTAGAAATGCACGTTTCATTATTGAAAAATTCTAGGTCTCTGAATTATAAGTAATAACTAAGTGTATTAATTACAGTAAACATGCACAAGGAGACATTTAGCCTACATCCCGCTGAGACCCAAGAGAGTGTTCTTCAAAGAAAATGATTGCATATCCTTTAACCTGTTGCTACATAACCTGAAAACATGGCTTGAAGAAAACAATGGGGAAAAAAGACAAGAGATTCAAATTTTGCATTGAGACTCAATTTGAAAGTGAATGTGTGCAGATTATTGTACCCACGCATTATTCACCTCACTGACTCGATACAATTATAAGGACAAATGGTGAGAATAAACAGAAAGACCGCAGGGACAATAGCAACAGGGTTTGTTAATTTAAGCAATCAATGAAAAAGCGGAAATAGAAAATGACTTTGGTGCCTTTGTTTTGCCTTTCCAAAAGGCAGGCAGTACTTTATACCAAAATATCTCTTTGTAACACAATTACTCAATAAGAGCTGGCACTGGGTGATTTCCTGACACTAGATTGCTTCCTCACCTTCCTGCATGATAAGTATAGGCTGCTCATTTCAGAGTTCTATTAACACACTACTAACTAGTCAACAAATGGTGGGCAACTTCTCACAAGGCAGGGAATGACATCACATCCTAACACAGGGGCTTTGTCCCAGCCTTCCGTTTTGCCAGTAGAGAATAACACACTGAAAGAGGGGAAACAGAGCAAGAGAAATGCATTGACACTGTAAGGCACAGCTGTTCACTTCACACCAAGAGCAGCGTTCCCAGGGAAGCAACATGAGTCAACATGCAAAGCAATGCGAGTTAGAACACCCCCGCCTCCCAGAAACCCAGCAGCACAAAGAGTGAAGTGATAAGAAGAAAAAAAAACAACAGCTTTCCAGTCGGACCAGAGCAAAACTGTGACAGTCACCCAATACCACACACACACACACACACACAGCTGGGACCAGTAGAAGATGACTGTGACAATAGTAGAACACACAGCATATCTGGTGTACTTAAAGAGGAAAGTCTCTTTGTGACAAATATCATCTCCTCCTATGGAGGGACCGCAGTGCTTGTGTGCCGGTGATTACTGGTTCAGTTTTGTTCAGCAGTTTGCAGACAGAAGAGACAAAAAGAATGAACCTCGGCTACAAAGAAAGAGGCGCGGGACTGCTGGGAGAGATGTGAGCATGATGCAAGCTATTTATGACCAATACAGTACCCTCACCTTAAACCTACACTTATTTCCTTGATGTTATCTCAGGCACCAATAATAGTCCTGCTTTGAATCGCTCCCACACATGGGTGCGTAACAAGGGCAGGGTGGAAGTGGGATGCTGTTGTGTTCTCGCAGTGTGTATGTGTGGAGCCCGGCTACACAAATACGGAGGACTTTCAAGGAGGGGGGGGGGGGGGAGGGTTCCCAGCCGCGCGGCCAGCCAGTTGGGAACAGCGTCGCAAACAGCGCCGCGGACACACAAGCGGCGTGCTGCAATCACGCCGGTACTTGTGCGCGTATGTGCGTTTCGATTGCTACGTCTATCGTTTCCGAGCAGGGGTACTGTATTGATGCGAGCCATGCCAGAGCTACGGAGGAGACAAGAGAACGGGAGCCGCCATCGGACTACCTGTGATGTTGACGTCCACGATGCCGGTGCGAGTCCCGATGCCGTTGGTGGCGTCGCACACGTACGTGCCGGCCAGGTCGTAGGTCACCGGCCCCTTGAAGAACAGGGTGTTGTTTTTGATCTCCACATTGCTGGGCAGGGAGCCGTTCAACCTGTGGTAATAGATAGATAGATAGATAGATAGATAGATAGATAGATAGAGGGAGAGAAAGAGAGGCAATAATGAAAACACTGAAAAGAGTTACACCACACCTTAGCAGGGAAAAAATGAGATAAAATCCCTTTCCCGGGAGCTGCAAAGCAATTCAAAGTCCATGGGAAATAGAGCTTCTAGTGCAAAACAAAAACCTGGATGCGAGAGGGTGAGATGAACACCAGAAATATTTGACAGCGCTACATTTCAGCCATCCAGTCCAAACACAATTTTGAAGATGGAGAATCCCAGCAGGTTCAAACAGGTAAGACACACTGGATGCCTGAGGACACGGGCCTTTTTCTCTTGGCATGTGGGATACAGAACATACAGCAGTAGGAGGGTGAGGAGAGCAGGGTGGGGGTGAAGGGGGGGCTCCTTTTTTCCTTTAACACGGCTGGATTCAAAAGCTCAGGGGAGCCGTCACGAGAGGCAGGTGATCAAGCGATAAATTCGGAATCCAGCACAAATGCCGAGCTGTCGATGAGAACTGGAGCCGGCTCTCTTCCGCCCCGAGGTGTTTGTCTTCATGGTCGGCTGTATCTCTACACCCAGCTCTGGCTTGCTTATATCCTTTGATCAGGTCAGCACACTTCTGAGGTCACAGAGCACGAGCGTGCCGCACCCGTCCGTTCTATTATCCCGAGCCGTTTTCATGGAGCCTGGAAGCTTGGGAGGGGGGGGGGGGGGGGGGGTGTATCAAATTCCGTGACAGTTAGACGTTTCCTGTCGACTTCCCCTTCGATCAGCTTCATCGGCTGCACTGAATGGATTTAAGTAGGGCTACAGACGCGACTGTGGCGGTATTGAGCGGTGCTCCGGTCTGATCGCGGTGAGCTCTGTGCTGGTGACATTGGTTTTCTTTGAACAATAAAGACGCAGCAAAGACCTTCCTTCCTTCACTGCGGGGCCCCGCTCTGTGTCAGAGAGACATTTTGTGAGCCGCTGGTGTGCGGGGGACATTAAAAACAATGTGATGCTCCATTTACTGCCGCCAGAGAAAAACAAAAAAGACACTGCAGGGAGACGATGAAATGTGGTCTCACGCCAACATCGGCCTAACGCCAAGCACTTAGGCTAAGCAGCCTTTCAACAAGGCTCCTTGATGACAGGGGGGAATATATACAGTGACGGGCTATTTGTTAATCAATCTTTCGTGAAATTGCGATTAGAAACTGCTGATCCTTATGTGGCTGAATTCAAATTATCAGTCAGAGTCCGAGGACTCAAAAGTATAGATGTTTTTTTACTCCTGTAGCTACACAAAGCCATCCCTGACGCCGTTGTAGCGCGTTATGCAATACAGAATGTCACGATTCAATAATCCGTTACCTGGTGAGGCGCTATCAAAGGCTGAGTTCTGCAAAGCCCAATTGATTTCATCCAGAAATGAAAGGTTGGCTGTGATTCACCACAGATCCAGAGCATTTGCGTGACACATCTGAATGTGTGTGTGTGTGTGTGTGTGTGTGTGTGGGGAGCCGAAGATGCAGCAATTCTAACCTTGTAAACAGAGAAAAAAAATGTAATGGTTCAAACTTCACTGTAACTTGTTATCAGGTCTAATCAGATAATTCACATTGGGCGTGAGTGACGGATTAGGGGAGATTGCAATATCCATCGACAGGTTTTTATGCTTCAAACTAAGAAATAAGTATCATGAAAGGATCCAACAGCCATCTGTTTACTCGGCCTGAGAGCGTCCCTACATTCATTTAATTCCTAATGTGAGCTTTTATTGTCTTTGAGGCGCCGCAGAAAACATATTAAATACATACTGCTTATGTTAAATGAAAGGTCAATACACCCGACTGAAATGTAATTTAAGGGGGGGGCATTAGTAAGTGTCATGAACAGCTACAGGGGAAATGAACCAACAGTTCCTTCACATTGGCCTTTAATCAACATGAATAGTTGCATCCCATTTTCCAGATAGAGATATGTGAGCTAGCTAATTACAGTGGAGTCACTAGGGTTGGGTACCAAAAACCGGTGCCCTACATATCCGCTTCGCGGAATTTGGCGCTTCCTCTTGCTGCCTGATATTTAAATAATTTATTTACACTACTCTGATGACTGCGTCCTGGTAGCAGCTAACAACAGATCATGTAACCGCCGGACGATTCGTCGTCATCGTTTTGTGCTTTAAAAAAAAGAATCAGTTTAGGCCCCGGTATTGTTTTAGAATCATTTTTTAAAATCATTTCAGCACTGGTATCGGAAAAACCCAAACCATATTACGAGTGATCACACTGCAAAAAGCAGCAGTGACAAAACCTCCTTTTCATTCACACAGTCCGATAGCTCGGAGCAATTGACGGCAGACCGTGGAGGGAGAAGATGTGTGAGCCCCAGTGTTCCCTTTCAGGGTAAGACACAACGCTGTTGGGGCGAAGATCTGAAGTGAATTAGTTATTTGTGAACTCTTCGATCCTCCTTTCCCCTACTTAGTTAATATTCCTGAAGCCCACTAGGCAGATACTAGCAAGCCCTACAAACAAACATTTACAAATCAAACAACAAAGTTCAAACATGGTGTGTGTTTTAATGCTCTGGCTACGTGCTCTCGGACAAAAAGATTCAAATTTTTTTTTTCCGAGATTGTAGTAGCTTATTCCAAGGCCCGCCGCACTCCCAACTGAATGCAAATAGCCAAAAAGATACAAACTTGGGCTCTCATTGAAATAGATGGATACAATACAATAGCTTCTCTATGAGAATAATGTGTATCTGTACCAGAGGCATTCCTATTCATTGGAATTGGCTGCACCTCTTGTGTGTGTTTGTGTGTGTTTGTGTGTGTGGTTGAGTGTGACGCGATCCTGCCGGCTTGTTCCGGATCCTTCCGTCACAGCCTTGTGCTGACCTCCACAGTGGAGCCCAGGGGAACCTTCACAACAGATTTGGCATCTCGTTTTAAGTGCAGCAATGGCCGTCCCCTCCTATCCGTCAACACAGCGTCCTCGTCTTTCTAGATCACATCTCTTCAACCTCCTCCTCTTCTCTCCCTATCGTCCGCTAACTCCCTGAATATCTTTTTGCCTCGGATAAAAAACAGAATGTAAAAAAAAGACAAGCAGGTCAAATCTTTTCTAGTTGCTCTTCTGTTTCGGTGTTTTCTGCCCTCGGTGTTAAATCTACTATGCATACGGGAAAAATGGGGGAGGGAGGAAAAACTCCCCATGCCTCATTAAAATCCAACAGTGGCCCTTGGAGTAGATACAATGAGGCCACAATGGTCTATTAATCCACATCCACTCGAGTCCAATGACATATTTCTCAACCCTGCCTTCACTGAGCAATTACACGACAAATTGCCACATTTATCTCTCAATTTTACCGCATAATACGATAATTTAGAAGAGTGATACGCTCACAAAAGTTAATTTGTATTCGGAGAGCTGAACAGACTTTTGCAATTTTTTTAGCAAATGATATATTCCATCCGAGTTTGATGCCTGCAAAATTTCAGCAAACACTCTAGTTTCATTCTAGTGGTCTCAGTGCCCAAATGTATACCACAGATCATTTCGACACAATCATCTTCCATAGAATTACTCATGGGCAGATCAAACCGAGGCTTATTTGGCGATTCCTGCAGGCATTAAAACACGTTAGTATCTCTGTTTTGTTTCTAGCAAGAGACACCGAGGCAAGAAAACAGTGACGTCTGCCTAGCAGTATGCCGGCATAATCCTCGGCTTCCACTTCCCCCCCCCGGCACCAACAATGGACCTTTCAGGAGCACTCTCTACCTGCATGCCGGCCCCTTCCTACAAAGCGACGCCCGAAAGCGAAGTAAAGAGCGTTTTGTTTGCGTTCATGCGGCCACGCAGATATGGGCGTGTGCAATGGAACATTGTGCTCTGCCTCGGGTACGGGTCTTATCTTCATTACACGTCTCAAAAACAAACAAACAAACAAACAGAAACACATTTCTCAAGAGGATGAAGGGAGTGTTTTTGATCTTTGCAGATTACTTCCTTGCATATGTATTTAGTGTATAAATACATATTTGTTTTTAGTACTTGAAACAAATGTTGGCATGGCTCTTCCATAAAATAAAGCTATTTTACTATGGAGCCCTGTCTTTTTTTTTTTTTTTTTTGTTCCAACATGAGAGAAACGACAAGTAGCAACGCGTCTTGTTTTCAGAGCCTGAATGGGTTTTGTTAGAGTTCAGCTGCACTCACAGTTTCCACTGGTAGATGGTGACAGGGGGGTTGGCATCAGCTCTGCAGGTCAGCTGAACATTCTGACGGTTCAGGAACCAGTTTTTATCAAAGCCCTCAATCGTCACCACAGGTTCGTCTGGAAAGGAGGAACAGTGAAATGAGTTCTTCGCTTCACAACAACAACCAAAATGTCACTGTACCTCTGTGGGAGCAAACTACAAAACTAGTAGGGAGCTAATCCAGCACATATCTAGAAAACACCTTCATAGGAGAGCCTGATCTAGCAGAAAATGCAGCATACTTTCAAAGCGTTATTACTTTAGAAATTTGATTTTTTTGAGAATTATTCCAAAGCCAGTCAAATAGTTTTATTTTCAATGAACATTTTCTTAGTAGAGGTCTGGTATCTACTCTGCTTTTCTGCTCATTCAAATAAAATAGCTGTGTTTGCAAGAGGTCCTTTGTTTACTGTAAACTTTTGTGAAATGTGTACTATTGAAGCAGGAAGCAAAACACACTAGATTATGATATCATTGGCTCGTTAAACATACTGTTATAAAACATATAAAACATCCGCCCACATCCAAAAACATAACATGTTTTTGGATGTGGGCGGACCACAAAAAGACCTGGCTGGGTTGCCTTGCTTCAAAGTTTTAGGGCACTCTAGATTCACACAGGTTTTTTGCAAAAGCACAGACACTTAAAAGTCAGCTTTTAACACATGTTGTTTTTTTATCACGGGAGCTTTGTAGAACCGGTGCTTACACTGCACGTTGAGCACCACGCTGTCTGTGATCCTTTCACTCCGGTACGTGACGATGCACGTGAGCTTCTGCTTGTGGGTCTCGCGGCTCGGCACCACCACGTAGTTGCTCCGCACCGTCACCGTCCCGTTTTGATTGCGCGTCTCCTGGAAAGTGGCTTCGCCCTTCAACCTGGTTTCCCATTTGATCTCGCTCTGGGGCTTCCCATTGGCGGACAGGCAAGTGGCAACGGTCATCTTGCGTTTGGAGGCCCTGGCCACAATCGTGGGCGTCGTCAAGGTCATACGTGTCATGGGTCGAGCTGTGGAGAGGTGGGGACAAAGCAAAATCGAGTTACTTAATGATAATTAGAGCTCATAAAGCTGAGATGTGTGTGTTTTCTTTCATTTCCTGTCTACTTCCCCTTTAATCAGATATTCAAAGTAAATCAGAATAAGGGGATTAGATGGCATCGGGGTTCTAGCACAAACCGTGCAAAGTTTTGCCTCTTTCCTTCTTTAAAGCCAAAGCCGTTGTCAAAGCTCTCAGACACGTAGAACCCACTTGCCTACCAAATGCACAGTCATCCAATTTGAATCCTTTTGTCAGTTGCAAATTAGCCATCTACTTTTAGCACATCAAAGGCCGGCTTGAGCGAATGCACAGCTGAAAGAGATGGGCCGTGAAGAGGCCTCTTTGGCTGCCGCCGCTTGGTTATCTGCACGCAGGTTCCAGACGTTCACTGAGCCGCGGGAGCCTTAAGAAAGATCTGGGAGCGTCGGTGACACAAAATGGGAAATCGGAGCTGACAAGAAGCCTCGGCAACAAGGGACTACTTCAGCCAAGTGCTTTCATTCTCTTAACGGGATTTAATGAAGAAAAAAAACACACTAACACTTCATTTCTACTGAGATGTCTAATCAGAGAGAGCACGCAACCTTTGCAGAGCTGCCCCTCGTCCCAAACAAACTACGTCTCAGGCACTCCTTCCTCTCCACGAGATGAATTTATTCAAGCAAAATTACACCCTCTGATGTGACTTTATTGATTTTTGTCCCACCTGCCATTTTTATTGACTGTTCTCTGCAGCGGTGTCTATTTGTTCTTTGTTTAAAAGGTCACATGGGCCGATCTGGGAGTGGTGTCAAATGACAAGTCTCCACTCAACGCTGCACGTTGTAGACACAACAGGGTCCTGAATAGAAGGACTCAACCATGATAGTTGTAGGAGCTGTTAACCCAATCACTGGACTGGGAGGTTTAACGGTAAACATGGTGTCTGCAGCAGCGGCTTTTAGCAAACAGAGGAACGGCGCCTGGTTTGAGGAGTTCCAACAGAATTCAAACTTAGCAGAGAAGCCTGTGGCAATGTAACATCGAGCTATAAAAGTGCTTCCGTTGAGCCTTTTGCTTTTGACTCACTCAGTGTTATCTGATTGAGAACAAAATTGTTATTTTTTTGGCTGCCTCGAAGTCAAACGAAAAGCAAATTTAGGTGACAGGTTTATAGTCGCTGTGACTTCTTCTGGCCAGCAGAAAAAAATGGTTTGAGGTAACTTATGATAAGTGCTTTTGACAGGCCTTTATGGGACCTTAAATCTCATCAATAAAACAGCTTAGAAAGGGTTAACCATTTAAAGTTTGCAACTTCCTGATTACACCAGTCAGATATTTATACATGGGCCAAAAGCACATTTAAAAAAAAGCACTGTATGTGCTACTACAACCGCAGGGACACATTTGATCTAGATAAAGAAGAAAATATATGACCAAAAACCTTTTAGATTACACCACGACGTTAAAGGGGGCCTATGTTTTCACAAAGATTGTTGTATTTTGCTTTTGCTTGCGTGTCACTAAGTCCTTACCGAAAACAGTGAGGTTGACCGTGTTCTCACGGTTCCCCGCGGGAAACGTGGTATACTCGCAGATGTAGGTGGCGTCGTCGGACAGCTGCAGGCTGGAGAACACGATGGTGGTGTCCTCCAGCGAGGGCGTGCGGTGGCGGACAGCCGCCTGCTTGAAGCTCACGCGCTCCTTGAAGGGCGACAGGACGGACACGCCGAGGGCCGGGTTGGCTATGGCCACGTTCTGCTTGGTGCCGTTGAGGACCTTCTGCCAGGTGACCTGGGAGATCTTAACCGGCGGGTTGCTGTTGATGAAGATGCAGCGCAGCTCCACTTGTGAGCCCACGAAGCCGGACTTGCTGTAGTCCATCTGCACCATCTGTCCGTCGCCAGCTAAAAGTAAAAGAAAGAGAGGGAAGAAAAACAAGTCATGTAATTAGGATTAACAATTAACAGGCCATGCAAAGCACTCCAGTCAATAGCAAGTACATGCAGCAAGAATCAAAACGTTGATTCAGCCTTCTAGGTAGTACTGGCACGCACATCACATGACGCACAACACTCAGTCCGCACACACGCCATACACCACAGGGGGCGACGTCTGCTCCCTATACATCGATGGCAAGAGTGGCTACATGGCAGCGGCGTGTTAAAGGGGGAGATATTAACATAATGGGCAGATGTACACGACCCCGTCTTTGTCCACTGCTTCTGAAGGGCCGAGTGTGGTCCAATGCATCACTAATGAAGGAGCACAAGGGCGGTGAGGTGGAGCCAAGTCATCATCTTGCTGCTCCCACCGACTCCCCTCTCCACCTACTGGACCAACACACTCGCTTGCCAATTGAAATTTTAATTACTTTTTTTATACACACGCATACTTCAATGACTGCCTGGAGCTGCTATTTAAAAAAAGAAGAAGTGGAGTCCTGTGTAAGCACTCCAAACAATGGGAACACACACACTACCTTTGTATTTTTTTTAAAACACAGCAATTAGGGTCCCTTCTCCTATTATCTAATCCTGCAGGGAGTTTTGTGGCAAAAAAAAAAAAAAAATAGAAGGTCAATTAGCAAGGACGGACCTTGTGTAAACTTGCCTGTGGTTTATTGTTTCATGAATAAGCTGACCCCTTACTTACATGCCTCCTGGCTTTTGACTTGATGCTTTTTGCATATACATTCTGGCATTGTCCCTATAGCCTCATGTTATCTAGTGCACAAACAATTAAGTCATTGCCAGTGGCAGCACGTTGCATTGATTAATTCATCACTTAAATCCTTTGTTATATAAATATTTGCAACTCTTTGCATCTTCCAGCTTATTAAACATGAGGATTTGCTTCTTTTATGCTGTTTTGTACACTTAAAAAGCTTTGGGTTTTGGATTCATTTATGGAAATAATCAAATTCACAAAACCACAAAAATATGTTTTTCCTCGGAAATTCAACGTGGAAAGGTTTTCTGCTGCTTTTCTCTGCAAGTTTATTGACCACCACAACGGCAGCTGTCTCAGGGCTCTGGCATACTGTTGTCCTCCACAAACATTTGTTATCTCAAGCTGTGATTTATGCTCCTTTCCAGGTGAAGTCCGACAATGTCCCGTTTCCTGGACCGACAACCTCTGCAAGCTATAATTATCTGAGATAATCGGAGATAAAGCTTCCACAGGGGGCTTTAGAAATGTGGAAGAATATGTGAAAGAGGGATCGGTTTATGTATACACCCACTGAATACAATATCTGGTGTAGTCCATCTTCAACTGTACATGAATCCACAGAAGAGGGGAGGGGAGCGGTTTGTGGAGGCTGTCAAAGTGTCGAGCCAGCAGCTGCTCCTCTCATAAAAACTCTAGGTAGTCAGCCAGAGGACTCAGGGGCACGATGCACACGCGAGGAAAGGGAATATTTTTGTTGGGACTCTGGCTCAAAGACCATTAAGACGAACAATGTATTTTCTTTTCATCTTCACGGCGGGGTGGGAGAGCAGCGCGTTACGAGAGAAAGGCAATTTCTATCCATTGTTGTGTACTTTCGCTCGAGCACACCCCGCGACATCAAATCACATACAATATAAATATATATATATATATAAAAAAACTAAGTGACAACCTTTTGAAGTTACTGAGTGCTCATCATCCTTCATTTCCTTCTGACCACATCAGCCAGACCCTCTCAGTGGGGGATTTAAACTTGGGGGGGGGGAATTTGACGATGACAGATTGATTTGCTAACACGGTTTGACAGGGATGACTGGAAGCCTTGTCATCTGCACCTTGAGAAACACCTGTGTCCTTGTGCACCTCAGGGGCAATGCTTTACTCCATTTTATCACAGCTTAGATTACCAGTTGTGGCGGCGCTCGTATGATCTTTTTGTGTGTTGAAAAAGCAAACACAATTTACTGTGTGACAACACCAGTTAAAGTTTAATCTCAAGTCTGAGCGATGCGGGTTAAGGTTGGATTTGTTCAGGAGGGCTATAAGAACTCATGAATATGTACCTGGCCAGACCTCACCCGCTCTACTGCTAAAACAATACTGGCTGCGACTGTCTGTTTAAAAAAGCTGCAGCCCCTCCCTTCCTCTCTCCCTCCCGCATTCTGCTCTTCCTCCTTTGAGTCCAACGCTCCCCACTCAGACTGAACCAAATAAACAGCAGCTCATGCAAATGGAAACCAGAGGAATGGGCGTAATTACACAGCCACGGAGCCCCAATCCCCCCTCCATGAAGGGGCCAGGGGCGTCCACGGGGACCCCTTTCACTCAAGGACTGGAGGAGTCTTTGGCTAAGCACACTAGAGCTGTAATTACAGACTACACCACTGTGCGGCAAAGCCGCATAGAGAGGAGAAGAGCCGCATGCATGCGAAAGGCATTGAGAGGGAAGATTTCTGTGAGGGTTAGAGGAGCCAGTGGTGGCGAAACAGAGGGGGAAGAGAAAAAAAACGGGGGGGGGGGGGAGGAAGGCAACGCTTAATGGAGACTTATAGGTCTGCTGTAGGGGGTTAGAGGCCGGCTGGTGGTTTGCCTCTTCTTGTGCTTTGTACCAACTATGACGAGGGGGGAGGGGGGGGGGGGGGTAGTGCTCCAACACACCTCTGGCTAAAACCAACCAATATATATGTATATATACACACACACACACACAGTACCAGTTAATTTAATAAGAAAGTGTTTTAAATGGTACTATACGTAAAGAAGATTCACACCAGGTGAGCCGAGACTTCAAGATCAAGGGTGACATAAGGGGAAGTTTTCAAACAGCTGCCATACCGCCTGGCCCTGCGCTGAGCGAAGGACTCCTAAGGCCGCGGCACGGAGCTGTGCACAGGACATTCAGCTGTAATGAGAGCTGGCCTGTCAGGCAGCAAGGAAAAGCGTGTGCTTTGTTTTGTTTTGCATATATTGCACCACATGTTCTACAATGTCATACACCATATAACAGCCTTTTGTCAATTTGGCCTCCCATGGCGCGTGGACGATAGCCAGAGAAATGCAATCCTCACCGCAGAGAGTACTGTTCAGAAAAGCTGAGGGCTTGTGTGTAAATATTCTGTAATCTGTACATGAAATGTTTTTGAAGTTTACTTTTTCATGTAACCCAAGGTGCCGCGACAGGCGAGGACTTGGTAAGTTCAAACAACTGTGCATGGCAAATCTTATTTGAATAAAATAAAAAAACTTTAGCATTATGATCTATTTGACTTTAGAGGGACCATCCTTTACCGAATGAACAGCTGTATTGAAGAGGAGTTGAAACTCACGTTTACAATGTTTTCCGAGGTAATAAATCGAGCGAGGAGTAGAGATCCTTTTGCATACTGACGGACACTATACAAGCAGACCTTGGTTGCTTTACACACATTAAATCGGTAAGAGACGTACTCACACACGTGTGAAAACAAACACGGACATGAAGAACAAGCCTCCTTCCCTTCCCCCATAATCCAAAATGAATCAGAAACATTACATTGACATTTAATACTTTTCACTTGTCACTTAAGTTCTCAAATTAACGTTTCAACCTCAAATATAGTACATTCATCCATCTGTTTAATCCTCAGTACAATGTAAAATCAGACCATGCTCAACATTTAAATCAATAACCCATAAAGCCTAAAAAGGAAAACTAGGACATCTCTTAAGCATAGGAAGCTTAATGTTTTATAAAGACAGCTGCTTCTTGGCAGCTCGTCACGCAATAGACATATATTTTATAGTATTTTGTTTTTTTCTTCGCTCTACTGGCCCACGACCAACAATATTTCAAAAGACAATTGTTGGCTCATTTACTATGGGCCGAGCTCATCCAAAAGGAATCCAGTTGTGTCATGTGAGTCAAATTAAGTTTGGAATAATTCACCTCTTGGTGCTGCGTGTGAGAAAGGCAAAGAAATAGAAATAGAACTCAATGCATATTTTAAAAGAGGCACTCATTACGGTCTTCCATTTAAAGCAGCACAAGGCAACTTAGCACACTGTTAGTCCCAAAAGGCAGTCAGATGTCGCCGTTTGAAGACAGAAAAACAGTAAATGTGTGATGCGATGCCACTAAACTGCACCCTGCTTGGATATAAATGTCATCTGCTTTTATGGGAGGAGAGTGACTAGTTTCACCTTTTCCCCGGGGCCTTTGCTCTCTTGTGTTTTTTTCCAACAGACGAGGAAGATTTCCTGCTCCTGTCCAACCGCGACACTGAAATAGTAATCAGACAAATAGGTCATATCTGAAACACCTCAGTTTGTCTTTCCCACTTTGCGATTCAAGCAGATGAATCAACAGCATTTTGGTGTAAACGTCTTGCCAAACGCAGACTAAAAGTGCATCACATAAAGATGCATCCTCTCCAAGTGCTCGATGTGCTTTGCTTGCTCCATTGTTACTTAAGGGGGATGCTGGATGGATAAAACACGGCTTGAGCCACTGGGGGTAATTACTGTTTAATGCAGTCCCAGTTCCCACGGCAATGCTACAGGCTTCTGTGCTCCCCTATTCATGGCCACACATGAGGGTGGGAGTATGTGCACACCGAAAACCCTTCATCATCTTTGTTTATTTCTCTGGTCGAACACATTTTCACTCAGTATTTTGGAGCTCAACCGGTTGGCAATTTGCTTGAGTTATCAACAGAAATGCATTATGGAATAAGTTATTCTGGATAACTGGGAGCCATCTCAATGGAGGCTTTAACACATCCAGACGGGGGCCCTTCATTTAGCAGCAACAGCTTTTTTGGAGGAAGGGGTGTCCGGGGGGGGGGGGGCGGCGGGCGGGGGCGGCATGTCAGGCAATTTGCTTTAAACCCAGACACCATTTGATGATGCATCGGCTGAGGTAAACAGTGGCTTGCTTGCCAAACCGGCTCTCCCTGCCTTCGGTCTCTCCGAACAAACATCGCGACTGCAGATGCGGGGCCAGACCTTCTCTGGAACAGATGGATATCAGACCTGCTTCCAATTTGCCACTATCTGGTTCAAATTCTTTTTTTTTTACAATGCAACCGTTCGTGGAGGACAATGTAACATCTGCTGTGCTGTAAATGTTAATGATCATCAGGAATATTTATTATGTTAGGGCAACTTCCCGATCCGGGACTATATTTTTTAACTACCCCCACGGGCTGTTTGTAGTGGCCGAGCGCCGCTGCACGGTAGCATTGTGTTTTCCATGTGGGTTAGAAAAAAACCACAACACAGGTTGGCTGTGCGCAGTTTTGACCGGTAAAGTGCATCCACCTAATGTAGCTGCCTCCATCGCCCTGTGAACCAACACCGGGTTCACAGCATAACACACACACCCCTCGAGCAGCATCAAGGCGTTTTAAATGTCAGGGGGGGATGCATCAGTTTGCCTGCAAACGGATCTTCTCATCTTACTGCAGCCCTGTAATGATTCATCCATGAATGAAACACTGGGAAAAACGCCGCTTCTCCATTTTGTTATCTGACTATTTCAAAGAGGCAAACATAGACGACACAGCCGAGTACGTCATGGCCTATTTTTAAGCGCTTCTTACTATGAACAGTGCCAGAGGACTTCCTTTAATAAATCGAATAGGAAATATGCCGGAAGTAATCTGGGATTTTATTTGTCTTTGACCGCTGCAACGACAGATAAAAAAAAATACGGCTTTTGCAGAGAGCAAGAGAGAGAGAGAGAGTAAACACAGTATTAGAGAGCTCTGACCCTCATCCCTCCCCCCTACAGCTTAACTAAACAAGGCCACCATGGTTTCGGTGCTTCGACACAAAATAAACAGCTCTGACGTTACCTGACCAAATGGTTAGATGACATCACCCACTGATACCAGATAGCGAGCAACTGTCAGTACACAAAAAGTCCCCCCTCACTGGTAAATGAGTGACTGTACAGGTTGACTGAAACTGCCCGGGGGGGGGGGTTGAGTGTATCACAGTGTGGGATCTGAAACACAGCTCTGCGGTGGGAGGGCATTAACAGCTTGATAATAACATGCTTTACGAGACAGATCTCAGGCCGGGTCGCTGGGGAGCACTTACCTCGACCAGGCAATTAGTCAACAAAGCCCCTCGCCCACTGGATGGGCTCCGCACACACGATGATGAGCGCTGCTTTTATTTTTTTTTATTTTTTTTTAACAACAACATGGGAAGCATTCCTGTGCTGTCAAACGGGAGCAGCTGTCGCACGCCCTCGCGGTAAAGAGCTGATCAATAGGGCCTCGGTGCGGGCAGAGGAGCGCGGCGTGCAGGGGTTAAGAGGCGGGCATCAACGTGATGTAGAGGATTTCGGGGGGAGAGTGTGAGCGGCGAGAGTGAAACGCAACGGGGTCAGACACGGCCCGGCGGATTATAGCACTCAGGATATTAAAGCGGAGACGAGACGATGCTCTGCAGGCAGCGTGCCTCTCGTGGAAATCTCGACATTAGCACAGGGTGACGCGGGGGCTACGTGCGCGCACTTCTTTGGAGGCGGTCAGTGTATTGATGCAATGACAGGACAGGACTTCTCTTCGGGGGGCCCTGAGGTTGGGATGTGGCCGCTTCCCCCGGGAAAGGTCAGGGGGGATCGAATGGAAATGCTTCCTAATGGAGCAGTTTAAATAGATCCCCTTAAGCTCACCTGACATGTCACATAAAAGGAATATTTTTAAAGGGTAGATTGAAAAAGCTCTGGGGGAATAAGAAAAAAATCGCTGGGTCCAAAGTCAATGATGTAATAAGCCGCACGTGAGCAAATCTCTCTCATCTCTGTTGAGAGTTGCACGTGCTCAGTTATTGCGCACAAGCTACTGTTCCTGTGTAGCCTAAATGAGATGATGAATGATAAGATAGTGTGATGTCTGATGGGTTTAAAAGCTCACATACCCACTGATAGTTAATCCAGCATCCGGTATGAGCAAGGAATTCAAAGTATTGAAGTATTAAGTCTTAAGACACATCAAACAATAGTTATTGCTTTTTTTTTAATAAAATGTGATTTTTCTGGGTTTTGTGTTGTTGGTTTGCTGGATAAAACAACCCTTTTGAATACACCCCCTTGCACTGTGGGACTATTTTTGGGACATTTTTGTAGGTATAATAAACAAAAAAATAAAATTCATGAACACTACATTATTGACAATTATTTATTTGCTGCCCCAGTTCTTGCTGGTTTAAGCAGTTCTCTCACATGAGTCAGTAATAACGCTGTTTATCAAGCAATGAACCGAAAACACCTTCTCTGAATGTGGATCGGACAATGAAGGACTCAGGATTATGTATAAGAATGGTTTTAGAGTGGGAAGTACAGGAAGGGGGCGGCTCGGTGGGAGCCAGCACCACAGTGGTACTCTATACTTCAGTTAAACGCTCGGCGAATGCAGCATGAAACGCATATAAACTCCTGCCAAAAAAAAAAAAAAAAAAAAAGTGCTGAGAAAGAGTCGAGCCCAGGACAACCATGCATGACAAATCCTTCTCTCACACCATCTGTTCCATTGTCCGCAAGTGAAGATACGCCTCGCATGGCGCACAGACGCTGAATACGTCCATGTGATAATGGTGAGAGCTCGTGTTGGATACATTACGGAACATTGCGGTTTTAAAACAATCAAAGCGTTCAGCCGAAGACGGTCGATCGATAATCGGCTGTGCGCGTTGGGTGAGGTGGGGGGTGTCGAGGAGACCTTCCGCATGCTCAGTGAGAAAACATCAGACGTAAGGTGACCTTTAGAAGATCTCAGCAAGAGCGCAGATTATCGTTTTTGGCATCTGACCTGTGTCGACCTTTGCTGGTGGAGTTTTTATGCCTTTTTCTCTGACAAAGGCCAGTTGATGTTGTAGATGGCTGCAGGAGGGGAAAAGCTTCTAAGAGGCCAACGGTATAGGTCCAGCGTGCGTGTGGCGATGAGCACTGTTGCATGACCAGCTGCTTACTAAACCAAGAAAAGAAACCGCACGAATCAATATTTTCATGAGTCACTTGTGGGGATTCTTTCCTCCGCGTTACGGTGGATCAGCCTCCAATAATTTCTTGTTGTGCATGTCATTCACTTTTTAAAGATGTGTGTGTGTTTGTCATGAAAGCGCACCTCTAATTGTGATTGAGACGTAAACAGGGCACCAGGGTGCAGCAGTGCTGGCGCGGGTCATTTATCCAGCCGGATTCATTAACATATAGCGGAGGGAATTCACACTGCGGCTTTAGGAAGGGGGCACCAAGCTGGAGCTCCAGTCCCGTGTCAATTAACAGGCACACTTGGTATGTGCCTCAGTCATTATCACCATGGGACTCTGACAAATGCCGCGCTTGGCGCAAAGTGTTGTCACAACGGCGAATCTTTAGCAGAGTATCACATGGAGAATAAACGACAACATCGCAAAGCAATAAAATCCTCTCACCAGTAGCATCTACTCTAAACTGGAACCAAGCAGTCGTCTCTGTACACGTGTAGAAGGAATTAAGCACAAACAAACACGATTAGGAATTTTGCCCTGCAGTCACATCATTTAGCCATGGATTAGTATCCTGTTCTCACTACTGGAGGAATTTATATGCGCAGCCCCTTAAGCTGATAAAAGTTATGCTACCACTGTTACCGTGAACATGTATCTTGTTATCTAATTATTTTTTTTTACATGCACATATGCTAATCTGCGTTTCTTGCTGGAGTTGTTCCCGAGACATTTTTTTTTCTTCTGTTGTTGCTCCGAAAAATCCTTTCGCCCTGAGTTCTCTGTAACCTTGACACAGAAGTCACAGCAGAAGCATCAACAGCAAGTGGGACATGTAAACAAAGAGTGACGCTCACTAAATACGGCCTGGATCGCTGCATGGGAAAGAAGCAGTGTTTCACCATCAACTGGCTCCTTGCGTTCACCAAAGTCCCCCTTTTTCATGTGTGTTTTAATCACGAACAGAATCCAGCGGTTCTTGGCAGGACTCCCGAGACTGGGAATTAACCATTTCCTTAACCAAGACCACAGGCCCCGTCTTTCCAAGGCGAGTGTGGCTCCATGTTCCACATACATACGAGCGTTGGAATGCTCACCACATCTCGGGAGCAATGTTCATATTCTGCTTCATGTGCTTTCCAGCTGTGCTGGAGCGATGTCTTTCCCACCCGCTCCGAGCATCACCATATATACTACTTTCTCACAGCTCAGTGTGTCTCCATAGGGTGCATCAGGCTCTACCGTAATTGGGATATTATGATAATTATTCCGCATCTCTACTTGTACATCATTCCCACATCCAATTCTCTTCTGTGCTTACTTTTCAGCTTGGACAGAATATACAATATTGGCACATGAAGTTAATATTTTCTTGAAGTTTGTTTTTCTGCGCAATTTCATATTGCGACTTTGTTTTTGATGGAGGGGGATTTAAAAACACATTCAATAACCGCAAAAAAAAAAATGTCTGCACATTTTGGGGAGCTGGCCAATCAAGAGAAAAAGCCACTGCCATGGAGACTCAGTCAGAGAACCACAAAGCCACAGCAAGGGGAAAGGCAGGGCCTGAAAGCTGAGTCGGGGGGTGCTATAAGTTACTCCAGTCGCCACTGGTCCTCGGATGTCTACAATGTGTATTGACACAGAGACCCAGGACACAGAAAACCTTGGGTTGTTCTCTCAACAATGAACACGGATAGAGAAATAGGACAGGACCCTTCTACGATGTTACTGGAAAAGGGAAAAATAGTCAACTGTAGGAATTCGAAATCAGAAAATGTTCCTCACAATTTGGTCTAGAGAACCCAGTAGTGGGTGGGCTGTGGGTTTGGGGGCACAGAAGAGAAGCAGTCAGGAAATTAACTCATAGCGTTTCTTTTTTTTTTCTTTTGAGTGCAGCTGTTGAAAATCAAGAAGCAGGATCTGTTGCGTTTAAGCCCGAGTGAGTGTTGGATAATAGCTGAACCCAAACTACTCCTCATTAATCTCAGCGTCTAACTTTAAAACTTGATGCCAAACGGCATCCAGATCAAAAACGAACAATGTCGGGAGAGAGAGAGAAAGAGAGAGAGAGAGAAAGAGAGAAAGAGAGCTGCTAGCGACTGCAGATAATTGTGTGGTTCAATGCATTTCAGCCTGGCCAATAGTAACCATGGAACTGCTCTGCTGACATCTTGCACTATTATCTGCAATCAAACCAGCAACGTAATTACGAGTCAAAAGATATTGCAAAGTAAAAACTTCACAGTGTGCCAATGCATGGACTAGAAATGCAGAGGGATTGCAGTGACACGAGCCTGTGAGCGTGGCTTTGATGGATCGTTGACGAGGGAAGAAAGAAAAAATGTAGTGTATAACTATCGATCAGAAGCATGGGAAGTGAAGCAGGCATTCACAGTGAGACTCAACAGCTCAATTTGGCCGTATTGAAAACCTTGTCACTCACACCAACCAATGCAGCAACGTAGCGTTGTAACGGGAGGAAAAGATATCTGATTAGCATGCTAGCTGTGAGCAGGGCGAAAGGAGCGTTGTCTCCCACGACACTTGGGAGTCTCTCCGAGGGTATGGTATGGCGGGTAGCTTTTTGTAGCGGCAAACTGCTTGCATCCCTGGTGATATCGCTCACGTGGACGCCCACGCTTTGGACTTTAACAGCCTTTGAAATCTGCTGACGCGGTTCGAGACCAGCGCTGTGGCCCGGCTGCAAAGACCCCGTGGCACTGTCCGCTGGGAGCTCCAGAGAGAATGGCTGCACGCTGCATGTACAGGGCTTTTCTTTTATTTATTTATTTTTTTACCTTTTGGCGAGTATTATTTGGAGCCCTTACCCCCGTGTTGCCCTCCCTTTACTGTGTCTATTCCGTTGGTTGACTCATTGTTCGACAGGATTGACAAGCTCCCTGGCAGAGCTGATTAAAAGCTTTAAGGTCACGGAAGTGGGACAGATATCGAGCGAACACCTGTCTGCTCGCTGTGAGCCAGTCCCCTACTGGGTGTGTCCTCCATTGGTGCAGGATCAATGGCTCCATTAAGACCCAACGGTTTCTCTTTTCTTTCTTTTTTTTCTTTTTTTTCTGGCAGGGCTACCTCGGCTTGCATAGAACCTTTCACCTTTATCTCTTTACTTCCGTTTGCTTTTAGTAAAAAATTCAAAAAGGAAAAGTGCCACTGTAGTAGAAGCAAGGGGCATAAGGAGGCCGTTGCGTAAGTCAAAAACAATAAAGGAGCAACAAGAAAGCACTGCTAAATATTTGTTTGTTTTTTTATTCCAGCTTGAAACCACATTCACATTCATCTTCATCATGGATTTCCCCATCAGGGTAAAAATAAGCTTGGGTGCCCACTGAAGATTTGCCAAAGGATTATAGATCATTAAAGAGATGTTTGAAGTTCACTTGAAGTCTCTCCAAATGAGTTCCTCAAATCACAGGGTCTATTGTGTCCTGGCGACACGTTTTCCATCCCTCTCTTTCTCTCCCTGGGAGAAAAAAACCACAAGGATCTCTATAACCCACAACAGCTGGTCATGCTCTCCGGAGTCATAATCCAGAATTTCGACATTTCAATTTACTCTGCCCCGAGTTTGGAAGATGGAGAGTTGAGATACGCGCTCCTGTGGACACCGAACCGATTTCACCCCCCTCAGATAGGCTTTCTATTCAGAGCGCCACAGAGGAGAGAATGTTCTTCTTTTGACATTGTATCTCTCAATAATCTATACAATGAAACCTAATACCGGGGCTTTAGCTATGGGATAAAACTTCAAGGGATGGACGACTTTCAGCAAAAGATATCTCAAAGTGTGTCCCACTCGTCACTACTTTGATCTCCAGAGTGCTTCCAGTTTGACGTGTTTCTGGATCCCTCCCCCACAGTCACCTAGCTGGTCGGCCTTGATGCGATTCAGTGGCTGAGTACAGAAGTGCATTGTGTTGCAGTTTTTTTTCCTTCTCATTAATATGGCTTGCAGTTAAGTGTTTGCAGTGAGAACATAAAGTAGCTGACTGCACTGACATTTCTAACAAAGCGATTTTTTAAGACACTGCCAAACAGGCATTATCAAAGCATCAGACCGCACATGTCTCACCTGTGCAATTATAGAGGAATCACTTTTACAGAGTTGTGTCATGATTTTAATTTTGCAAAGGAGCTAAAATGCCTGATAAGAGACAGTTTTGATATAGATCAAATATAAACGCTTGAGTGATTGCCAACAAAAGTTAAAGGATGAAGAGGCTTTGCTGCGTCAGGTTGTTAACTGGTTAATAACCTTTTACACGGAATAAGCAGTTACAATATACTACTAATCTGGAGGGGGGGGATTCGCTTCATCACCTTGTGCTTTTACATTTACTGTTGACGGAGATGTTTGGTTTGAAACAAGGTCAGAAGCACATGGAGGGGGTGTGTGGTGACTCGAGGGTAGACAGGGAAGGAATGACATAACAGACGGGTAGAATCTGTGGAAGAGTAGCTCAGTCCTTCTTTATTATTTCAATATTTCATATTCTTCAAAACAGAATGTAATGGAAATGAAATTCAGATTTAAAGTATTGATATTCAAATCATATCCAGAATTAAGGCTTTTGCAGACCAAGCAACTTTTTGTCCGACCATTTCATCGTACCGACTAGTATGACTATTGATTACCAGTAACAATTGGAAGAACAAGATGTAGATGCAATCTGGTTATTTTTGTGCAAATGTTTTCCAACCACAGTGCACAGTGAAAATGTCTCATCTTCCGTGCCCTTCCCAGATTGCAAATCACTCGCCCCGCTAGTGTGCGTTTGACCAGAAATGAGCCGCTCGTCTTAATTCACGTCCTGCATCTGTGCGTTCTAAAAGGCAAGATGCCCACGCTGTACTGGAGCGTTCCAAATGGATGTTGCAATAAGCCTCAACGTGCAGGCCGGGTATAAAATAAAGGGCAGCGATCCGCGTCAGGGGCCGTGCTGGCGGCCATAATATTGTCTTTAATCTTGGTTAAATTTTAGACAGTTTTTGCTGTGCTTGCCCGGTTAGTAATTATAGCCGGCATTAATTTAAAAAATGATGGATTTGTACAGGATGGGGAAAGAAAACAGGACGAATAATCACATCACTTTGCCTTTTTGTCGAGTTCTTTGTGCTTTGACAGCTACTACGCTACAATGCAGCTGACTAAAATGTGCCCTCACTTATTTCGAGATAAAATAACAAGAGTCACTGTTAATACACGGATTGCCTTGTAAGATACATGCTAACCCCCCCTGATACGGTCACCGTCTGTGAATAAAAATCCAATAGCTCGCTGACTGATGGAGGCCAGCGGGGGGCTGAAGGTTTTTATTTATCTGTTCCAGACTGGATGCATTGCGCGTTCACATGCTGTACAGTGACACATAGCACCCTTTCATCAATAATAGATGTGTAGTTTCCATGGGCCGCAAAAGCTTGAGGCTATAAGCTGGTGCGAGAAAAGAATTCTTTCCAATGTTTTAACAGGCTCGAGTGCTTTATACTCTTGCGTATCCCGACAACGCGGCGGCTGACCATTAGGAACCGAATGATTGCTGGTGCTGCTTCGTTGGGTTTCGCGCTTGTTTATGTGAATCAGGTTGAGGAGTAAACATCTTGCTGTTTTTTTTTAAACAATAGCAGTTCAAATTAAAATGTTTGTGTGTGCATTGCATTATAAAATCATCCGACAAATGCGCATAAACCACACCTTATGACATTTTATCAGTGTCAGAGTGTACGGTTACTGATGAAAGTGGATAAACAAACATTTAATTGCTTAACTTTTTTCTCCTTTTACACCAGCAATGATTAAAGACCTTTCTGGGGAGGTGGAAACATTGGTGGTGCGCAGCAATTTACAGTGGGCTGTATTCCTATTCCCTAAAGAGTTAGCTATTTAGCAATTATCATGTACACCGTGTATTTGCTATAGTTTTTAAATGCAATTGATGTTACAAAATACGAGCTGAAAAATACAAATATCCCGTGTCCTTTTTTCTTCTTTTTTTTCGTCATCGTTAGGAAAGAGCAGGGGGGAAGAAAAACTGTTTAATATTTATACATCCATTTTCTAGCTACAAGCAGACCTCGCTCTGATGCACTAAAATGAAACTTGTTGTGACCTAGTTAGGAGACACAAAACAAAAGCCGCACTCGGGCCTCTCTCGACACAAGACTAGCCGAGCGGAAGCGGGCGTATCGAGCATGATATTTTTTTGCGTCCGTGGCCCTCATCGACGGTTTGTTAGCGAGGGAGGGAGGGGTGCAGCCACGTCGATACCTTGGCTGGTTAGGTGGGCGAAGGACGGAAGCCCGGCTCTTCGCCCGCCACAGGCCGAGGCGCCGCCGCTCCCCTGCAGGGCGAGCAGGTCCGGGCAGGCTGAGGTGACGCTCACCTTTTATCCACAGCTCTGACGTTCCTCAGTTGATGAACTGTGACAGGACATCGCTTCAAGGTTGTTTGCACCGCCCCCCCCCCCCCCCTTTTTTTTTTTCAAGCCAATCAGATCGGGAGTGTGAGACACTGTTGAACTCTTTGATGGCTCTTAACCTTCGCATCAGCTGGCTGGGCCGCACCGCCGTCACGCCGGAGCGAACACCTGAAGGAGCCCCGCTGTCAGGATGTAAGAGTTGCAGTTCGAACATGCCAGCTGCTTCTGTTTTTGTACAAGAAGAAGAGCGTAAACAACGGCACAAAACCTGCCCGGACAAGATTTACCTTGCACAACTCGAAAATGAGTCAGATCCTGATATTGCGCTCAAACTCCAGGGAACCCGCCTCACAAGTCAATCCTAGCAAAGATCTCAGAGTGCGTGTGAAGTTTGCTCTTTTTTTCCCAGTTAATTATTCAGATCACTTCCATATTTAGGCAGTTGCTACGTCAGCCAAACAGCCGATGGGAATGAGTCATGACTCACTCGAAGCACATTGTGGAGCTCCCCGCTGTTCGTTTCGTGCTAACTTTCTCAAATTCTTGTTCATGTTACGGCACATATTTCTGTCAGGCGCTACCTTATGAAAAGTAAAAACTCATGCTAACTTCTCTCTTTGTTGCTTTTCACCTTTCCCGTTTTTACAGGAATAACACACATAGCAGTTCTATTCAATGCCTTGTTCCTACACACTGCACCATTACCGCCATTGGGCACCAGTGACCTCCACAAAAGCCCACCAGGGGGGCCGTCTCGATACAGCGTCGGCTCCTTATCGTTCAGTAGCCGACGTCCACTGAGATTGCTGGTTGTTTGCACTCGCACATGCACTTAAGCCAAGTGATTACAAGAGACAGGCGTTTATGTTGGAGAATCTAAGAAAAGCCAAATAACTGACATTACCACGTCTTCGCAACAAAGCAAAGCACATTAATTATTTCTCTCTGGTGCCGTAGTTGTTGAAATCAAACTAGGCAGACTGACGGTAAAAAAAAAAACCCAGAGTGAAGCAATTATGTAGCAATCTACCATTTTACTGTATAATTGCGCTTCCAGCTTAGAAGTACATCCTTCAGAGTTACCATTAACCCTTCTCCAAATACTCCATGACAGGTCTCTGCTGGTTTCCTATATCCAGGCAACAAAGGAAGGATTTCCTTAAACTTTAAAAACTTTTTTTTTGTTTATTTCTTAAGAGCTAATTTAGCAGACTCAGCATGTGTGGTCGTCTGGGGATTACCAGTGTAGATGTGCGCTGTTTGTTGGTTTCACTACATAAACCAATTATAGAATGAGGCACCATGAGAGAATTAAAAGTTTGATCAGCCGTAGGGTGGATGGCAGTAGAATTGGATTGGATAACAGTTGGGCGGCGTATATCAGCGTACAAAAAAAAGTGTTTGTTCTTTTTGTAGAAAATCGAGGTCACGACCGGTGAGATGTTGAAATAAATACATTTCATTGTTAGAGTGGGACTATGTACCTTTGGAGAGATGCTACACAATGAATATGTCTGTTAAAACTTGGGTTTTTATGGTATTTACATCCGACTAATATTGCTGTCAAACCCAGGCAGCGACTTCTGGTTCTGAAAAGTGCATTTTTAAGAATGCGTGTACAGTCTTCGATTTTACAGAATACAGCATGATGTTTGTTCCGTAAACAATGGGCCATTTGAAGTAAAATAGACCATAAAACAAGGTATGCACTAGGGCGGAGCTACCTTGTGATCGACAGTTTGTGTTTTCAGTTCATAAAAATGAATTAGTCCCTACTTAATGTGCAACTCTTGCATTACATTAGGGTCTTTTACCATGATCCTGTAAATGTCACTCTCGGAGAGAGTGGCCATCATTAGAAGGATATAGCCCGGGAGTGGAGTAGCACCTAGCAGTCTTTAGTAAATGTATATAGACACACCTGTGCCTGGACGGAAGTGAAAAGTGCAAAGTAAAAACATTAAATGTCATTGACTTTCATTTGAAAATTGCAGCGTTGTAAATCTTAGTTCTCAGCATGTAGCTGGAAAACCCAACCAGTGCATTTCATTGACGCGACTAGCTAATTACAGTCTTGACGGAGCGCCGTGCCATTTCAGAATATCAGGTAACAGTCAGTGATGTTTGACAGCTCTGAGTAAGTGTTTGTGATGTGCTAATGAGTGTGATGAATATGGGTAATGTGTGGCCGCCATTCAAATGAAGCGCCACCTAATAAAAGTTACACTGCATCAATAGAATCTACAAGGGAAATCAAAATGTTAATGCAATAAAGTAATACTGTTCAGCAAATAAATAATTATTTAATTATTTAATTATTTTGATTCTAAATCAGTGCGTTAAACTATATAACGCTTTTGGACAACATTTGCACTGGACAGGCAGGATCGACGTTTCTATTTCAGCCACCCCGGATGACTGAAGCCATCAGACGGGTCGCTGTTACCTGCTTGACACTTGACCACATTAGCACTTCATCACAACAGCGTGCCAGGAACTGAGAACTGATTACTTCAACTCTCTCTTTGATAATCGTTCCGGTTTGTCTTCCAAGATCTGACAGAGATGCCCTTGAAGCAACTGACGCCTGAAATACAACGGCATTAATTCAAGAACAGAGATTTTACAGAGATTACAGGACTGTCGCATATTAACTGTGCTTAATTCAGAAAATACGAGTCAAATGTTTCCCATGCAGTTCATGATGCAGTGAGACGGTCATTTAGATTCAAACACCTAAAAGCAGAGATGGGGGGAGAAAATAAGGTTGTAGTCGGTTTGGAATACGTTGACCTGAAATGGCCTCTTTCTAAACCTTCAGCCTTTAATGAATAACAACGACGGCTCGGAATATATTTAAATTCCATCTTGTCTAAATATTCAATATGTTCAACCTGGGGAGAGCATGACTACAGAGTGCAGTTCAGCATTATCGCTAGGGACGCTTTGTCCTTGACTGACCTTGATGGGGCTATCACCCTGAGATGTTTACACTGACTACTGTATGTGGCCCGCTCTGTGAGCTACAGGAGAACCAGTGAGCACCGAAAACTACTGACAAACAAACAAAAAAAAACTCCACCACTAAAAAAACTAAAGATGTCATCATTTTCATTCAAATGGCCTAATGACTGTCACATCCAAGGGGTGAGAGTATCCCACTGCCATTATACAGTACTAATAGTATGAAAAGAAGGAATTGCTGTAAGCGAGGCAGGGGGAGTCACAGAAAAAGGCGGGATGAGAAGGGGGAAAGACACAGACGAGCCCTTTCACTCCTCTGAGATTCATTTCGTCGGTCTGTTGGCCATTTGTCTCCTTTGTCTCTGCGTTGTGAATAAACGGCCACACCTAAAGAAAAATCAAGTTCCTGACAATGGGATTGCCGTTCTGCAGAAGGAATAATTCCTAGTAACTTAGGGGTGTGTGTACATCATTTTTTTTAATTTCATTTATTTTTCTATATTGCATTTATTTATGTTTTTGCTAGAAAGTTAAGCCCCCCTCCCCCCCCCCCCACAAGTGGGTTTCAGGACAGGGCTTCTGCAGCTGTCCCCATGTGGTTTCTTAAAAGCACCAAGAAACCATGTTCCTGCACTTCTACGATTCCTGACACCATAAGAGGTTAGCCAAGGTCACTGAATATTTCATGAAGAGGAGACACAAGCCTCGAACTCAAGTGGAAGTGGCACATGGACGTTACAGAGGCACGCGGCAGAGGGACATTTTTAGATTTTAGCACATCTCATTTTCAAGGAGGAGTGTGAAAAAAAAAGAGAGAAAAAAAGCACCAGGAGGAAGATGGAGGGGAGTGACAGCAGAGAAACAGCTGGGGCGCCCGATCAAATGGCGACGTGAGGGGGAGACGCTTGTTTTGCCCCGGTGCAGCGATGGGGGAGATCCGAGCGTGTTGTGCATAAAATTTGAGCATCAGTGCACAAAACTGCATTATGAAACCAAAGCAGCAGAACCTGAGGAACAACTGAAACAAAAGTGGCATATTAATAGACCACAAGAACACAGTTGAATGACTTGTTAAGCTAGTTGGAGGACAGAGAAGGGCCATAAAAATCTTGATCTATTTATTCCAACCTATACCTGCCTTTCCATATGCGTATTTTAACACCGTTTGCAGTGAGGCTCATATTCCAGCATTATTATGTTGTTTATACCTCTATGTTGGGTAAATACGGGCAGGAAGGTCTCCATGGTGATTATTGGCAAAGTGCTCACACAAACTAACATGCCAGGGCTAGGAGTGTTGACAGTAAACGGGGCCGTGTACGTGTGGTCCTGGGTGTTATTAGACACAAAAACATAAAGGTGTACATTAGGTGTATGTATATATATATAAACTAAAACGTTAAAAGGAAATAAACAGAAATATTTGACCATTTCCCATATACCGTTAAATATATTTTAACATACATACATACATACACACGCTTATTTATTTACTTGACATAGAGATATGTCCATCTTCTACCTATGGACGTTATAGTACTCGCATCACACAAGGCAGCATGCCGAATAATGTACACGGAGAGTTTACTGCAACATACCGGTGAGCTTCAGCCTCGGCCTGTACTAAACCCCAACGTCGTTATCCTTCCGGTGCACGTCTGAGAGAGTCAACAGTGCTCAGTGAGGGAGGATTTGAACACTCTGCCTAAGAAATGACGAGTCGTAATACTCAGGTCATGTTCGGCAGCACACCTGGTTTCCAGCCGTGGCGCCCGCTCCACGAATGCAGTTAGCAGATGTGCCATTTAGGGGTAATAACACTGTGTGACGCGGGTGTGAAAACAATGAGCAAACAGGCCACGGGATTAAAATATTCACAGTAGCAGAACACATTTGTTTTAAATTGTAGACATGCTGCGGGATAAGTGCAGCTAATAAAATGTGTGAACACGTTGGGGGGGGGAAAAGGGAAACAGTCTTGTTAGTATATTGAGACGAGGCAGCCTTTTGGTTCAGTGTGGGTCAATAGAGCCATACACAGAGGGCTTCTTGGAGGTGGGAGAGGCTATAGAGCGAGAAAAGATGATGCATTAAATGTAAATAGCTCCTTTTAAGCACTATACATTTGAAGTAAAAAAAAAAAAATTTAAACACGGGAGAGAGCCCCAGGTCGGTGTGAAAAGGCTGTTTCATGGTCCGTGGTGTGAAATTGTGATATCTCAGAACGCTAAGGCAATTGTGTCAGAACCTATCCTGCTTCAAAGGTCGAAAGATCTTTGGAGTGAAATTGCCATCAAGCGCCAAATTCTTGTCCATGTCATTTTAAACATCTGTGAAGAGCATGCATTCGAGGCAGTGGATACATTGGCTCCTTTGGTGATTGGGTGTGCCAAATGGTAACACAAATGTGTGTGGATTTGTGTGTCGGCACTTCAATGTGACCTGCCTGATTGGACAGTGATTGCTTGTATTCTGTTCTGAAAAAAGGTGGAGAAACATATTTCTCTCCTATAAATGATTCACAATAGGGTTGGTTTTGCAGCATTCTCTTGCTCCCTGCGTAGAAGCCCTGTTTCTGTTGAAAAATAGCCGCTAACAACAACGTTATACTGATGCTGTGACAGACAAATTTGTTTCTGAATTCTTCACAATAAAAGTCCTCTGTTACTTTTGCTTATAACTTCATCCCAGCAGAGTTAGTGGACTTCATCAAAAAAGAGTCACCAATAAAGCTCATTCTCTGATGAACAATTTTTCATATAAATTGTTCACACGCTCCCCGGTAAATTTTTTTTTCTAATTTAATCCAGTCAAATGAAAAAAAGGTTTTCATCAGCAGTAACTTAACCAGACTCAGAAATCCAGTCTGTGCATCAGCCCGGGTTTTCCTATTGTGTGGAGGAGGAGCAGGGGGGGTAATGGAGAACTCGGTTTGATAGATAGTCCACACCTACCTGACACAGTGTGAGCCAGGCCACCTTGGCATCGGGTCTGACTAATTGGATCTCGTAAGAGAAAGGTCTGATATCAGAAGTTACGAACTTGACAGTTAATGTGTCCCGGCATGATCGGATGACAAGGGGGCGAATTGAAAAGTCAAGTGTAACCATGCCCTGTGTTTTTCAGGTCTAAAGCCAGTGACAGGATAATTAATAACAGGAATAATAATTGAGCTTCAAAAAGGAACTAGATGCAGTCAATCCTGACGTGAATACCCTTCAAAGGTGAAGGAAATTTATTGCGCTTTTGTTGCCACGCTTTCCGAGTGAATGTTTCAGGTAAACACGTCAGCAGTGGGACATAATGAAGGCAACAAAAGCCTCATCATCGGGTTCACACTGTAGGCGAGATATTTGACATCACAATTGTACTTGGGTAGTGTTTCTTCTTTAATCAGAGCTGCGCTGCACAGCTTGGCGCATCTCGAACGGGAGTGAGAGGAAAGCCAAAAAAAATCCAAGATGATTAAAAGAAGACTAGCAGGGTTAAAAGGGTTAAAAGTGGGTCAATTTAATACCTCTGCTTTCCTCTTATCAGCCACTTGTACAGCATCTTCACTCCATATGTGCAATTGGAAGGAGATTATTAACAACAATATTCAGATAAATTCAGTAAATTTGCACTTGTCAATTAAAACCAAACAAGTAAAGGCTTCTCATACACATTACACATTATCCACCTGAGCTGCTCTAGAGAACATTGGTTTAACTGATCAGAAACACAGTCGTACCACTGCCCTTCCAAAAAACTATGTATGTAACCCTATTTAGCAATGGCAGGGCCCACTTGTGCAAACTTCACCATGCTAATCCCGCAGATTTTGCAGTGTCTAAATAACCAACTCAATGCACTTCCCTCTAACTCAAACAGATCCCTAATGGAATTACACACTATTCAAACACTCCCTCTTCAACAATTGTACACACACACACACACACACATCCGTCCAAAACCACCTGCGGGTGAGTTTAACGGCTTTTTCTGGATAACGACTCACGTCCACAGACCGGTTAAGCGGCCCGGTCCACAGCTGATGTCACCCGTGCTGCTCTTTTTTTTTTCTCCCCCTTTTCGCTTTGGCGCAGACATGTGGGCGAGCGCGGGTGTGGCCGGCCTCCACCACACTTTACTCTACGGCCGGAGTCACACGTATAATTTCTACACATTTCACAAACCGCGACATACCCAACGCGAGCCGCTCGAAAACCCCCGGCGAGCACCGCTGCCAGTCAAGCGCGCCACGGCCTCTGCTTTGTGCAAACAGGCTTCAGGGTCTGATAGCAATACGTTTGACCCCCCCCCCTGCTGCTATTCACACAGAGCCATGTGCATGGAGATGTATGACACCCCACCCCCCCCCCCCCCCCCCCCCCCAAAAAAAAAGAGACCACACAGGAAACTCCCATGATGTGTACCAAGGAGGGAAACAGCTATGGCCATAATAGAGCCAGTTTGGTCTTTCTTCATCCGAGCAAACCTATGGGTTTTTTGACAGTTTTGTCTTTAATATCAGCTTTAATATCGACCAATGTCGAGGTCTGCGCAGGCTGTGCAGGTTTATGGATTATCAAGAATGATTTGCGAGAGGAGCGTTACACGTGGCAGCAGCAGAACAACAGCCCTATTCATTGGGCCGAGCCCCTGGTATTATGAGTAATTGTTTCAACAGTGACGGTTGGTTCGGCGCTGTTGATGCAGGCAGGAACTTGTCCCTTCTGTCACTGTTCAAACCTGAACGCCAGGAGACAAACTGGAGTGGTGCAGCGAATTAAGAGCTGTCATCTGATAAGTGCATATAGCGATTATTTATTTAAGAACCCACCGTGACACATTAGCAGCGCAGTTTTCTTCAATGGTGGAGGGGTCAGGTGCTGAAGGGCCAACAAAGAAGGGAACACACAGGAGAGTGCTGCAGGAACCGTTCGGATCTCCCTATAGCTGCCGAATTCCCACAGGGGTCTTCGACTTTACAATCCCCTCTGAATCAGAGCATCTGCTGTGTGTCTAATTAGTTGGCTACGGGCGACGCATTCCTCCGCCAGACTGCTAAACTAGCAGTGTTCAACTTCCCCACGGTACATCTTTAACTTCACGACTCTTGGCTGATAGCATTGTGGGGACCTTAAAGATGATGAATAATTCATACAATGAAAACTATTCATATTTTGTCTGCTTTCAATCCCCCAATGTGTATCTAAAAGCAAATGTATGGCAAATACGTCAGACCATTTAATTATAAGGCATAACAAATCAAACATTTGCTGGTTCATTTTGGCATGCATAGATTTGCTGCATTGTAAAATGATTCTTGGTTGAACAACACACACATTAGTGACATTTTATGCACTCAATATTGATAATTCCTCTTGTAGTCTTTTCACTCTTTCAAAATCAACTTAAAAGTTGAACATTCTTACATTTAAGAAAATCATTGCCCAGCAGGCTCGACGGGGTGCCTCGTTATTGCTTAAGTGCGTAATTACTTGCATGTGAGTATTTCGGAAGTTAATCTACACACTCTGGAAACATGCCAGGACTCGGTAGGACTCTTAAGCCTGAAGCACATGGTTAGCATACGGTCTGGCTCTTAAACATCACCATTTTGTGATGCTTATTGAAAAAACACGGAACACAACTTCTGACATTGTGCTCCTTCACCCCTCTGAGAGGCTTTGTGCCGACACAAAAGGGCCTCCTCCTCTCAGCTGTCAGCAATCAGGTTTGGCCGAGAGTTCCCCGCGAAAGCATCGCCGGGCGCATTCGTCGTCAACACAAATTAGTGCTTAATTACTGCCAAAATACCCCTTTGCTGTTGTTTCCCTGGAGAGTGCTCCCCCGCGCCCACCCATCAGTATTACTTCAATCATGTTTTCCATTTTTTCCCACAATGCCCCTCTATAATAACCCCCCCCCCCCCCCAGAAAAAGCGCATGCTGTGTGTGGATAATTTCCCCCACGTCCTTTACAGTTTATGAGTTTTTTACACTACTCTTCCTCCATTCAAATGTACTTTTTTTTCTTTTTTTAATTCCTGTGGCCCCAACAATCCCATCTTTATGCTTTGCCAACACTTCTGTGTTCCATTAGCGTCTGGCATCCCTTCGCTAATTGCATGAAACCAGGTCTGCAACCTCTTTTACACCCAATCAGCAGGGGGGCAGTTGGCTTCCGTCTCCTGATTATTCTACAGGAGCCGGGGCAACGGCAGCGGTGCAGACCAGCTCAGGTGGGTGCCAGGCTCCTTCGACGTGTCGCTCCACTTGCCGTCATCGCGCGGAGTAAAAAAAAAAAAGGGGGAGGTGAAGGGGTGTGTGGTGACAAAGCCAATTATTTTCACCTATCTCGCTGCTCCCTGCCAGCAGACATGTAATCTTAAACGGTCTCGGTGATCCCTGGGCAGGCTTTGAGCCCTCGGAGAATATGGTTTCAACAGATGATGCTGTCACAAGGAAACAGCTTGCATTCGGGCCGCGAGCTTTTCAGGTGCCTCTCACCTGTGGCCGATTAGAACGCGGTGACAGGGGTTTACAAAGCCCTCCTTTCTTGAACCAACAGGTAAAACACCAGCTTGTTAGCATTTGATCCGAAGACGCCCCGGGTAGTCAGCTCTGGACCTGTTCCGAAAAGCCCAGTGTTTTATTTATGTAAATGAGTGCTTATTTATGTAAGTGTGCGGGGGCACATGAAGCCAACGAGCTCTCAGAGAGAATTTCCGCTCTGCAGCAGAAAAATGGCGAGGCGTTTGGGAGGGATGCTGTTACAGTTGGTGGATCAGGTGATGCAGGCCGGCGCAAAACTGGACTGGTCTCGCCGGGTTACTGCTATAAATAAACGTCAGAATGGTCGCACAGACAGAAATTCTTAACTTCTACCCCAAAGAGAAACTGAGCCCCCTTGTGATGAGTCAGCTGTCCCGTGTACTGAATAGGATACTCAAGTTCAGGAAAGGAATTCATCAACAGTGCGGTTTTGGAATTTTATAATCGTAATAAACTAGTAGTGAGGCAAACAGATACACATACAATACAGAAGTGTTTGTTTTTCTTTATTCGCCCGCTCCCCCACCCTTACACCCGTTTCACACGGTCTGGCCCCCCGGGGGATGCTCAAACCTGTGCATTCAAACGGCGGCGGGAAGAGTTAATGCAGATGCAAAGGTCAGGCATTTAGGTTATAAAAATCTAAAGCTGACACTTGCAATTCCTGCCCTTCTCTGGAGATTCTCTCTCTCTCTCTCTATCTCTTAGATAGCGAATCTCTAGGCTGCACACTAAATCCATATCTTCTCCTAATGGCAAGTGTGGAGTACCCTTTTGAAAAGAAATGTGTCTGAAATGCTGCGGTAAAATAGGGCAGACTTTTTTATTTTTAACGGAAAGAAGATATGATATTCCACAAATCCAAGAGCGAGTGTGTTTTTTAAGACTTGGGTGAAAACCATTCAAAACCACATGAAAAGGTGACCTATCTGTGCTGAGTTAAAGATATGTATGTTGAAAAGAGACTGCTCCCCTCATCATGGTGTCTTTTTAACTCTATTAAACTATGGACAGCTTTATGAGCCATCAGTGTCTGCCTTCTGTCTGTTTAAGACCCTTCTTTGCAAATGCTTTTTTCCACTGTGCATCATAAACGTTGTCAATCATGGACTAAACAGGTGGACCAAATGTCCATTTCCCAAGTGTATTTGAATCGTGGTTACTTGGATGACGACTGTGTGAAAGTTTCTCAATTTGAGAGTGTGACAGGAATTTCTAGAGGAGACACAAGGCCTTTTTGTAGACAATGTAATTAAGTCTTGGAACTTGTTTATAGTGAATGAAGGTCACAGATTAACTAATGTTCCTTTAGGGAGCAATCAGGGCGCTTAGCGCGGGAGCTGCACAATCCGTATTGTATCAATATTCTCATTCAAGCAAGGGCAGTAGTTTGAGAGAATATGTGAAAAATAAAAAGAGAAAAAAAACTTTAATCATCTTTTTTTCCCTCATTTCTTGGTTCGGTTCAGCGACCACAAACTAACAAGTAGTCCACAGCCTATAATCTAACCATTTCAACTGCATTTAAATAATGTAATAACAAAGTGACTTCATTCATGCAGCTGGCCGAAAAGAGCAAGGAAATGATTTACAACGCGCTATGAGTCTCCGGCATGTGTCGACCTGTTGGTTCCAGGTGGACAATCAGTCACCTGGGAGCATGTAACGCGGCACATGCTTGGCTTTCATCTGTATTCTAATTCCTGAGAGTAATTTAATGTCACTAGAGGCAAACCAAAGCATTATTAACTATTATTATAATTATTATTATTATTAAGCATCATTATTAACATGTATCTAACACATCGGGAAGCGTTTCATTCCACGCAATTATGTTTCATCCACCTGACCAATAATAAGAGCAACTATAGAGAACCCATACAGGATACATATCATATCTGCTGTTAAAAAAAGTATATGTTTTTGTTTTTTTAATGCACTGTTATCAGGTAATACACATGTCGGAATACATATTGGAAATGAAAATGAATGGCATCACAACATCTCCTGACCCACCAAAGCAAGAAAGACACTTTTGTGAATGACAATGCTGTGAAATCTGAATATAGCCGGTAGATCCATATCCAAACGCACTTCACGTTCTGCATTTTTACAAAAGGTTTCAGAGCAGCAGTTCTCCTGCGGGGCATCAGAGAAAATTGATACAAGAGACACTGAAAGAGCACGACGAATATCATCATTACTTTTAGTCTTGAGGCTGTTTTGAGAATGCTCTAATCCAGCGTGAGCACAAAAAGAGAGCACACAATGGGTGGGTTTCTCGCTCCAGGATGAACGGTTTGGCGTTACAAGTTGTATTGGAATCGTGCCATACAATAAAAACACAAAGTACCAAATTTGAAAAACCAACCAAGAGGAGGGACAGTTCTATTAACCCATGTCAAATCATATCTCAAAGAAACTTGATGAATATAATGGAGATGCAAAACCAAAACTATGAGCAGTTTCAAGGTAGATTACAATCTGACACTGAAAAGTGTTTCCCATCAAACCAACGGAAAAAATGACAAACATCCGAAACCAGGCCAAAGAAGTGTCAGGAGCCAGGGCTGTAATCTGATTTTAGGGTTGGGCCTCTAAGTCAAGTCAAGCCTCTTGTCTATGGAAAACAGCCCTGTCAGGACCTGTGTGGTGGGCCCCCTCTTTGTGTCACTGTCATTTAGCATCTGCACTGGCCTGTCAAATAGAATGCCACCCTCGCACTGGCTGCTAGCCCCCGTATGAGACAGGATGCTGAACAAAGGCCCCAGGATGATAGATGATGTTATACAACGGACACTCTTTCTGAGAGTGAATGGGGGTCGTGGAAGGGGGGGAGGGGGGGGGAGGGGTACTCCCTGGCATCCGTTGATTGATATGATTTGAAAATGCGTCAGCGTGTGAGATGTAGCAGAGGCTTACAAATGGGGAATGAAAACAGGAAACTTGAGGATGGCAGCAAAAAGTCTGTGGGACCTGTAGGTTTAAGTATTTTACCTGTGTCATTTTCATAATTCTAATGTTTGATTGTCATTATTATTATTATTATTAACCAAAAGCAGAGAGCGCCGTGGTTCGTGACAGCTTTTACATTTGGTGCGCACAGTCCCTGAAAGTGAAACAGCAGGTGTTTTTTCAAAAGAAGAAAACAATAGTTCTTTCGGAAACAAACCACAGAGCTGGGGAGGGAGGGAACAGCCGAAGAGAAAAAACCCCAACGCCTGAACTGATCATCTAAATCAACAGAAAATCCAATGAAGCAGATGCCTAGCTAGACACGCTGTTGGCTTGCAGAGGGATCTCTGGCGAACGCACCGCAAAAAATCATGACGTTTTTTTTCGCTGAGAACAAGACGCCAAGTACATTTTTTTTTTTCCAAGTGTGGAAATACCTCTGCAAGGGCAACTACCGAGAGGAGAAAATAATCACCAACACCTCGACGGCCACCCGGGCCCCTCCACAAAACACCAACAAATGCATTTCCGGGGTGCTGAGTATTAAACTCCCGTGTCTCCTCGGTGAGCTTCGGGCCCCCGTGGGGATCATGTGTGAGTCATGGCCACTGGTCTGGCTTGATACACCATGACAGATCGGGCCTCGGGCGGTCAGGACAAATGCCATCACGCCACGCTCAGCTCGCAGTGCTGCAGCACAAAAACACCGCCATTAGCTATCTAAGTAGGCAGCCGTGTCTTAGGGAGAGGCATTCAAAAGAGGGAACTGGCATTTTACCACACAAATGTATCTCTGGGAACTGAGAGAAACGATAAGCATGTAACAGACTTAACTGGAATTTAACCGCGGCAACACCAGCCAGGGGAAATTCCACGTCCTGTTTTGTGACAATGCAAGGCCAAGAGACAACCTTGATGTTCTTCACGAGGTATCGACCTCGTTTTCAAACAGGTTGGATGTGCCAGCGCTAGTCGCTGACCATTGCCTCTTAAAGAAATAAGTCTTTGTCCCAGCTGGTCACAAATGCAAACAAAGTCAACATGCCGCCAAGAGCCGGGATAATAGAACATCTCAGTGGCATATGGATGTACAACTGGGCCCTTAAGCCAATGAAATTTGTCAAGAGCAACATGATCTAAGTTACAGCAGGAATGTGAGGAGGAAGAATTATTTTGTAGGCAGCCGCGTTGTATTAGACAATCAAAGAAAGGCAGAACAAACACATGATACTAGACAATCAGTTGTAACAGAAAACAGCTCTGTTTTGGCACCAAGGTAACACATGAAACCAGTTCAACGTCTTTTGAACTTTGTCTTTATTAACGGTGGCATTTTGTTGTTATCCACTTGCAAAAACCCTTAGAGGCATCTAAAGGATTTGTAAAACCTATTGTTTGGTTCTGGTTTGACTGCACAAATGATTGGCAGTTTGTCTGCATTTGTGGCTTCCCATTGTTATATGAAAATGATTGACTGAGTTGTTGGTGTTAACAGTTTCTTGTCCTAGTGAATGGCGAATCAAGCACTTCCTAAAGTAATGGCCAGCCACCAGGGAACGACAGCGACGGAAAAGTGTACCAGAGAATAGCTTTAGCTGATTTGCATGTGTAGTCCCTCGGCGGCGTCATAACAAGGATAACCAAATAACAAACAGTAAGGGGTGAAAGACATAATACAAAAATATATGTGGTGAAAAGAACACACAACCTAGAGCTACAGAGTAGAACATTAAAAGTAAGTAGTAAAGACCATGGTCATTTTGCTCATTGAGTATAATGCTAAGCAGTTTTTAACTGACTTTTTAAACTATTTTTTAAACTTTTAAACTTCAGGCATGGTGTTCCACTGATTTGTGGAAAAGGTTGATCTCCCAAATGTAGTGCGGCAAAATGGAATGGTGCAGTTTGTATTGATCTAAAAGCACTTACTGAGCGACTGTACACAAAGTCACATAGAGGAGGAGGGCACAAACCATTTGGAATTTTATAGAGCATGCACACATTTTAAAATAGAATAAAGTCTTGAAGCTCAGTAAATTGTATTTCTCCAGTAAGAAAATGAATAACAGGTGAAAGAGAACTGTATATCAAGTCTCATTTTGGTGCACATATTTTGGAATTATAAAAGCAGTTCTCCTTTGGATTCATTTTGCACAAACAATTGAATTAGATTTGGCTGTGAATAAGGACCAGTCTTATTTGCCAAGTCAACAGCAAAATCAGTATTTAGTATTGAGTAATGGTGAGAAATAGTTGTGGACTTATGTTCATCAAAATAATCGTGACTATTGCGGTATTTTTGGCAATAATGGTGCGGCCCTACATTCCTGTAACAATGCTTTGTCCCCTTTACACCATTGAGATTAGTCCCCGCTTTGCTTACTTCCTGCCCATCCTGCAGGGCTGGTATGTAAACCAGTAGGGTGCAGAAAAATCCATCAGGATCGGATCTCGGATGGATCCTTTTTTTAAGTGCCCACAAAACACACAATGCACTTGGTGGTGTGAAAGGCAAAGGTCAAAGGACAGCAACGTGAGGGGGCACAAGCTGTACTTTGAGTGTGTCACACCTGGCCACAACCCTGCAGACCTCTAGATGAGTGTGATTAACCCCCTGGGGTGGCAGCTTTGTTTTTGTTTTCGGGCCCCATTTGCTTCCAGTGTGAGCAACACAGGCCGAGGAAGCCAATGTACCGATGAAGGAAGTGGGCCAGCTGCAAGTTTCAAATGTCGGGGGAAAGCGGGTCTACAGGACTTCCATTCGATATAAGATTGGGACAGTTAGAGGAACATAGCGGAAGACGGGTCCGTTTGTCTTGAATTCCCTTTTTTCGGGGGGGGGGGGGGGGGGGGGCATGGGGGGGCTTGTAAATAATGCATTAACTTCTATGTCTAGGAAGCAGCAATGTTTTTGTTTTTTTATCACTGCAAAGTGCTTCCACCTAGCAGTTAGGATACCCCTCTGAAGAGAAGGGTCGGGGCAGTGAGGCAAACAGTGATAAAGTGTGTCAGTCCCTACCAGGGATAGAAATATTCTTCCGTATTCAGAGACGCGGGTCCATTTTCATTTATACAAGTCGCATTTCGCTGCACTCACCGACTTAAGGAGGTTCAATTTTTCTTTAAAATGCTCCTGTCCCGGATATGTGTACCAGGGAAATCAATCTATGAGCAAAAGAAATAAGTTTGCCCTCTCATTTGCAGAGGAGAAGCTGCTCACTGATGCTGCAGAGAGCACTTACTCATGCACACAATGAGGTCAGCACGTGACCCCCCCTCCAGTGCTGGGTACAAACACATCCCTTCTGCAGGGCTCCAGGCGAAGCGTTGAGGACCATCTGACTGAATCTTTAACATGATGCCGCCCTCACACATCACACCACGGTGCGTGCATGTTGCTAAGAATACTTCCACACGTGCATGAAAGCTCTGCAGGGATCTGGTCCGCAGAGTAGCATTGCAGCCTCCGCGCTGCGGTGAGGCGCCTCTGCACAAAACAGGAGCCTACGTACATCCCATTGTGATGCATGAGTTGCAGGCCACGCCGCCCCGGCCCATTCAGTCTTTTGGACATTTTCATTCCCTTCCGATACTTAAAACATATGATGGGAGGAGGAGGAGCGACCGGCTTTGTGGTGATAAATCACAGAGTAAGTATCTCCACCGAAAGGTTACAGATTTCTAAATGGATCCTTTTTTATTCATCTCTGTGTGATTTCTCCCCCGCTCAACCTTTGATTTATAGCACATTAAGTTCTGAAGCCTTGTTGATTCACACAAGGCTGACAGCCACTGACATTCACCTATAAATTTTAATCATAAAACTGGTTCAAGTCACGGTGGAGAATAATCTGAAAGACATAGCCAGTAGAGAATATTAATCAAATTTGCAATCAATCTTCTGAATAAACCAGTGCAGGCGTTTGAGTAGACCTTGAGAGTTGTGTGAAAGTAGCCGTATCCCATTATGTATATTCCTTCAGCGCGCAGCACTTCAGTAGCAATAACTTCCTGGCAATGGTAGAAGTGCATCTTGAATATTTCTGGCGTCAATCCTGAGGGAGAGAGTTTTTCTGACTCCATGAAGAATTGAGAGATAATCTAAAATTATGTGGATTCAAATAAACTTGTATTATCGCAGAGCAGCAATGCCTGTAATCTTCTCGTTATTCATGAAGTCTCATCTCTCATCCACTGCATGAAAATCAGCACCGTCTACATTGAGGAGCACTAAAAAATGAGTCTACACATGCATCACAAAGGTCTCATTCATTGCCAGGGAGCACTTCCTGAACAGCCCTGAAATGCCTTTAATTGAATAAGAAAAATAAAGAACACACACATATATACATATATATATATACATATATATGTGTGTCCCCACAATTCAATGGTACCCGTAGTATAGTAACACGTTTTACATTTTCAAAGGCTTTAAAAAGAGAGATTTGTTAGATGGCAACTCTATTTAAGGTGTGTGGGAAGAAAAACCTCATAAGACGCACAGATAAGCCTTTCATTCCTTGCTTTTGTTTATCTCACGGGGCATTTTAAAAAGGATAGCATTCATTATTCAGAATGTATTTGCTGAATCAAGACTCTGAGCTGTGCTGACTTTTGAATATACTCATTGTGTAAAATGTTAAATAAACCAGACCTTTGCTCCTGGGATTACCTTTATCAAATGCCTGACTGTCATTCCCCTTTTCAATAGAGAGATCCTCCACTAAAGGCACAGACTATTGTACACAGGATATAACTCTTTTAAATCAAGTGCAAAAACCGGTAATCCACCCATCATTTCTACCAGCAGCCTTCAGTCATCTAACCTTTTTCCATTTTCCAACACAATACCAACGTGGCCTTCTTCACAGAAACCTGAACTTAACCAGTACCTTCGGCTGTGATTATTTCTGATCCTGTGGTTGAAGACGCCATTCGGGGTGCAGGGATTCTTTTTTTTTTTTGATCTTTGAGAAGAATGCCACCACCAACAGCGGTGTCCAATCAAAGGGCAACGTTTTAGAGGAATTCTGGACTGCTTCCGTGGAGGGAAATACCGCCGTTGCAAAACCATTTGGATGTTTACGCCGCTGCAAATGCTTTTTTCTTCGTGTGTCCAAATCAATGACATAAACTCCGAGAGGAACTGGTCCAATTATTTTACCAATACATACGCTGAGAGGAATTTTCACACTGCATGACTATTTAAAGTCATCATTTATAAGAGAGAGAAAACAGATATACCATGGCGTGTGCGTGTGTTTGGGGTTTACCAGGTACAAACAAGCAGAGTGACTCAATCATCCAGTACAATCAAATAAAGCATACCGCTGAAGGGCGTGTGCCCGAGCAAGCAGCAAAGTCTTAATCTAAGTGGCAAGATTCATTCTCAGATGGCAGAGTTTCTGCCTGATGGATTCTCCAAGGCCGACACGTGAAAAGCAGTTGTGGATGTCGGAATTCCCCCGACACTCATTCGCAGATGATCAATTTCACATCCTCCATCGGCTGGCCTGCCACCACACATCCACATCAATCCAACACAAGTAAATACCACGAGTGGCTTAATGCATTTTCCCTCCCCGGGGATTCTGCAGACCAAAGATGGCATCGGCCGGGTAAATAAATAAATATTTCACTGAGTGCTGGAGCGGTGTTAGGGAGCAACCTCCTGTTGTCCATCAAAGAAAGGGAACACAGTTCTTTTTTGAATATAGGTTACAGAGCATCATGAAGAGCCATGGACACTGCGATGTTGCTCAGTTCAAATAAGGAGAGAGGAGGCAGGTGGCCCTTGTTAGGCGAATCAAAAAGGCGCCACTGGGTCGTCAGCATGTGCACTTGAGGAGGGCTAATTAGGGGCCTCCTTTAGCGTGGCCTCAATTCAAACTGCAATCAGGAGTTTGGCACAACAAGGAGAAAGAAAAATCACTCCAGCTAACTAGGTCCACCCACCAAGTGACATAACCTTTTAGAAAGATGGAAGGATGAAGAAACAGAAAACAACATTGGACGCAGCGATCCTGGCCGGGTGAAACTTCAGTCGGTCACTGTTCCGTGGCACAACATCATAGGATTTGATTAATCTGTCCGAAGCACATAATCTCGGGGGCTGCCCACACAGAGTGCGTTGGTTCTCACCGCCGACTCTGCGGAGCAGCTGGACAAATACAACACATCCAGCGCTCCGACGTTGTGACCTTGACCGGAGAGCGTCGGCCACTCTATCATTTCACACCACGCAAACCGGGGGTGGGCCCGGTCCAATTACAGGCGCTGGGTACATCGTCTTGTTAACTTGAGCCCTTCGACTGAACATTCGGAGCAGATCAAGCGGTCGCCGGGGTTGGAAATGACAGAGCTACCCTTTCCCGCTGTCACAGCCTCCTGTGTTACTCTGTCGCTAGCAGATGATGGAGGCGCAAAATAAGCTGTCTGAGGCATCTAATGCAGATGATGACGGCATCAAAGTCGGAGGATTTTGACAACCCTCTCTCCGCAAGTCTGACTTCTTGTTAAGAGCTGTGGTAGAGGAATTTAATGGAGGAGGCGTACGCCTTCATACTTCTACACCCTCCTCCAGGTCTGTCTGCCATGACAAACTGACTGAAAGGTCAGACGAACCCCACCAAAGCTATAGTATCCTGAAGGAACATATAGCCTGTCGCCCGTGGGTGGCCTACAGCACCTTTTTAAAAGATAAAATACAATATTGGATATTCCTCAAGAACTGCAATACAAATGTTGAACTTCTTCGTTCTTCTTGGCACTAAATACTGGAGCAAACTGCTGATGAGGTTAACATGGGAAAAACAAACTTTCGGAGGAAAAATATATTTTTTGGTAAATATTTTGTGAAGCAGTAGCTAGAAAAATAAATGATCATAATTACATTGAACCCGTTGCACCGACAAAAAACAACAGCATAAAAATGACACCTGCTGTAATCCAATAAATAAAATAGTACTGGAGCAATCTTTCAATTAATCCAACTTAATCACTGAAAATAAATTAATACTATTTGGATGATTGTTTGAATTCAACAATCATCCAGAAGAATTATCAAACATTTTGTTAACATCTTTTTGTTACCCAAACTTTTCTTCTATTCTATATATAGCACAATGACATATAATAAAGAAAGGGGAAACTAATTTTAGTCATAGCTCTAGAGTAGAATAAGATGAGAACTAACTAAATCAAACAGTTCTCATCAGTTTAACAGAATCCGGTGGCTTAGCTCTGAACTTGAAATTGAAAATGGCTGAAGAAAAGACAGCAGCTGCATTAGATCCCAACTCTGCCAGATTACTAATGAGGTATTGACCTATAAATGGCACTTCAGAAATGACAGCTAGCAATATTGACCTTTAAAAGAGGAGTAAATACAAAGAGTGTCTCCCAAAGCACTGCATCGAGCCAGAGGTCAATAACAAGACTCCATTTAACCCATTAAAGTAAAAAGATGTTCTCCTGGAACAATATGCTTTGCAAATGCAAAAGCTTTTTGGCCAAATGATCCTTTGGAAGCATTTTGGAATATCTCAACAGGACTGACGCCCGCTCTGTCGACAGTCTGTGGAGTCAAGAGGCAACCTAGCCGAAATACGCCGGGGCGTTAATTGGAAACACAGTGCAACTGCTTCCTCACTGAGGCATGTCATTGGAAAGGACATAAGCACGAGCGGCAAAATTTACAAAGACACTCTTGAGAAAAAGGGAGCACATCTCAATGTTATAGCGAAGCGCCGCTAAATACACATCCCACTGAGGCGACACGGCGATCTCAACACTGTCAAAAAAAAAAAACATCTGTCATTCCCTTTTTATTTTTTCCCCTGTGGAATTAAAATAACTACAAGGGTAGATAAAAAGAAAAGTTTCAGTTGTTCATGGGACATTTTCAATTGCTGTTGGTGTCAGGTTGAATCCATGTGACTCAAAATGTTCTAGGCCAAATTGAGGGATTAAAATGTGCGATGTTCCTCGGTTTTAGGAGAGCCTCTCAGACCCGATTGAATCCATACAACTCTGAACTCTGACTTTGTCATTAAATATGAGAGGGTTTGGGCGACTGTGGGTCGTGCTCCAATCAGAGGGTTGGCGGTTCGATCCGAGGCCCGGCTAACCCGCATGTCGATGTGTCCTTGGGAAACTTAACCCATCATGGCTCCTGTAGCTGCGACTACAGTGTGTGAATGTTGGTTACTGATGGGCAAGTGACACTGTGTATGGTAGCTCCTGTCATCAGTATATGAATGGGGGTGAATGGGTGAATGATGTCATGTAGTGTTACTATTCGGAAGATTAGAAAAGCAAGTAAAGTCCAATCTAGCATTTGTCTTTGTGTACTTCAGATGACCCATAACATAGCGCTGGTCCTCTGACTGTCCAACACCCGATCCCCATCCCTGACCTCCATTTCCCTGTTGGTCAGTCCGCAGCAAATCCGTAAAGCCTCCCAGCATCGCCATGACGACGGGCCTCATTCGAGCAGATGGCCTCAGTGTGCTGCGCGGCAATTAAAGAGGAAGCGGGGAAAGGAAAGTGGGTCAGGATCAGAGTGTGGTGGGGGGAGCATGGCTTGACAACGTGAAGCCGCCTCTGCCTTGGGCCCGGCGCACAGACGGACTAAGCGCCCTCCACGGGCCCTCATGCTCATGCCTCGGTGAACCCCGTTCCGGGTCTTCCCGGGCTAAACAAACACCGAGCCCCAATCGGGTCCCGAAGCTTCAGCGCTGTGAGCTTAGCGAGGGATGTCGGGGCAACGGGCGACGGCTCTCAGTTCCCACGCGCCGAATGACCCCCAAAAGGTGAGAAGTCAGGAAAACTTCCACCATAATTCCAGTGAGCAAAATACCAAATAAAATCCATGTAATTAACCTTCTAATTCTTTATGTAGGGGTATGGGATTCAGTCACCTTGTAATTTGGATTGATTCCACTGGATCGCCACTCCCAGCGGGACTTGCCTATTTTTTTTCCAACTTCCAACCAAAATGTCCCAAACGGCAGACATGAAACCCACCCGTGGCGGTAAAAAGCAAATACGAATCAGTTTCATCCCCCAAACTGCTTCCATTGCTTATTGAGCAGTCTATTGTTACACAGGGATTTGTTTTAATCTTTTTTACTTGAACCCTCTTGTTTCAAAAGATCTGATTGAGCCTACGAATCGCTCACTACTCAAATGAAGAGAGGCTTTAATTTAGCTCATTCAGCAGACAATTATGATCTTTAGCACATTAAAGATGTTAATTTAATTTACTATTTTACGATTCATAACAGGCATACAGTTATGCAACAGAGAACAAGTCTGTTTGAAGATATCTTTAATGGAGACTATTTGGTTGCTGTTGCTGTGGGGGAGTGAGGGGGGGGGGGGGGGGGGTCATCTGGCTTCCCGCAAGGTAAAAGAATAAAAGCTTAATGAACTGGGAAACATCTAATGAACCTCTTATTTTCTTCCAGCAAGCAGCCCCATTGTGAAATGGAAAGAAGACTATTTCAAGACAACCTAGAATCACCCTTGGAACGCTGTCACATTCAGCAGCAGCAAGACCCTCGTTTCAAGCTCTCATCCCCCACAGGCTCTACATGTAAATGTCCCCCTCTTCCTCCTCTTCCTCTTTACATCTAGGCTGTTATTTTCCCTTGGAAATGATGTTCTTAGCAAATTAAGTAATGCAGGTACAGTCCTTAAACCTGTACATCGTGAACCGTGGCGTCCAGGCCTGAAGGCCTGAAGACATTGTCACAGGTATTCTTTGGTCTTTTCCATCCATTTATATTTCCATAATGCTGAGGCTGGTACACAGTACAACGAAATTGCAACCCCTCCATCTCCAAATAAAGGTTTGCGACTCGCGCCCCGGTTGTGAACCGAACAAAATGCTGAAGCACGAGACAAAATTCAACTCAGATACATCAATAAAGGGAGGAAGCTGCACTGTTCACACTCGCTGCGTGAGGCTTTGAGCCATGTGCGCGCAAGTTCAGCGAGTGGGAGTTCTTGTGGCTACTTACATCTGCATAACTTATCATCACATAAATGTTGTAGCTCGTATGTTTGACATGTGGGCGGCAGAAGAAGGGAGGGAGGGTGCAGGGTACTCTTGACCCCGCCAGCCTTCTCTCTGGCCTGACATGACATTTGGCTTCTCCATGGTTCGACTGACAATTGCTGTGAACTACAAAATGGCCCCGCGTGATTCCTGACTGGTTCATTCCGTTTGCGAAAAACAGGAGCCAAGCAAGGTGTGCGTTGCCAGAGTAAAAACCTCCCATGTGGAAACCCCTGGCAAATTTTGTGAGCTGGAAAAGGCAGGGAGAAGTTAGCAGGAGGTGGAGGAAGAGAGCATTGGGGGGTGGGAGTGGTACAGCAGGCATTTTGCATGAGAAAGGACGACATTCAGGGGGAACCGGGTAAAGGAACAGACACAGAGTAAATACCCTCTAGAAGTGAAGTCGAGGTCAAATATGACCGTAGTCATTGCAGGACCTTAAGAAAGCTTTTTTGTTTTGTTTAACTTAACCATATGAAGCCTATTTAGGGTTCCATGGTAGTCTCCATGAGCTGATCAACTGCACGACATCATCATTCCCTGTGATACTTAAACAATTAATGCAAAACTGCTGCAGATTACTGTAATCTGTCAAAGGAGGGCATACTGGTCACCAGGCTAAAAATAAATGAAGTGCATTAAATTACAGCAATTCATTTCTAATCATAGTTGAACCTTGTGTTTTATAATTTAAGTTTATTGCGCATGAAAAATTCCCTTGACTGGTCAATATGTACTATACTTGCTGTCATAACTCATGCCAGCTAAAGTTTATTTTTCATACATATATTACCTTCATCAAATTTGATGCCAAAAACGTGATTATGTGATTCGTTCATGTGAAAAAAGAAACACAAGTCATCCACAGATAATAAAGTATTCTGAAAAAGAATGTGTTTTCCCCTGTAATCTTTTTTATACTTACCGTAGACGTGTTACTGCATTTAGATGAGGGAATACAGTTTACCAACAACTTTGTGTTATGCACACAAGTCATTAGTTAAAATAGCTGCAGACTCAAGATGCTCAGAGGTGGGACAAGTGGTTCCATTTCTCACTCGCCTACCTTTTCGTTTTACACAGTTACTAATTTACTAATTCTAGTAGTGGGGCATTTGGCACACATGACTTTTGGGAAAATAACACAAAATTGGAGTCAAATTCAGCCAGGCTTGAAACTAGGGAATCAATAGCAGACTACATTAGTTGCATTGGAATAGACCCCACTAGCAGAAATGGAAGGATCAATGCCCAACTGTGGGGCAGGCCAATGTCCTGTTTTTATCTCCATCGTTTTTTGCAAAGCTTGAACCAAACAAAAGGGCAAAAATGAAGAATTTCCACCACCCTCGTAAGGTTGACCCCGATCTCAGTTTGTGACGAGGACTGGGTGTCAGCTGTGGCCAAAGGTCGGGCCACAGGAAAAATAGCTGCAACCCAAATGTTCACACAGAGGAGCTCGAAAAGCGTCTGAATCGAGCAATTATCTTCATAGCCAATCACAGCGGGGAGAGGTGCAAACGGGAAGGGAGGGAGAGAAATGTGACGGCGCCGAGCTGACCCGTTATCAGTCATATTCTGCTCGTCAGTCTGCACAGGACGGGGGCCACTAAGGAGCTTTGCACCAAGCCGCGGCACCCGGGAAGCTTAGCTCCATGTCAGGGAGAATAAATAAATCTCCCCCCTCACCCAACCCCCTACCTTATAATAACAACACCAGCCCCCAAAGCCCCTCCTACGCCCCCACACTCCCGTTTACAACCACGCTGTTGCTTTGAAGCGCTGCCAGCTCCCGTGGAGATATCAGCGCAGAATATTAAATGAGCGAACACCATCACTCATTAAAAAAGGAAACATTTCATAAAAACAAACCCCCTTTTGTATCAAGCGCTAACCAAATTTTCTCCGTCCTCAAAGGCAGAACAGGGAGACAGAAGAGGAAGAGGGAAAGAGAAGATGAGGTAGAGGGGGAGGGTGGAGACTCGGTTTGTCAGATGTAAAAAGAGAAAAATGTGAATTTCTGGCAGGCGATGAGTTCGGAGTCTCGTTCCATAATGGCCAAATTTTCTGTTCAACTTTGATTTCACACGTTTCCACGTCAGAAGATTGGAAGCCCCACTACATCTAAAAAAGGAAGACATCTTCATGAGAATGTGCTCCGCAAGCTGATATTCTGGCTTCAGACCCGGAGGGCATCTATCAGTGGATGCCATGTGCAGTGGGTGAGCTGGAAGGCTTGTCATGGGATTGACAGATGTGGTTCTTGAAGGCAACGCCGGATGTTTTCCGTCAGATGTTGGAGGGCAGTTTTTTGTGGAAATACTCATAAATTGACCCTTCTGAGGTCACGCATTTGGAGAACTGTGCAGCAGAACTTGTTTTTGCAAGATGGAAAAGCTACTTTAATAAGCATCCGGTTGTTAGAAACAGCTCTTTCCAGGGGTTACGGCAGGAAGGAAGACGCTGTGGAGGATATTACGAATGTTCTATACTAGATAAATATCTCATCTTAACTGCTGAGACCAACTTCGGATTGAGATTGGATATTTAATTGAAGGCTCTTACTGGCCCATACACCGGCCCACTGCCTCGCTGATGTATCGGTCCAGCCAGCTCAGAGGACAGCACAAGTCAGCATAAAATCCAACGGAGTCAAACAGCAAGGTTTTATTCTTTCCTTCATACTAGGACACAAAGAAGAACCGGGATCTGACATGCAGAAGTCTGTACAGAGATGAACACGCAGACAGTTTCAATTCAACCTCAAAGTTTTGTTTTGTGCAAATCATGTGACAGGACAGAGTATCTGTTGGTTTCGGGTCAACATCCAGCTACAGACTTTGTATCTCTACAGTACACCCCCCCCCCCCCCCCCCCCCCCTCTCTCATCTTTAGACTCAGCAGGTTGTTTGCCGACTGGTTATGGGGGCTCCTTTGCTCCCTAATGGAGGCCAATCAGCCCAGCTGCCTGTAGTAAATTGACTTGTTCAGGCAGTGAGGGCGGGAGCTGCACCAATCAGATCTTTTTTATTTTAAAGACATGCAGCTGAAGACTAGGAATTATCCATTTCCCAGATCAGCTAGTGACTAAATGCCCCAGTCGTTACCCAGACACAAAGCCTGGTATTCCCATGAGATGTATTGCTTTGAAACCAGTGAAGCAGCAGTGAATACATTATGACTGCATAAAAGAAATGATGAAAAGAAATGATGCATTAAACGGTGGGGTTCCCTTCTCACAGCGGTTTGGAATACAAAACATGGATGCAGTTCCTCTAAAGAGGTAAATACGATTGGTATGTGTAACAAATGAAGCAAAAGATAGCTTTGATGGATATGCAGTGCAATGAAACTCTTCAAACGTATTGAGAAGCCAATTAGAGGAGAAAAGGAGAGTAGATTGTGAGAATCCCCACAAACATGTGAGATTATTTACTTTTTTCTTCAGAGAAGAATTAAATCGACTCGGGGAACCATAATAAGCTTGTCCTTAGATGCTAGAAACACATTAACTGCGATATAGAACAACAGTAGTCAGTCAATGCCATTCACAATCTTGACAGCTGGGAATTTAACCATTTCAAACACAAGATTCTGCTAAATAGAAAGAAAACGTCATCTACAGATTAATGCCAAATCAGAGATTTGATCCCCTTTTTCCCCATTTGCTGACGAGTTGAAACAGAGACACGTAAAGGATTTAAAGGAGAGAATTGCAGATGCGGCTTCCTGATAAACGTGTTTTCCATCCTGATCCAACATGGCTGACTGTTGGGTGTGAAGAAAGACAAAATGACGAAGGCGACCCAGCAGACACTGTACACCACAAAATAACGACCAAATGGAAACACAGGACATTCTGTTAAGAATAAAACAAGCTGGTAACATTAGACAGCGGGTGTCTGGGACAAACATTACTTGTGGGTTTTCACTGTTGCTCTTTATATCCTAAAACAGCTTCACTCAGCAATCCAAAGAACTTGGCCATTACAGTAGACGCGCGGTAAACTCGTGCCCACTCGAAGGCCCGGAAGAATTAATTTTACTTAGCGGCATGACCTTAAATGCTGCACGTAAAGCCTGCTCGTAAGTCCCCAACAATCGGAGGGGCGGACTAAATTGGACATCCATTCAGTCTTTAATGCTATTTGTGCAGTCTCCTGTACACAGAGAACACTCCTAACCTTTCCATTATTTAGGTTCAGTGCCTATAGTCATGTTTTATTAATCTATTGTGTGAAATTCAGCCTTTATGTGGAGACCACAGGAGCTGGAAAAGCACATTATGAGCTCACAACTACAACCGAGAATTTGACTTTTCTGATCCATGCATTAGCAAATTCCAATATTTTTCCAAAGAAAATAAACGAATGAAGGGCATCTCCGTTTCCAGCATCACGTCAGACACCAAACCAAAAAGCTCTACAGAAACATTTCACACTGTGAGGAGGCAGATGTGCTAAAGAGCTGCACCACCATGAGCTAAATGCTCAAAGAGATGAAGTTCGAGTGGCCCAAGTACCTCCATAGTTTTAACGGCGAACAGGGTAGCTTAATCTCCTGTCAGCTCCCCTCAAGCTAGTCTCCCGGGACTCGGCGCTCTCTCCCTCTCTCCCCCATCCATCACCTCAGCGGGGACCAAACGGAGACTCCCCAAAGGAGCGGGGATCAGAGCAATTTGCATTCGCACTCAAACCATCAAGGCCCCAATAATCCTGTGGTGGCTCTCTCTCTCCGTTTCACTGTATCGCACGCTGTCGTGTGAAATTAAATGTAAAATGCCGCGACACGGCCATGGGAGTCTTTTCACCAGAAGAGGGGATGTAAAAATGCTAATGGCAATGTTTCAACGGCATTCCTTCTGCGCGCCATTAGAGGGAAACATTCAGCTGCACGTTTCGCTGCTCAAAATCAAGCATCCATATGAACACTGTTTATCATGAATATCCCTGCATGTTATCCTCTGACGCCGACTGATTGATCAATCAATCGCGTTGGAGCTCCTGACAGTTTATCATACACACGAAAAGTAGACTTCAGCGGCCCCCGCATACCAGCAGCAAAACATGTGAACGGTTGTAACCAGTCAAACTGAGCTGTTGTGCGTCGGGTCTGTGGTGCCGAGCTTGTGCATAGAAATCCGGCGTTTACCTGTGCAATCATCCGACAGAGTCATACAAACGAAGACGGGACAGCAGGAAACACGCAACAGCGTGGTTCATCTCTCTCAGGAGACGTCACGTGAGAATCAAACTGCGACAGCTGAAAAGGGCCGTGGAACACAAAATAGCAGAGAGACACTTTCTATCCGAAACGGGGCCACCATTGTTCCGGTGTGCATCATCTTTGCTACTTTATAACATTGCTCAGTGACTGTGGAAAAATAAGAATAAGTGGCAACAAAGATCGGATAAAGAGACAACCTAGGGGAGGAAATGCGTTGGGCTGGGGCGAGCCAGGGGGTTACTGTCGGAGAACGGGGTGCGGTCAATTTCTGGCCTACAACGAGATGAAAAGAGAGAGAAATCATTTAGAAGCCGATTGAGCCACAATAATTGTTTCGATTGTCTGCTCCTCACAAGCGACGCAAGCCAAAAATCCGTAATTAAGTTTAAAATTTGAATCATCACCACGCCTACCTCCAAAAATTCAGGAGACGCGTGGCGTGACGACCGACAGAATTGAACAACCGGCAGAATAATCATGCTGCCAAGTCATTACGAAGATTATCATTCACAACTGCACAATTTCTCTTCCTGAATACTAACACGTTGGAAGTAGATCCTCGTCCACCATTCAGCCCTTATTTCCCACATGTTTAATCCAACTAAGATGAGGAATTAGAACTGGAAAATCTCTTTATCCCACCGCCGAGAGTGATATCTATATGGACTCGCACAGCACCAGGACCAGGGGGATGGAGCGGAGCCATAAACAACCACCTGGTTGCTAACTCGGTTCACACTCAATTAAATATCACACTGGAGAGACTGAGTGCTAATACAAGAAAGCAGAAGCAGAGCCGCTATTATTATTCACAGATCCATTATTCTCTATGAACCTTTTATTCCATTATCTATTTGGCGAGCAGCAGAATATTTTCTGTTTATGAATTTGGCACTCTAGTGCTTTCAACAAATGGTTATTGCCGTGACAAGTCAAAATGGCCTTCCCTGGTGGAGGCCTGCAACGGGGTTCGCTGCTACTTGCATTTGTTAGGGACATTCTCCCACTTGTTTGTGCTTCTTTAATGAGGGAAGAGTCTGGAACACGTTGTATATCAATTAAGCCATCAAAGAGGGCGGGCATTTATGACAGCGGCCTTTAACCTCGGGGTGAAAGACCAAACCCTTGTTTTTGCATGTGAAAAGAAATGGTCCAAACAACAGCTTTCCAAGCCCCTCCCTGCACGGAGAGAGCACGGATTGTCCCGTCGCTTTGGTTTTCAAATAATCTACAGCAATGAGTATAAAAAAAAGAAGTTCTTCACCCAACATCTAATTGGGTTTGGGAAAAAACACCCTCCGCTTCGGCTCAAATAAGACGTTTACCGGGAGGCTTTTTAAGTGCAATTTTTGAGACATGTTCCACCCTGTTGATTGAACAGCTTCAAAAGCTTTTCGACCGTGGATCCCAAGGGAACCAGTTAATCCTGATCTTCTCCACAAGCAAAGGGATCATCTCAATGTAAATCAGACAGGGGCTTTTGATCAAAGTATTCAATCGGCCCTAAAACATGTGACGCCACAAGGAGCCTCGCAGCGAACAAGGTCAACGTCTCTGTGGTTCTGGACCTCAAAGGAGGTGGGGGGGGGGGAAGAGAAAAAAAGACACCACAGATGTTAGATATTGCCCTAGAAAATATTTTCCTGACTCAGAGAATGTGTCAGAGAAAACCAGGATAACACTGCCATTTAAAACATGATGTTACATTTCTTGACTACACTCAACCCTTTTCCATTCCTTCCCTGAAATAAGGGCAAAAGACAAAATTGACTTTCCCAAGACGTAAACAAACAAGTACATTTTCAACTAAGCCCTAACACCCACCCCTTCTGGATAATGGATCACAAAACACACACACACACACACACACACACACAAACACTATCAGGCGTAGGCATACGGTGTCGACTCATTGTTGGCTGGTTTTGCTCCCCCATTAAAAGGTTGTCACCACTAACGTTGCTCCTTCCGATTAGAACCAAACACACATATTAAGGGAGTGTTTATATAATTAGGCCCACTCGAGGAAGCTTCAATGTCAGTATGATGAATGTCAAATTATGAATCCATTTATCAAAGCACAAAGTGCTTCTTTCAACACATCTTCTTCCACCTGAAACACACACACTCTCTATAATAAATAAATAAAGTATTCAAGAAAATGTAAGACTGTAAATTGAGTAGGAATATACTTTAATGCTGATAAAGAGATGCAGGATTTGTACCTAATGGATCCCTTCAATTGTTTTATTAATTCACAATTATAACAAACAGGAGCTGATGATAAGCAGGGCACTGGTTTCAATTATCACCCCGGAGCACTTCACTATGAAGCACTGGGGAGAAACTGGCCCACAGGGTTTTCTGCACACATTGCCATCTGCCTGCTGCCCGGGTAACTGCGTTATTTTGCAGCCAAATAAGTATTCTGCCGCCGTTATGATTGGGTTTTTTTCCAAGATTGAAAAAAACACTTTCTAATTTTCTTTTACTCCGTTGCACATCTCTTTAATGCAAAAAAACAACAAACAATCAAGAAACGCATCCTCACATAAGGTCACCCATTCATGCATCAACATAGTCTGAAACCCACCACGCCGCACAGCACGTACACACACACACACACACACACACACACTGAGGAGCAGGGAGGTGATGACAAAATAAGGCGCGTCGTGTCTCCACTGGAAGCGGCTTACCTTGGACGTGCAGCGCTGCAAGCAGTATCCATATCCCCGCACACATCGCCATGGCGCCTCCTCAAACTATCCGGATCTGGTCTGATAACCTGAGAGTGGATGGACGGGAGGATCGTGGGGGCTCACTCGAGACGACAAAGATCGAGCATGCAACTTCTGCAAGATTCCACTTCGGAAATCCCTCGCTTCTCCCTCGCTGCGCAGTAGGAGACTTTCGCAAAACTAGAGGGTTCAGAGTTGCGCGTCTTTGTGCCAGAGCATCAATTTCTACGTCGATTCCGCCTGGCTGCCGGAGTTTGCACGAAGTAGAGCCCGGTTTTCCCCCAAAACGATGAGATCCAAGCGGCTACAGATTTGCAGTTTGGGTTTAGTTAGTTTGAATGCAGTTTTCGAGATACAGCGGGCGAGGGGGCGAAGGAGAGTTGCGTTTGTCTCAAAGCAGCGCTTCTATATAAACCATTTAGCCTTTTGTTGCTCCCTCCATCCACCGCAGCGGCTGCAGGACTCGCTCCCTCCTTTCCAACGCTGTGGCTCAGAGGAGAAGTGGGCGGGAGGTCCGCGATCGATGCTGCGCCGGGGAAGTTTCCAACACTTGCGGGGTTCCTCCGGAGGGGGGGGGGTGGTGTTGGGGGTTGGAAATGTCGCCGATCTGGACACAGCACCTAACAGATCACCTGCGGGCACCGAGCCTATCTTAGTTCCTTAACTTTACGGTTCTCCCGGTCCGCAGCCACGGCCAGCCGGAGAGATCAGCACACACCAGCCCGGCGAAGTTGTTAGAACTCTTGGAGATGACGGGATGCGTAACCCCCCTTTTTCTCGGTCGTTTCTCTGTATCTGGGAGAGGGGGAGGTGGGTGGAAATACAGTGTTGCCTTGTCTAGCTCTGCGCACCGCCCCGCTGATCCGCCGCCACAGTATGCTGCTCAATACCGCTGACGCGTGGGGAGAGATCGGGATTGGGTGACGTCGTGCAAAATGGGAGGGGCCTAAATCGTCCTGCATAAAACCAAATACAGCGCCTGGACGAGCTGCGCAGACACACACACACACACACACACAGAGGTACGCACTGCAGCCAGGTGGTAGCCACCCAGGAAGTTCAGCGACTCTCAAACCCAAACTCAGACTCTTTATTTAACACGACTCGTTTGGAGCAGAATGTGATACTAATGTGCCAAAGGAATAAAAACCCGTTCATGAAGATGGAGGGTGATCCGTCTAAGAGGGACCTGGGAAGAGTGATAATAACGTGATAATAACCAAATACAGCGCCAGTGCAGTCATGCCGAAGGACATTTTGAAAAAAACTTCAAGTTGAAGTCCAACATGGCCACCAAAGCCGTTGAGACTGAAGGAAAACCAAGAGTGACACTGTGGTGACTGAAACCAATGCTGGGGCTGCCTTATACGTTAAGGAAGCTGCATTAACCGTTATGACAAAACAACTACTTATTACAGTAATAATTTACTTTGATAAGTGAGAACGTGTCAACAACACCTCCGGCACCATGAGACCTCACGTTAACCCCAGGCCTAACAAACATGTTAGGGTTGGGCGGTGAAAGCTGAAATATGGCACAAGTGGGTTCACGGTGAGCTAATGTTTTGTCAATTAAAACTATGGGAAGCACAGTGGATGTTGATTTAAAAATGTGGAAACGTTGTACTTTTTAAAATGTATCCACGTGCACCGGAGCTGTTGGATTTGTCAAACACTACCAAAGGTCGACACGGTGGTGTGGTGCTTAGCACCAAACTAGCACCAAACCACCGCGAAGGTCTGTGAAGGACCACCGTGAAGGTCCTCGGTTTGACTCCGCCCAGTGGCCTTTCTGTGTGGAGTCTGCATGTTCTCCCTGTGTCTGTGTGGGTTCTCTCTTGGTACTCTGGCTTCCTCCCACAGTCCAAAGACATACTCTGGGGATTAGGTTGATTGAGAACTCTAAATTGGCCCTTAGATGTGTAAATGGTTGTTTGACTCTGTTTTGCCCTGTGATTGGCTGGCGACCAATCCAGGGTGTACCCCATCTGTCGCCCGAAGTTGGTTGGGATAGACTCCAACCCGGATAAGTGGTTTGAAGATGGATGGAAACACTACCAAGCCCCTTCTTTTCTTCCTTCATTTGTTCCTTCTTTCCTTCCTTCCTTGCTCTTCACCCCCAAGCTTGTCCATCCTTTTCTCCAATAACGACCAAACAGGATCCGGTCTGTAAAGGTAATTCTTCTTAATGAACACTAGGGTGGATGTGATAACACTTCCCTCTTGTGGACGGTATTCTTCTGATAATAAAAATCAGACATCCATCATGCCTAATTACGCCGAGTCGATTGTGCAGTTTGGGGTCCGCAGGTTTGAAAGTGGTCAAAATCCTGTCCGTGGTCAAGATTCACCGGCAACGTCCCAAAATGGTATGCTAAACAACAACAAGAGAAGTTACCTGGCATGACTAAACAGCAATGGGACAGTTAGGTATTAGAGTCGATGTAGCGTTTTGGAAACAGCAACATAAATCATGCTGGATAAAGTGGAAAAAAGACCTGCGTCAGTATCTTTTTCTATTCAAAGGCTGCGCAGTTAATTAACATGCCTACAATCCTGTTAAACGCAATGGAAAACAGACTAGTGCGTCGGTACTGGGAGGATACAGATAAACTCTGTAACACTTGACATTTTGTCTTGTTAAATGCAATGCTGCCAAGGGAATACAAAAGGGCTGCCGCTTGATATTCTGGTTTTAGCTAAATGGAAGTATTTCAATTGAATGTATTGTATCTGAAATGAATGACCATCTATTGGCAAGAGAGGGAATCCGTGAGTATCCTGCAAGATAGCAGGGTAATTTCTCGGGTTGAGTAAAATGTACTGTGTGAATTAACAATGTCAATTTTACACCACATTTTACCATTTACATCACTTTACTTTGACAAACCTTGAAATGTCAGTGCAGCAGCAACAGCCCGGAGGTACATGAGATGGGCAGGAGGCTAAATGGATAAATATACAGGGGGAAACCGAACACAAAATACTCTTCTTCAAGGACGGCTACCTCAAACGTGCCCTTGAGCATTACTCTTAACCATTAGCTGCTCATGTAGCGGGAAGTCAGCAGTGATTTCACACACCAAGCGACTGAGTCAAAATCTCCTGACGAAACAGCCTCCATGGTCTGCCAAACTTCCCGTGACACGTAATGGAGAAAGAACTCGGGGTTTGCCCCCTTGCCTTACTGCATTAACTCCGATGTCTCCTTCATTGATCGGCCGAGGTTATGATAGATTTACAGGCAAGCGGATGAAATCTGATACACTCTGAGCTACAGCTTGTGCCAGAGCTCAGGGCTGGGCCAAAGCCAATGTGGAGATTTAGGTACTATTGCGTGTGAAAAAGATGGGTAAATTAAAGGGGAGGAGGTAAGATGAAAAGGTTTTAAGATTTTCACTGCAGAGGATTTTTCTGATAGTTTTCCTAATGCATTTATTTCATCAAGCTTCTACAATGGGCTTTGTTTTTGTGTTGAATTTGGCGGCCTCGGTCCACTGCCGCGGTGTCGTCTCCATGCACCATGGCGACAAACTCATTTTACAGCAGGATAATCGGACAGCTTGCTGTGCAGTCCTGGTCCTTCCCCGCCTCCCCTCCTCCGCAGCGGGGTGGGCAATATGGCCTCGGCCTCCAACAGCGCACTGTCGCTGTTGTTTCCCATCGGGGGACCAGTGGTGCAGTGAGGCAAACCTCTGGTCCTCCCCGGAGTAGGAGGTACTGTTGCCAGGCAGAGAGCTCCCCGCCTTTTGCCGGAGCTCCTGCTGCAGGCCGAAGGCGGCAGGCTGCGCTTTGCCGGAGGCGCTGGAATCTGAGCTATTTCGCCACCACCGATATTCTCATCCATGCACTAATAAGCTCCAGACTCGACCACTGCAACAGCATCTTCTACGGCTCTCCTGACAAAATCCTTAACAAACTCAATATGCTCAGAACTATTCCGCTCGACTGCTCACCTCCTCCCGCTGCTGCTCGTTTGCTAATGTAGGTCGTATCAGTATTACATCAAGATTGTTTCAGAGCAATTTAAAAGTTCATCACAGAAACTAAAAGAATATAGAGGTGTTGGTACATCACTTTGAATTTGAGGTTCCATATCAAATATATGAGTAGAGCTCCAACATTGTATAACCTGTGGAGATGATTCAATTTGTCATGATATATTTTATTGTATTATATGATTAGATTTGGTCACTCAGTGATCAGTTTTCATTATTTTTAATTCCTTCTTACGTTGAAAAGTAATCTCAAAGCCAATTTATGGCTTCCTGTTCACACCGGTGGAAACATTTATGCGTCATTTGTTTCCATAAAACTTAAAAGGCACATTTTCTAAAGAAAAGCAATTAAGTACAGCACAATATATTTACTTGATGTCATATATTAGCAATTGTGACATATGGTGTAAGTCTCTGCTTCAGTCCCACATTCTGTCATCCCCTGTGTCAGTGATGCAAACATAAAACACGGCGTGGCTGTTGTTAGCTGTCAAAAACTTGAAATTGTGATCTTGAAAAACAATGGCAGGAGTTTGGCAAAGTGCAGATGTGCAAGAGGACATCCAGGTATTACTCTGTCCAAAATTGCATGCAATCTGCATTGGGCCCGACCCAAATCCTCCTCCCTGGAGAGCGGACAACAGTTCGGATCCAAAAGTGTGAGTTTCCCTGGTCCGAAAAAACATGTCCTATTTGTTCTGAACCAAGACAGATGAACTGTACGAAAGTTAAAGTTGATCGCTCACAATCTTACATTACATCTTATATTCCGTATGTTGCTAAACATGAGTGCCTATCTGTTGTTAAGTGGTTGGCCTCAGTATTTAATACAGTGATACAATTATATTGCTGCAAGACAGACATCTGTTCACACGGCACTCAAAATAGCCCAGAAAGCTACATTCATGCCACGTGGCGCTGCACACCAAACTGGGTCGTTATCTATTTTCCTGAGCTGCCACGTCCCATTATCTCCTGCTCTATGCTTACTAGCAGATAGTTCAATAACAGATCTGTGCAAAACAAACCGCCGGTTTGGGTTTGTTTCCTGTACTATTTTGTAGTTTTCATGCGTCTTGTGTCCCTGGGTCAACTTCACTTCCTGTCTTCCCCTGTGATTGTCTGCTGTGTCCCTGATTGTTTCCACCTGTGTCCAATCACCTGCACCTCCCCTGTGTATTTAAGCCCTGTGAGTCTCTTGTCCCTTTTCACGTCATTGAATGTCGTTCGTGAATGGTTTTGTGGGTTCGGGATCCCTGTTGTTGTTTATTAAAGTACCTTTTGTTTGCGAGTCTGCGTTTGAGTCCTTCCTTTGCTCGTCAAGAAAACCATCCTCATTAACCTGAAATTAGGGAACAATATACATATCGCACAGTGGAAAAACTTGATTTTTGGTCATATGTCAACAGGAAATCTACCTTGAAGTTTTAATAGGTTTTTATGACACACATGACACTAGCCATCATACTAATATTGGCTATTGTTATCTTATTTGTTCACTTATTTATTTTTGCCTGGAAAGAAATTTAACCCGAAGGTTAATTACACTCGTAGACATGCAACTGTTATTTAATTTGTCCTCCTTATGTTTTCCATCTCAGGCACATATAGACAAACACGTACCTACATGCACATACACATGCCTTCCTACCATATCCTTGACGTTTGTTTGTTTGTAGTTCACTAATTTTTTATTTGTCTTATGTATCGTCCCTTTAAAATAAATCTTTAAAAAAAGATATCTATATATACATTTGGATAGTGGATAGTAAAGGTTTCACCTCAGGATTCAATCCTGTGGAAAAAAAAGTTGAATTGCTATTAATTATTAGTCATTATTCTTCTCCCTGCCCTTGAGGGATCGAGACAGATGATTATAGGTAATTTGTAGACATAGACATAGAATCGCCATAAAGATCTTTGGTGAGACGTTCCCCGACAACAAAAAAGATCAAGTCAATGGTATAAAAAAAGCTGCACCAGTGCACCACGTGAGGCAACTAATCTCCATCAGAGCAAACCGGGATGGCCTTATCAACCTTTTACAGTGTTTCTGTTGATAGAGGGACGGAAATTGTCTCTCCGGCATGAGCAGCGTGGGCTCCAAGACATCTTTGGAAGAAGAAAAAAGGAAGTTGTGTCGGGTTTAACTCGCCCAGTCGGTCCTTAGAAAAGCCGAGCGTGTACTGCTCTCACCTCTGGTGCCTCAGGGTCTGACAAATTGAAGGGAAAATACCTGGGTGGATCAAAATGAATTATTTAGGAGGTTTCTCGTAGTGGACCATGGTGTTTTAACTAGACCTCTGCCCATGTTCTGCACATCAGTGGGACACATATGCAAATGGGAACATTTGGAAATGTACAATATCTAATCTGTAGCAAATTTAGTGGCCCCTTAAATAGTGTTTTGATACAGTGAAGTAACTTGTATGTGTCAGCAATTGAGAGAGAAGCTATTACCATTTAACTTCTCTCTGCATCAGTTATCTCCCACCATGACATTTCAGGATAAATTATGCAGTCAAGGTGTTACAATGACTTACACAAATACAACACTATTGTTTTTGTCCCAAATCCCTCTATGGAAACCACAATCTAGTGAATGCACTGCATTAGCCTTTAGTTTTCAGAAGAAATAGACATCCAATACAACTGAAAAGATGCAAACTTTAACTGAAATTGATCCTCTTTTTTTGTTCTTTAACAGTAGATTCAAACGACTTGTGTTAAATCTGACATATGTGTTTTATGAGAAAAACCTGGATAATACCAGATCCCTTTACATGAGAACGGAAAAAGATTTTGTAATAAAAAGTAAGTACCTCCTAATCATAACAACAGACTTTGTTACGCCAAGAAAGCCGGGCAATTTTTCTCTGTCAAGCCAAATCTGATATGCCTCCATAGTTATTTTTTTTTAAGTACATAACCGGTGGTAATACAGGTGACACTGTAGCCTGCAGCATTTCAAACTGTGTGTACAAAGCACCCATTAAGCCTTTGTGTTCTCGATGTAGAAGTCTTGTGTGTGTTTCACTTACAAGACAAGGAGGGATAATTTGCTTGTGCACGTGAGTGTGTGTGTGTGTGTGTGTGTGTCTACAGGTGTGTTCGTGTAGGTAATGTGGGTTTGTGAATGTGAGAGACAGACTCTTCCCCTCGGGGAACATTGAGGAAAGTGCCAGTTCCCCACTGGAAGAGGAAATAAATCTCTAATAAAGTACCCAAAGTCACTTCCTGTTACCCACCCGACTACAGTAGTCAAGTAGCGATTGATTGAACAACTCCCAGTATACCACCACAGTTTTATCTGCAGGGAGACAGGTGACCTCTTGCCGGCTGCCACTAATGAGTAAGCAGGATGTGCTAGTGAACAAAGAGAGGGCTACTGCGGCAGAACGCTGAGTTGACAGAAGAGACTCAACAATGGTAGCATATATGTTAAAATAGTTATCTTTCAATAGCCGAGTTTGAGTTCACCTGCTGCTCCGATTGTTCGCATTCACCCATTTTCAAAGCCCCACTCGCAGTCGAAGTTGAAACTGTGCAGAAGTGTTGCGATTGTAATCTTTGCAAGCCGTGGATCCAGCAGCTACATCTCAGCGCAGGGGACATTTTGCGGGACAAAGAACTCTGCTTTGATGATAATGAGATGGATCACATGCATGGCAGCACTTGCTAAGTTACACCGTTTTAACTATCTGTCACCTGGCTCGTTTTCTTTTAACTAGCCACTTCATTGTCCGAGAGCAGGCTGTCTAGGCTGTCTCCACTGACTCGGCTGCCTTGTTAAAATGTGGATGCTCCTGCTCTCATGCGTGAGCTGTGAAGAAGACATTTTTATTTTGAGGGTGCCATCAGCCATCCCTGAATCACTCGCGGCTCCATAATCGCGGTACCTTTCCTGATGGCAATGAGCCACATTTATTTCACTCATCGGTGCTAAATATAGAAGAGGCTTAGCATTCCTTCTGGTATTGTGCATGGTTACTGTCGTGGGCCTGCCGGGGTGGTTTCGCTTTCAAGCCAATCAATTAAAAATGTAAATAGAAACTGCTTAATTTGCTAATGGTCGAGTTTTCCCTCTGATATCTCCCGGTTTCGGTATGACAATCTTTTCACGCCAAATTCTTTTTACCGTTAGGAATTTTTGAACATCAACTCTGCAAAATTGATTGCTGAATGGAGAACAAATTGAATCCAGCCTTTGTTGCCAGCGCTCAAAAGCCTCGGTTGAGCTTCACATATTTGCGGAGAATGTTCGGTGCCTGTACTGTCTGATAAAACGGCTAATATAATTGACATCCTTCCTCGTACCATACAACAAGGATTTAGCACGCTGAGAAAAAAAAAAAAAACCCTGCGGTGTCCCCTGGGCTCCTGAGAAAAAAGACTCTCCGTTGCCCCGGCTTCAAGACACCACATGAGTATTAAAGGACGATTACGAAAAGAACTACGCCCACAAAACACACCTCTGAAACTCCAACAACATTACCAACATTTAGACTGCATCAGCAATTCTCAGAAGTTCTGAAAGAAACTGAGGGAGAGAACAGAAGGTGCACACAGCGTACCTAACAAAGTCTCAATCGTCCAGTTGGGATTCCTAATGACTCGGCATCAAATTAACCAAAATCCTCATATATAATGATAGTGTCTATCATCCAGAGTGTCATGTAAGATGCGTCAAACATCCCCTTGTTGAGAAAATGTTTCTAGAACACCTCCCCCTTTCCCCATCCATGTGCTGTTCAAAAGAACAAACATCAGTTATTGAAATAAGTGGTTTTGTTTACGATTATTATCTCAGAAAATGACAAAAGTAAATGAATTCATAGGAAATGCGGTTCTCCTCGGACTTTGTAAATGAATGCAAGGTAACTGTATAAAAACATAAATTGGACGTTGAAATGCTGACTGTGTCGTGCTCAGGCTCTTCCAGACTGCTGCCTGTGGCGGGGGATTGCATTTCTTTATTTCAAGGGAACACATCGTTAAAGGTGTTTGTGAGACACATGCTTTCTGCTGGTGCCGAAATGAACTATTATTATTTCATGATTTGTTTGCTGTCACTATTATCAGCATGTATGTATCAGGAAAGAGTGACACAAAAGGCCAATCTCCATTTCACAGGGTAAGAACTCTAAAATATAACTGCCAAATAAGCTGGCGATTCAAATGTGAAAATAAACTTTAAAGCCGGTCCACATCATGCTCCAGGATTAAATGGGGATCATGTAAAGGTTCCACAGCATTTTGTGTTCTATGGTTATTGAAGTGCACTTAGATTAGATGTTGTGTCATTTGATGATGTGCATTTCCTTTGGCTGCTCATCAGAACAAAGTACAATTTCCTTCAATTTGTCTCATTTTACAACAATACAATATTCACAGCAGGAAAAGGTTAATCAATCAGTGTAGAATATTAGGGAAAGATGATTTGACTATTTAGAAAAAAGACTGTCTGCCGGTCCGTGCACATAATAAGGATGGCAGACAATGTCTGCTCTCCTTTAATAAACTTTAATGCTTTTAACAGCACGGCAGTATATTTACATTTCATTGCTCGTGTTTTTGCAAATTTCATTGTGCTGTTCTGCACTGCCATCAATATTGACAATTATAAAAGCCATCAGATGTGCATCCAAATTCAATCAATAGCTCTAATGTTAAGCTCTCAGGAAATGCGCTGCAGGCTGAAGATATTTCTTCATTTGAGTGCTAAAAAACCCCCACCTCTACAAAAAAAAATGTGTTTTACATATAAAAAAGCCTAACACATTATGTCATCACACCTTGCAATTGATTAATTTGAAGTGTTTAGGCCTTTAACATGAAAACACAGATTGGAATGGAGCGTATACATGTGGATTATGGGACAACAACCTACAGGCTCCTTAGTCTGAACAAAGACGTCAAACTTTATTTCACCTTTCAACCTTGACAAAGGCAGCACACGCCGTGAATGTATAAAGGGAACACTCAAACCGTTAAAGGCACACTTTTATTGCCATTGCACCCCAGTGCTTGCTCAGGGAATGTAGTGTTTCTGTAAATTATAGAGCACGGTTTGAACCTGCTTTGTATGAAAAGTGTCTCCGAATGACGTGTTTTATGATTTGACGCCATATGAATAGAGTGAATTGAGAGTTGAATCCATATAGTGTTAAAGGAGGGCCCCCGCTGTGGAAGTCGCTCAGTGGTGTCTGAAGCAACAAAAAGAAATTCAACCTCTGAGTGTGGAATTACCCAGATCTGGAATGTGGAATTACCCCCGGTGATCTTCTGCATCCATGGGACCCATAGAGCAAGCGCACCTAGCGCTTCCTTTAACTCTGCCTCCGAGTCCTCGGAAGGAAGGAGACATACCTATGAATTCTGTGATTGGTGCATTTAATAACTTTAAACTAATTGGTATTTGTATACCACCTGTTTGTTAACAGATGTCTGTTTCCCAATTTAGGTCTATGGGAAAAATCATTGTTGGAGTTGAAAGTTGCAAAACTTCCATTTGGCCGATACATAAAATGTACTTACTAAACTCACTCCTTGGGTTTCCACCTTTCACAATAAAAAGGCAGACATGATAACATTTTTCCGGTGAGCATTTTACTTTATTATTTTCATTATGTATATCGTTTATACATTAAAGACATAGCGCTTTATAAAATGACATGTTACTTGACGTAGCAGAGTCTGCAGAGTTGAACCGCTGAGCAGGATGGCAAAGGAAGACTCAGGAGCTGCAAGTAAGGGATTATATCTGGAGATCTTTAATTTCAGTCTTGGGCTTCAAAGGGCTGCAGAGAGAAATGAGAAAGCTGGTGAGTGACCAGTGGGCTATCAGCAAATGGGTGGGCAGTGACACAGGGCTCATCAGGGACTATTCTGGAGGGGCACACAAGACAAAATTACTCTGACTCTGAATACATTTTAGCTGCGGGCAACAGCATACTCCAACATCATATTTCATTACGGCTGCAAAATATGTCATGGAACTAAAAGGATTACTATTTCTGGTCTTCTTTCTGGGTATACGTCAGTGAGAGATGAGAAGCTGTGGGTATCTGGAGTACCAGAGTGCATCTTGTTTATTTTCGTATTAGCACAGTGTGGGCCCCGGAATCAGCTCCAGATCAATCCTCTTAATTCTTATGTGAGAGAAACATCTGGTTTTCAATCAGATCTATGGTGAGCCCGACAACAGGGGGTCACCTTAAAGTAGCAGTAGTGTCACTGTGGCTGCAATAATGATGAGGCTAATGTGGCCATCGAGCGACGGATCGAGAGCTCAGCCTGACGCAGTATCTTAAGATAGCTCTGAGCAGTCTGTTTCTCCTGATAAGGTGCAATCGGATTCAACGGGGTGAGCATGCTGCAGGAATATTAGTTGTCTGGCAGAAAATAAAACCAGTTCGACATCCACAAATTAATAAAAAATATGCGCCCTCAATCAGAAATCCGGTCATGTCGGTCTCATGTTGTCGTTTGAAACCCCAACAGTCCATCAGCCTATCTCTGACATCCTTTGCCCGTGTGTGTTTGAATAATACCCGTGAGCATGCCAGGGGGTTATCAGCGTTCACCTCCCGGTAACAAGCCTGCTCATATTTGTTGTGAAAACATTTTTTTTCTTCTTTTTTTACAGAGGTAGCAACATTTGGGAATAAGAAGATAGCTGAAATAAATAAAGAAAAGAGGATCTGCCAGAGCTGATAAGACCCGAGGAACGTGAAATTGATTACAGTCCGTTTTCCTCAGCATGTGCATGTTGCTGATCTAACTAAAAATCTGCCGAACAATACAGTGGAAAGGAATGTTTTTTGACTCATAACATCTGTGATTATCAAAAAGGTTAGTTCAAGGGCCACTTTTGTGGTAGATGAGGGCCAGTTGACTAAACTCAGAAATCACAGCAAGCATTTTGACATTCAAATTGCTGCAAAGGAAGAAAAAAAAGGAAGAGTTACATTTTTGTAGCCCAAGTTCTACAAACACGGGGAGGAGGCAGCTAAATGGCTCTGCGGGTTTTGGAGCAGGACCAGAAGATTGGTGGTGTTTTCACTGTATTGAATTCCTCCCCTTGCATGTGTCTGACATATATGGAGTGGAAGAAGTGAAGCATGATCCCCTGCTGCTCCCTTCACGTCCCCCAAGGCTTCTAACCTCCTAGGAGGAGCTCACACTCTAGTGATGATCAGCACACATGGTGCTCCTCGGCCCCCAGGGCTGACAAGGACTGGCAGCCAATACAAATAAACTGCTTGCAGTGTCTGCAGGTTAGGATGTGCATCTCTGGACAGAAATGCCCAAGAAATACATTACAGCATCATGCCCCAGAGGTACGGTCAGTCATCAAAGTGAAAGGCTTTGCCGTAGTCGCCAGAAGTCCATTGGATAACAATTTAATTTAGTTTTTGGAGTCTCTCTGAGAAAACCGCAGTGTGAGTCAGTCTCAAATATTTGAACAAAGGTGTACAGACTTCCACAGATTAATACGCTCAGTGTCTCCACTGTTTTTGGTAGAGCCCGTAAGAGGCTCCACCCAAATATGTTGTTTCTCATTTTCCCAAATCTCAGCAACAGCAAGGCAATTCAAATTGCATTAAAAGCATCAAAACACAATGACAGAAGCCAACCCTAGAGTGAAATGAATACACGGGCAACACTCGTCAACTGGGCAGGCAAATCGAGAAAGTAGGGGAGTATGGATGTGTAGGGTTGGCAGAGGGACAAACCATCATGGGCAGGCTCAGTGAGGTAAGAATCAGAAAGAGGTGCAGGATCTGATATGGCAGGCGAGATTAGTAACAAAACAAAACAGGAAACACATATAAGATGAACAGGATGCTACAATAATGTCTCCTGGAGTTACATGGTTTATTGAATGAAAATGTGTCATTATATTTGAAATGATGTGAGGGATGGACATATCCTGTGCTTGTTGTGGAGGAACTTTTTTTTAACGTTGTCAGTAAAATGGAGACAAATTGATTGCATTGCTAAGTGAATTGGAGCTCAGCAGCTACTGACTTTGCAGGGTTTGTTGATGGTAGCCAATGAATTGTCTGTATTTTTTTGGAGGACTACCTTGTATTTTCGCAGTGGTCACAGTAAACCTCTGGATTTGTTTTTCACCACCTGTGCTCAGACCAACTCAGCGTTTCTCCAAGAAGATTACTAGCGACACCAACCACATTTTGGACTTTTTAATTTAAGCTTCGAACAAGCTCATTGACTGAGATGCCGGAGAGGGCTGGTGTGCAGGAGAACTTCTTAATAAATAGTTCATCGTTTTTCTCAGGGATAGAACACTTTGTCACAACCTTGGTCTGGACATTACGGTACACGGAGATTGCACTCTCAAAGAAAATGCAGAAATGATCAGAGAGTGTAACATCAGTCACAGCCACCTTGGGAATGTTTGGACCGTTGGTGATTATTAGGTCCACGGTGTGCCCTCTGCTGTTGGGGGGGGGGGGGTGTCCTGTCACATGCTGAGTGAGATCATAGTCATCAAGGACTCCACATGGTTCTATCGACCATCTGTCCTCGGGATTATCAACATGGATATTGGAAATATCGCTAAGAATTATAACACAGTAAAATTCCATACAGATAATAGACAGCAGTTCAGAAAACTCACCAAAGAAGATTTCACAGTATATGGATGATCTGTAAAGGTTTAGTATGTGAGGTATTCAGACTAATTACAACTCCACCTCCTTTCTTATGCACTCTTGTTTCACTAATGAAACTGAAGTTTGGCGTGGAGGAGGTGTTGATTCAACAGGAACAGCTGCACTGTTATTTTGGTCTGAATCAAGATTCTGCCTAACAATAAAATCCTTGATTAAAAATGTTTTTTCCTTACAGAGACCTGACCTTTGATAAAGCTTAGTTGAATGTGTTTAAAGCTCTATTTACTCAATTTATTTGGACATGCTGCTGACGAGGAATGAATATTAAGTTTGAAGAGTTTGCAGATTCATTATTGTTTCTTCACAGCCTCGCTGTTCTTTTTCTATAAACTATCAGGACAGGGATTGAGAAGGATAGCTGCATATGGGGACCTGGCTTTTCCTGGAGAAAATCATTGGTGCCATTAGCCTTGTAGCCTGGACCCAGAGATAATATTGGACAGCCAACACACACACACCATAGTGGTGTTTTTAAGCAACGATTTTGGGCTGTCAGGCATCTTGCCACCTCTGCATCACCCTTGATCATCAATCATTTGCAAAGTATCATGCTGTGTTCCCAGTTTGTTGAATAGTGATGGAAAAAGCCAAATGGATAATTTTGCTGCAAACAAACATTACCAGGTCTCACGATGGAACGATGGTGGACATATGGTCTTTGATGGAAATTCCTTGCAATTTGTTATCCTTTAAAGTTACAATGATGATGGGATTTAACATGTGAAACTGATTTCCAAAATGTTCATTTTTACTTTCAGTGCAGACATCTGCGCAACTACACTTTAAAACTGACTGAACTAATGGTTTTGAAATCAAGGAGTTGTCTGAACATTACTCTTTGCAGCCTTTATACCAGGAAATATTATTTAACAGAAAAAAGCAGCATAGAAATATTCACAAACCAAGGCCCTCTAAAAAAAACGTATAAAATATTCATACTACTTTGGTTGTCATGGAAACATAGGCAAATAGCAAGTCCCACAAGGCTTCCAGACACTGATGGTCTGAGGCTCTTTTTGATGATGAGCCGACCCGACAATATTTTCTCCGTCCCCATGCAAGTAGGAAGGACGCCATCACTGTGGCTCGATCAAACAGGGTCTCAAAAGCCTTTTCACACAGTGTTCTTTTTTCAAGTCAGACTCACATTTGCATTGTGACCTTTCCAACCACAGAGGCCGCTGTAAAGGGACATGTGTGGTGTTACACATTTGCCATATATGGTTACTTTTTGGATAACTACAATGGATTAAACAACACATATACATTATATATATTTGGTATTCATACAGGAGAAAAACCAAGCAACGGTTTCAATATAAATGCATGTGTTACATCAGGATGGATGCCCTCAGAGTGTATCTCAGTGGTAGGTCTTCCTGAGGTAATAAATGCATTCAGCATGTAAAGACCCACATACGAAATATAACACATTTTTGTAAAAAAAAAAAAGAATTCTAAATATATCAATGGATTTTCCATAAGATAGGGAAACCTGTTTAGCACGAGTTGTAATTTGATCAACTAGCCAAAAACGTCTAGAATTTTTTTAGGATTTAGAATCCTCATGTTGTAGAAACATAAACCAATGTAGTTTTACTATTCGATTATTCATCGCGTCAACCGTTTATTTTCTGTTGATACACTAATGATAAATTGATAAATGAAAGGAGAATAGATTCAGATTTATAAATGAAAAATATGGGAAGAGTTGACTCAAGGATTCTTGGCGAATCTGTTAGGTATAGCTTTTCTAAAGGAGCGTGCAGTTCTCTGCATCCCACACTTTGATGGTCACACACTGTGCGTACGTTTTCATTAAAACGTGTGTGTTTGTGTGTTATACCGTTGGAAAGGGAGAGTAAACCTGAGGAATCAAGGATGGTGATGTGCTGCTGTCTGAGTGAAAGCCAGCTTTGGGATGCGTCGGCTACACTATCTGTTTGGCCACCAGAGCACAGGGCTGTGCTGGTGGTGTGATAAGACGGCAGCCACGCATAAAACAGGCTTGGTCTCCTAGAAAAGTTCTTAAATCAGCCTGATGCGCTTAGTAAGCAAAGACTGTGAGAAGTGAAGTGAAGAAACTCAGGTCAGATAATGAGACTTACATCTGTAATAGAGAGAATGTGATTTCCAGGAAAAGCCCATTATCCTTATCACCTGTCAGAGTCGCAAGATATCGATATTATGCATATTTTTCAAGGCCCCTTCTCGGAAATTAGCCAAAGTCTTCCAGTTGAATTTCATGTGTCCATTTGTAATAGTTCACGCTTTCAAATGCATGAGTCCACTCATTTCAATTTGTCTTCTGATTTTATCAATGTGCTTTATTTCCGCACTCTTTTAATTCATTTTCTGAGAAAGCTGACAGTTAATTGAACAGATGGATGATAATCATGTCTGTCGTAAACTCTCCCTGGAGACGGGCCCTCCCTCCCTCTATGGGGAACAGCCCAGGTTTGACTTTTTATGTGTGTCCTCCAAGGCTACAGAGAAGATAAAATGTGATGGGAAAATAGTTTATCAAGCCACCAAGCCAGAGGTTGGATTAGCGCTTAAACTAATCACTGCAACAGTCAAGTGCAATTTTGGCCTTTTTCTGAGAACTTTCCATTGTCTTTCAAAACATTATTCTTTTTAATGAATTGAGCTCAGTCCTAATTCCTTTTGTATATTTTGTATTATATTTTATGTGATTGAAGCGGAAAGCTGCCACAGAGTGAATTTTCTTTATGTGCGATAGAGTACACATTTCTCCGCTTTTTCTAAAGAGGAAATGGGAGTGCCTGTAGCTGCTGCAGTGGAAGGCCACTCCAGCACCTTGCATCCTTGCTGTCACTTGAGCCTATTTCAGGGGGGAGTCACCCAACTTACTGCTGTGGAAATGCTGTATGCAGGAAGGCAAAGTCATGGTCACCACAGTCTTATTGCAAAGGCCTGCTGAAAACAAAATGCAAATGAATGCAATGTGGCTGCAATCGAGAAATGAGACACTGGGAATGGAGAGCAATAACAGAGGCTCAAAACTAATAGAGATAACCATGGCACCTCTGCAATTGATAGATTTTTTAATATGTTCAAATATCAAAATTATGCAGTATCAAAATATGTGCTCACCTATTCCCTTGTGTTTGATGTTTTCGCTCCACTAGTCCAAAAGAAGACAAAATATATGATATACCATCTAAAATGACCAAAAATGAATGATTTTCACCAGGGGTACGTCGCCTTTAATCGTAATTTAAGGCTTCCTCTTGTTTTGTATTGACTAAAGCCATTGATCACAGTAACCTTTGCATTTAAAGTCTTTTGATCACTAATACCTCAAATAGTTTCCAGGCGTTGATTAATGTCATGTTACCATCTGGGATCATTATAAAACCTCTACAACATCTTTCAAACACTGCCGGGTAAACTTGACAGTGCAAACACTTCTTTAAATACACATCTCACCTTTTTTCCCTGTTAAAAGAAAAAAACCTGTGTTAGACTTCTGATTTGTGAAGTTGTCAAAATTTGTTTCTTTTCTTAAAAGTTTTAGAAGACCTAATCAATGTCCAATAACCATCCAACTTCTCCGCTAAACCAAATGAAGTCCCGCATGGAGAAATTCAAAAACTCTATATAATGTGACATGTCATTTTTCATCTGCTTGCGCCTTATTAACTCAAGGAAGGCATGATAATGGAAGCATACAAAGGAAGCCAGAAATCAAAGCGGTTAGTGTTTGCTTCAGCTAGAGTTTTGTTTTCCAGTAAAAACAGTTCTCTCCCTAACAGACCTGAGGCTTCGCACAATGCAAATGCAGCTTAAAATCAATGATGCATGTGTAATGAATTTCCTACATTTAAAATGACTGACTGAGCAATGAGCACTATGTGCATCTGGTGTGAGCGATTCGGTGCATATAAGTACATTTGCGGCACATAGGGCTGTTGATTTTATTTATGCAAAAAAACAAAGAATAATGACAAAAATAATCACAGACGAGACAGAATCACAGGGGGTTAGAAGGGGGACGTTTGTTTGTCGAAATAGCTTCCGTGGAATCGTCGTGAGACCGCCAAAGACCTCGCTGCATTCCCTATTAGCATTATATAAGAGTTGTCAGGGCTGGCTGACGCTCCCCCATGATGCTACAAGCTACTCATGCATGTTTTACATCCTGTTATGCTGCTGCAAGATTGGTGCATAGAACCTCTGGAGGCTCAAAAGTGACTCCACTTGGCGAGGTCAATGCTTTTGCACTACTAACATTTAAGCCGCACAATGTATGCAATACCTTGCTTGTGATAACAAATGTGTGTGTGTGTGTGTGTGTGTGTGTGTGTTGCATCGCTGTTACTCTAAGAGATACCAAATCTAGCTTCCTCATGTATTTATAGTAAGGCTTCTTTCCTTGCGTTGTGTGCCAGCTACAGACCTGTCACGTGCCCCGACATTAAAGACGCGAGATTAAATGCACACGGCGTCAGCCAGCAAAATGCATCACATGTCATCGGTTATACAAGGCCGTCATTGCACACTGTGCGTCTGCTGTACGTGTGCGGTTGTACATGTACGTGCAGCTGGGTGGGTCTGTCTGGAGAGATTCGTCTCCCTTCAACCGTCACCTAGTCAGGGTCATTACACTGAAGGGCCTGGCATCCTCATTTACATAGTCTGGTTTGAGTAAATATTACAAAAGACATCACTATTAAATGTGCATGCAGCTAACAACAAGCAGAGTTTGAGCCTTTATTTTGATAAAGATTTTCTTTTTAAGATTTTCTTTTGAAGCACACATCTTATTGTAAACAATATGTAACGCATGTCTGGACCCTCAGAGCCCCACTTATCCTCGGTGAACACGCCATACTCTGTATTATCTGTGATCCCTCATAGTCTTTGCGCTTCGCTTTCACTTTAAACCATTTTTTGATTGGCTACATTGGTATATCGGTCCAGAGAACACATTTTGTGTGCCAAAAGAAAACAATCGGTGCAGCTGTTCAATGTTGAAGGCAGCAGATCTTTGGTCGTGGCTTGGTTTCAGCCAGAAAATAGTCCAAAATTGAAACTTATTCATAGATGCAGTTAGTCTGGTTCGAAGCACAGCAGCTTAAATTAATTGATATAAATAATTCCCTGAACAACTCAAAGGCCACACGTAATTTGATATCTGTCACTTTTGGGTCAAACCAGTAGTCGGCTTAATTTGAGATATGATGGACAATTTATTGCAGTTTATTAATGGGTACAACGTTGTTAGGGCTCAAAGTGGTGTAATTAAAATTTTCTGGATTTAAAATGGACCTTAATGATGAATATGGTATTCCACAGTCAGTGTCATCCATTTTTTGGCAACAGATTAGATCTGAATTAGTCAGGTGAGTGATATTCCGCAACATGTAAAACCCTCCACCCCCTTAACTGTGCATGCTTGGTTGTATGTCTCAATCTGTCGCTGTTGAATAGCTTCACAAATAAAAGTGAACTGCCACATCCGCCTGAAGAAACTGGACGTGATGTATGATGTAAGCGAGGCTTTAAACATCTCTACATCCAGCAATAAAAGAAATATTTCTCTTTTGTTGGCATGAGCTCGAGGGGGGTGAGGAAGAAGAGAAGAGAGCTTAATGTCACGTGTGTGTCCACTGCTGCTCCTCCCCACACCCCCCCCCTCCCCCCCCACACACACACACAGAGCGAAGTCATTTTATGCTCTAATTCCTTCCTTTAAATTAAGCAGGAGGCATAAAATATGAAAGAGGAGATATTTAGAGAAGTCACATGATCGGCGCATGAATGCCTCAACTGCTTGAAACGAAAACATTTGATTATTTTGTGCAGATAATGCTGGGCTGGACCTTGATTAAATACGGGAGTAGTCTCTAAAGTGTTCTTGATCCTTTATTTACCCGTGAAATAAGATGTGAAGCAGCCATAGAATAATCAGCCCACTGGTTTTGCATTCATTTGGGTGTAATGCTATCCCCCGCTGGGAGCGTGTCAAGCAATCCAACGTCAGCAATCGAAACAATTAATGGTTAAATTTTCCTAAAATGACAACACATTTCTAAAACACCTATTCTGAAGAACCTCTCTGAATGTGGGTTTCAATGTGTCTTTAGGTGTGGAGCATAAGAACCCGTAGAGACACATTTGAAATGTCTGTTAGCTCTTTTCCAGGCGGTGTGCGAGTCTCCCCGATCATTGACCTGATTATCTGCATTTACACATCACGGTCTTTTGATCCGAAAGCGTGATACCACACATCTCATCTCTTTGTTTTGTCTCTTCTTTGTTTTTTTTCTCGATATGAAACACTTTGATTCAGGTCTGTTATGTCTCACACCTTCTGTCTGTATTTAAAGCAGTGTGTTGCAGGGAATACATTAATTGCTGCCAAATCTACGTCGCCCCTCCCATCAAACACACACACACACACACACAAACACACACATCACCACCACACTGACATTTATGAGGTGTTATTTTTCCGATGCATTAGTAAATTGCATGCATGCAATTCATTTCCCCCAAGGCACCTTGTCGTTTTTTCTCATCCGAACGGCTATACGGGAGATATATTAGTGTCCAGGAGCACTGCACCGAGAGGGTAGGGCCTGTCTCGATGATTTATTCCAAATCCGAAACCCCTGCAGGAGCGTGTTGTCAATCCCATTGGCATCACCTTAGGGTCACATCAAAGCACTGGGTCGGAAAAAAGAGAGACAGTTGTTTACAAATTCAGCTGCCTGTTTTGTTCTTTGTTGGAGATGGGAATTAAAAAGTAAATTGGTGCTGCTGTTGCGGTATTAGATGTGAAGAAGAGGTAAAATTTGACTGGCATTTCTCTGGACCAAAACAACAAGCATGATTACGTTGGTATCGATCAATTGTGACGGACATTTCCGTTGTCCTAAAATAGATGTTGGAGACATTCTAGGACTCATGGAGGATTCATGGCCATTTACTGAGGAGTGCACCAAGCAGGACGTTGGGCGATGCTGTGCAATTTGAAAGAAGTCCCCAAGATACAAACAGATCTGAACTAATAGGATAACAGGAGTTTATTTTACCTTGTACCACTAAAGAGTCAAACATCAAGCAAACATACATTATTCATCCGAGGATCTCAACTTCTTTTGACGAGCAGTTCCTCTTCATCTCCAAATATGTTCTGACGAATAATGTTTAGAAACTGGATGTGGTTTAACACTAAATGAGCTACATGAGCTGCCATTTACCCATTGCTGCTAGCTTTTTCCAACTATGGCATTTATTAATTGTTTTTTGGCCTACTATCAGAAACAAGCATCAAACTCTTTAAAGTTAGTGTTGGCATACTTGAGTAACTAGCAAGAAAAAACTAGATTGACTAAATTATGTTTTTATTATTATTTAGGTTAGGAGTACTTCATAGAAGGTTATGTTTAACATTATTATAATTATTATTATCACTAGCTTCTATTTTGTACTTGTGTTATTTATTTGTTGTTCAATAAAGTGATATGCTGGGGTTGTTCAAATATTACATAACAGATTTGCGCTTTTTCATTTCTCACTAAATCATTTAGTTAAAAATCCAAGCAGTAGGCTGAGTATCCCAGTACAGTACCCTACGTGACAATATCCTCCACACGTGATTCAACGTATTCCTTTTTTGTTGATGCGATGGAAGTACGGGTATTACCCTCCTGTTTGCTTCCATTTTGTGGTCCCAGTGGGAAGCAGTCATCCCAGTAAGGTTTATTCATGAGGACAAGGCGAGTGCCCCGTGCATTATAAATAGAACACAGCTCTCGGCCGCGCTCAGGATCTTACTGGATCCCGCCAGTCGTTACAGGTCTGAGCTGTGAAATGCAGCAGTGCTCTTCACACGGACAGGGAGGAAACGCTAGGATGAGTTTTGTTTACCTTTGGTCTCCATCACTGTGGTATGACACTTGATTTTACAATTTGCTTGCTATCCCCACATTCCCATAGTTGAGTCAATATTAAACAACAAGCTGTGAGATTTGCAATCCTCAAATTGTGTTTGCTCTGCACAGAGCTACAGGCCGATTTATTGGCTCAGTGTTGAATGCTAATATCTTAAACTTTTGCTCTCAATGATGACATGGAGAAAGTTAATGAATGAAATTGTCCTGAATGCTGTTGGCATTAGTAGCAGGCGACACTGCAACACCACAGCCCTGTGTGTAAGTGACTTCCTTTGATGCTCGTTATCTGCGTCCCCCTAAATTTCCTCTGACGGTGAATTAAAACAACTTAAAAAAAGATTCAAGTCTAATTCTGAAGCACGAGAGCACCTTTTGATTATTGAAATTCCACCCTGTTTCCCTTTAAATGGCGAAAAGCCGGTTTTAATCTTCTGGCATATTTAATTCAAAGCGGTCGTGTCGCTACGACCCTCGTTCTCTATCAGACCTCTGAAAGACTTCTTTGTGCTGCCTTCTACGATTTAAATTTTGATACAGAGTCAAATGGATTGCTGCCTGAGAAACCAAAGGTGATTATCCCGATGGACTAGATAGCAAAATGTAGCCTATTATGTTTAATGAGAAAAGGTTCAAATGAGTTTCCAGTTGACTGTGCTTCTTTCTTTTAACCTCTTTTTACCTTGCTGCATATTGCCCCAAGGCCTTCTTAGACTTTTGGGAGAAGCAAAAACACTTTCTAGATCATTCTTCAAACGGCACAATAATTGAAGTACATAAGCTACAACTCGATCATGCAAACTATTTGCCGGGCCATGCAGGCCTGTCCGTGAGCACAATGTTTATAGATTCATTTCAACAGGAAAGGACACTCGCATTATAAAATGTCAAAGGAAATTTGAAATAATTTGAGGAAATGTATTGCTAATTGAAATGCAGAAGTAGTGCTTTCTGTGTGAATGAATGCCATGCGGTGTTTTCATATTACACAAATAGAAGGCCTCAGTAAGCACAGAGAGAAAAGGCATGTAATCCAATAAACAATGGACCCGGAGTATTCATATTGTTTAGAAGCTCTTTTCACATTTTTTTGATACTTGATTTTGATGTTTACTCTTCTGTGACGGACTTTGTTTTCTCAGATATTAAACTAAATGAAAAACTGAAATATAAAACAGTTTTTGTTGTTTTAGAGTGCTGGCATTGTTCCTTTGTAATTCAGGCTAACTGCTACTGAATCTGAACAAAATGAATTAATGTCTGAGCTGCTTCCCGTTTGCATATTTCAAAATGCACTTTCATGTGTAATAGCTAAGTGGGTCCAAAATACATTTTATTCCATTTTTACTTCTCAGAAAGGTTTTGTATTCTTTTGTCGGAGATAAATAACAGCCAAAATATATTAGTGAGATTTTATATTGTGAGTAATACGGAGGAAGTGCTGCCCCTAGCAATGTCGGAGATAGTTACGCTCATCCAGAAATAGGTACTGAGGATAGGAGGTGAAGATGTCATCCTGACTTAGGTCAAGCCAACAGGAGCTTTGCAGGGAGAAACAAAAGCAGCCTAACTGCTTCCCCCAGCCGAGGAAAACCTTTGTTTCTTGCAGCAGCCTGCAATTGAAGCTCATGTGCACTCCAATCAGATCAGGGTTTCAAAAATGTTATCTCCCCAGACCACAAAGAAGCCGCAGAGGCCATCGACATATCTTTGATGAGCAAAAAGGGGTGATGTATATTCAGACCTTTCAGAATTACTCACCCTTGCTGGAACAAAAGGTTGCAGAAATGCAAGCAAAGTGATGTCCTCAGTGTTTACCAAGCTGCCAACAACATGGAGGTCTGCTGAAAAAGCAAGATCATAATAATAGTATGGTCCCCAAGAAAGTACTGTCATGTGGAAGGAAAGCCAAGTACTTTGAACTTTTAAGATAGTTTTGTTTGTATATTATGTCTTTAGGTGTTACAACATAAAGATATAAACTGGTCGACATTATATAGCGCCTCACAGCTCACTATTTCAATTTGTCATTGATGATCATAAACTACAAAGTTTACCGTTTTAGAGGTAGTTTTCTCTCCATGTTCAAAAACATACTGAAGCTAACAGACTAATAGTTAGTATTACTTTCAGCTAAAAGAGAGGGATCCACGAGCTGAAAGACTATGCAGGACCCAAGTGGAGGATTTTATAAAGGGCATTCTAAATTTAATTAAATATTTTTTCCAAGCTGGCTGACAAGATGTTTAGCATACGTTAGAATGCAGCTAGACAACTTGCTACATGGTGGAGGATGATAAAAAAGAAATAAAATATTCTTGCCATTTTCAGTATTCTTGCCTTCAGTGAGTGTCTGCCATTGCAAAGACACTCTTCAGCCCACTTGACCATCTACGTGACACATCACTGTGACAAATATCAACCAGGAAAATGTGTCCCCACGCTAGAGTGACACACATGGCTTCTTTCTTCAGACAATCCACATTGATTTTCTTGATGGTCTCATGAATCATAAAATCTTGCCGCTATTTTGCCTTCCGCTGCACTGAGTGAAATTCTCTGTCCGGTCTTTGAGTGTGTATCTATCCTGATCATCTGGTAGGAAAATCAGATGTGTCAAGTCGGTGAAAGTGCTGTCAGGAGGAAACATCATTAGCAAGAAGATATTATCCTAAATTAAAATCAATCAAATGTATAACTGGCTAATCAATTTCACATGTTTAATAAATAAATCACGTTGAAAAAAAGTTGTTGCTTTGTTTCGAGGCATAATCAGCTGTGAAGCTGAGAGCTAAAGACCCCGTATGTGTGAAATCCCCTGACAGACTTCTTCTTCAAAAGAAAGTTAATCATTCTTTCTACATTTCTACACACTGTTGGCAAATACAATTTATCCTACAAGTTATTCTGCAAGAGAATAAAAGCCACATGATAACAGAACCAGACCCCCCCCTCCCCCCCCTCCCACTCCCGCCCCCCACTGCTCCACAGACACAAACAACCGTCTCCGCCCTGTCTCTGGACCGCACAGATGCTAAAGGCTTGGACTGGTCATAGAGTGTCACTCACAATCAGTCTCTGAGTGCCAAAGTGCATTCATCCAGAAAATGCCAGATTTCACTGTAATCATTTTTCCTTATTCTATCTCCATCTCTCCTTACCTTGACTATCTCAAATTCTAAAGGCAGGCGATTGAAAATGTTGACCTTCAGGATGACGGTTATCACTGCTTTAAAATACAAATTCTGGAACACAGCGGGGTTTACTGAAGCTTACTGTGCTTAACACTTCTCAAACTACACCTGGTGTTTTGGATGATTGTTTGGATTATAAAAATAAAAAATGTTATTTATTTTTTTTGCATTCTCTCCAATGATCAACCAACAATAAATCACAAGTCAATGCTGGGATTAACAAATGTCATTTTTCTTCAAAAATGAAAACAACTAACAGCGCTTTGTGTCCGGTTGGAGAGAAATATGCGAAAGCTTTTTGGCGTTTGTTCATACAATTCTTTTGAGGAATGATAGTGGAGAAGACATTCTTTATTGTGATTATCAGTATGACAGTGATGCTCCGAGGTATGATGTGCTTGCTCTGACTGCATCAACATCACTACAGGGCGTCCACAAAGATGCAATACACGTTTGCTTGCTAAAAGTTTCCCCAAGTGCTGCTTCAGAAAAACAACAAAGTGAGACAATAGAAAACATCCAGAAGAATTAGGGTTAGGGCACTGGTCATCGAGACGGTAAACTGTATTAGCTCAACTGGTGGTACTCCCTGCTGTACAGCCTGAGTACTACTACATACTTTATTTGATATATAACATTATGTGGGATTGTCGTGTTTTGCAAAGGAAAAAAAATGGGGGACTGTGTGCTAAGCATTCTTTGGAGGGAGGTGATTTCCCTCAGCAAAAAACAAATACAATGCATAAGAACCCCCATTCAACAGATTGTAGATGATGTCTGCAGCCAGGCGTAGCCACGAGAGCTGTCCCTGCATGCTTAAATGGGCCGTCATCCCGTGTGATGTCGGGAAGTAACCCTGTAACAGGTACCGACTGCCCAAAACTGCATTGATGATGCATATTTGATGCTGAATATTTGATGGGGAAATGTGGGGGCATGATGGCGAGGATGAAAAGCCACGTCTATGCCTGCAACCCGGGATTGGATCAGCATATTAATGCAGAATAGTGATTATACTTTGTCGGCAATACCTCAAGGCCGGGCATTTAATGAAAAAAGAGGCTGACCTTCCAGGCAAGCAGAATCAAGTTTTACCAAAAAATTGGAAAGTTTTCTATCAGCATTCAATCTTTAAAATAAAGTGTCCCTCATTTACATAATTAGAATTTGGGATCTCCAAAGAGGTGTCGGTCCACGCACTCCACTGTTTAGTAAAATATGCTGCAGGACATCACAAAACCTCAACAGAGGACAATTGAGAAGTATTATAAAGGGAAGATGAGGCGGCGTACTGCCAAAACGTATACATACGAGTTCAAACCAAAGGAGAAGCCTCTGTTGAAGGAAGCTGAATTAATGTAGCTGCTGGGGAGAATTTAGCCTCTGCCTCTTGTTACTGCTGTATAATTTACCAGTTCTTATCTCCCCATGTAGCACATGCTGATCTGGGATAATAGTATTGTTTGATGAGGATGACAGTCATAAGATAACGTGCATCCTTCACAGATGCTCCGTGTGGACAGTGTTTAGCTATTTCATGTTTAAACCAGGGAACAATAAAGAAGGAAACTACATTTATTCTGTAATGTAGTTCAGATTGTCGACATACAAACTTGAACAAATCATAAACCCCAGTTTGAGTGAAACGGATAAATACGTGAAAATCTTATTCTCTTCTTCACCCCCGTGGGTGCAGTAACTTTTCCATCAAACACCAAGCTACGCTGGAATATTGACTGTGTGTGACCTTAAAGCGAATACATGTAAATGTGTTTACACAGAGGGGGAAACAGGAAGCATGCTCAAACCGACTGAAATGAGAACAGCAGGTTGATCTAAAAGCTCTGTGTTTGCTCCATTTTGAAGTCAGTTTATGTAATTTAGATTGGGTCTCACCTTTTCAAAGATATAAATGAGATTCATTATTTCCTAAGTGACAGCCACATGGCTGTTAAAATGAAAAATTAGTAAACAATTCATCCTCCCATTAAAATAGAGCAGAGTTCAAGACTTAAGTTTTTGAATCCGACCAGTTTTATAAAACACAATCGATCCAACAAATATATACAGTATATAAGAATATAACTGGGTGAGCATCTTAGGTTTGTTATTTCCTTTAAATAGACTGAACAGTATGGTTCAGAAATAACTTAACCACATAATCTGTGAACTCAAACATTCTTCCAAGAAAGTAGCATGACCTTAGAATATCCGTCGTCTAGGGTGATTGTGTCTGAAACATCAATGATTTTACTAGTCTACTGAAATTAGCTGATAATAGCTGCCTGTCATTGTGTCCCGTGTGGTGGCGAAAATGGAGAGACAGATTTGTACGAATTTGATGCCAGGAGGAAGAAGAAATTGCAACAATGCGTCACTTTCTAAAACGGCATTTTTCTAATAGCAGCCCAGCAGAGCTAGAACTGTAAGTATCACATTGACAGCAGGGTGGGTACTGGTGCGATATAAAAGGACTTTTCTAAACTGGGGGTAACATTTCCAATTCCATTCTGTCACTGTTATCACAAGTTTGTCATATTGCTGCATCATGTTCCAATACTCTTTAATCCCCTGTGACAAGGTCTGAACAAATTTACTTTTTTACATATGCTCTTATTTTTTCTGTGAGACGCACAGAGAAGGCAAGGAGCAGAAACTCTAGTTGCAATAATCCTCTCCCTTTAGTGTAGCCAAGAGGACACTAATACCACAAAAAACACAAAACAAATGTTGTGTTGTGTTTTCTTAGGTATGACAAATGACAGCCTCAAGGAAGTGTTGGTCTTTAGTCCTTCACTGTGTTGGGCAGATCTTCCAATTGGCTGTCACAATCGATGTCCAACTGTAGTATTTGGCGATCGTGGAGTCCGGTAAAATACACAGTATCCGACATCATTCTGACACTGGAAGGAAATCATCACCATTGCATAGGAATTATCCAAAGACAACAGTTACAGATGATTCCTCTGCAGTGGTACAGTGAAAGATGGTTTGGCAGAGTAAAGCTCGGCAGATTCTTGTTCTGCCTCTCGATTGTTTTATGTTTTAGTAAATGGGATATTACAATCATGGATGGGGAGGTATTCCAAAATGCAATATGGGTACAAAGCGTTTCCCAGGAATCAATCCAAATGTTACATCTAGTGGGCTGCGTTTCTGTACAGAATTTACAGCACAAGGTTTTCAAATGGGAAAAAGGTGCAGGCAGCGCTCGCATTTGAGCAGAAACATGGGGACGAAAAGAAAAACACCAGGGCTTTGCTTCTGGGCTGCAAAGACAAATCTGTTTTCTCCAGCAATGACAGCCCTGGCTGTATACAAAGCGAGACGGGATGTGTCCAGACATGTCGTGTGTTTGGATTCCACTCTTCATCACTTCAAACGTATTCTCAGCTCACTGCCAATACAATGCCTGATCCCCAATGCAGCTCAACGGTGTTCTGAGCCCAGGAGCCACAGCCAGTGATTTACTATCTAGCGGTATTTTGTATCACTTGGGTGCACACCACTAGCAACACCGATGCCCTGTTACAAGCCGCTTTGCCGTATTTGTAATTCGGTGTAGAAGCAGTACCTGGGAGGTGGTATCTTCTAAGCATTCATCAGGGGACACTCTAATCTGGTTCCGTCACAACTCCGCCTCCACAACAATGACTGAGATGAGTGTGATGAGGCAGAACCGAGAAGAAATGTATTCTGCGACCCACTGATCAGATGACATGTTGCAATTACTCACCGGGGGAAGTTTGCTCTGTGATATGAGGCCGGCAGCTGCCATAGACACCCTGTGCAGTTGTTGAGGGATCGTAGCCGCGGTAACTTTATTTTTTCTGTCTGTGGATGTTGTGTTCAAGAGGCCGGCATAGTGTCTTCACAGTGTTGAAAGCTAAAAATAAAAAACAACATAATTGAACGTACTATTAAAGGAAATACAATGTCGGCTGTTAATGGGGAAACAAAGAAGTTAAACATTGTATTTTACACATTGGCACCAATAAAAAAGTTGTGTTAGAGAGGCTGGAAAGGCTTAAAATGATATAAAAATGAATGAAAGCAGAGCACTTACTATATTGATGACGCCAAAATGTTTTTTACTGCCTGATTTGCAGGTCTTCTAAGTTTCTTGCCTTAACCAACCGAGAGGTAAGTATTAAATAATTGCTCATTCAATTTAAAACCCCCTCAACAAGCACAATTTTAAGAATTTAATCTCATTCCATAATCCTAAATACATATTTATTCCCTTCACCCCCACCCCTATCCTCCACCCCTCAATCCCTTCATCCCTCGACCCCCATCCCTACCCTACATACCTCCACCTCTCGACCCCCCATCCCTTCATCCCTCCAACCCATCCCTACATCCTCTATATAAATCTAATCCTCTCATTCCTTATGCAATAAACCTTTTGTTGTGATCCATATTGTTGTTAGCGTGGCCTTTGTTAGTCTGCTATTTTTTAAATTATTCTGATTTCATGTGTTTTTTGTACCAGCTTAAATCCCTGATATTAAGTTTTTGTTTCAGTTTAACATGTCATGCCGAACACATGGCCTTCCCCTGACAACACTATTAATTGTGGGTGATTCCCCTTGTAGAAATGAATATGGTTTATATTCATAAATGGTCCCAAATTGACAAGTGGATCATCCTTTTTAAACTGTAAATATTAACCCAAAGATATTGATTTAAAGTGTCTTTGAACATTTGTATGACTCACGATCATGTAGTTGCAGAAGCTTCATCTCAGCTCCCTGTGTTGATTTGTGTCATTTCTCCTTGATCTTTTATGAAACTGGGTAATGCAGGCTCTACTACCCGTGGGAGCAGGCCAAATAGGCAACTTTTCAGCTTCTGAGTAGCAACAGGAAACACATTTTTGATTGAATTTAGCTCTAATGTCCAAAAATCCTTTCAATGAGTGGCAAATAGCAAGCTCATGTTTATCAACCTGGCTGGTGTGTAAATGCTTTCCACCCAAAAATATCAGACGAACAGAATTAAGAAGAGGTGGCATTAGACAGCCTGGAACAATTGCCCCAGGCAACAGGTAGTGGTTCATTTTATGGTTTGAGTCATTGACTTCACCGTGTGTGCAAAGGAGTTCATATTACAGAGCAAAACCTCCAAAAGGGCGAATCTGAAGGGTCTGAATTAGGAGATGTGGGATTTTTATCTCCGGTGCAGTTTTATTTTGTTTTCAGGTTTCCACAGCAGGCATAAATACAGTTTATTTACAGTAGGGTGCAGCTTGGTGTGCCACCGTGGACTAGCTAAAACTTGAATTCTCACAGTGTGTACAGGTCACAAACTAGATTCACACATGAGACGAGATGGATTTTTACCAAAGTCTGTCCTTGAGTTGATTTATGTGGCTTTTACCTACAACAGGAAGGTAGCTCTCTTGCTTCACACATTCACATCTAAGAGGTAACATTGTAACCGTTGAGTCATCAAAAAGGTAAGGTCATTCATTGTTATTACTTTCTTGATATTTGGAATGGACATTCAGTTTCCCGTTCTTAAACATTTAGGAAAAGGTGTTTTTTAATCATAAAAAGTGACTATAATAAAAAAAAGAATCTGTATCCTCGAGTACTTATTCTCATCCTGCTTTGCACTTGACAAAAGAACCGCAGGCATGAATAAGCAGATTTTTTGTTTTATAATTAGGATGTAAAATCTGAAAGAAACTTTCTTTTTATTTCTTGACACCCAAAATGCAGAGCAGCATAAATCATGTCACATTGTTGTAATGTAGATGTGATTATTCTGTTTTCCAATTATTGTGCCAGGCTCATTCACACTGCAAATTCAATTCTTTGTCTGCTGTTTTCCAAACCCAAAGTGAAATGGAAATGCACTGTCTTCAGAGGTAAAACAGAAAGTCAGCAGGCACCCGTATAGAGGAGAAGCATGTTTCTGTGCATTTCATTTCTCTTTCATGCCTTAAACGGATCTTTAGAAGAAAGAGTCAACTGAGTTCTCACTGGTTTAAACCTATCTGTATTGAAAGTTTCAGATTACTTGTTAATTCCTTTAGGGAAAGTGGTTGAGTAGTTATTAGCGCTTTGTGAAATATGTTTTCACACCAACTCACTCCTCTCTTTGCTAATAGTCAAGATGATTTTCTTGATGATTAAATTGTTAGGTAAGAGATGGTTTTGTGATTTCACCTCATCCACAAATTTCCAGTCATTGAAGAGCTTTCACACAACATGACGGTTAATAGTTTAATGATTTAAAGTAAACTATGTACTGTACTTTTACAGCTAAGCACTTGTTACTAGTTGCCTAACTTTACTGTGACATTTTTACAGTATATTTTAGAATATTTTAAAATGGCTGAATACTGGGATTCACAGTGAGTATTAGCACACTACTTTCATACAGTAGTATGTTGCTGTCATATTATTGAATTGATTTTTGATTTTACAGTAAAAAAAACATGAAAAATATTACAGCATTATACCACAGTATAATTACAGCATAGTAGTCCAATAATGCTTTGCAAGGTTTAAACTAAAGTTCCCTCTGCATCGATTAGAAAATATAATTATGAGCTCTAATTATAGCCTGTAAAGTAATAAAAATGTAATTAATTGTGAAATGTGTCTTAAATCTTGTAGACCTCCAGAAATAAATGACTGTGTTCAAACACAATAAATATACACTTTACTATTCAGTTAGTGGGCATGAGGGGGTCCTTGAAGTAAAAATGTTTGAGAAGCAGGAATGAATTATTCATTAGGAAACCAGTGGGGCTTACACCCGTGCACTTTCTTGTTAAACTGTAAACGTTCTTTGTATTTGAATAGAATGTAAACCCTGTAGGGATATACTGTGATTCTGAAAAAGCTAGAAACTCTTTGGAAAAGAACCAATGCTCAGGGGCACTGCCCTTGGATCCGAGTGGTGACAATAATAGGGTTAAGAGCTCTAATAACAGCAGGTGAAAATAGACAAGTTACAGTCCATGCAGAGGAAAACTGTTTGTCCTCGCCTACGTGGCATTTTAACTATTATAATATCTATTCTTTCAGACATCGTCCTTGCTTCTGTTCTCCCCCGTCACAACCAAACCATGTAGTGTGAAATGAGAGATATTGTTGCATTGCAGGGAAAGATCCATAGAGAAATTTCTTGATTACCGGTTTTGGTATCACGGGTCATTGCTATTCCGACCACAAGTAGCTTCCCGTTGATAAGCAATGCACAATGCATGTGAAAACTGTATAAGGGGAACGCAGCCCACTGTTTGTCATTGTAGGACTTAAGTTGGAACAAAGAAAAAGTCCTGGAGCCGATAAACAAGACTCTGCGTAAATCAACCTGAAATGTGCATCAAAAACATAAAGCTTAAAAACTGTGCATCCTTTGTGCTGAAGTGCATTCAACAAATGACTTCTCCAATGAGTAACCGCATAAGTGCTCTTTTATACCAGTAAACCTAGCTAAATGCTAGCTTCTGAGCACAACTAGATATATAAAATGTATTTGTGCAACTTAATAAATAAAATAAAAAGGTTCAACTTCTTCTATACACAAACTGTGGGAGCTCACAGGATCTGCACATTGGCAGGAGGCGTCTGCGCCTTAAATCAGAGAACTTGTCACACAGAGTGCATGCTCATCACACCTAAATACTATTTACAGATGTGTTGACAATTCTATTTTTTCACGCTGTAGTTTTCCAGCAGGTTCTTGTTTCAATAGGGCAATCATCCTTCTCCTGTATAGAGTAGTACATTTAGTATTTAGTATAAGTTAAGTTGGTAGACTAAGAGACTTTCGAACACCAAACATCTGGCTGTGAAATTTATCCAAGCATTTTTATTTGGTGAACAGGAAGAAGGAATACAGGCACGTTTTCCTACCTTAACTCTGAGATGCTCCCAAGTTAACTGCTGTTCAGCAAAGAAGTACTGACAATAATCAAGGATATCAGCATATTTCAAGCACCAGACGGTTCCCCGTAGTGTGAACAGCTGCTCTTCACATCCTCCAGGAAGTTTTCAAAATACTGATGAGCATCTCTTGCTTTTATGGTTACTAAGGGTCTGGAATATTAAGAAGACTTCTGTTCTAAGAATCTATTTATTGTATGCTGATGGGAAAGAATCCCTGCCCCAAAAATGTTCCTCTCTCTTGAAATTGTGCTAGAGATTAAAGTTATATAAATGTATTCATGTTATATATTTTATTGTGCACTTGTCACCAAATGTCTCAGTAATTTTTCCAAATCGTATACCATTTCACCTATAGACGTTCCTACGACAACATGATTGGTGAGAACCTTTATGACGTCAATGCTGATAAAATCATTAAAAATCCTCGCTGGTGTTGTTTACTTCATACTAATATACAGACTGTTGTTTTTGCACAGGATGTACTATTTTTCCCTCTTGTAGCTCTTTTGCTCGCAAAACACTTCAGCCTCCTGCAGCAGACTTTTAATGGTCTCTCCATGCTCAAGTCCCTTAGAAAGACATCCTTCATGTGCAACAAGGTGTTTCCTGTTATCTTCCATGGTTGGTGTACTGAGCGTGGGCAGCTTCACTCCAATACTTGCTGCCAACGTAAAGCAATGTATATAATTGCTCAACTACACTACGGACACAAGTGTGTGTGCACTGGAAACCTCTGTGGGACGCATCAGTGTGTTCACTCTCTGCTCACACCGCAATCAGCTTTACCGTGTTCTTTGATATCGCTGACATTTTGTAAGCCACACAGAATACCTAATTACCGTCTAATTTCATGCCCTCTTCACTGATTAGATGTGATGATGAAATATATGCGGCATTAGTGACACAGGTTTTGCAAGAACAAACAGATTCATAGGAATATTATTTACTGTTAAATTATGCATCTACAGGTGTAAGGTAACATAATATATGACCGGATTTACATAAAACAACATGTCGACATCAGGAATGTTGCCTGAACAGTGGATGTAGTTATTTACAGCTTAATTTCCTGGTGATCATAGCATATGTCCTTTATGGCTGATTTACGATCTATATATTGTAAGTTCACCACCGCGGGCACACTTTCGGTAACACTGTAGGAATAAATGCAAATTCTCAACGGGATCGCAGCTCCATTAATAGTAATTTATCTGCTCTCATTAAAGCAACAACCTGAGGGCACCACAGCAACATAACTGCAGAGAAAAATATACATATTTCCATTTGTTAATCATGCGATATTCTGATGTTGTTTCCTAATACAACATAAAACTCAAGGTCAGTCATGTCCATTGACATTTTCTTAAACTAACTACAAGGATGTAATCTACAGTACGGTGAGGATCTCTTAGATGCATATTTGACCATTAGCTTAAAGATTGTCTATTTCTAAATAGTTATTCTCAGTGCTTGTTAACAGTGACACTGTGTCAGACTCCAGCGAAATCACACGACATCATGCCGGTTCATCCTCCCACTCCGGACGGACCAGATCCAATTTAAATTCCGCCTTCAACCTGCAGTCGTAAGATGTGGCGGGAGTTGGAGAGCTCTGCGCACTGCAGCGGTGGCTCTCCCGCAGCAGAACTTAACCTCGCTCTGCCGGTGCCTGCTGGGAGGTTGGGGAGAAAGAAAAGCAGCACTACACTTTGTAGACTGTCAGACCCCTCTGCAGTAAAATAAAATGTTTTCTAAAGGGACTTCGAAAAAAACCAACCTCTTTGGTTCCACAGGTACCTTGAAAATCGGCATGAAATTAAAGTTCTTGGTAGCTTCAAGGTATGTTTGCAAGGTGAAGGGTTCAATCCAACATATCGCTCAAGCGACTGAGATGACAGATTTGTGCATAACACCATGTAAAGAAATGTGCTCTTACAGGTGCTGTAGTATTTGTTTAGAGGATTGCCTCCCAAAAAGACATGTTGACTTAAAGGCAAACACTCATTAGCAGTACAAAGCAGCAGCAGCAATGAGCTTCTTCCCTGTCCGTGGCCCACTGAGCATAGGGCAATTTCTTTTCTCCTTTTTACTTCTCTCGGGTGTACATGGGTGTTTTATTGCCTCACGCTGCTATTGCTCAAGGACAAAAAAGAGAAGTGCCAGATAAAAAATGAGATCTAGTAGACACTCGGGAAACACTAAGCTGTAACATGCTTGTGTCAAACCTACACAAGATGATATCAGACAAAACAGAAGGAAAAAAAAAAAACCTCAGGCGGAAGTCATTCGGTTAGACATGCACATTTTGGCAGAGAGCGCAGTGGACGTCGCTGGGTGTGGTCAAACACACAAAGAGGTCAGAGGTTGAAAGATGCTTTCTGGTGAAGCGGTGCCCATCAGGGAAATGGGGAGCAACGTGAGAACATCAGTCAGTGACACACCTGAAGCACCACATCACAAAAATCAATTAGCAAATTAGTTTAGTCACACAATGTTACCGTGGACTCAGACTAAAGCATTTCCAGCAGTTTTACTGTATTTGTTCCTGACAATCATAATTGCCCACAACAAGACAATCCTGACAATGGGAACTGACTGTGGCGAGAATGAAATGGACGAAAATTAGCAAAACACCCAAGTGTGCACTTTCATCATGAAAACCGTGCTTTAATCTCGGCAAAAGAGGATGTTTATCCCTGCAACCACTTTTCAACTCATTAGTTCAGATGGAATCTTCTGAAGGCGAGACCTGACAAAGAGGCTCTCACGCAAATCCAACAGAACGCCGCACATCAAAAGAAGGAAAACAACTTATTTGATGAATCACACCGGTACAGCATACAATTGCATTGGGTTCCTATGAGAGGAAAGTGGTCGGAACACAAAGCCGAGACACTTGTAGACATGAGTTATAATTAAGAGCTGCATGGACTCAAGAGCAGCACCTGGCCGCCGACGTCGGTTCAAGGCAAATCTGTCTTTGTGACAAATGACAGCACTCTGAAAGTTCTTTTTATGACTGTTGTAATATTGTGATGAATTTTCAGTCAAAATAAATGGACTCAGGGGAGACATTTCTGGCTGGTGTAGCAGGTGACAGTCTCTTGCATCAGAGGATGTGCAGCAGGGGCTGTTTTTTGTGTTTTTATATTATTATTTGTAACAGAAATGTATGATACATATGTATCATCCCGATAATAAATCTGGATCCTTCTCATTTGTTCCTGTCAACCATCTTCCATGCCCATAACAGTACATCCATGGAGTTGATCTCTCATCGATGTTTTCTAATAAGGATCTGACATCTGCAGTCTCTGTTTGATGGGCTAGCAGGATGAAGGGATTGAAAGGGACAGTTAACATCCACAGACAAGGACACACTGTTGAAATTTGCAAATTTGCAGAGCTCTGATTTCCGGGGGAGGGGTGCGGGGGGGGATATATGTATATACGAATGAGACACTTACAGCACCCATAATGGTTCATGGATGGGAAACTATAAAGGGAGGGGGCGTGGGGGTAAAACTGTATTTCAAATAAACTTTATCTTTCATTGTCAAAACTGAGACGCAGTTAATCCTTTGAAGTGTAAAATTTCCCTCAGAGTGTAAACAACTCCCCCATCCATGACGTTTACCTCTCCTCTTTTTGCTCGCAATTTTCTACATGAATAAAGAAACCGCTCCTTTCTCCCATCGGCTAGAACCAGACTGAAGTGCAATCCGTTATGATATCAACTTAAGCCCCACATTGGCAAGCATCATTAGCCTCGAATCTTTCTTGCATATTTCGTGCCGGTCTCGTCCATGTGGCAAGAGACGGCATTACAATCGATTCTGCACAGTGAGATTATTAGTGCTCAGACTGGGATATTGTTCTTTATGGTGGATTTTCACTCTTATCTGACCAATGAGGAATTTCTTTTTTTCAATTATCAGCAAAAAAGATCTTTTACTTATTAATGTCGACTGAATCAAATCCCCACATCTTGATTTTCTCACGGCCATGTTTTATCTTTGCTCGTTATTTTTTCCTGTGATAATTCCTCCTTTAACGACGTTTTTTCCCTTTTAAACGATCGTGTAGGATTTAATCGAAGTGAGGAAAGCTGCGTCTGTGTATGAAAACAAAATGCCTCCTCCTCTGTCGGTAAGCTTCTACCCTGATGCCGGTGCTTGCCTGTGCACCTGGCACTGCACTACAGGCAGGGAAGCGCGGCTTAAGATTTCACACACACCGCTGTCATGAAAGATTGAGCATGGGGGAGTCATTGAAATGTATTCATGCTCACAATGTTAGAGGGAGCACGGGGCCACAGTAATGGTTGTCAGGGACTAGTATGCCTCAGTGAACTGAAGACGACATTTTCTGTCTCACTGGCTGCAGGGATGTTTGAGTTATATAACCCTGCAGGAGGCCACAGATGAGAATGTCACATGCGAGTGCAAATAAAACGCTACGGTTAGTGTGTGCGCAATGAAGGTCTTCTCACACAGTGTTTAAATGAAAGCTTTGTTTTGGTCCTACCTATTTTCGATTAAAATATAACATTTCACTCCACGTGCCTCAGCTCTACTCTATTAGTGAAACTAAATTGTTACGATGCTGGCCATGCAATAAATAAAACCAAGGAAATCTGGGGATGTTTAAAGATTCAACATTAGCAGTGTAAATGCTGCAGAGAACCGGAGTATAGTTTGACCTTGATTGGTACATGTGAAAAGATAAAAACTCCTTTTGTCTGTTTTCTCCCACCGGCAAACGACCATGTTCGGCTGTGAGTGTTAAAGGGAGACAACCACACATCTCATCTACTGCACCAAATCGCCACACGGTATAGGCGGTCCTTCTCAGGGATGCAAATGTTGTAAAAAATAGGGTGAATGCATTTCCTTGTGGTCCAATTACCTTAATGAGGTAGTAAAAGGCCAACAGAAACAACAGAAAATATGTTACGGAGGGCTGGATGAAAAAAAGCGTTGTGCCGAGAGTTGGTCGATATGGAAGGATTTAAAATAAAAATGTTACAGTGTGCAGGGCAGAAATTCAGTGTGTCTTGAATTTGATCTGACAATGCTTAGAGGTAACCTGAATTCATCCAAGATCAGTTCCCCAAACTAGAGAAATCAAGGGTCCAAGGATGCTATGCTAATTTGAAGTGATGAACTTAATTGAGTCAAGTTCTGTCATTACAACTTTGAATAAGTCTTCCAGACTTAGCAACCAACATTTTTTAAATGTTTTATAAGCTGAACTATTAATAAATAAAACTAAATGTTACTTAGACAGGTTATAATGATCCTGAGATGCACAGAAATTGTTTGCATAATTCATTCATGCGAGAGAAGGAAATTATTAGTTATTCTGACTGCTCACACATTTCTCCAAGATGATCTCCTCCACTGCTAGCCTTGTAGTGACACTGAAATCACATTTGAAGTACCTAAATTAGCTACTTTTCTGTGTCAAACAGACGGATATGAACAAACAAAGCGTAGCTCCCTTTAAATTTGCTGAACTAATGGCATTAGTATATTGTTTAGCTGTAACTGTCAGCGAATGTGACATTGACAGCCATTTCGCCAGCCGGTTGTTGACTTTTCTAGTTGTCTATTTGTCCATCGCTGCTTTTAATTCTGGTTTGAACAGGGCGCCGGCTGTGACTGTCACTAATAACAGCAAGCGCAAGAGAGTTTGTGCAAGAAACCAGGGACAGCAGGATAACTGTCCTGGCTGTATAACTATATAGGCAGTGGTAGTTTGGTTGTAACAAAAAAAGGCTAATGTCACTGAAACGAGTGTGGACAAGAAAAAGTATTGATTGCACCATGTTGAAGTAGGATTGTCTCATCTTAAACCTGAGAACACCGATGTGTTCCAAATACGAGCTGCATGGTTGGAAACCAGGAGAACATATAAAAGATAAAGTGCATTTAATATCGTCTTCTCTGCGACTGTAATTGGTGCTAGTTCACCATTGAGCACCCTTAATCTAAAACATTTCTACTTTGACGTTTATGAGATATAAAAGTATGTGAACCCGTGAAATACCAGTCACAGATAATTCAAAGTAACAGGTTCTTTGATGCCTTCAACAGCACATGTTGTCTGGAGTGAGCTACCGCCAGAAAAGATATGAATGTTATTCATCAAAGCAAAGGTTTTGTGCAGCAAGGTAATTACTCTTTTGCCATTTTGTTGTATTCTCTAAAACTTTTAGAAGGTAAAGTCCAAATGACATGAAGCCACTTTTGTGAACTTGAAAAGTAGTTAGACAGTGACACATTTCATCATTTCCTTGCTCTGCACTCTTATCGCTTTGGATTCCAGGTGATAAAGCAAAGCAGAGGTTTAAGTCCTGACAATCAACTCAAATAGTTTGCTGTATTCATCCACAACACTTTTGACTTTATTCTCAACATGTCGTCCTAAAGACATCACACTCAGAAATGTTATTCCAAACAGAATCTCTCAGAAAACATCTCTCAGAAACCCAAGTCAATTCCTAAATCTTTGTTGCTATTATTCACGTTTCCAAAAACTGTCCAAAGATTAATTGCAATCATAAGGTGCTCTCTCTCAAAAGACAGAATATATTAGGTGACTGCCGCGTGTCTCAAGCCTGTCATTCCATCAGACTTAAAAAGCAGAGTTGCTCATTAGATTTAGACTGCAAGAATACTGAGCACTAGGGGAAAAAACATACATACATTTATTTGAGACAATGAAATGTCTGCTACAACACTCACAGCAAACAACAAGCTCTATTAAGACCATGAATGGATGGATGGAGTCCAGCTCCAAAGAATTTGCACTATTTCTGCAAAAGGTTACATGTAAAAGGTTTCTCCTGATTGAAATGCATTTAGTCCACCTCAAAGTTCAAAATCTATTAAAGAGTTGATGTATCAACAAATGAATAAAGATTGATTAGCTTTGTATTCATAATTGAGAATACACTATTAATTCCAACTATATTACTGTGCAAACATCCAATTTTGCATTAGACACAACTACACGATACGAAGCAGTGCAATAGCCTCAGCAGCTCAGGTCGCAATGGTCCCTTTGTTCTAAATGCAGTGCAGAGAAAGATAAAAAGGCCGGCCTCCTGAAGTGAGACCAGTCCCAGGTGAGGGCCACTATATAAAATCCACTAGCTGTGGTACTAACTGCTGGACTCATGCTTGACATTAAATTACTAGGTACCAAATTTCTGCAAGGCAGCAAGGGAGACTTTCGGCCTTTGCAAGCTGAAGCCGAGGACATTTCAGCGTCAAGCTGCAATCGTCAGATGGGGTTTGTGTGATGTAAATTCTGTCTTCGTTTTCTGTTTATCAGCAATTTAATGTGGTCTAGCGGACACTGTTTGAAGCAGAGATATGACTTTCTTTGAAGGGAGCCAAAGCTTGCGGCTGGGTTATTCTCAAAGAGCTATTAAAACTACTAAAAAATAAATGTGATTGGACAAACCATTTTTCAGTCAAAAACATAGAAACTAACAGATGTTACTCTTTTCTGTTCTTCATATTAAGGTGTCCTCTATATGTACCTTGGGACTTTGTGAGAACCCGATTGATGTGCAAAGGAAGTGCGAATGTGTGAGATTTGTCTACCAAGGGATGTACATTTTGGCACTGGTACTCTAAGTGCAATGATAACAGACACAGTAATTGCAACACATTCACCTACAATTAAAGTGAAAAATAGTGGAAATAAATCAGCCCGCTCCTCCGTGAAGCCCCATTAACATGAAGCCAGCCTGCACTGTAGATCGCAAACCTCTGGAACAAACTTGTGTGCTAAACAAAACTGATGACGCCAGTAAAATGTCGAAAGAGAAGAATCATTGATTTGCGTTCGCCATCCAAACAGATTTAAATCTTTAATTGGCCCAGTGGCATGTGGCCAAATGTCAATTATACATCTGACTTGTGATTGTGTTAGGATGTTGATGAAAGGTCCTAGCATTTGCTTCTGTTGGAAACAGCATTGTCTCTGGCGAAAATAAATGTGATTACTGAAGTCTAATTGAGGGTAATGTGTGTGTGTGTGTGTGTGTGTGTGAGAGAGAGAGAAAGAAAAAGAAAGTGACTCAATGTAAGGTCGTTAAAAGCTAATTCATTTATTTATTCTAAACTTTATTTCTTATGTATAGAACATGAACTTGATCCAGTCTGATGTTTTACATTGTCTCCACAAGACAATGCCTCCCTCGCTCATGACTGGCTCACTAAGATGTAACTTCTGACTGGCTGAGCTGCCTAAAGGCTGCCGACTGCCGTATCTAAAATGTCATCCATGTGGCAGGAACAAACCACCCTGCCGTATCTGCAACAACACAGAAGGAGTGACAAAAGAAAGGCTTCAGGCTCCAACGTCAGAACAAACAAAAATGGTCCGTTTGGGAAGCAAAATGTGCACGTGTGTGAGTGCTTGTGATATTTAACAGGCACATTATTTGTGTACTGTTTGTTCAATTAGCTGAAACGGTGTTTTGACACCACAGGATCGCACGACGAAAGGTGAACGGTGCAAAACAACATATGCAGTATCTGACAAGACACATTGGCAAATATATGCTATTGTGGCACGCCTCTGAGGAACTTTACAAAACAAAACGCTGCCATAACATGAAAAAACTCAAACAGACCCATTGAGCTCATTTAACCGAACACCAAACTCTCAGAAGCCTAATAAATGTCCCTGTCAACTTTCATAAACGGGGGATCAATTCTAATTGATTTCACAGTCTGATACATTCATTAAAGTGACATCCATTTATTCACGTGCTTACCTGTTACCACAGGCCCCTGCTCGCTCATGGAATGAGCCCACCAGCTCAGACTTTATTCAAAGTATCACTTTGAGATGTTTGTAACAATGGAGTAATTGCTACACCGCCAAAGTGGATTCAATGAATGGAGAGCGTCTTCCTCGCTGGTCAGCCGAAAGAGACGTCTCTGTAATTTGTTACCGGCACGATAGCTACAAATGGTGAGTCTCCCAAGGGCAGGGCCAATTAGTGCCAGGGTGTTACCCCCACTCACATTGCGTCAGATGAAACCTGGCATTCACAGCGGGAGCAGGAGACCATGAGACGTTACCTCATCTCGACGTTGCTCCCCTGTTTTCATAGTCACGTCCATGGCAATACAATTTGTGCATTTATTGTGAGTGGCGTGCATCTAAAGGCCTTCAAACATGCAAAGGTTCAAATCGGATTGAGCTGATATTTTCATTGGAGCTAATTGTCGTCATTTCGGGAGCAGGACCACGCCTCTAACACGGCTCTTCTGGTATTCCCGTAAATACTGTTTCTGCTCTCCCAACCCCTTTTTTCCTTTTTCGTAGGGTCCTAAAGGGGCTCGCCGAGCTCCCCATAACAAACCAACCCGTGCCTCTCAATCAAAATTGTTGAACGCCTTCAGTGGATGGCGTGGTCTTCGCTAGTGAAATGCTAACTCAGCTTCGGTTCATATTGCTGACATGAAGTAGCTGGATGAAGTGAGGTGAAGTGTAACCCCGGTTACATTTTCCCACATAAACGGTGTCGCTGCAGACCTTTACTTTACAAACTGAGAGAGTGAGAGTTCAGCTTGAATCCGTTAATCTGCACAAGCATTGACTTCTAGTACAGAGTAAAAACAAAATGACAGGAAGCTAATGAAGAAAAAGCATCAGCTTGAAATGACAAAGGTATTGTATTGATGTACTATTAGCATTTGTCGTCAGATTTATTGTTGCAAATCTCCATCAGAAATAAACATCTATTTGTAGCACCAAATACTACCGCTTGATTCATAAACAGTGTTTCCATAAAGAAAATTCAAATCAGCATCGACTATGCTGCTAGGGATAAGCACCCACTGCCAGAGATGGAAAACTGGGTTTTCTCATTATCAGACACTGAAATAGAGCGGGAGCTGATGCTTCACTGATTTTCAGCTCCGATTTTTTTCTCTCTTGACAGTGGACCTTCCTCTGTTCAGCACATGGCAAGTCTTATTTTCTCTTTCTCCACCACCCCTAGCAGAGTACACAAGACAACGGTAAAACAGATGGTTATTTCTTCCACAGAGTCTCTGACCTTTGAAAAATTGTCTTGTGACTTCAAGGGCTATGGTTTGAATCAGAAGCAGATCGCGAGGTAAAATTGTCCATCATTTCTCCTTAAGTGCTGCGCAGGTGCTGAAGAGGAAGACAATGGGCATCAAACTCCACTGTTGGAGCTGCTCAGTGGCAGCTTACAGGTTTGTAAGTGGGAATCTATACGGCCGCAAATGGGGCTGTCATGCTATCAGATTGTAAATAATATTATCTTGGCGAAAGAAATTCAAAAATAACAATATTGTGGCAATATCTGTAATAAAAACAATAACTTCCTCTCTATATTTTCTGTTTAATGTTTTTCATTTTAAACAAACTACGTAGAATTATGTGTATAGAGTTGGAGACCATAACATAAAAACATATTTAACATGCACTGAATGAATTACAATATATTATAATATTTTAATATCATCAAGCACGGCGTGGTGTTGGTGGTTCGCCTCACAGCACAAGGTGCTTGGTTTTTGAGACCACCCAGCAGGCTTCCTGTGTGCAGTCTGCATGTTCCCCCCGGGTCTCTCCGGCTTCTCCGGCTCCCTCCCGCAGTCCAAGGACATGCTCTGTGGGTTGGGTTAATCGGTGACTCTAAATGGCACGTAGGTGTGTGGATGTGAGAGTGAATGGTTGTTTGTGTTGTTGGGCATCGGCGACCAGTCCAGAGTGAACCTCGTCTCCCGCTCTGGGATTGACTCCAGCCCCCCCTGTGACCCTCCAAGAATAAGCAGAATACCATAGTTATTTCAACTATTACTTATTTATGATCTTTCAGACAATTATTACTCCTCGTAGGTATATTTGTATATTCTTTCAAATTCCAAAAAAACACGTACATAGTCGTTTTGATAAGGCCTTGTATTTTAAACATCATTTAAAAAAAATAGAAACCTTTATAGTTAGATTAAATAAAGAATGAATTGTGCATTTACAAGAGGAAGATACATACTTTTGGCCAAGACTGTTTGACAAATCAGTTCATTAACTATTCGTTTCAGCACTATGTGCATATAATTACAACAGAGTCAATAATCCATTATTAGGAATGGGATTCAAAAGAAACAGACAACTCACACCTGTCACATAACTACACAAAATCAGTTTAACAAAGACACAACAAATTACATGGCAAATATTGGTAAGAAGATTTTGTCATGGCCCAACTAGATTTTTGACACTTCATCATCATTTGGCTTTCTCTCGCAACAAATATGCTGTGATGTGTACAAATGTGTCGTTGTGCATTGATGCCTTGAGGAGCATCTGACACACACAGTGAGATCGATAAGAAAACAGCAGGTCCTTTGCTGTGGGAGATGATGTTGATTGGACGGATGGACGCTTCAGTAGAGCTTGCATGGCACCACCGTGGTTCACCTACGCGCAGTGCCGAGATATCAGGTCCAAACGTAGCAGCAGCTAAACTGAGCTATGAAAAACCCTCAGTCTTTGTCTCGTCTGGCCTGTGCCGTTTATGAACCTCTCACTCATGTAAGGTTAATGGAGTGGGAAGCCGCACCGCTCTGTTGATTAATTAGTGCCGGACCGAGGTCAGTGCCTCCAACCTTTAGCTGGAACTATAGCTCATCACAAACAACTGTATTTACATAGAAGCTGTAAGTGGGCGGACAGCCCCAGAAAGACCTGAGCCACATGAAAACCCTGCTGCCTCCAGGCATAAATGTGATGAGTCACCAAAGAAAGAGACCACTGAATTTCCCAAAGATGTTTTTCTTTGTTGTTTCTATTAATACCTCGTTGACCTATATTAATGGAAACACCCTTGGAGCTCTTCAATTTTCACGCAACACCTGGCTCGAAGTGATAAGCCTCAGAATGCTGAAGGAAAACAAGATAACAATCAAAAGCGTCTTAGGCCAGACAGCGATGGAATGAAGTCTTGGTGTTGTTGTATTGCTGGAAGCTTCGTGTTTTATTCAGTCTCCATAAGGGAACCTCGCAGACAGAATCCCTTGAAGTGACCAGCGGCCAGCCAGAAAAGCTCTGTCTTCGGGCTCCATCCTTTGGTCATTATGCATAACTGCAACAAAAAGTATGGTTGTTGGGGCTTTATATGGTAACGGAGCAGCCTGTTTGTTTTGCTTTTTACATTTGCATGGATAAGATGGAGATTGAACAATAAATCTTCGTAATGAAGAGCTCCTTCAAAACACATTTCAGACACTTTTAGAGCCATACTTAGTCCATCTGATATTTCAGCCCGACATAATAACAAACCGTGGTTGCACCCGGCAAAGTGGCCGACAAGAAGAAATCTACAAAGCACACAATATTGCGGCTGATTAGATCTCGCGTATGGCTCCAAGAGAGTATTTCCCAAATGAGTTATCCCGCCTGCAAAAATGGTGTAGCCGCATGACATCATGTGTTAAATAAGCTTTGGACCAAGGCTATCCATTCTACTTTGTGGGCCAACAGCGATGTCTACTGCACCATAAAAATCATATTTTCTATCCAATGCAGGTAAACGATCTCCAAGGATTTTCATGTGCTCATTTAACTTTCTAATAAAGGACTTTAAAGACATGCAGATGGCTTTCACAAAGACCAGATAGGATTTTTCAAGTGCATCCTGGCATGAGAACAGTTGCCTCTAAAAATGCATGCGAAATGTGACGGTAGGTGGATGCGAGCTTTCCAGGAAAATAAATAAATGTGAGGAAGCATTTCATATTTTTCTTCACTTCTGCTGCCCCTGCAAGAATGATATGATTTTTTGACGTTTCGGCTGATAATTGCTGCTAAGTAGTTTGTATTTTGCATATTATTCTGACAATTTGACCGATCTGTTGTGCAAACGAGTGACAAACATGAGCATCTGCGCTGTTGCTGAGTTCATGCAAAAGCTTGTGGACTGACAGAATACTCAATTGCACTGGCTGTTTGAACTGATACTGTTTATTTCAGCGTGCCTCGAGTTCTGCAACAGCAAGTGTCTCTCCACCTAAGATCCCCTGAATACTATCCTAACGTCAGCCAGTCCTTGAGCACGGTGGGAGACTCTTATTCATGCTAATAAACCCAGACAGAGCTGTCAGATGAGCATAGGAATCACATTGATTGAATAGCTTTTTGTGGTGGGAGAAAGCATAATACCTTACATTATACAGGCGTTTTTGTGAATTCAATAGCAAAAGTGAATTTGCTGCATATATTAGGGTGTTTGAACCAAAGTACTCAATAACACACCGAGCACAACAGATAATCCACCATAAGGTGTTAATAGAGCTACTGGGAAGAGAATAGTGCAACAGAAACATTAAGATAAAGCATCCTTGTTGCCAAATTGAAAGACTGAAAGTGAATTATTTCATCTTTGTGGACAACATGTAATGAGTTTCCTCTTGGAGACACTGCCTCTAACTGTGATTTATTCTGTACTCTTTTGTCCCTGCAGGTTCTACACGCAGGTGCATCATGTGGGATCAATGTTAACAACTGATACCGTATAAAGTGTTGCAGCTGCCGAGCCCAATACACTCATTTGTGTTGCTCATGTACTCTGCTGGGCTAACACCTATGGTGGAATTTTTTTTGAGGTGGTATAGTTCTGTTCCCCAGTGGATGAATTATAGAGTTTACAGTTGGCTCGGCTGCTCAGCAGTGCAGTCTCTTTTCATTCAGCAGCCGCTGCAGCAGACTGGAATGCATACTTGTGCTGCATTATTGCACCAAAATAGAAGATGCTTTCCCAGCTGTAGTATTGCACTCTAAAGTAAGCAGTAAGCTGTGCTCTATGAAGAAACAGTTGTAGGTTTGGTCTTGCTTGCCTGGAAATGAAAATGAATGCCTCTAACGTTTGCCTTTTTGTGAATTCACACAAAAAATCTCACTGGGAGAATTGGAGACCTTTAATCCCCTATACAGAATATGATAATGAGAGCGGGTATTTTTCTCCAGCTCGCAAGCTGATGAGGGTGTTTAGGTTCAAGTTCTTACAATCCTGCACCAATTAGAAGGTATTCAATGGATGGTAATTTCTAATCAGATATACTGTAAATATTCATAGATATCATTTTGTTCTGGTCTATCCAAGTGAATTTGTGGGTGACTACATTCCACTGGCGATTGTCATTATAGTGTAGGGTGAGGCCCTTTTACACTCAGATTGAAGATTGCACCTTTAACGTGGCAAGACCGTAACATCACAGCTGCAGGGTTACATGTCACCCCACCCATCCCCTGCACATACACACAAATACACACACACACACAGACATTATCCTTCTAAACCCACATTCACGTTTCACTCAGCATCTGCATAACATTCCCAGCAGGCCCACAATGTACATCGGCCTGGGGAAAAATATGGATTGGCACAGCTCACTAGTTCTAGTTTCGTTTTTATGTTGTTGTTTTTCTATCAGCATGTGAGAGGTGGCACAAACACCTCTGAGAGCAGCCCGTTCTACTTAAATCCTCCCGTTTCTACCCAAGTAAACTATAAATCACCCATGGCTCGTTATGGCAGTTCACACTTCAGCACATTACATTGGGAAACATTACAGTTACATGTCCATATACTGTATTCCAAATATTAAAAATTGCTATTTGTTTGGTTTGAGACATTTCTCCTGTGTGCCTTGGTTGAGACACACTTTTAATCATGTCTGGTTGGTGGGAAGGGAGAGTAAGCTACTCATTGCGTGTGTGTTCCTGCTGAGGCCAATTCAGTTTTATGTTGTTTCATGCAGGGGGGCAGAGCGGCTGTGGAGATACAAATTACTTAGGTTTGATTTTAGGTTCATGTTTTGTTTTACACATAGTAAATTTCAGTGTGTGAGATACTTTCTCCATTCTTTAGGCTTGTATGAATTGCTGTTGATTCCTTAATGTTTGCTGGTAATGACGGACAGGAACTCAAAAGCATGAAAATAATGCAGAACTGGAAGGTCGGAACTGGAAAGTCACTCACTACTGGACGCAAGCTGAAGTGAAACGTCAATAAATAAACTCCATAGCAATTTGAACATCATTTAATGTTGTATAAAACATAATATAATTTAATGCAAATCACCGACTCCCCAATGAACGACAAACAAACTCGACAGGAACAAATGTAAAATCTGTCCATTGTTCCAACAGCAATCACCTCTGTTTGGTAAATATGAACAAGTTCCATGTGAACAGGGTCAAACGAAACAGACGTCATATGTGCTCCTCAAAGCTACAAGACTCCATTGCAAGTTATTTTTCCTCACTGAAACCCACTTTAACTCGAAAGAAATCAAACCTACTTTCTTGGTCTTTCCACTGTCCTAAGAATCATCAACTGAGAGTTTGTAAGAGAAATTAAAGAGGCAGCTTTAAAATGTACCACTGTACATTTTTATTGTTTACCAACCATGATTTTCTGCATCTTAGTGATGTAGAACATGACAAAGAAAAAATAACAAAGACATTCTCCGCTCCTGGCAATGGAAAAGGAGTCGAATGACTATTTTTAGCTGGTTTTTGAGTGCTTTAAAAGAGTTCAGTAAAGACAGAATCGCTTGACAGGGGCACGTAAGAGCCAAAGGGGAATGGACTGGTATGAATTCCAAAGGAAAAATAAGCCGCAGGTGAGGAGATGGATGGGGAGGACCAGTTAATAGTCAGAAACAACATTTTAACTCACTATAAGAATAAATATTTCTTTCTTGACCTTTCTACTCATTGCACCTGATTATTTACAACAACATCCATATACAAGTCAAACAGTCAACCATGAATATGACACTGGCTGATTGAATATTATTACTATTAACATTTGGTATATAAATATATATTTGTAAAAACTCTAATGTCAGTGTCACACTGACTATAAAGCGGAATATTACATGGCATTCATCATCACTTTTTGGGCCAGCAACAAACTTTAGATTAAAGTTCCACTGGATATTAAATCAAATCTGGGATCTGTTATGGCACTGCAAAATACCATTGCATTATGTTACTTCTAAACTAACAACAGGACCCAACAAAATAAATTCACTGTAAACTGCACTTTATGATGTGATTTATGATGCACGCTCCAACCACATCTAACAGCGTGGCCCCCAATAGATAGTCAGCTGCAATCAGCCTGGCTGAACCATAAACCAAAAAATGCATTTCCAACCCCTTCACTTCCAACAACCATACAACTTTGTAAATTACAAATGTCTTAAAATGAAATAGTTTGGCATAGGTTTTAAGGCTAAAATTAAGAAAGTGGCCTGGTACAGCACAAAAGTTAAAACTTCAATTTTGTTAAAACTCAGTGATTTGTACTATCTGAATAAAAATGTTACAGCCTGCAACTGTATAAACCGTACATGAAGCCATCAGGGTAAACAGCTAACATTTTCCCCATAAATGTATACCTGTCAATACCTCTGACCCTCTGTGGTTATTCCCTGTATTTTGGCAGAGCGGATTACTTTGTTTTAATCCAGCTCAGAGGGCCCGCGCACAGCACGCGATAGTCCTTCTTCATCATAACAGGCCAGGTATTGACACACAGGGCCCCTGTTTACCTCAATAGGGCACAGGGATTAGAAGCACAAGCTTTGATGTCAGATTCACAGACAGAAGTGGAGCAAAGCTAAAGCCTCTGTGGGTTTTTATGATACCATTATGAAGTCCATTTCTTTAGCAGGAGTCATGAAGCGACGGGAGAAGAAAGGGAAGATAGGGAGCCGCAACTGCCGAAAACTTTCTTTTATCTTGTATAGAAATGTTACTTATTTATAGTTAGTTGCTCGTTTGTACTGTGGAGAGAATACATTCTCTTTGGTGAGTATTTAAAAGTCCATCAGGAGAACATTGCATCTCCTAAACAGCTAATGAGGGATAATGTTGTCTAATTCACTATTAGCACTTCAGAAAATGCTGTTTCCATCATTTATATTCTGCTGTTGCAGTCAGATTTGATCTTTCTATTGTCTTTGTAATTGCTCAGAGGAAATGCAAAAGATGTATCCATTACTACATTAGTATTACGTTTTACAGCAGTGCCCCTACTGAGGGTCAGTGTTTTTTGATTATCCTTTAATTTCCCTCTCGGCCCGCAACAAAAGCAACTGCGTTCTCCCTGCTGTTGGCTTTTCTCGGAGTCCGTAAACACCTCCAATGTGTTTCCCTGTTGAGATAATCATGTTGAGCGGTGCTGATGCAGTGACATTTGCAGTAATGGGAGACTGATAATCCTCACACAATTGCTTCTGCACCTTTGCACTATGGCCGAGGCCGCCGGGGGACGCACTGTGCTTCTCCAGAAAATCTGCTGCTTACGGAGTGACCGTGAACACGGCAGCCGAGCCCTCACTCTTTAACTCGTATTACCCTGTGGAAAATGGGAGTCCTGCAGGATCAAACTGTCTGTGCTGACTTAGTGCATCGGAACCCAGAGACCTAGCAGAAGCAAAGTCAGCGAGAGCTCCCTTGAGTTGTAAAAGGAGAACCTCTCTCTGCCCGCCAATCATGAAGCTCTTTTATAATCTTGTTGGATTTTTATCATCCAGGCAAATAACTATACCGTCCAGGGTTTTTAATTGCCTCCTTAAAACCTTGCGGTAATTTGTGCGGATCAGACTTTCTTCTGGCAGCTGAATTAAGTCCTGGTATTGCCGCAGAATGTAGAATTGCTGCAGCAAAAGTTCAATTTAGATCCCTGGAACCAGCAGCATTAGTTAAGCATGTGTCACTACAGCTTAGAACAGTGTTGCACAGATGAGTCTCCAAAGGGTCACATTGCCATTCCCTGCTGTACCTGCACCACCTACTAATACTGACGCTTGATCAGTGGGAGGTCTCTGTTTGTATGGGGGGGGGTGGACTCATTTGGGATTTTAAGGTGCTATAATGAATTACCCACTCGGGTAGACAATACTCTACATATATACAGGGGATAGTTTGAGCTATGTAATTATGTGAGTTAGGCAGCAAAGTTAAACTACACCTTTTTCCCCCCAAAGCGGGATCTTTTTCAACCCAACCAACCTAAAAGGCCAGTTATATATCCTTCAGAAGTTTATTTTTTAAAAGACACAATACAGTATATATAAGAAGACGTACAGGCTGTCCCTCATACAATCAGAGGGGAACCAAGAGCCTGCAGTGCAAGAGCCACTGAGCGAGCATCAGTATTTCAAGACTTGGAAGTGGCACTTTTTGGGACACACTATACCTAGTTTTATTCAGGAATATTTTCTAGTTTTAGAAGGTAAATTAATAATGTCACTTCAACTTTGGGCATTCATTTGTACTTTCACCTCTATTTTTTCTCTTATTTAGTAACTTATCAATCACAAAAATTGACTCATTAATTGATCAGGTGCAACAATAGAAAAAATGTTGCACCTGATTCTGTGGAGAACTTGGTCGATAAGCACACTGAATGGTAACTTCCTTACTCCTGGATTGGCTCTTATTCCCAACACAATAGCTGTCTCATGTTGGGGGGAGGATATGAATTCCCACATCAATGTCCTCTATCTGACACCAAAGCTGTATATTTTGCAATATAGATGAATAGAAAATGGCTGAATTATGTGTATGTATTATGATAATGTAATATAATTTATGCAATGGAAATTTGATGCATTGTGACACACCTAGACTCTGACAGCTTTTGTGAAGAAAATATCTGTTACTTCAGAAAGACTCCTGTCTTGCCTTGATTATAATTATAGAAGATGAACAATGCACTTCACATCAAAAGCATTTCCCTTAGACACAAGCATAATAAATGCTATTTACTGTCAGATTCTGCCCTTGCATCTGCCTATTACCTACTCCGTTACTTGGTAACGTTAGCTTTGGGCCCCAAGTGAGAGTATACGATTGATATTTTACCTCTAAAAAATACATCTTAGATACTCACAATGGTAGCTGGATTATTAAATTAAAAAACACAGCAGCCTACGCACATAAATAAGTCAAATCTCTATCTTAGATATTACAAAGAGTCCATGTATGTCTGTATGCACAATGAATAATGCACTTTAACTGTTACAGGCCTGTGCACATGCCTGAAACTATAAAAAGCAAACATGTTTTCCTGACTCCTGCTATTTTTTTGCAAAAACACAAAAATACTTTTTAATTGAGAGCAATCCAAAAACCCACACCTTTGGCTGTGGAGGACCGCCTCTAAAGAAACTTTATGTTCGCAGCAGCTACACTTCAACATTAGATCTGACTCATCCTTTAAAGGTCCCAAAAGCCCACACCTCCATGAGCTCCCTCTTGTTCCAGATCACTGCTGACGGTAATTGGAAACAACTGAAAAAAAGGCTTTGAGCATGAACCATTTCCATCTCTGCGACTAACCTACGTTTGCTGAGGATACTTGGAGTTACTTTCATCATTTGACTTACTTTGACTTCTGTTATCTGCCAATTGTTACTTGTAACATCACCTTTTAAAAACGGTTATTTTCTGCTTCCATACCTGTGTCTTTTGCTGTGGAAATCCCTAAAGAGCCAGTGTGTGACTTTACTTTTCTGCTCTACGGCCTGATTTTTTTTACTGATTTTCAAGCTTTTATTGTCATCTCACTTTTCTATAATTCAGAATATTAATTTATTTTGTAATGCCAGACTATGATTGCAAATCCTATGTGTGTCCCACGAAGACTGAAGAAAACAAGTACTACAGAAACACACTTTGTTTATTTCTGGGATTTCAGGTTTTGCCATTTTCCCAACTATGTAAGGAAAAGATTATCTCTGTGTACTATCGCAGAGTACTATCAAAATAATCCGGACAAAATAAGGAAGCACAGATGTGTTTTGTATTGCCGTTTTTTTTAGATTCCTCCTCACAGGGGTAGATGTGAGATGTTTTAACAACAGAGGGATTTTGAAAAATATATAGAGCGCCACCTAGTGTTTTACAGGGAGAACAAAGATGTGGAAAAATCTAATCTTGTCATATATTTGACATTTCCTTTTTCAAATGTTACCTTTGAAATGTAACTTTTTTACTTTAATTTACTGTATTTAAGAAAGAATACAATAATGTAGAAGATGCGCCGTTTTTAGTCATATAGTATATACTGCTTTGTTCTAATTCCACTGTTCATACGGACACAGTCACAAAGGCAAAATGGCTGCAGCTGAACCTGTAGCAACAATCTTATCTCGTGCAGAAGAAGATAAGCAGCCTACATCTACAAGTACACTTTCAAAACAAGAAAATCCAAGAATCCTTAACGTGAATCACACTACATGCATTTCCTGCAGGAATATAAGTATAAGGACTTGAGCCCTGATGTTTTGGTCTGGATGTCTCCTACAGCAGAATGCAGTCATGAGACTTGTATTCTGATGCCAGCAATGTATCAAACCTGCCGGATGTGAGTACATGAGCTATTCTCTTGGTACAGTTGGATTGTTCAGGAGGCGGGAAGCGCAGCAGCTCAGTAGTAACCAGTGTTTTCCTCACACACTGGTGTCCCACATATATGTCATCCCTACTCCGAAAGGCTGCACGGAATAGCTGCTTCCTGAACTTGCTTGGTAATGGTCCCACATTGTTCGGGATGTGAAACAATGTTGGAATCCTTCGGCTGATCATCAGGCCAAAATGTATGAATTTATTCTCCGTAATTCACCATAGAGTCCTTCCACACGTTCCGTATCTAACTGCTGCAGGCCTTGTTGCTGCAGGCTGCTTGTCACAGGCTGTTTTTTCTCATTTGTAATCTAAAAAACAGCGAAACCGCACTGTAATGTACCACAGAATTCCAAATGCTACTCAGGTGAGTTTGGAAGTGCACGAGCAAAGAAAATATAGTATTCAATGCAGAATAAAGGAGTTTAAGGGTGTTACAGTGTTAAATTATTCAGTATAAATACATATAGTTGGTTGACCCAGTCCCCCAAATAAAAAAGTAAACACAGGTCTGAGGGTTCTGGTTGAGGTGGGAACACACTTTAACATAAAACCGCTGTACACGAGCCACGCTACGCCTCAGAGTGCATTTGCACCCATTATCACACCCATTAGCATTACAGTGCTAGTGGATGCTAATGACTTGTTTACTGGACAAACATTTCTAAAACAGTAATAACATGTTTTTATTGTTATTGGTACTCAACTGGATGAAAACGCGTTTGCTTTGAACACTTGATCTCTTCTTTTACCTTCTGGCTATAGTTTCTGAAAACTACAACTTTCCACTCACAGTAAATGTTCCCTTCTGTCAGTGTATCTGGTAAGCAGAAACACATTCTTTAGGTTAACGCTTAATATTTGTTAACCACAAATCCAATGCTGTTTGGGCTGCATCGCTTTGCACCGAGCAGAAATCATTGGTTTTATCTGAATATAACTGAGAACATGTCCACTATTGTGTCGTAACAGCATTTTGGCAGGCCCTGGCCAAAAATGTGGCCTGGGCTGCATTTTTTTTACTTAAACAAGTACAGATGGCAAATCTCAAAGTCCACCTCTGCTTCCGCCCCCTTTTCCAATTGGCTGATGGCTGGTGCTGGAATTTTAAGAGGAATGATTTTCCGCCGCGTTGTAGTTTAGCTGTCACGGTTTGCTTCTTTGCTCTCTTTACAGATGCCAGAGAGATGGCCACGACACATGACAGAGCCGTACTCCAGGCTATATTCAACCCCACCACCCCCGTCGGAGACATCCCTGGCCTGAACCAAGAGGAGGAATTAATTGATGACGGTGAGCGTGAGCCTCTGACTTGACGTGTCCCCGCATATCATGTCACGGCCTTTTACGTTTATCATTTCATAGCATATTGAATTCATTTGAACGCATTCCATTCCTGGACTGGGAAAAAAAAAACGTCATTTTAATCCAAGTTGCGACATTTCTGTGTTTTCGTCGCCGCGGCACCTGTCATTTAAGTTTGAGGGCTTTTTTTCAACCTGTTTATCTTCCCCTACCAGACAGTGGCTTTGACACAGAGTTGCTGAGGCAAGTGAAAGAGTTGGAGATGCGGGGTGTCTCGGCAGCAGAGGCTGGGGATTTGCAAGCCGCACTTCAACTGTTCAGCCAGGCAATCCAGATCTTGCCTCTGCGAGCCTCAGCCTTTAACAACCGGGCACAGGCCCTGCGGCTGCAGGGGAACACAGCAGGTACACACCACAAGCCCAATAATTACCCTTTCCGAAGACACCGCTGTGGGCCGACATATCAGGTCCGAGACCAGTGTGACATTGGTTCATAGCTTTTTCTATTTGATGCCCTTTGTCAGCAGTGCTACTGTAGTGGCTGCAAGTTTTGCCCTTTAGTTAAGTTGTTTTTACGAGTTGTCAGTCATGGGTTGTCTATTTGCTGCTTGCACATAATCACAGGCTATTTCCTTTTAGTCATCGCTGGATCCTTTAAAGGTTGAAGAATCTCTTGTGCAACCTTTAGGATTTAGTCTTTAATTATATACATCATTGCCATTACACAATTGTCAAAGGATATGTGTTGTGTCAGCTTATGGTATCACCTTTGTCATTTCCATCTCTGCTTCACCCATGCACTCAATGTTGTTTTTTTCCCAATTGTACCGAGTGAGTTACAAACACAGATGCAGAACAACAGACAGCAGCAGCAGTTCCAGACAGAGTACTTTATTCTCCTCAATGCAGACAAACAGTTTAAGGAGACATTGGGAAAAGACGTGGTTGGGGACAGAAGACTGGGCGGTTAAGCGGGGGAGGGGCGAGACGTGTAACTAGCAGTGGTAAAGAATGAACTGATTAGGCGGAGTGAGGGGGAAATTACAGGCAATGACGGACAGCGCTGTCACGCTGTAACAAGGTGCCAGGTGTGGCTATTCCTCAAAAAACAGGGACATTTTGTCTCATCTATATTGGTGAGTATTTGAAATTAGCCAATGCATTTCAGGCAGCTACGTTTTCTGGGATTTGTCATCAGAATGTTGGGTCAAACAAATATAATATTAGAATTACTGTAACTTAACCACAGGGTATATAGTGCAGTGAAGTCATTTAAAGCAGATTCAGCTATCTCTCTATGTTCTGGCTTTGGCCATAGACTGAGTGGCCAGCAGGACGTTACTAGTTGAATATCGTCTTTAAGGACACAGTGTTGTTGTCTCCTATCAGAAGCCCTGGCGGACCTGGACCAGGCGGTCTTTCTGAGCGGTGGCGCCGGACAAACTGCATGCCTGGCGCTGGTGCAGAGGGGCCTTTTACGTAGGCTGGCAGACCAGAGCGATGAAGCCAGGGCGGATTTTGAGAAAGCAGCTGCACTCGGAAGTGAATTTGCTCGTCAGCAGGCCGTGGCTCTGAATCCGTACGCAGCCCTGTGCAACAAAATGCTGTCGGAGGTCATCAATAAACTACGAAACCCTGATGTGTCAAAGATACTGTAGTTGACGGTTTGTTGCTTTTACACCTTTGCTGTTTTGAGGTCTGTGGTGAATAAAAGATCATTTTCAAACTGTAATAATGTTCTTTTTTATTGTACTGACAATGCTACTGTGAAATAAATGTAAACCATTGCATGGCTGATTTTTTATTAGATACATGTCTTTCTACTATCTATTATTTCTCTCTTTCTCCTTAAGGATAGTCTTTGTTAAAACAAAGGGGTTGTGTCCTCGTGTGCTGCTGTACTTTATCAAATAAGGCATAATAGGACATATCCTGTTTCTGTGATGTTTCCACGCCACACCAATGATGTACTTCAGCTCCTCTCCAGTAGATGTCAGTCTCGTCATTCTAAAGAAAGCAATAACAGCAACATCTGCTGCCCTCATTCTTTGAAATGATGCTGCTCACCACAACAATGAAACAAGATGGATCAAACAACACTTGTAAGCAGGACACTTATGACTCAACTGAATATGAGGACCCGTCTCATAACACAATAACAATCTTTTTGCAATGTTATGTATTCACAGATGGATTTTCTTTAAGTTGCATTCTTAATAACACAGCATAAATAGAACCATCTTCAAGCATTTCTTACTAACAGACATTATTTGAGGAGCCATGACTCGATAATAGAGGTTAAATAAATCATTAAACTTGTCTTGCAGTTAATGCCAAAGAAAATCTTCCTATGTTCAGTGTATGTCAGCAGGGCTTCAGGTCCGAATCCAAAATGACTCTCATCACACTTTGCAGTCGGCCCAGCGAGCTCTGGGATCCTGAGCGTTATCTTTTGCACTTGATTCCTCCGCGTTTGTCTCTGACCTCTCCTAGGCAGGGTAAAGCCACCGGCTCAGTGTGCTTCTCTCTCTGGTAGAAGGAGCAGGTCTTCAGGTGATCTGACATGGGAGGACTGCAGCTGAGGTTCCATTTTTCCACAGAGGAAAACATAGAGCTGAACTCCCAAACCTGTAAAACAAAGCAAACAGAGCTGAAGTAGCACTGCAGCAGGGCCCACGCGAAGGCATTTATTAAAAAAATCCATGGAACCTGGATCTCAGAGTATTTTTATCTCATGACAGGGCATGGAGTTGATCTTTTATCCATCCATTGCAAATGTATTCAAATGATGCCCTTCACCAGGGGGCAAATACCCAGCTGTCTCCTACACAGTCTTGTCAACATCTCGTTTTTTCATGAATGAGAACCTCTGACTTGTCATGGTGGCACTGTGTTTACTGGCATCGAGGCCTCAGGCCATTCCACATGTCTGATATCATCGTACCACTCTTTGTCCCATGATCACTGAGAGAGTGGATGTAAAAATACACACGTAGGTATTTCTACTATATTTATCCTTTAATTCCTCCAGCAGAGAGGTAATGTTTGCAGCCATAGATCAAGGAGTTGCCTGTCAGAAGAATTTTTGAGAAAATGAAACAATACTTAATAAGATATGCCTCACCAATTGGTCTTTTAACTTAAGTAACCCTGTACATTGGATGGCTCTTCATTCAGGCAACTTTGCTACAGCCAAATGATGGATTTAGATGGCAATAGATCAGTGGTCATGGGTCTGAATTTCTTAAATGCCCATACTTACACAGTGCATGAAGCTCATAATTCCATACAGGATTTAGATCATCTTTAAAAGTCAAGGCAGCTGAGGGCTTCCTCAAGGCTCAGACGATTGGGCCACTAGGCGTCCCTGTGGACTAGCAGTCTAAGCCAGGGCGTCTCAGGTCTAGCTTAGAGGACTAATGCAAACAGAGCATCCCTGGGTTATAATCCTCCTCACTCCTGTTTTACCTTAATCTCTCTACTATCAACTCTCAATAAAAGGAAATAATCAATCATGGAAGCAACCATGCAGCCAGCATCGGTTTGTCTGTAACCATTTCCCACACAGCTGGTTTACATTCAGGACCATACATTATATACATTCTATGATAAGGACACAGAATAAAAGGCGGTGAACCTCCCGTTGCTGCTTCAGTTTGGAACTGTTGCCAACGCGGCTCTGATGCAGTTTATACCATTGTTAGAGAGGACTACGGGGAGTCTGGAGAGTGTTTACAACGAAGCAGCTGTCACGCTGCATGAATGACGGAAACTTTTCAGTGACAGTGAACAGAAGGATGCCAGATACTAACTGGGATCTGATATATATCTTTGGCCTTGTGTTTTAATTTCCATTCACTGTGCATAAGGTTGACATCAAAATAAAATCTGAAATAGAATGGTAGCATATAAAGTAGTTTAAAAAGTGATCATCGTAATCTTGCTGCACTTAGTTGGCTGGAAGATCAATTGAGGAATTGCAGAAATGAGTCAGTATTTATGCACTTCATGTTCCCTTGTCTCAGTGAGTGAATGTTTTAGTTTTTTTTAGGGTTTGCGTTGATATGATGAAGCTTTTAAGTATCCTAAATATGCAGTTGCAAACAAGCAGCTAAATGAGAATACAAAACACCATCAGGCAGGCTTGTCCACCTTAAAGCCTCTCTGGGTATATTGCACTCATGAGACCTGGCTCTTTCGTAGCTTTTTTACTAGTTTTTGCCAGTAATCAGATTTTTCTTTTTTGTCAAAGAGCACCAGTGCGATGGGTTGGCCTGCAGCAATTATGCCTGCAGTAGTCTATAGTACAAATAATTCTCTGAAAGAAAATAACTGTAATCTTAAAGATACTTGCTTTCTTTCGACATTTCCAGGAGCTTCCCCCATGGGAATATGTCTTTTTCTTCCACTTGAGAGAGACCATCCCTCTTTCCGGCAACAATGTGGCACACACTTCTCTCATGAGATGGGACACTTGGGACAGTTGAGATAATGTGAAACTGTCAAGGTAGGCAGCAAGGTGCTGAAGGATCTCCAGGGGCAATCCACTTAGGGCATCCAGATTATGTGCGCCACTTGTCTTCGGGCTGAAGGTTTCCCCGCCTTCACGCAGGAGTGAAGGGACTTCTGGCTCGAGGACAAAGGCGCTGACATTTTGGCAAAATTTGACGTTGGCTCGATGACCTGCCGGGTGAAGTCTTGTCTGGGCGAATGCGCAACCGAGGTACGCCAAAGGGCAGCGTTGTTGGAACCAGCCGCTCAGAGACGCCTGTATGTCACAGTGCACGTTCCTGAAATGAGAGCGGTATTCGTCTCGCCGAAAGAAGAGGCCACACATGTGGCTGAAGGCTGAACTCGATCTGTTGTGTCTTCTGGTGACAGACTCCGCTTCCACCTGCACGTGAAGGCCGCGGGGTTGGTTGGAGATGACATCCGCTAGCGTCGCTTCTGTCTGAAACGGCGCGCAGGCAAAGTTGTATGTTTGAGTCCCTATATCTACGTAAAGACCATCCCTCCCCGCACTCTCTGAGATTAAATGTCCTCTCAGTTCCCTTTCCAGGGAGAGCAGGAGTGTGGCGCTGACCTCGTCGCACTTTGGGAGATCCTCGACCAGTACACCCAAATCTGCCGTGTCAACGCTGACATTGGTCTTTACCTTCCGATCCTTCAGGTAATTGCGCTTTGCCCGATAGCTAGTCGGAGCAATAAATGAGCGGATGGTTTGAACCTCAATTGGCTCCAGACTCCCATAAACAAAATCCCTTTCTCTTGGGGTGCAAGCAGAAAGTTGGCCAAAGTTGATCAACATTGCCCCGTTGTGCGCCATGTACATGTTGTACTCAGCAATGTTGACTTCACTGCTCAACCTCTGGAGAACCCCGTCTTGCCACGGCGCAAGGTCAGTTGCGTACGTTCTTGTAGGGTCAGCAGTGTTCTCTCGGCTCTGGCGGGAGTCGCTTGTCTCCGCCGGGCGGTTTGATGATTCTTGCTCCTCTTTTGCCTTTTCCTCATTCTTGTTCAGATTTTTCACTGTTTGCTTACATCCCTCCATCTCTTTGTTGAATATTTTCTCCCAAGGGCTATAGTTCTGTATGTCATCCACATCCCTGCTCTTTGCCAAAGCCTCCCTCTCGTCTTGACTCGTTCTTCTTCCCTCGATCGTCTCGCAGTCATTTTCTAAAAATGCTACATACTCTAAAGACGAGGTTGGTTCATCTGCAGATCCATTCTGAGGGGCAGAATCCCCCACCATCAACTCAGGGAAGATGTTCTTCATTTTGATGGATCGAAACAGCAGCTCTTGGTCCCTCAGAGCCAGGGCAACATCCAGGTTGACCTCAGTTTGAGGGCTTTCCGAAAGACTTTTGTAGAAGGCCAAATCCGTTTCTGAAACAGGCCAGCGGTTCCACTCCTGAGAGCAGCAGACCACGCTGGCAGGACACACCTCCAGGTGTTTGGCCATCCTGTGGCGCACCAGGGTAAAAGGACACCCGAACTCGACATTGAGGCAGGGGACGGTCTCGTTGGGACAGAGAAGATGGTGCTCCTCTTGCTTGCACATATGGAAAGTGGCGCCACAGTTGTGACGACACTTGACGACTATGCATGAGACGGAGATCTGCACAGGGACTTGGCAGTGGACACTGTAACACGTGATGCAATGCTCATGATGGCCCACAGGCATCTTTTTTCTCACCTTAAAAGAGAAATGAAACAGTATTTGGACATTATGGACATATCCAGGGACATACTGAGGCTAATCAAGAGCTATGACCACATTTGATATCAAGACAGAATGTACAATTATTATAAATCTTAAATGCTGGTTACTGAATAAAAGCTCTCACAATTTTGGCTTATGAGCCAAAGTATTGTCGAGGGTTCCAAGCCATAAACACTGTTAGAGAACATGTAAAGTTTACCTTTTTTACTGCGCATGAAAGCTTCTTCCGAAAGATATTGTTGCTCTTAACAAGACCTGAATAATTTTAAATGGGCACTCATGGTAAGTTTATTCTGACATCCCATGAATAAAATTACATTTAATTTATAATTACATTTTTCTTACATGACTTTTTATACAGGTAACATGTTAACATACTATCATCAATAAATAAATAAAAAACTGCATGTTCAGCTCTGCAAAATATTTTGTAAAACCAAATAAATACAGTTGATACAAAGTGAACAACTCGAACAATAACAGTGAAATTTCTCACCCCTGTCTTCTCTCCGCCTGTCACCTTGTGTTTAGGAATAACCTCTGCACTGTGTCTGGACTTTATAAATAGACACAACGGAGGGGCAGACAGGCCAGTGGGACGGGGCACCATTGTCCCACAGCCATTAAGAGGCAAGGTCAAGTTACAGCCTCCACCCCTGCTTCACTGTGAGAGGGGAGATGATAATCCACATATTAAACCCTCCAACTACAGCCTTTAAAAAAAACAGGCAGGTTTCTCTGTTTACCATTCTTCCTAGGGATATTAAACATTGTAACATGGGGTGACTACTTCTTAAGTATATACATTTATATATGCCAATACAGTATCGGTTTAATTTTCCTTGTCCATATTCTCCACTAGATGTCAGTCACACACTTTAAAAAAACACAAGCAACATTTTTTGGTTTCAGCTGTAAAATGATAAAACTAATAATAAATGATAATAATAAAATAAAATTCATGACATGGATTTGTGAAATAATTTGGGCATACAACAAAAGATCTAATAAGGTTTTTTAACGATGTTGTGAAAATGTTTTTTATATAGCCCCATTTAGATTTTTTTATTTTTTGCTAGACAGAGGTCTCATCATCAAGTGATGTTTGGGTTTAATAACATAGTATGTATGCATTCGTAACAACTTGGATCCTTTACAGAATAGGAAAATTAGTTGTGCATCATTTCGGTGGAGTAAACATAAAGTGAACATAAACCCGTGGTGCTAATGATGCACACCTGTCATTCTGCTCTGCTTGTCATTCATGCCATCTTTTTCATCTACTGGCAGAATCAGTGTGCCGTGCAAAATAAAGTGGTGTCAATCCACCTTTTAACTAATTATACTAATTTACATTAAGGCTGGATAAATGTTGCGCCGTTGTCAACCCGACACATCAACCTGCAAACACATACTGATAACCATTTTGTCAAATTTGCCCGATCCAGAATCTGCATCTTGAAGACATTCATTATTATCATTTTTTTCTATTACGTGGCACAGATTACAAGAAATAGTTCCAGGTGGTTTGCTCTATATAGACTATGCAATCAACATATATTTCTTCAGGAAGGGGACAGCTATTTAATTGTATTGTTGCTGTACAACAGCTGAGACTGGAGTGGTCTATTGTTGAGGTTTGATCAACTAAATAAAAATGAAAAGGGATTCAGAGCAGGTTTGGGAAGAATGGATTAGTTGCTGCTAAATTCACTACTACCATTTTTGATCAACAAGTTACTGCAAAAGTACAATAACAAATCTCTAACAGTGCAATCTTGAGGCTGATGGGTGCATCAGTTACCTGGAAAAACAGGTGTTTCCACTCTTTACATCTATCTAAATGTATACTGAACGTTAGTCCTTTGCCTTTTTACAATTAATAATAATAATACTTTTGTTTTTTAGAGCGCTTTTCTGGGTTACTTAAGATTGCAAAGTAACAAAACAACTAACAGAACAAGGAAGTCTAATTTAATCAAATTCATCTGAACACTCTTGGATGACTCTTACATAACTTGGCAGTTCGAAAGGGTTTTAATCACACCTTGTCCATTTTCTGCATAACATGGATTTACGCAATCCTTAGTCCAGGGGTTAATGATTTATGCAAGCTTCATGTTATTGAACTCTACTTCAATGTTCTGAGATTTGACTGGACAGCTTCAGATGGCAGAGGAAAAAAAGTAACGAGTCCACTGTGATTAACATTTGAGGCATTCAAAATCTGTCAGCATCATGACTAATAAAAGCGTCTCTGGTTTTTAGGTTTTGCATTGAAGTTTCGCTTGCTTTTACCAACACACTAAACACCAACAGATTTCGCAATGGACCTTACCCAATTCAAAAGTTTTTTTACTTTCTCATTGCCATTCCTCTTAAAGATTGGCCCCATTCTGGTATTTCCAGCTTGTTTACTATACCTGGCCAAACATATTAATAGGGCCAAACCATTGGGACAACATAGAGAAATATGTTCTACTGCTGAATTTCCAAAGAACCAGAGAACTGTGTTGGTACTGTGAATAATGCACAGAGCTTGGCCCAGCAGACCCTTATAAATAAGCACCAGATTGCTATGGAAATGCAAAATAGAAATAAAATGTATCAACTTCAAGCCAAACTCAAATAATGTAGGAATTGGAACTATAAGGCTGAGAAACCGAAGATTGTAGTGTAACTGATTGCATGTGTCAGCTCAAATTAATTCAGTTAAAAAAGATAATGCTCTTCAAAAGATTAGTCTTGCCCTGCTCATAACGCCTCCTTCTCAGTGTATAGAATTTGGGAAATAATGATCCCTTCAAAATAATCAACAACAGCATCAACAATGAAAGTAAACATTCCACTACAGCATTATGTATGTCTGTTTGTTAAGGACTATACATGATCATTTATAAATAGATAGGTGCTTCCAGGTGTTATATAGTGTCGTTGTTACATACATAACAAAGAGTGCCTTGGAATTAGCCTCGGTTATAAGAGACAGAATAAAAACAACACACACACACATATATACTGTATATATATATATATATATATATATGCACTCATATCGAGTGAAGTCAAGCTGCTTGAAGCTTTAAAAGATGTTTCATGTGATAACATCCCCTTCATCTTGGAAGATTTCTGAGGAAACATGATCATCTCAGCCAGGGGGACCTTAGAATTGTTTGCATATATATGAGAGTGTGCACCTGTGTGTCTGTCCTTATTGGGTCTTGCATTGTGCTGTAGTAAGCCGCATTATATTTTTGGCGGCCAGTTATGGCTGCGTGCTCTCAGGTCCTTCTGTGGTCGACTCACACTTTCTCACAACGCTTTTTATTGCAGTTTTTTTATACATGATCATTTCTCATACATATTACATGGAAAGTGATAACACAGCTGAGGGCATTAATGAGCACAATCTAAGGGTTGACAGAAGTGTGTATTACGACCCCTTAAAGCCCAATACAGGGATTAGCAATTTGTAAATTGAGACAATTGTGAGTGAAACATAACACAGCAGTGGTCGCTACAGACACACCTTGTGGAGATCGGCACTGTATTTGTTCTAGTTACTTGTGTAAATGTTTTTTTTAGATAAATGAGTTCTAACAAAGGGTCTATACAACTTATTAAACCGATAAATCACCATAGGTGCTGAATATTGCAAGTTACCCCACAGCTGTGGGTAGTATATGCCTTTGTCTGAGCATTATCCAAAGGCCCCTTCTGGATGATATATAACAGTATAAGGTCAGCTCAGAAATTGGAAAGAAAATGTAGATACCCAACTTTACACTCACTTTCACATTAGCCAGATCCCATCCTTCCTTCGTTTTAATTAGGCAGATGTCATTCACATTTTCCTTTAAATCCCTCTGCAGTTTGTCTCTCAGCCTCTTGTCAGACCTGACCTGTGTGAAAACGAGAGGGTTTGCTGACCCCAACCAGCGAACATGCAAATGTTTGTGGGCATATCAATTAAGCCCCCTGCCTTTGAGCACCAAATATTTTGGCTTTTAATTACAAAGACTAATTAAAAGTACCTTGTAATGAAGGCAGCCAGTAGTTTTCACCCCAAGGGGGGAAAACTTGGTGTCATTTTGCATCATTAATGGAGAACACTCTGGGGAATGACAGAATTTCACAAGTCGTATGAGATTTCACTCTACTTGTTTTCATAATGTCCAGAGCTACTAACTGCAAAGAAAATGGGGCCATGGCCTGGTGGAAGTTTTCAGTACCAAGTTGTTTCATGGACAATAACCAGCCATAATGAATGATAGATCATATGAAATCGTTGTTGTAGAAAAAGGCTTGTTGAACTTAAATGATAAAATTAAAAAAGAGTCTATTCATCAGCTCCGTCTTGTTTTCTACCTGTGATGTGCACAAGAAGAGTCAGCCTTTTCTCATGTGTCACATGGTCATCATTTTAACTCAACACAGAACTCACGTAATGTGAAAATTCTAATTAAAACCAGAATCTATGCCAAACCTATGCATGCTCGCTCCAATTTTGACTGAGTGTGTGATGTCCAGATTGTGTGTGTGTGTGTTTTATCTTTAAGCTGGCATCTGTCTGGGTTTGTCAGTTCTCTGCCATTAAAATGTCAGGAGAGCATAAAGCTCTGCTCGCAACCAGATACAAATGTGGATGAAATCTCCCTCGAACACACACACACACACATACAAATACTTTGATGTAAACAAGTACTATTTACCGTATGTCTTATGCCTCTGCATTATGCAGCAATGGAACCATTTTTACTTTTGGGCCTTTAAGTGCTAAATGTAGATGTGTTCCAGCAAAGCGTGTAACCTGCAGGAAATAACAGATCATTATAGTTAAGGCCAATACATACAGTATACTTATGCTATAATACCAAAAAAAGAGCCAGAATATGCTAAAACACACGTGTCAAACTCATGGCCCGCGGGCCATATCCGGCCCGTGAATGAATTATCTTTGGCCCGCATGATCAAATCTATTTACTATTAGAGCTGGCCCGCCGGTATATTGCATGAATCACCATAATACTACAAATCCCGCAATGCACTCTCCGTGTGTCGCCTCACAGTCTGTATTACATACCGATTGTGTCAACTTTTGTTGTGTACCTCATCATCGTCCCTTTTACCGTAAAAAAAACAAACCAACAACTTTTTACTCCCTCAATTTTTTTTTGCGGTTTTTCCCATAAAATGAAAATACGAAGCGTAGCCGGAAGTACGTCGAATTTCACAGTAAGAATCAACGCAACCGTCTGTAATGACAGCGGTTACCAGGGTAACAAGAGGAGAAAAGTTCATTAACGGATAAAAATAAATAATCCTGGTCTGACGGGATGTGTTAGCAGCAGTAGTTGACTACACTCGCTGCTCTTGGCTCTGATATTCATTGTCCACGTATTGTTTTGCTTCCGTGAGCAGAGCAGAGACAGTTTAAGGAGATCGCAGAGTAAACGGTCCGCCACTGGACCGCCAGCGCGGTCCGACCGACTGCACCCCCCCCTGTCAGCAAAGTGCCTCTGCGGTGGGGCGACCATGCCGCATGGAGTAGAGGGAGTGCGTCGGGAACCAAAGGGTTGGCGGTAGGAACCCCGACTGCTACATGTCCCATGTCAAAGTGTCCCTGAGCAAGACACCTAACCCCTAACTGCAGCCTACAGCTCCCACTGTGTGGGATGGGTCAACTGGAGAGAAAAATATCCTGTATGTGTAAAATAATACTTGAAGCCAATGAAAATGGCTTCTTCTTCTCTGGAAATAGTCGGTGTATATAGAACCCCATTTTGCCCAGATGACTCTTTGCTTGGTAATCATGTCGGTAAAATGACCTGAGCAGCTGCTGTAGAAATAACCAATGCAGAAAATGGCAGGGATTGTTCAAAATGCTTTTATTCAGAGCTTCAAATTTTCAACAATGTGTCACGTCATGACGTCAGGCATTACTGGGCTGGGAATTGACAGCTGAAAACATTCTCTGAATATTTTATGTCACCGCCAGGTGGACGGAGAGAAATACAGGAATATTCTTTGGGTGACAGTATACTCAAAAATCTCCATTGAAACGGTATGAAAAGGAATCTGGTAAAGGTAATAATGTTTTACTTGTTTTCTCTCAGTTTCTGCTGCTTGTCTGTATTTAGATCCACACCACTCAAAAAAACCACGTAGCAGAATATCATGCAACAGACATGGATAAAGAAGATTTCTCCTCACGCGGCGCTGCTAAAATGGCCTCTGTGTGTTTGGGCTGTTGTAAGGCTGAGTGATAAGGAGCAGAGTCTGATAAGAGACCCCAGCGGACACCACAGGTGGTCACGGCTGTCGCTGACACTGTAGCTCCCTAACAAGTTTAGCAACGCAGTTTGGAATTGTGTGTGCTCACGCATACCTTTTTTTTGTGCTATCAAACTGGAAGGACAAAACTATATGTAGGATGTATAGCGATCCTGTGCCTGCTGGACTTATGCATATTTGTCAAGTTGTACCATTTTTTTCTGCTATGTGGTCTGCCATCACCAAAATCCACACTGTAACGCATGAATAATAAAAGATGATAAAGGCACAGACTACGCCTTGGACCTCAACATAAAGTGGGCGCATCTCTCTAAGAGTGCCTCAACAAAAGAAAGAACACAATGAGCTTCACAATGGTAGCATTAAGGACTTTTCTAGCTGGAATTGTGCAATATTTTAGGTTTCTGTCTTTTACACAGCTACCTGTGCTGCCTTTACAAGCCACACAACAAGTACTAATGCGAAAAGAAGAGCAGACGGATGGATTGAACAGGACTTCCTTAAACTCCGGTAATGGATGACTAATGATATTGATTAGATCTAATTACAAACACAGGACTAATAGCTCCACCGGAGCTCCAAGAGATTTGGAGGAAGAAAGATTGATGGACAGCAACGGCTTGGAGTGTTAGCAGCAAACAAGCTCCTCATCTACGCCTGTATTAACACGCACAACCCCTGCATCAGGACGTCATCCGAGGGAATTCTTGAGACGTAAGCTCTGTGCTCTTTCAATCAATGAAATCTTGACCTATGAAAGCGATGCTCGCTATGTTTCGTGAAGAGCTCAGCACATTTTGTGCAGCAACTGGGCAAAGACCAACGGCCATACAGACAATCAGTCATTCGCAACCCCCAAACGCGTCCAAGGTCAGGATATTCTGCACTAAGGCACATGGATCAAATACGTTTAAAATTCCCCGCTGTGTTGTTCTCCAATTACTGGCACCGATGTTTACCCCAGAGTGGGCCCAGGCTCTTACAGTGTGGCCCCTCGACTCTGTCTCACACTTCTGCCGCCTGTAGCTCCTCTCCAAACAGGGGGCTTGACTCAGCTGCACAACTCTGGGGGAACTGCCACTCTCATGCTCCATTAGCCCCCGCCTCTCCCTCCGGTGGACGAGGAAAAATGCATTGACGACTGGGGATGCTGTTGCCACGGACATCTAAATAGCAACTACGCTGGCCTTTGTGCTGCGTTGAATGACCTTGAGACCAGAACCGAGCTTGTGGTTCAATCTGACAAGGTTAAAGATTAGAATATTTTGTTTTGTTTCTCGCCTGAACACAGCTCTGAAAAACCCAGTGTGTGGGTATTATATGCAAACATAAGGGGATGAAAAAGGTGCACAAATTCAAGGACCTGCAAGGTTTTCAAGGGTTGACCGCAAGCAGCGGGTAAAATGGCTTTGGGTTTCAGTGACTGGTTCTACAAGTGGTCAGGTAAAGCGTGTTGATTTGCCACGGCTGACTCTCAGGGGAAATCATGGAGTTGTCTCTGTCAGACAGCCAACCGTGTTGCTCTAAATGGGATGAATCACCGAAAAAACGCTCAGGTCACTGCTGCAGTATTGATTACCAATGGAAGATGTCTGATTCTCTTTCTCTCGTGGCACCACGGACGCTCTGACTCTTGGAGAACTGGACGATTCTTCGCTCTTGTATTGAATTCATCTGCGTGTGGGGAAAAAAACGCTTGTGCACAAGCTGTAAAGCGCATCTGGTCGACGGCACGTAGGAGACTGTACTCGGCGATTGCTTTCAAAGCCCATTTCCAATTTTCAGTGGAAGTGCTTTGAGATGGGCGTTTGTCAAACATAGAGTATCGTTCATTGGGCGGACGTTAGATCGGAAAGCTTGGTGGGGTGTTTATTGAAGTCCTGACCCCGTCCTCCACTCATTTAATTGATTCATGGATTCAATAAGTGGGGCACAGGCGGCAGGTGTGCACGTCGGCGTGCAGACAAGGCTCAAAGGCATCCATCATGCTGATCAGGCTGCTTCAGCTGCTTTTTCATGCAGGACTCTCACTCTCGGGTTTTTGAAGCCTTACTGACCCAAGGCAAGGCTGTATGCTTGCACACACACTCCTATTTAAAGAGGCTTGCAGATTTGCACAAATGTGTGAAATTACACAGACACGAATACTCACAAAGCCCAAAGCTTCCTTTTTATTATACTGTGTGTCATTCAAGGCAAATGCCAAATGAGGTTAAAAAAATCTTCTGGAAAGACGTTGTTCATGATCCAGTGGACATCACGAGCCGGACCCGAAGCAACTAAAAATAGAGACGTTCTCATTCTAGGGTTTGCTATGATACCAGTTTTTTTTTATTATTGGGGAAACTATCCAAGGTTAGCCTACATGTTGTACACACTATGCCTAAACAGTACATGGCCTGAGGTTAAAAGCCATCTGATGTAATTGCAACATTAGTAGCCAGGTTATCTAAAAAATTAATCATAATTTAAAGAAATTTTAATTTCAATTTTAATGTTTTTTACAAAATTATGGGAGAATTAGTATTGGGATTTTCAAAAGAGAAAATGAATGATAACGATGTGGGATTTATCTCATATATCTTCATTTCTATGGAAATATTGAGCAATGAGGAATTCAATCCCAAGAGACTGAATAACAAAAACTGAAAAACTTGTGAAAAGCATGTGTTTGTCTCAAATTATTTGACCGTTTCTTCTCCCTAAGAAGATACTTGATATGTGTTATGCAAAAGTAACATTATGGCTGGTGGTTCCCCTGCTCTGCTGAAAGGTATCTGTTCAAACATCTAAAACGTCACTATTTTGAGCATCAGTAAGACATGAGATTGGGCTCTGGCCACTCAGTCTCCCAAAATAGAGTCATTAAAACCTCACTTAGCACCATCTATTCACTCAGTCAGACTGAGGAAAAATGTTTCTCTACTAAGTACAGATTGAAATAAAGGTGAACTTGGCGGCGACTATTGTTAATGTTCCTAGCAGTGTGTTTTGTCATTTTTTTATGGAGCCAGATTGAAAAATTGCTGCTAGTAATCTACATTCTCATCAATTCTCAAAAAAGTCCTGGATGCCTTGCAAAGCCACTAATCACAATGGCAGCTATTTATTACCCAACAGCTAATTCAATTCCCTGCTGCAGATCTCCCTGATGGCTGCAGATTATCTTCAGTCTTACTGTGTTTACCTTATTATTTTGACATGGTAGCTATGTAGCATGCATGCTCTGCTTTTACTGTAATTCTCTTGTTCTCTGGTGTTCCGAGTACAAAGAAGGAGTCAGACCGTAGAAGAACATTGATTATTTACTTATAGCAGCATCAGGAACAATCCCATCAAAGGAGAAAAGAGAAAAATCTGTCTCCCAAAACCTCTGAAGGGTGCTGAAAACCCAGGTGTGCGAGTCTCATCTGCTGCCCGCTTGACCACAGCGATTTCTTAGACACCTGCTCCAGGTCTAATTTTTAAGTAAAATATTTAACAATGGAATAAACACACACACAAATAATAATAACAAATAATTCCTTGGAAATACTCATTTTATTCACTAAAATGTCTTATAAAAATGAGGAGGCAGGGTTTTAAACTCTTAATTGACATCCCACACAATATAATTACTGAAGGGATTCTCAAATTAGAACATGAACATGTATATATTGTGCTAGTCCACCACATCCCATGTCATTTAGCTGACGTTTTTATCCAAAGCGACTTACAATAAGTGCAATATCGTAAAGTCAGTGAGGAATACGCGAGAGTAGTCATACAGACAGGCTTGTCGCTAACAGTACCTCACATCTGCTCAACCTGCCACAGAGAGGGGATGGCATTACTCCACTGACACTCGTCTGCTGTTTGAATGACAACCTTGCAGCTCAAACACCTTCTATCTCTCTAATGTGCCAGTTACAGCATTCCCTGCTTGGATACGGTCAGGAATGAAACACCCTTTATGCAGCTCCCGCCACTGAGGGACCGTGGTGAAAATCTGACATTTCAAATGCATTGATCGCTCTCAGTTCATGACGAGCTGCTAGTTTGAGTGAAGAAGAAGTCTTGTTGCCGCATCTCAGTGGAGCAGTTGCTCCAAATTCTGCTTGTCGGAGCAGAGATGGCTCGGAGCGCCTTCTGCAGCAGGTGAAAAGATTTAAGCGGCAAATGGTAAATAGAGCTGACCTGGGCCTGACCTTGTGTGGACCGCCAACCCTAAATCCTGCTTATTGTAGCCAGGACCCTGACTCTGACCAGGTAAAACATGCATAGTTGTGTTCATGATGAGACACACTGTACTCCGGTGCAAATGTGTTTTGGAGATATTTAAGATTTCAGGGCGATATGCTGATGCTGTTTGTGGCATGGTAGCATTTAGTTTCGAAGGACTGACTGTTGTACACCACCGTACGCACAATCTTTGGACTCATTTGCATAGTACATTTTTATTTTTCTAATTTTACACTGGATAGAGTTGTATTTTTGAGCATTTTTATGTGGATTTTTCTTAGTGTAGCCAGGACTCCAACTATTAAATGAAACCAAGTAAAGCATTAATATATTCATGAATCGAACCAGGTAACATTTGAACTAATTTGATAAATATTGATGATTAGTTAGCTGTTATGGCAAATCCTTGGTGATCTAGGTCACTAAATGAGTATTTGTATTATTTGTTTGTTTATTTTTCGAACAACAAAAATGCAGTTTGATTCTAAATACATTTGAATGTAATCATATTCAATTATGCTGTTATTGTGATCATTTTATGGCTCAAAAAGCCAATAAATCACCTCTGTAAAAGCACAGCGATCCAGAAAACTAGTCATGTAGTGTTGCATTTGCATTAGTTATCTCGCAGCCAGCATAAAGGGCATATTTGATGTACACCCTTTATACTAGTTTGGTGAAACTAAGTGATAGTGACAAAAAAATGATTGGGTGAGAAAATCACATTCGAGTGAGGATTCTACAGCAAGGTGGTTCACATGGGGAGATTGTAGTATAGTTTGGGGGGGAGTGAAGATTTAAATCCATTGTAGCAATTATTTATTTAAAATGTTGTCACAACTCCATGGGCATAAATATATGATCAAAGATGGGCCATGTATATATTAAATATTGATTTATCTAGTTAAGCCCAGATGTTTTAGTGTTAAAATTGTTACGGCATTATTCTTTCATAAATAAGGTTAGTTTGTAGCTGAGGAGTAAAGTCAGAATGTTTAAAAAAATGATGAGATGTTTTTGCAAACTACGTTACATGTCAGCCAGTTATTTACAGATTAAATGAATTTCCTCTTTAAATGACTGTTATTTGCAAAAGACCGTTACCTTCATTTGGCATTTGACAAACAAATCATAGGACCGTTTGTAAATCCGTGTGCACAAAGGTTGCCCCCTGACTTGAACGCTCCATTTCTCATCCCAGTAGCTCTAGCACAAATGTCTGGGTGATCATTATGGTTATTGATGGCTCTGATCGCACCCATTATACACGCTGGGAGCAGCATATGCTCTTCCAGTGCTCTTGAGAATCCTGCAAGGTTTAAAAAAGGACGCAAGTTTAGACCTCACACTAAACAAATTACCTTTCCTTTTTTTCTACAGCAGTCACAAGCATGTTGGGTCACATGTGCATTTAAAGTTATTAAATCGAAATGGTGCTTTAGAGGTTAAATAACACTATAACTACCATGTACTATACCGATTGCAGAGGACTTGTGTATGCCTGTGTCTTTGTTGCATGTCATACATTAGGAGGTGTGATATCACTGCTTCACTGAATCATTTCAATTAGCAAACATCTCATTATCTATCATGAGGTGTAAAAGAAGTCAGATCTCAACATTTTCTGCCGAGGACACGGTCGCAGTGGACGCCATCGTGGTTGGGCTTTGAACAAATACGTGCACTAAGCCAGAAATGTGAACAACATAGAAACAAGTATAGAAAGCATGCATGTATTAAGTTGGGCACTACGATGTAAAAAAGGGTGCTTTAGTTGTCTGTATCACACACTGAGAGGCTTAGTGTTAGTATTTAACAACAAGGAAATAGGAAAGGGCAGCAGATCCTTTATTTTCAGAAAAGTAGCAATATCACACCATAAAATCCTTCTTTTGAAAAAAAAATGTGATTTCTGGGTTTTGCTATTGACATTATTTTTTGTCCACTATCAGATTCCATTGTGAGCCACATACGCAAAAGAACAATAACAGTGCAGCACATTGTTGTGCGAGAGTAAACAATTTGTTTTATTATCATTACAACAGTAAAGTGTGTGGGGCTGTGTGGAGAGAAAGGGAGGGTTGGGATTGGACGAGACTTCATTGAAAAAGATTTCATGTAAAGTTCAAAGGCTGCTTCGACTCTCTCGGCATCCGTCAGCACCCTCACCAAAAGACCATGCTAAACAATGAAATAAAACATTCTGAAAGGGCTATCTGATTTAGGATTATTTGTGAAAGTAGTCTAAATAACAAATAAATAGTTGGTGACTTTAGTCTACAGTCTATATTTATTGTATTACATTGTATAGTTGCTCCTCAGCAGCATGAATCAAAACTCCAAAACACTTATAAAGGACATGTTTCCATTTATTTAATAAATGAATGATACTCAAGAGCAAAATTGACAGGACATCATTGGTGGAGGTGTTTTCGTGAAATGCCCAAGCTTAATTTCATTGCCACACATTGAAGTACATTCATGATCCCCACAGGATGAATCCCATGGAGACTTGAACAATCAGATGACTTTTCCTCCAGCACCATTGTTGGGTTCCTTCTCCCAGCACTTTATGTTTGATACACATGTGAAAGTGCTCACATGCTGAACTAAGTTGATGCACATGGGAGGCATTACCTGCTGAACATCACATTTCACATTTTGTTCAAAGTATAACTGCTGTGTGTATGGTGAGTGAAGCCTGTATGAAAGTGCATATGATTCCTGATCTGTTGTTTTTGCTGTTGCTATGCTTTCGTTCACGGACAAAACTATTCCAAATCTCTCTACACAACAACTTTATGTCAACAATGTCACATTTTTTCCCTTCACCTATGGTCTAACCTCCATCAAATAATATGAATTTAAATTTTGACATATTCATCATCCAACAAAATAAAGGCTAATGAAAATGCCTTGGCACTTTCTTACATCTGTATCGCCCATAATGTCACGGAGAATGGTGGAGGACCCAAATACAAAACACAAACAGGAAGTGAGGAGAGCGTACTGAGTGGTGGTGGAGCTGAGGACAAGGGGTGAGAGTTGAAGACCAGACAAAGGTGGACCGGAAGAGGGGGAGAACCTGGGAACATGATCCAGAGCTGTAGGTACAGAAAGACAAGATAGGTAAATTGTTGCAAAAGTCAAAATAGAATTCTACTGGAAAAGAATCAGGTGTGTACCACTCAGGTTTTACAACAATCTGGCGGAGAGTGGATGAAAGGCCAGGGTAGCTATGCTGTGCAGTGATGATATGATGGAAGTCATCTGGGTTCACTGGGCAGGTGTTGATGAGGATGAAGTGCAATTATGTTGAAGTCCCGCCCATTCCGGGAACACACAGACAGACACAAAACCCAGGAGGCACGGCAAAGCCCGGGACAGATAAAATAAATAATCTTTTCACACATATTTTGGTGAAATGCAACAGCAATAATATGTCATGAATGCTGTCGGTCATTAATGGAGGATATGTCTGTGTCTACTTTCACGGTTGCTGATTTTTAAACACTTGTTCCACTTGGGAAAAAATACATCGCAATTTCAAGCTACATTTCTCACCAGCGACTTAAAAAAAAGCTGTGATGTTGTTATGAGTGATTGCTGTTTAAACAGGGATTTGCTGACGTGCCCAGAACATCTGTTCCACCTCTTTTTTAACAGGCAATATCTCCACTTCTGATTGAGATGTCAGAGGTAAGCAATCCACTGCGGACTAATGGATAGAGCTGGAGTGAGGGTTTGGAGGGGTATTTCAATCTGAAGTCCAATTGGGAAAAGGAAAAAAGGCAAGCGTGGTCCAAAAGTTTTGGAGGTAATGTGCTTTCCCATTACAGTGCGAGCCACATGCAGCCGTTGTGTTAGTATACATTTATTCATAGGCCTCCTCGCAGAAACATAGGTGTTATGAAAAAAACATTTTGAGAAGGGGTGAGAGGGGGGTAATTCACTATTACTTCAACCTTAGAGCAGCAACTTGACTTCTTACTTTCTTACATTTTAAATTGTCAGAATACATAAACAGTCTAAATGGAGAATAGATAATTTTAATTCACCAAAAATGTGAAAGGATACTAAATGAATGCTCATCTTACAAGATCAATAGAAATTGTGTTGAATATTTAGCTTTTCACTTTGGGATTGTAGATTCAGCAACTAAGACATTATCATTTAAGGTACATTTTTCAGCGTTCACACCCTCACGACTCCAACACACACAATGATAATAAAAAATCACAAACAAAAAAAGGAAAATCATAACACAAAGGAAATGAAAAGTCTTCATAGTCATTATCATAGTAAAACATATTCTGGCCATGAATACAAAATAATTCAGCTACACGGATAAAAAAAAATATCCTTGTGGTTCCACACGGCCATCCGCAGATTGTGTGGATCGACCACTAAGCATCTCTTGGGAACAATGCTGGGGGTTTTTTTCAACCATGCTTCTGAATAGATCTAAATATGAAGCAAAGAACACACACAGTTCTGTGATTGTTTTCACACTACTTCACCCATCTGCAGTTGGCGGTAATGCTTCAAGAAACCCTGCAACGCACCAGAACAGTTAGGGAAGAAGGCTGCTAGCCAGTAAACATGGATGTAAATGTGGGGTTAGATATAGATTTTTATCGACTTCACAGTTTTTTATGAAGTAGGAAATGCGGCATCGCTCCGGTCTCTGGTGAGGAGTGGGAGGCCCCATAGGGACCAAAGTGAGTATCTTTAAGCTAGAAAGGAATTTTGCAGGACTACATGCATTATGGCACTGACTGGTAGGTCAGGAGATATTCCAGCAGGCCCCAAGGCTTTTCTCACATGCGATGCCAAAAAAGTCCACATACATGCTGATCTGAAAGGAATGCAAGGAATAGCTTGCACAAAAATGACATTTCATTAAGCTGAAATGTATTTTTCCAATTGCATCATCCCCATGGTGCACTGCATGCTCTTTAACGGTCGAATACAAGTTGTTTATCAAATAGAGTTCATATAGTGGACAATAAATTAATGTTAAACATTAAACATCTAGATAACAGCCTTCATATATTATGGTTTCATTGTCATTATCACATTTTCTTTGACAATGTCAAATCCTGCGCAATGTTAATAAAGCAGTCATCCTAGTCATCTTCACGTGCACAAATTGTACTAATTGTGCAGTTATTTAGTCAATGTACATCTGTTATTATTTGTTTATTTGCACTTGTGCATAGTATTGTTTCGAACCTACAGAACATGTTTTGCATATAGATTTCTTTATTTCTGTTTTATTAACACTTTATTATCTTAATATATTTATTTAATATTTATGTAAACAAAAAATCTTTCTCTCTATTTCTGTACTTAGCAGTACTGTCTATTTTTTACCATCTTTAGTCCAGCTTTGTTGTTCTTGTCATTTCTGTTGCTCTAAAAGTATATAGAGATCGAGCGATGCAAAACAAATTGCATTCGCATACAGCTGACAGGAAAGTTTGGCCACAGCCCTCATCCTTCGATGCATCATGCAGGGAAGGGTGGGAGTTTTGACCTGTTGGACGTGCTAAATTAAGCTTCATTGGAATTAATGCTCTGCGGTCCATGAATGTCTTGGCTGAAAAAGGCGCAATTAAAAGGTTGCATGAACTTTAGTAATGTAAATGTCTCTCATGGCAGACATTTGGATCTGCCAAACACAGCTCCCCTTATGCCTGAAGGCTATATCCCCATTAATTTGCAGTGGAGAAACTTGTTATTCTGCATGTTGGTTACTGGGCCCCCGAAATTAGTGAGCCTTAATTATGCTTATGATTGGTACCTGTGCTTTTGCCACCATGATAAGTGATAATGTCTGCCACCGTTTTTTACAGTCTTTTTCATTTCATTTCAAATCTTTAACAAGTTAAAATTGTCAATTCATTGTTATGTTATTTTATATATTTTAAGTGAAATTAGATATTTAGGTTATGACATTTACATTGACATTTACATTTCATCAAAGGTAAAATGGGAGCTGCAGTTCGTATTTCCTAATCGAGCCATGGTAAACTTGAAAACTAACCTGAAAGAAAGCAGCAGAAGGACTAAGAGTCGATGGATGTGACATCTTGTGTTGTTGAATTGTGTTGGCCATTATAGGTTTGTACGCATGCATTTGTTCCCCTGATTGCAATACTGAAATGGTGGAGTCCTGTGTGATTAATTGTTTTCCTTAAAAGGACCTGCCACACCAGGGAGTCTGCATAGTTAATATGCACTTTGATGCAGACAACCACTTTGATGCAGCACCAGGGTGCAAACTATAAATAAATCCGTTAAAACTGTGAACATTGGCAATTATAGCAACAGTTTGCATCATTTCACAGAACATCCGCAAATTCTGAAAGAGGAAAATCTTTGCTAAGAAAAGTGATAAGTTACCGATTAGGTTCAAAAAGGTGTGATGATACCGTGCGCTGACCTCTGCTTCTCAACAGTAAAGCCATTGACAAAGTGCCTTAAATTGCATTCTTTTAAAAAATAAGTGTGATCAATCGCTTGTTTAAAGTTTTCTTGGATGCAGTATGATGTTCGCTCGTTCGCTTGGTAAGGTATGACTCGATCAGGAAGGGGATTCTTCATACATGGGGGGGGGGGCATATGGACACTGTAACACCACCCCAACTAAAAAAATAAATAGGGTCATTCCTTCTTTGTTTTGAATTAATTGCAAAAGTGTTTTCATTTCTAAATTAGGTACATTTTACTTTACTCTTCCACTTAACGGTTTCATACATTTTGCAAATTTACTTAAAATATTAAAATTGAAGATGGGAACAGTGCAAAAACTAATTTCCACATTTAATACAAAGTTTTTTTTCTGTGTCGCACCGTGTCTTTTTCACTGTCTTTAACAACCGCTGTCTCTCCCCCTCTCCCATTATCTGTTCCTCTCCCTCTCTCTCCGCCTTTTTGCTGCGCTCGTCTGCTGGTGCACTGAGTCGCTCTGGGGGGCGTCGTTTGAACACAACACATGTCAAGTCCTCTTGTCGGTGTCTTATTTGTTAGAGTTGGTGATGAAGCCAAAAGTACAGGATTGGAAAAAAAACTGAGAATAACCCTGTTGGTACAAACACATTTATGGAAGTATTTATTTATTGTCTTTTCACCCTTTTGAGTGATATTCTATTAGTCTGTTATTTTCAGTCCCACACACTGTTTATGTTTTAAAACCATTCTAAATTCAACAGCCCATGGTCCTCTCCAAAATGTATTTAATCAGGATAGAATTTATCAAAAATGTAGTAAACACGAATTGTGAAAAGTCTTTACAGACCGGCTCTCGTTAGTAACATGTAATTGTTTCTATGTTCATCTAGTTTTGCAATGGCTTTCTAGATTCTTGCTCAACAGCAATGTCAAATGCATATATGTGTGAATATTTATTTGAATGAAATGTAAAGAGGATAGGTTTTTAAGAGGCAGATGACTGAGTTTCTGTTGAAGTCCTAAAAAATATTTTCATTTTCTTTTGGTTCATGTTTCAGTTGATACGTTTTTGGTTCATGCACGGACCGTAATTACTGCCTGTTTCTTCAGCAGCTTTAGGGTCTAATTCACAGTGATTCTTTCTTGAATATCTTGCTTTTGTTTTGGATTCTTGTTGGAGTAGAAAGTACATTGTATTTCTCAGCTTTCATCTCTTGTTGTGTATCCATGTATGTTTCACTTACTTTCAATCTTCATTTTGTATCTTTCTTTCTGCAACTTAAATAAACCTTCAGGTAAATGGATCTCTGATTAGACACTAGTTCAGACACTCCAATTTGACATCATTGTATTCCATCCGTGTCTCTGCAGGAAACCCACATGAATTCTAGAATAAACACTTTGTTGTTACATAAGAACTAAAGAAGATGAAGGTTTATCCATGCATCATTTACCCCTATGCATTTCACACAACTTTCTGGTTTCTTATGTATCTTAAAACTACTTGTGATCAATTTCAGATCAGAATCATTGTATACAGAAAGAAATACATAAAGACATATTGATGTTCAAAGCCCCCCATGATGCCAAAAAGTCAATTATTTCTAATAGATTTCTAAAATAGATCTTACTTTATCTTTCTGACCATTGGCTTCTTCTGTGTGTTAATAAAGCAATAAGGTACGAGAGGCCGTACTTTATTGTAACAGTTCGAGGCGCAGCTGAGGGGCAGCAACCCTCGAAACAGTTACATTATTGAAGATAAAGTACACATTCAAGTACCTTTTTGCTTTTATAACATGGTTACCAGTGAAATTTTTAAATGGTAAGTAAATAGTTGCCATAGTCCCCGTACGTGCATGTAAACAGCATTGGGTCACGCACCATCTCATTCATTCACATCGCTCATTACGTCCACCTTAATTGTCTGGTTGCGAAAGCTCGCATTGCCTCAAAACGATCATTTGTGGGATTTACGGGGGATTTACGGTGGTTTCCGGCGATCGCCACCGAGCTAAAAGCTAAAATGTCGCGCAAAAGCTAACTTGTAACTTTGATTGCGCAGTGATATGGAACGCTCGGGTCAATGTGAACAGCAACCGTACATTATCGTTCAATAATGTAGCCCTCGTGATTCACTCTCAACCAATCAGAACAGTGGATTTCATCTACCCGTGTGTTATAAATATATATATATATATATATATATATACACAATACAATAAAATAACAGAGCAGAACATATTCAATTAAATTTACCAATTAAGTAAAAAAAAAACTATACACAGTGTAGGTAAAGTATAGTGTATTTAGTGAAATAGGAGTGAAATACAATTTGGCTGTTTTTGTAGTTGTTGTCGTTTTTTTAGAAGTGGCTAGAATTAGCTTTGAACAGGCCACCGAAGCATTTTTCTTCTGTTTTGTCATCTGAATTTTACTCTCCTGGTGCACAAGTAAATATCCAATGTGTGTCATTGAATCTAATGTGGATATTGAGACAGTTGTTCTTCCAGATAACAGCTCTTTCAAAGTAGTTGATCATGAAATGCTCTTTTGATAAGCACACATTTGGTAACACTTGCTTTCCAAAGGAGGTGTGACATTTCCAAACGAGCGGCAGATTTATTATCCCCTGCCAACTTCACTTTGGACCTACACTTTTGTTCAGTGAAGTGAAAGTGGGTGGTTGAGCATGATTTCGCCAAATAGCCAAATATAAGTAATACCAAACTCACACAAGCACAATTAGAGCTGTGTTTCATTCTGTGCATAAAACTGATTGACAATAGAAAAATATGTGTTTGTTTGGTGAATTGTGCACATCTCTCAGCTATTGCTCCCTCTAGACAAGAAAAGAGAGATATGATTGCTGCAAAAGGTGAAGACTCATCCTCAGAACTGCAGGTGATTATGCTGAAAAACGATTTGAAAGACCCCAAAGGCTGTAAGATTTACAGAGCCAGCTCGGTTCTTACCCAACTCCCATAGAATCACCCAATGTGCAAACTTGGTAGGGTTTTGGAGGCTTCTGGACCCTTTCCTGGACACTTTACCTAAAAAACAGTAAACATATGGAGGGGGGGTTATCCCAGAAAAATGATTTGTCACTAAAAGTGTATTTTAAAAACTCACTCTATCCAGCAGAATTGATTATTATGTATTCACAAATATGAATACAGAAAATTGTGGCATTGTGGTGTTTTCTCTTATGTTGCCATTATTGCCAATGCTGTTTTAAATGCAGGACACGGTAGCTGTATCGTCATGTGACACACATCAGTCATGTGTGTGTTGATTGCATTGGCTTGCGTCCATGAAATCTTATGGGCTACACTGCCTATTGAGTCTGTGCAAGACTTCCGCACAACACAGGAGCTCCACGGGGGTCTATCTGATTGCCGGCGGGTATTTCACACACTGAATTCAACCCCCAGAAAAAAAGATAAAGAAAAAGAAAATATTAGAACGGTGTTCTTGGAGTCATACGTTCAATGAATGCAAAAATATACAAATGCTTAGGCACACAAGAGCATTTTGAGAACAGCATTCTCACATCTAGCTCTGTGTCTGTATTTCCAGCAGTCTTCAGTGCACAATTTGCTAGAAGCCCCTGCAGCAAGCCTTTGATATCAGTCAGCAGTTGGAAGAAACCCATTGATACGTATATTGATTGCTTTGAACCACAAGTAGACCGCCTGTTGTTCTGTGTTTGCACTCCTTTTCTGAGTCCAATCTTGATATTGACATATAAGATAAAAACAGTCTGGGCTACAAATTGTAAAGACAAGCTTTTAGCAGCTGAATGAAAAGCCATACAGCTGCCGGTGATTTTGTTTTTTTTGTTTTGTTCTTTTCAAGTATGAACGCTCTGTTCTCCAAATCTAAAAAGATGAAAGGTTAAGTGTGGTTTTCTGTGTATTTAGAATTCGATATCATCAATTTGCTGTCGGCGGGTGTTTGATGTTTTTAGGGCTGTGCCTATTCCATTGAGGAGGGCTTTTTAAAATTATCGTCAAGTTATTTTTCATGTCAGATTCATATTAACAAGTTCTTAAGCCTTGTCAGAACTTAAACCTCTCTTCACAAACCTTGGGCTTCATTAACATTTTCAACTTTTCTTTTCGCTTCATTGACTCCTTCCTCCGGTGCCGGCTCAAACTTTTTATTTTTGTCCCTTTTAAGCATCAGCGAGATGACTGTCCACTGAGATTTGAGTGGAAGTTTACAGTTTTCCCCAACAAGTCCACTGAAGACAGTTCTGCACTGGTGATCATTATTGCGGCGTAAGAACGTTCACCGCGAGAATAAACCGAGAGTTTGTTTGATGTTATTGACACGTCAGTTACAGAGTCTGCACATGGTGTGAGGAACGCAGTCAGGAGAGGATTCACATGCTGATATGGCGATGATGATCACTTTGGAAACAAAAAACAGAATCAACCGTCTACATTTTTTTTTTTTTTACATTTCTGGAAAACTTCCTCCTTTTCAATGTTATACAACTGTGACCGGATGAGGGTTTTCCCCTCCCTCTTTCCTGCACACAGGGGTGGACCAGCACACCTGGGGCTAATTGTGATTGATTGGGAGAGGCAGGGATATTACTTAAGCCTCTGGTGTGTGTGGACTCGTCCTGTGGTCTTCTCCTGCTGGGTGTCTGTGGAGACTGTCCGGGAGGCGCGCTTTATGTTTTGGCCGCTGCCCTAGGTCAACATTCTGCTGTGGTGTGTGACCCTGTCTGGGTCATGGATGTCCCCACGTGGGTGGATGAATGCCTGGACTGCTGGTGTTCGGTGTGTCGTGTGGGCCGCCGTCTGTGAGTGTGTGCGAGGTGGGTGCTGCCGCCGGGGTCTGTGGGCAGCGTGACCTGTAATTTGCATAGCTGGACCGGGCTGCAGCCTTGGACATGCTGTTGTGGTGCTATCCTGGTGCCGCGACCAATTAATGGGCCAATCCTCCCCGGCGCGCTCTCTCCCCCCCCCTCACTGAGACTGTTCTTGATACCGGTTAAAAACCTTTCGGAAGAACAGTACAAATGTGGCTCTCTATTGGGTGAACTGTTGGACATATTATATGTTGGTTTTTTTTTCTTTTTTTTGTTTGCATTTTCTTTATTATGCATGCTGGTTTATGGATTTGAATTGTTTGATTTGAATTTGTTTTCTTTATTATGCATGCTGGTTTATTGATTTGAATTGTTTATTGTTTTCTTTATAGTCCTCAAACGCCCTATCGCAGAACATATTGCCATTTTAGAAAAAGAGTATTAAACAAATAAAACTATATTTTTATAATTATCTTATGGTCTCTGACCCCTGATTTGGTGAACGGCTCTGCGTGCCTTAATGAGAGTGGTCTTGGGCTTATCCCAAGTGGCGTTGCTGGAGATTATTCTTCCTGGAGTGTCATAGGGCGCTCGTATTGCCACATGTGGCGTTGCTGGCAGGATCAATCAAAACATTAAAGGGGCAGAGACCATAGATGTATGTATATATAAATTTGTTTTGTTGTTCAAGCGGTTTAATTATTGTGTTGTGTTTGTGATCAAGAACAGTTTCAGTGGTGTTGGGACCTTACATTCCATAATTCTCATCTCTGTGGGGCTTTTGGTTCAACTTCCTCCGCTGTCATGGAAGAGGAGGTACAGCAGCTAAAAGAACTTGTGTTGCAGCTTCAGGCGGACAACGGGCGACTCCGTCGGGAGTGCGCTGCTTCTTCAGACCCCGGTGGCAGTGCATCCGGTTCGACGGCTTCCGGCAGCGGGACCCCACCCCTTGCCCCCACTGTAACGGAGCGGTTAGTGGTCATTCCGAGGGACCGCAGGTGTCCAATGTTTAATGGTAGGACAGGTTTGGGAATAACTGAATGGGTCGAGGAAGTGGAGGCGTGCATGCGTGCTCGACACTTAGCTGCTGCTGAACAGGCTCTTTTCATCTTCGATCACTTGGAAGGAGAGGCAAAGGAAGAAATTAAGTTCTGCTCGAGTGCTGATCGAAGGGACCCTGCTAAAATCTTGGCCATCTTGAATAAGCTTTATGAGTGTGATCAGTCCTACATCGCCCTACAACAGGTTTTCTTCTCCCGGCGACAGCTCGAGGGTGAAACGTTACAAGAGTTTTCTTTAGCGCTCATGTCTTTAATGGGCCGTGTTAGACAACAAGCCCCAGATGGTATGCCCAATGCTGATGTGCTGCTCCGGGACCAATTTATCGAACATGTCCTTGACTGCTCTCTTCGCCGTGAGCTTAAACAACTTGTTCGTCGTGATCCGACCATGGTTATGATGGAACTTCGCGCTGAAGCCATGCGCTGGGAACGTGAAGGTTTGCCAGGTGGTGTGCGAGGTCGTAGCTATTCACTGCCTTCAGCTCTTGGTCTTCAGTGTGGTGTGCAGGGTCGTGTTCAATCTAGCCCTCGGGTCTCTCCAACAGAACCCACTTTAGGTGAACTGATGGATCTGATGAAGCGCCAGCAAGAGCAGTTGAACCAACTTACCCAGACTGTAGCTTCACTCCGGGCTCTGCCCCCACCGGGATTAAGGTCCCATGCTGGCCCTGTCATTTGTCGGTGGTGTCAGCTGCCTGGCCACTTTGCGAGAGACTGCACTGGGGAAAGGGTTTACCGCCAGGGTCCAGATAGGTCCAGTGGTCAGCAGTCAGACAGTATTAGGCAGGTTCCGCCCAATTGGCAGCCGGAAAACTAGCACCCACTGAGCTATTGAGCCACAGCTCAGGTGGGGAGCCCTCAGGCTCACAGGAAGTTGCGACATGTGAATTGGTTGCCTCCTGCCCGAATATGGATGTTTCTATTGGGGGGGTGAGTGCTTCCTGCTTGGTGGACACTGGGTCCATGGTGTCCACCATCACAGAGTCTCTCTTCATGGCACAGTTCGCACCTTGGGGCCAGGATTGCCTTCGGTCTTGCAATTGGCTTCAGCTTCGAGCGGCAAATGGCCTGACGATCCCCTACATCGGCTATTTAGAATTGGATGTAGAGTTGTGCGGAAAGGTCATGCCCCGATGTGGAATCCTTGTAGTGAGGGATCCCCCTGGCGCTGAGTCTTCTTCCCCGGGAATCTTGGGGATGAATGTTATTCGTAGTTGCTATAGAGAACTTTTCGGTGCGCTGGGACCTTCTCTTTTTGAGTCACCTGTAGTTTCACAGGCACCGCGTCCGGTTGTTGTGGCACTACAGCAGTGCCATAAATCAGTTGGTCAAGAATCCGTCTCCGCTACTGGCACAGTCAGAGTTCGAGGTAGGGGAGCTGTGCGGGTACCAGGAGGCCACATGAAGTTGGTTGCCAGTACTTGTTCGGAGCAGCTGGCAGGTGAGACGGTTCTGCTGGAGCCTCCTGAGACTGGGCTACCCGCTGGGCTGCTTGTTTCATCTTGCCTGGTGAGGGTCGTCCGGGGCACGGTGTACGTCCCCGTGGTCAATGTGGGGACAACGGCTGTTCTGCTCTACCCACGGACTGGTCTGGGCAATCTAAGTACAGCACAGGTTGTCAGTCTGCCAGCTGGCGTGACTGAGGATAGGACCACTTGGGTGGCCGTTAACACTCAAACTGTTCCTTCCTCTGTGCCTGATAGGTTGGAGTCTGTGGCTCTGCCTGCGCTTGTTGATCCAGATAGGGAAAAAATACGGTCCTTGCTGAAAAAGTATGACTCGGTCTTTGCCACTCATGAAGGTGACTTGGGCTGTACCAATCTCCTTTCCCATGACATACCCTTGCTTGATAATATCCCAGTCAGGCAGAGATACCGCCGCTTACCGCCTTCTGAGTATGAGGCAGTGAAGACTCATATCAATCAGCTGCTTGAGTCCCAGGTCATACGAGAGAGCTGTAGTCCGTACGCTTCACCAATTGTGTTGGTGCGGAAAAAGGACGGAAGTCTGCGCTTATGCGTGGACTATCGGTTGCTAAACAGCAAGACTCGGAAGGATGCATTTCCTTTGCCGCGAATAGAGGAAAGTCTCGATGCGCTGTCAGGGGCCCGCTGGTTTTCAACTCTCGATCTTGCCAGCGGTTACAATCAGGTCCCTGTTGCAGAACAAGACAAGCCTAAAACAGCCTTTTGTACCCCCTTCGGTCTCTTTGAGTTCAATCGTATGCCATTCGGCTTGTGCAACGCGCCGGGCACCTTCCAGCGATTGATGCAGAGGATGTTTGGCGATCAGCAGGGTCAGTCTCTCTTGCTCTATCTCGATGACATCATTGTGTTTTCATCCTCAGTAGATCAACATCTGCAGCGTCTTGAGATGGTGCTCAGGCGCCTTCAGACTGAGGGCTTGAAGGCTAGGCTTGAGAAATGTTCCTTTTTCCAACAAGAAGTGGGGTACTTGGGTCATGTCATCTCATCCCAGGGAGTGTCTACTGACCCCAAGAAGTGTGAGGCTGTGGCTGAGTGGAGGCGACCACAGAACACATCTGAGCTGCGCTCATTTCTGGGGTTTGCCAGCTATTATCGTCGATTCGTCGAGGGGTTTGCCCAGCTGGCGGCACCATTGCATCGCTTGGTGGCTGAGACGTCAGGCAAGAGGTCCAAGAAGGGTGCCAGTAAGACTCTGGATGCTGTATGGACTCCGCAATGTGAGCAGAGTTTTGAGGGACTGAAAGATCGGCTTGTCTCCGCTCCTGTGTTGGCATTCGCAGACTTTTCGCGTCCTTTCATTTTAGAGGTAGACGCTAGCTATAGTGGCCTGGGCGCTGTTCTCTCCCAGGAGACTGACAGTGGGGTGAGACCAGTGGCTTACGCCAGCAGAGGACTTCGGCAGACTGAGCGTAATACGGCGACTTACAGCTCCATGAAGTTGGAGTTCTTGGCTCTTAAGTGGGCTATGACAGAAAAGTTTCGAGACTACCTGTTGGGTCACAAGTGCACGGTGTACACCGATAATAATCCGTTAAGCCATCTCCAGTCTGCTAAACTGGGGGCTACGGAACATCGGTGGGCGGCTCAGCTTGCAGTTTTTGATTTTGAGATAAAGTACAGATCCGGTCGTAGTAACCGGAATGCTGATGCCCTTTCAAGACAGTATTCTTCGGGTTTAGATTCTGCTGTCCCGTTGTTGCCGGGAGGCCAAGTCTTGCCTGACCTTCAGCCTGGCCAACCGTTGGAGCAGCCTGTAGTAGCCACTTTAGCCCTGGTCTCTGCGCTCCCAGCCCATTCAGCTTCTGATCTCCAGTTATTACAACAGAATGATCCCTTGTTGAAGGAGATTATGGTGTTCTGGCGACAAAAATCTCCACCTACCGCAGTTGAACGGCGGCATCTTTCTAAACCAGCTTTGAAGATGTTAACACAGTGGGGGCGCCTGGTGGAGCGGGATGGGGTCTTGTTCCGCCAGGTCCTTCGCTCAGATGGGGGGGAGGGATTCCTCCAACTGTTGCTGCCTGCAGTTCTCCAGCGGGAAACCCTGAATCTGCTTCATCAGCAACATGGCCATCAAGGTATTGAAAGGACCACAGAGTTGGTCCGGCAGCGTTGTTACTGGCCCGGGATGTCTACTGACATCCGCAATTGGGTGCGTGAGTGTGAGCGGTGTCAGGTCGCTAAGGACTCTGGACCGGTGCCACATAGTTTTATGGGCCATCTGCTTGCCTCCCGACCAAATGAAATACTGGCCATTGATTTTACACTGTTGGAGCCTTCTCGAAATGGGTTTGAAAATGTGTTGGTCATGACAGATGTTTTTAGTAAGTTCACGGTGGCTGTGCCTACACGTGACCAGACTGCCTCTACTGTGGCCCAGGTTCTTGTGGCAGAGTGGTTCTATAAGTTTGGTGTGCCAAGTCGCTTGCACTCTGATCAAGGGAGGAGTTTTGAAAGCACTTTGATCCAACAACTTTGTTTGATGTATGGGATAACTAAATCTCGTACTACTCCTTACCATCCGGCAGGAAATGGGCAGTGTGAGCGCTTCAATCGAACACTGCACAACCTTCTCCGAACATTGCCCTTGACACAGAAGCGGAATTGGGCATCTTGTCTACCTTATGTCCTCTTCTGTTATAATACAACACCTCATCAGAGTACTGGGGAGTCCCCTTATTACTTGATGTTTGGCCAACAACCAAGGCTGCCCATTGACTTCCTTTTGGGGCGTGTGGAAGAACCAAGGCCGGGTGAGGTGCAAGGATGGGTGGCAGAGCACCAGGAAAAGTTGAGGGTTGCCTTTGATTGTGCTCGTGAGCGGCTGCTGACAGCAGCAAGTCGTCGGAAGGAGCGGCATGATCAGCACGTGAGAGAGGTGCCGCTGCTGGTGGGCCAGCTGGTGTATGTGAGGGATCATGGTGCCAGGGGCCGTCATAAGCTGCGAGATCTGTGGAACTCGGAGGTTCATCAGGTGGTAAGTGCTTCATCGGAAGGGGCAGTTTATGCAGTGGCACCGGTGAACGCACTGCACAAAGTAAGGAATGTGCATCGCGACATGTTGAAGGCTGTGGTACAGCCAGTTGAGGTTGATCTTTTACCCACTCAAGCACCATCACCTTTGGGTGTGGCTCAGCTGGACGAGTCGTCAAATAGTGACTTGTGGCTATTGGTGTCCAGCACTACACCAGGTGCCCCAGCTCCTGGGCCCCTCGTACCTTCCACAGCAACTAGGCCGGACCAGGCCCTATTGCTTCCGTCCTTTCAGTCACAGTCACAAGTGCCATTGTCCTTGGCCTCGGAGCAGCCTAGTACGAGTGGGCAAGTTATGCGTCGCACCACCCGTCCCACTGCCGGGCATCATTCGAATGTTCACCGGCTTCCTCAGCCTGTTAGGGGTACGGCTGGTGGCCTGGTCGGGAGGCCTTCAGACCCAACAATGAATCTGCAATCGGTCATTTTTCGGCCATGGTCTTGACCTAGGGGGCCTTCTTTACCGTCGGGACGACGATACAAAAAAACGAGGGGTAGGTGTGACCGGATGAGGGTTTTCCCCTCCCTCTTTCCTGCACACAGGGGTGGACCAGCACACCTGGGGCTAATTGTGATTGATTGGGAGAGGCAGGGATATTACTTAAGCCTCTGGTGTGTGTGGACTCGTCCTGTGGTCTTCTCCTGCTGGGTGTCTGTGGAGACTGTCCGGGAGGCGCGCTTTATGTTTTGGCCGCTGCCCTAGGTCAACATTCTGCTGTGGTGTGTGACCCTGTCTGGGTCATGGATGTCCCCACGTGGGTGGATGAATGCCTGGACTGCTGGTGTTCGGTGTGTCGTGTGGGCCGCCGTCTGTGAGTGTGTGCGAGGTGGGTGCTGCCGCCGGGGTCTGTGGGCAGCGTGACCTGTAATTTGCATAGCTGGACCGGGCTGCAGCCTTGGACATGCTGTTGTGGTGCTATCCTGGTGCCGCGACCAATTAATGGGCCAATCCTCCCCGGCGCGCTCTCTCCCCCCCCCTCACTGAGACTGTTCTTGATACCGGTTAAAAACCTTTCGGAAGAACAGTACAAATGTGGCTCTCTATTGGGTGAACTGTTGGACATATTATATGTTGGTTTTTTTTTCTTTTTTTTGTTTGCATTTTCTTTATTATGCATGCTGGTTTATGGATTTGAATTGTTTGATTTGAATTTGTTTTCTTTATTATGCATGCTGGTTTATTGATTTGAATTGTTTATTGTTTTCTTTATAGTCCTCAAACGCCCTATCGCAGAACATATTGCCATTTTAGAAAAAGAGTATTAAACAAATAAAACTATATTTTTATAATTATCTTATGGTCTCTGACCCCTGATTTGGTGAACGGCTCTGCGTGCCTTAATGAGAGTGGTCTTGGGCTTATCCCAAGTGGCGTTGCTGGAGATTATTCTTCCTGGAGTGTCATAGGGCGCTCGTATTGCCACACAACGATTTTCATTGAAGAGTTATCAGTGTCCCCATATGCTGGTCACCCTGCCCGTGACGTTCCGATGTCTCAGCCCCATTTCGGCCCCCAAATGAAGATAGCTTCCATGCCATTTCCCCTGGCAAGTAAAGATCTCCTGGTAATGTGAAGCTTATCTCGACTCAAATATTTGCGGATTGATGCTGTCAAGGAGAGTAAAGAGCCGAGGAATGATGAGAGACAGCTCTCTGCAGGCCACTGTGTTTGCTCGATACTCTTGAGGAGTCCCGATACACACTAGTCAATAATGGAGGAAGGACGGTAGCAGATGTCAGCTCCGTGGACAAGGCTTGACTGGCCAAATGTCTTCTGAGAGGCGGCATTTTAAGATATCTTTCAAGTTTAATTAAAAGATCTGTCCCTCCAAAATTTTGATACATACATATTTTAACACATTTAACGCAACTCCGGTGTAAACAACATCTCAGACGGTAGTTGAAGACGGAGAGAGCATTGGACGGAGAAATTGCACTGTAAGTAAAACAAACAGAGGCACGACAAACAGCGGCGAACTGTGTGGAGGAATTCCTCCACATGTCAAACAGAAGGGGGATCAGTGGCAAACGGACCACTTTACTCACTGCTAGACTTAGCTAGCTGCTATGCTAAACTAGTTGCTAGGCTACTTCCACCAGAGGACCGCCACTGTGTCCTTAAAACACAGTGGTTTGGAAACTTCTTGGCTAAATGTTGGGAGATTGTTGGCACTTCAAACACAGCCATCAAATGATGAAGAGTTGAGAGCAAAGTGCAAAAGGACAGCAGGAAGAGTTCAACATGTTCCACCTGGTGGGATTCTGCCTCCAAGATTATCACACATTCTTTCTAATTTATCCCGATTTTTGTAACCATGAACGAGCTGTCTCGTTGATACGGTCAAATGGACTGCAGTGATTGGATGTCGTGCAGGCAGCGCGCGCTCTCTGCATACAGGTGGCGCACATTTTTTTGACAGATGCAGATAAACAGAGCGGCGCGGTGGTGTGAAAATGTTATCCCCCAGTTTTCATGGGAAGTAGCAAGTCTCCTCGAGTCAAAAGGCTCGAGTCCAAGTCAAGTCACGAGTCATCGATGTTAAAGTCCAAGTCGAGTTGCAAGTCTTTGTACGTTTTGTTGAGTCGAGTCTGAAGTCATCAAATTCATGACTCGAGTCTGACTCGAGTCCAAGTCACATGACTCGAGTCCACACCTCTGTCTATAGGTATTGTGGTTCTACAGCATTATCTGAGATTTCAGCTTCCACCATTGCGTTAAATGTTGTAGGACTTGTAAATGATTTCTACGATGAGTGTTCATGCTGGGATTGTGCAAGTGTGTCATGAACAATTAGCACATGGTGATCATTTGAAATAGTTTGAACGGTACAACGTTGCGGTGGTGCTCTCAAATGTTAACTGGTTTTATATCACTAAAAACACTTTGTGTGCTGCTACTGGGGGGCAAAAAGGGATGCAGCATGTTTTCTGCTTTTATGAACTGCCAGGCTCACACACCCCGCATACAAGTTCTCGTGACAACAGCCAGATGTTTTGCTGTGGAGGCGAACGGTTATGGTATCCTCGGCACCAAAACCGTTTTTAGGATGGGGAATTTTGTATTAAAAAGGCTGTGACATATCTAAACACATCCACTTGATTTGACTAGCTTAGACTGCTCAAGCCTCAAATTCAGTACTTTTCAATTCATGAAAAACTCACAACAGAAGAGTCGACAATTTCACACAGTGGATAAGATTTTTTGGTCTGGAATAATCAGGAAAATGAGGATATAGTTATTTTAAATTATATTTTAATCACCACCTTTTTGAAAGGCAGCCTAAAAGGAGCCTCAAAACCTACCCAGTACAAGATACAAAGACACTCATTTTAATTCAGAACTTGTCCCTCCAAATGAGTTTGTATATGTCACAAGGAGTTGCAGACAGTGTATTTATTCAGCAATATGTTGTAAAGAGGAACTCTTAATGGGGATGGGATTAATGTTTTCAGAGCTTGGCTCAGGAGACACAACAGCTCTAATATGAGCTACAAACCATTTAATAAATCATTCATGGAGTCAGACGGATGCATTTAGTGGTAGAGCACTCAGTCCTATAAGAACACCCTGAGGGAGACTTCATTTGTTTGCTTTGCTTCTGCTGAAAAGCCACCATATTGTACAGGAAATGCTATTTAGGGAGCGGAATGTCTAATAGCTGCCCAGAGGTTAATTTCAGGCGGTGTATCCTTAAAATAAGACAGGGCAAAACACCAAGTATGGGACTATCTATCTACTAAGAATGGAGGAAAGGGTGGGGTATTGATTTATTTCCTCCCGCAGGTTTCTCCCCTCATCCATCATACTGTCCCTGCGCATGAAGCCTTCACTCCCCCAGCAGGATGCTCGTCTTCCTCTCTGTGCAGCCGGCCACTCGTAGCCATGTCTGGGTAACACATTGTGTGCTATGAACCCCAGCAGCCCCCCCGTTAACCTCCCCCTGCTCCCTGCTTTACTGTCACACTCATGCACCCAGAGACGCACCGTGACTACACAGGATTACACAACACACAAGGACCCGAAATATGGCCGAGTCAGATATGTGCGGACCAATACCTCCTGACACGGCCCATCACAAATCTCTTTTTTTATTCCCAAGTCATTAACAGAACCCTCAGTTTGTTGTTTTACTCAATGCTGGTCTTCAAGCACAATTAAATGATTGCTCTCATTGGGCGTCTTGTTTTTTTCACGGCCGCAAACACACTTACACACACAAGCACACCCCCACACGGCTGACATTTCCACATATTTTCAGCAAGCAGGTTTGACTTTCCTGTACCGATCTAAGGTACAAGAAGTAACAAGCCCTTGAAACAAGTGTCAGCTCCTTCATAATTTAACAGCACAAAGTGACAATTGCACCTGTGTGATACTCATCTCATCATGTCGAAGTAGTTTGATGCTAATTAGCACCATTTCTCACTGCGGGAGGTCTAAATAATTTAATTGCTCAACTTCGTTGCCGAATTCAGAGAACGATTCCTGCAAAAGGATTCAATTTTTAATGACCCTCACAAAATGGGAAGTTTTATTGCATTTTTATCCTGCAGCAAAAAAATAGTTTAGTTGTATTTATCCATTCAAACACAGGTCTACAGACTGTGTATATGAATATTCATATCAGGCCTTGCCCTTTTCAGCTAAAAAAAGAGCCTTAACTGTCATGGGAAAAAAAGAAAAATAAATTTCCCCAAGAATATTATAACATTAGTCTGCGTTCTTTCTTTCAGTTATTTTCATTTTCAAGCTTTTGTTATGCAACGGGATGGCACAAAGCATGGCCCCTCAACTCTAGTGTTTTTTGTTTCTTTGTCCTCCCAGGTCACTGATTAAAACCTTCAACTCAGCTTGCCGCTGCTGTTTGAATAAGAATCTTCGTCCTCTTTGGCGGCAAAGACTCATCATTGCTCCAGCGCTGCTCTCTCTCTCTTTGTGCGAGCTCCACTCTGCATGCATGGGGTTAACGGGGACCCTGCTGCTCATTCACAATGCAGCTCTTGAGGCTGTGTGTCATATACCTGGACTCGGAGTCTCAGCGGTTCCTGGTCAGTCGGAGTGAATTAAAGACAGCAGCTGCTATTAATAATTTGAATGATACCAACGCCGCCCCTCTGTTCTGTGTCATTCTGTACAGGCAGTCATCTATAAGGGTTGCTTTTGACTCACCAACAGTTTCCTTTAGCACTGCTTCTATTTGCCCAGGATGAATTATTTTGATGGTACTTTTTAATTTTCCGTGAGCACCATTAATGGAATCGAATTCACACGTTGTATTTGAGACAGAAGCAGAAATCTCTCAGACACATTTTTGTTGTGCGAATGAACAGGAAAAATGTGCTGGGGTAAATTCCCCTGTAGCAGAAAGTGATGGGCTTGACCCTACAAGCAGGTGGTTATGTGGGAAAAGAGAAATGCTTCTTAATCACGCTGTTTCCTGTGCACAGAAAAACACATACAGTATATAACAATGTGTTTGTGAAGCTGTTTGTGAATAACATCAGGAGGCAATGTGTCAGACAACAGCATACAACACAAAAGCTTGAATGCTCCTCACTATGCAGAGGGACAAAAGACGAATGTCGAGCAAGCACTCAGGCTGCGACATCCCATATTTACCTTCACAACAAGGTGGAGTGGTTTTCTTCTGCTCTTTATGAGCTGCAACGATAGAGAAGACACGCAATTTCCCTCCAGAAACAACCCACATGGTTTGAATAAAGACATTAATTATTTTTGCTATTGTACCTCGTGCGGAAAGACAGATTTTCTCTCAAACAACATCAGACAACAGAGAAAAAAAACATGTCAAACTAATATTTGTATGATGTGCTTTGTTTTTGAAGAGTGAAATCTCTTTGTTAATTCAGGCCAGCAGCTGCTGGCTCTGGGCTGGCTGTGTTGGCTCACTGATTCCAAAGCAGGAGAGGACGACACGCGGATCTTTCCCGAGATCCTACTGTACCCACATCATGCCCACCTCCCACTTCGGTGAGCTTTATGTCTCACCCAGGATAGGACATTTACATATTTTTTAGGGGGCAATTTTTACCCCCACTGACTGAAAACCAGGGGCATTTTATAAGAAATTGGGGGCATTTTTGGAAACTTGTGAAATAACATTTAACCTTTGTTAAAAATAGTATATATACTTAATTGGGCTTAGGGTATATGCATTTGTCGACAATGGCAGTACGAAACTATGAGGATATTAGAAATAAATCGACGACCCTGTTCATAAATCCGAGCTATATTGAACTCACCAGTAAACCACTCCCAGGGGGCGTGGACACTGACTTTCACACCTTTACTGATCTGTATAAATACCTGTAGGTAGCCATTGTTCTCAAGTTCGCTGGTGGAGACAACAGACGGCCACTATGGGTGGTCAAAGGACTCCCTGTGGCCTGCAGGGCAGAGACCAGCGCCTCCTCAGCTGAGATGTTCTTTTTAGCACAACACCTTTTCCTTTATTAAATACTTTAGATTTTAACTGTTCATAACAAGATGACTTCCGTCCGTCTGGTGTTTCTTCATTTTTGATCATAACAAGCGCTACGTTTCTTTTAAGAACAGTTGATTCTTGATCCCCACGCGCAGCACCAGTCAAGGAGAGAATCAAAAACATTCTGTGGCAAATGGACCAGGTTATTACGCCATTGACCAAATTGTAATTATTGTTAGAGGAAATAATGGGGGCATTTTTTGCCCCTCTCCTTGTGATAAAATTATAACTCTTGTGGGCAATTATGCCCTTTGCCCTCGTGAATTTCAGACGCTGGTCTCACGGCTAATGTAGCTCATGGGAGGCGTCCGGGCTGCACAAATTGAGGCAAGCATCCCTTTCATTCCATCTCCTACCATTGCTCTTGTTTGGGATTTATTTTGAGACTTTCTTTATGCACGTATGCGTGACTGGATGCTGTTTTTTGACTGGCTGCCTAAAACAAAAAACTTCATCACAGAAGGATAAAACGCCAGATCCCAGTGTTTGCCTTCTTTTGATATGCTTGATGTTTTTTTTTATGCTGTGTTAAATCTCCAAAAGCATCTCGCAGCGCATCGGATCTTGTTTTGTGCAGATCCATTTCACAGGTGGGGTTCATCCCTGTCCGCCGCCGTGGCTGTCTCCGGGTGATGGAGAGCATGTGTCTGTGGCCACGCGTCCTGTCGAGCACTCCAGATCAGCCGCTGCAGGCGTGACCTTCTCTCTCTCACTGCTTAACCCAATCAATTACGGTTCAGAACAGAAGCCAAGAGAGAAGGGAGACACAGAGCCCGCGACCTTGTCAGAGCCCTGAGGAGACGGTGAATAATTCCCTTTGAGCCCCAGGAAGAAGGTTTCCATTGCAGGGTGGTGAAGGTGTGGTGGGGGGGGGGGGGGAGACTTACGACAGGCAAGCAGGAAGCAGAACAATGACACATACGGCTGAAAGTAAGATCAGGAGACGCTTGATAAACGACACAGCTGGATGGAGTCAGTAACTTGAGTCCGGTTAATGCAGCGACGCAGCTTGATCTGAGTGCAGCCGATCACCACCTGCTTCGAGGAGGTTGAGAGACAAAAGGGGGGTGGAATCCTTCCAGCGACTCTCTGACCTGTTTCACGCTCATAACGGTTGCCCGTACACAAACAGTCTGCTGCGAAATAAAGATGTCAACACAAATAGGCTGGGCGCTGAATGAAATGATAATATCTGATCACGTTTGAACACATTTCGATAACAAATTAAGAGTGTGCTTTTTGTGTTATGTGATTATTCAGGCACTTGCGGCTGTGTTGGAGCTAAATCTGACGACTTGTCTGTTCTCTGCTCCACTTGCTCGTTTCTGACAATCAAAGGCCTGCACACACCCTGCTGTACGTGTAAAATAAACTACATTAGCACCAGTTCGGCTGGCTGCGCCCGACAACAAAAACCTGATTTGACACATTCAAGCCATGGCGACAAAACCCCAGCAGGAAATGATTGTTTGTTGATACGTACGGTGAAGTGTTGCTGTTCAGATCGGCGTGGATCCGGTGACTCTGCCTCTCAGATGTGTTGCAGCGATTGAAGAGTCCACAGTTCATTGGATCTTGTCATCTTGTCTTAGCACCAAATTGTTCCACAGGTATGCAGCGGGAAGGTGTGCATTTGAAAAGTGTTTCCCATGAAGACGGAAGAACTGTGAAAACCCGTACTTGAATCTATTTGTTTACAAACGAACCTTGAGTCATTGAGAAATGATAGTTTGTGTACATACAAGCGCTCTTCCTGCAGCGCTCATTTCACACTCAACCGGCTCCACACAGTTACATCTGGAGGCCGCCCAGTACGACCGCAGTGTGTGCTGATATTAGCATTTGGGGCTCAAGGGGGCCATTTCAGAGGACACATGACTGGCTTGTGTTAGAGGGATTTGTTATGGGATTGTGAGAAGTAACCTTAACAGTCCTTAAGTTCACCCGACATCACCCTGGTTCAACATAATCATCCGTAACTACTGCAGCGTTCCCCTTCGCAACATTTCTGCCTTCTTTTTTTCATTTTTTTTACAAGGCTCTTTAAAACGCAGTGTGCAATTATATGAGTTTATGTTTTACACAGCAGTTATTCATTTAAAATTGTTTTTGCTGAAGGGCTGGCTGCAATGCAACTTGAAGCTATTTCAACAGCTTGTCTCTGCATTAATTCTTGTTTTCGGAGATGCTGATTACCTTTTGGTCCTGTATGATAGCATGTGGAATTTGCAACAATAAGACACACGTTTCATTGAGGCTTTCAGATCCCCTGCGGTCGACTGGGTAGTTTAGATCACCAAGTGTCTTTTTGATATCGCAGAGGGACACTGACTGTGAAAATCGTTTTCTTCTTTTGTTTCAATCTCGTTTTATTGAGCTAGATTAGAACAAATATCCTCCAAATATTTTCATGTCTTATACATGTTTGCTTTTTTGAACAGATAAAACCATAACCTCATATATTATATAATATATTAGTTAATATAATTGAAAAAATAAATCTGTCTCCAAATCTATATATGATACAGCCCTCCAATGTAAGTGTTAAATTCTGCTTTATTTGCGCAGCAGTCTCCTAAACCTTGTATCTTGATATTAATTTCTATGCTTCTGCATTTTCGATCCAAATTCTCTCCACGACAAAGAGCAACTTGTTTCCTGACATTGCTCCTTGATCTCTACCCACTCGATGGCTGACGACACAATATTTGCCTCTCTCTCTCCCACATAGAGAGGGTCATTTTTACAAACTGTACATGCACACATTTCGTGGCACAAGATTTCTTTCTTTTTGCTGTGTCCGACAGTTTGCAGCTCTGTGCGCCACAGGCAAAACGTCACCTGATCCTGTGCCTGATCTAAAGTTAGGAGATTGGGGTGATAAAGTATGCATGTTCTTCTTATCACCCTGACCTAAAGAGCTGCAAACCGGCAAAAGAACCTTACGATTAAAGGTTTCAGTGGAAAGTTGGAGCCTCCTGTCATCTAAGTGCTTTTTTGGAACCTTTTCAATGCTGCTGACTTTAAAGATGCAGAAGGGGAACCTTGCTTGTTCGCCCGTAGGACGATTTCTATAAGTAACAACTTATGTAAGACGGCACAGATCAGCGCTAATCTCATCATCTGGTTAGGTCTGAGTGTTTGACTTTTTTCTGGAAAGCAGAAAGTCAAAAGAACTCAGTAAAAAGAACTCTGATCTCATGCGATGAGAGATCCCACGAGGTGCACGCAAGTTTAAAAAGCATAACCCCACATTAATAGTCCTCAGCTTAATTCTGCTGTTGATTCCTCTGCAGTTTGTCTGGCTCCACGCTGATTTGGGCAGCAGCCCATGGTAGCTTGCTTCCAACACATCAATCATAGTCAACTCCTAATGGCTTATTCATTAGCTTCTCCAAAACACACATATTGATGATGAGACTGTAAGGAGCAGGTTTCTGGACACACAGTTGCAGAGTCTGCAGTCTGCATTCTGTGGAATTAGAGCCATTATTAATTAATTTTAGTTGACCAGGAACAGGTCCCAGATGCATGGTCCTAAGTGCAAAAGCCTGAGGACTGTGTGGGTGCAGGGAAGGCTAATTCAAATACTAACAATGCCTTGTAGACCATAAATGCACAATAATATATCGATATACGCTGTGAAACAATCCCATGGAAATTTGGCTGGACTTTTGCCTGAAAGATCCCCCGATGCTTGCCCCGCCCCCCTTCATTCTTAAAATAATTATTTTCAGCAGCTTATTCCTTTGTTTGCACCCCAAGATGAAAGCATACTTTACACGGCTATAATTTATGCTAAGTGTGAAATGACTGCCACCATAGGAGGCGTTGCGCCTTGTACTTTAGCCCTCACAGCTCTGCGGTGGAGATGCTGGGATCAAGCACAGATTCAAAGCCTTAGCTCCAGGACACAGAGAGCCTTTCCTGAGCTTCCTCCAGGGGGAAGGAGGACAACAAGTGTCCAGCTGTCAGTTACAGCTGCCGGCCTCTGAAGGGACACCCTGGGTGGGTGCAGCCTACAGGTCGGTGGCCGCAACACAGCTTGTGAGGTGGCCCAATCAGTGGGGCCGTTATAGTGCTGCAACCCCGTTAAAAATGAATGCGTTCTTGGGTTTGTGCGCTGCCATTATTAATCTTACGTAATATTATGGCTTCTCTGTTTTCCTCTTTCGACAGAATCCATGTGAGCATGTGTGCTCCAGTGAGCATTTGTCAGAGGCAAACACTGCTCTATTTGCTGAAGGACAAGTGATTTCAAGGCAGCAATTATTGTCCTTTTTGTGATTTATTTAACACCCCGGAGAGAAATTGGCCAGTTGTCTCATGTTTTTGTTTGCTGGGACATAGTTTTCCCTGTTCAGGCTCTTAGTAAGAAACCACTTTTGCATGAGCTGAGACAACTTGACTTGTAATACACTCGTTTCTACAAAACCCCTGCCATTCACTTGACTCCTGCAATTATTGTCAAATATTCTTCTCATTTTTTGTCTGCGACTTGGAACTGAGTCACAGGTGGCGCGAGCGGCGCCTCTCTGCTTGAAGAGGCTCTCTGCTGTGCTGTGACACGCGGATAATCCAACAGGGGATCAATCATCACATAGTTACTGAGGTAATAGGTGAGCAAATATGTTTCCCGGTGGCTGTCCTTATCATTTCAGGGGCTGGTGGGGCCGCGGGAGACAGCGGAGCCAGATGGAATTGAGGTGTTGTCACCATCGAGTGAACAGGTAATGAATTACTCCAGGACAAATGGGCCGCCACATGAGAGATGAGGAATCCTCCCAGAAAGAGGGGAGCTTGAGGGTGAATGTTAGCATCCACTAACACTCTTTTGCCTCAACTTCGTTACTGAATAGACGTCTTTTTTTCTTTTCTAAATAGACGAGGATCCATTGAATGGATGGGGTTGTGTGAATGGCTGGGGGGGGGGGGATCTTCTGAGATGGAGACAAAGACACAAATCTCCTCCAACAGACGTAAGCTTAAAGCCAATTTCAGATTCAGCCTGACACTTTTTTTTTCAGCACTGCTTGACATTGCGTGAGACATTATAGTGAACCTTTCCAATTACAGAGCTCAATCTCCCCTCCTTCTTTTTTGGGCTCTTGTTCCTTAAAACCCTCCGATTTGATAGGACATTAGATTAATGGTATTTTTCCGGTGACAGTCATTGCTGAGGGATATGATTACGCTGTGGTAATTATGATTGTTATTTCCAATCACAGCTGAATGGAGTCAAAGTGTGTTATGTCAGCGGCACAGACAGCACCGGAGTGACTATCTACGCTAGATGATTCTAATGGGGGCGATTTGAGATACAAGCATTCTGCTGGCACAAGCACTGACAAATGCATTCTGTATTTCCACAGGGAGGAGGCAGACAATCTCACATTCTCTGCCGGTTGATATAACAGACACTGAGGCGGCGGGATGACTTGGACATTTCAGTGAGGGGGCCTGGGGGTGTATTCTGGGGTGTATTCTTTAACTCTGTGGCTAGGATGCATTTATGCTACACGGTATGTTCAAATCTTATAAATGTTCTCACTAGCAAGGACCACGGCATCCACTGAATGCGTTTAACGTGAGTGAGTGAGTGATGGTTGATCGATTCCGTCTAGTCGGTCGGATGGGTTGTGGGGAGCTACGTCGGAGGTGTGCGCCCGGGCACGACGAACCCCTCCAGGGCCCTACGAAAAAAGGTGGAAAAAGAAAAGAAAAATGAAAAGGTTGGCAGGGTGGGTTTTAGAATGCGTCCTCAAGAATGAGAAGAGTGGGTTTAGCTGTATTTATCGGAATACCGGAATTCCGCTTGGATAAATTAGTAACAGATGATCAACAAAAACACAAGCGGTGATTGGACAAAGCTATTTCAAATAATTGGGCTGAAAGTGAACTTAAGTTTAGTAATAAATATTTTAAAGTTGACGTAGCAAACAAATAGGCACTCACACAGATAATTTGCATTAATTTGGGGTCATGTAAGTCCATTTATTCACTCTCTTTTAGTTCTGTTTTTGGTCTTGACAATTCCTGAACGGAAAACTGCACTTAAGCTGCTAATGCTCCACTTTGTTCACCAGCAATTTGTTAGCTGACTCTGTCTTAATGTTTGATGGAGAATTATTCTACTGAAAACTTTTAATGGTATTCGGTCGAAGCGTTGTGGACATTCAGCCTCACTCTGCCATTATTGTCATAGTGCCATGTTTAATAGGGTTACAACAAAAACATGCTTCAAGACTTGCATATATTATAGAGATTACTTAAAAAATATATGGGATCAATTATTTGCAGATATTTAAATTGCGATATCTAAACATACACCCCCACTTCCATGGCTTATCAATTATAAAAACAAAAGATTGATTGATTAAAGACATTTGAATACAAATGAAAGCCTTATTCTTAGATCAAGGAATCCAATGTCGATAGAGACATTAGAAAGTCAAGATCAGTGTTGTGAGCGGGCCAGATCCGATACTTGGGTTCCTTTGTTCATTCACTTTACAGACCGGGGTCAAATAATGCATTGTGTATTGGTTTTGTTACATTCTGTATTCTAAATATTGGCACAAAACGCATTCATGCTCTGTGGCGATGGATAAAAACTTGCTTTTAAAGAAATACTGGCAGCAAGCTACTAATGAAAACTTAGCGTCCTTTTACGTTTTAAGTACGCACACACACCCTTGCTTTAAATAGACTTTAAATCTTTCATCTCCCAGAGAGACTCCACTCAGCCACTTACATAGGCCCTCTACACACCAGATGTTGGTGTTACCAATAATGAAAGGAATCAGTCTACCAACCAAATTATAATTTACCACCTCTATCTTTTCAGCATCTGCTGAGCAATAAATATAGATTGCTTAAATTTGCTAAGCATGTTAATGCACATTACCATCTGCACTGGTATACCTCGATGCTTTCCTGGCACTTATATAGCTGCAGTATGTGAAAGCCAGGCAGATGCAAGACTAACACTCAGCAAATAAAACACACTTCCTTAGAAGTATAAGAAGTAGGAAGTAACAGAAGCGTATAACATATGAACAAACATTGCATGGGATTGCACCAAAAATACAAGCCGTCTTCCATGTTTGAATCTGAAGCTGGGCCTGCTGTCTGAGCAGTGGCGAGGTGGAGAGCAGTGTAGCACAACGCAGCTCTCAGGGTGTGTAATGAAGATAAATTAAGACGTTTTGTTCGTGAATAGTGCTGCGTTTGCTTCAATGCTTAGGGTTGCCACCCCTTAGCCTTTTCTTGGAAAATTAGGATTCGGTCAGCTGCGACATCTCACCCCACCTTGCAAAAAAGTGTGAATGTCAGATATTTATGTTGTTAGAAGTGTGAAAATTTCCCACACTGACAGAGTGAAGGAAGGTTATGTAAAGAACAGGTTCTGCCAAGCGCGATGATGTATCAGACAGGTGTTGCAGGCACGCTGTTGATTCCCATCAGACACGGCTACGGAAGCTCAGAGGACTGGCTGCTGTCAGAACAGTTCATTTGGATGTACGTTCATCTTAATTACAAAGGGGAACAGCATAAACCTGTATAGAGTACCACTCGTTGAAATACAAGTCCAGCATTCATTCATGAGACCTAAATATATGTACATACACATACAATAGGAATGACGCGTTGTGTTGAGGTCAAGGAAGAAATGTGTTTAGCATAGCTTTCTCTTTTCTGTCAGCAGCGGACAGAACTTTCCCCGTCAATGTTAAAGAGTTTTGCAAACTACTCGGAAGGTCCTGCATCTTTACCATGAAACTCATCATGTTAACACTTGACATGAGTTGTCAGGCTCTAATTTCTAACAAACGCTTTCTAATTATAGAGTGTGTGACGAAAGGATTTTCACCAACATGTCATGTTTTGCAGGACACCTATTATTGAGCATCAAGGCTTATCAAAAATATAAAGTTGAAGTTGAAGCTTTACTTCTTTGCTATTGCCGTTAACCGTAATTATCTTTCACAGGAAAATGATGTGTTACAGGTCTGGAGTCAAGAGAAAAAAATAAAATTAAAATAAGACAAAGATGGTATGGCAAGTCAGCTTTGCCTGGCTCAAGTTCTTTACCCCTCTTACCTTTGTGTATCTACTTTATAGGATGTAAATAACAGCTTTGGTGTGTTCTTACAGGCCGTGGACTTTGAGGTGTTAGCAGGCTTGCCGTCTTCTTCCTGTTGCCAAGTGAAAAGAACTGCATTAATTCTGATATCAAGATTTGGCCTTTGGAGGGGCATGTTTCTGGTTTATCTTCAGCTTAATTACTCCTTCATTATCTTATTTGCGTCGTAGGTAGGTGGACCAGCGTAATGGATTGGCTGCAGAAAACCCACTCTGGTCCCTAATTTTGCAAAGAACATCTTTTTTTCACACTTTGTAAAGCTTCACATCCATCGAAAACAGTGTTGAAGGAGGAATAGGCTGTTTTAATGGCTGAAGTGTATAATCAGTATTCTGACTGGGATTTCTGCTGTTTTTTTGGGGCTCATTTTTGTACATTTAAGACAATGTAAGACTTCTCTGCTGAATGGATGCAACTGCATTTGAGACATTGCACAGTATTTTCACTGTTGAAACGATAACGCTGACAGTTTTCTGCCACATCTGTCTTAAAGTACAAGACAAATTGAACATACCATATCCTTTCAATCTAAAACATTATTCATCACTTGGAGGCAGAGCCTAAAACGGCTAAGCTTGAGGTAGCAGACATGAGAAATTATATTCCTGTCCTCTGAAATATATTTCACTTGGCATACTGTAAGCAAAGCTCCCAAAGCGGTGTCAACGCCAAGTAGCAAAGCTGTAAAAATGACCTCAAAGATACTGCTGTAAAAAACGATGCCATCTAAGAGCTGATAAGAGCTACAAGCATTGGAATGGATCAATCGTGCAATAGGGAGAGCACTCAGTCATGGGTACTGTTTAATTAATGATGGTAGGTAGAGATAGGCTGTTCACTCTGTATTGTCAGTCAGACACTCACAGCACAGGGTGGCAATATGAGCTTTGTAACTGATACACGAAACAGAATGAACTAATCCATAGTCTCTAGTCTAGTACCATTAATGTTTTGTAAAGAGGCCTGCTGCATGTCACGTGCAATTTTTTTAATTTCCTCTGAATTCAAAAGACTCAGAGTTAATGAACACATATTAATGAATTCCGGAAAGATTTCTTGAGCTCCTTTGGATTGTGATAAAAACAGACGTATTGTTATTTTCTACGCTGTTGTTCAATTTTATTGACAGAAACGATTCTTTATCTTTCTCACTGTTATCTATCTTGTTTAGATTATGTTTGTGTGTGTGTGCACATGGTGAAAACTGGTGCTTCTTTTTATTCGCCTGTTTATTTCTTAACGGCCATTGTTCCGCCGTTACCATCTCCAAATGAAGTTATGATTGAACAAAAGTTTAGCTGTTTGAACGGTTTCAAAATTTAAAAAGAACTCAACTCAACAAAATAAAAGTGTGTTCTATTAGAGAACTCTACAAATCTCATTTTGAAGCTGAATGAGGTGGCAAATTGGCCTATTGATTGGTGAAGCTTGCATTGAGCTACACCCAATTGTGACCCTAAACGGACATTTGTCTAGTCAAACCCTTGGGCAAAGGCTTAAACTCTTGCATGTCCTCACGCTATGGATGAAGTCAGTTTGCGGCTAAATAGAATAGCTAACAAATAATAATAAATAGAATGAAGATAATAAGCGTGAACAATCAGAGGGTATCGCAGTATAAAAGAGCCAATAAAAGGTGTTTTGAAGAAGTTTTGCCAATCGCAACGTCACGTTTTCATGCATTTTGCTGTGGCAGATAGCAAGAAAACAGTGGAAAATATAGAGGCGCTTATTGTTTCACTCATGCACAAAAACACACATGAACACAAAAATGCCGTCCCTACTGTTTGCGTTGCATGTGTGCGTTGCATGTCTGCATGCCTGGTGGAGATAATTCAATTTTCAGAATTTCAGTATATTAATTAAGCTGCAAAAATAGAATGACATACATACATTATATTATTTAAGCCAGCATCATTGCAGCTGTTTTACCATATGATTTTGGTCAGTGCTATAAAATAAAGTAACAAAACTTAAGAAAAATAATGGCATGTCAACGTCTATATTGTAACTTTCTTTAATAAGAAAACACCAAGACATAGCTAATACGGATTTTCTAGATAGGCCTATGAAATGTTAGTTGTAATGTCTTATTTTTAATTCAAAAACATTGTCACAGACTTGGATAGCAAAGCTAGCAAGCCAGGCAATAGCCTATTCTTGTATGTGTTTATTAAATGTAGTACACGCTACAAATACTGTATATAGTTGTCACAATAATCAAACCATGAGGACCAGATAAATACAGACATATCGGTATGTCTGTACGGTTAATAGATCCATGATCTCCAAAATGTAATTTTAACTAAAAAGGTCAATTCTCGCGATGTTACTCGGCTTTCGCGGGATTACAGATTACTCGAAAACATCTCTCGTCGCGCTTTAAGTGACGTTCCACTTGTACCCGGAGCGCGGGCCGTCAGCTACCAACACGGGCTCAGGTGAGCAAGATAACCGGGAATAGGGATGGCGGTTCTAGAATAATAACGGCAGCTCCTGGGAAAGTTAGCGTCGTTTCCACTTAACATATTTGCTAACAAACATGAAGCTAGGTGCTGTTTCCACTGGAAGGCGTCACTCTCCTTAGTCGGACACAACATAGTAACATTACTAACGTTACGTTAGCTAACGTTACTTCTTCAGAAACGCGCTGTTAGCTACGGAGCTACAAATAAGCTAGCGCAATTTTATACTTAAAAGTTAAATTCCAACGTTAGTTGACCTTATCCAAACAACCCAATACCGTAAATAACAATAAAAACTTCCCAAAACACTGGACTTTAGATTGTTAGATTATCTAAATTGTGAATATTCCGAAAATCCGCCTTTGTATCTGCACCTGTTTGGAGATTTAGGAGAACAGCAGCAAAGGTACGTTTTCTTTTTTTTCTTTTGATAGAAATACAACCACAACAAACCTGCAAAAAAACAGCCACAAAGCAGTTTTTGGATAACCCTTAACGTTACAGCGGCTGATACCGAAGCGATGCCGCTGCGTGGTAACTAATGGCCACCTCGCCCTCCTCCCCCACTCCCCCCCCAGCCCCAGTGAGACGGGATGCTGCAGACACAGAGCTTCAGCCGGCTGCAGCGGCGGAGGCTGACAGAAACGAGACCAAACCAAAGCTCCGTCCTCCACGACGCACAGCACCAAGCTCCCCTGAAGGAAAAAAAGGTTTGTTTTCTCCCGAGGTGGGGGTGAGCGGAAGGAGGGAGGGAGGGAGGGGAGCTGGACACCGAGAGAACCGGTGGCACATTGCATTTTCGCTCGAGGATGTACTCTCTCCGCCGGCTAAGCGGATAGAGCGACGCAGACGAGGACCCGGACTTTGCTTTTCTTAGTGCCGCCGCCGTTCCTGCGCGTGGGTCGGGAAGGAGAGGCTGCGCGAGCGGGAATCACCTGCCAGGGACGACTTTATCATCTCCGTGAGTGAACTCCTTCACTTTGCTATATCTTATTGTTTGTTCTTGTTGGGGTGTAATGTGTGAGTGAACGATACTTTTGGATGGAGCCTCATTATAGAGAGGCTCAAGTTTATTGTCCTTTTGATTGACAGCCCATGTTGTTCCGATAACTTCTCCATTTTCCGGAAAGTGTGCGAGGCGTTTAAGAACTGTTGAGGTGTGGAAACACAGCGCAAAGTGATTCAATGAAACGATTCTCCTCTTTATGTCGCACTGGGGAAACAAGGACAGGTCAAATTAAAGGTGTCTTAGACTGATCCACCACCGGCTTTCAAAGGAGACACTGAATAGTATTCACACTGAAGTGGGGGCTGAGATTCAGCTGCCTTTGAGAGGAGCTGAAAGGGATGCTCGGACCTATTTTGTGAAAGAAAGGAGCTCTGCTGCGAGTGCAGAGGCAGATCCTTTTTATTTATGGGAGGCATCTGACACCCCACTAACCACACAAGGAATTAGAATTCCCTGGAATTACCTGTTTAGAGATACGCACATTTCCCCCATAACGCTATATTGTGCGGCTTTGTTGCGGCTGTTTGTTTCCTATCTCCTGACGGTGCTGGTGACACCTGGGTGGTGCATCGTGGCTTGGGGGGCTCACAGACTCTCCTTTTGGTCTCATTGCTTTGGCTTTTTTTCTTTTTTGGTGTCGCGTTTGGATGTTGCAACCAGAGTAAGGTGTATTATTAAACCATCCTACAATTATGCCTAATATTTTCAAATTGTTCCTGGAAGTTTGGGTGACTTTTTTTTTTCAATGACAGTAATTAATTGAGTGGTGGCAGAAATAATAGAGTCCGTCGGAGGGAAAAGCAACCTTTAAAGCGTGTCTCCTGTCAGTAGATGCCCCGGCTGCTTTTGCGTCTCTGCATTTTTAATACGGGTCCACTGAGAGACTCCAAGAAACATCATAATACTATTTTAAGGCCAGTCTCTAATTGAAAGTCACTTAGCATGTCACTACAATATTCAAGACTCCTGTGGATTTAAACCACCAACCCTACGACCGTTTTCCGTTGCTAAATATACAGAAGCTAATTCGCTTAAGCTGTACAATGTGACAGAAATTTACGGTCATGTATCGCTTGAATTAGGGCTGATTGAAACATCACAGATGTACACAGCTTTTGAGACACATGACAGATGGCCACTCCAACACTAGGTGGAAATTTCACAAAAAACAAAAATGTCATGATAATTTGATCAACAGAAGAAATATATATACATATTTTTTTGCATGAATCATGGTGCTCAAACCAGTCTTGTGACAGGCGGCGCCCTGACCCCCAAGTTAGTGTGTGCTTCCAGTGACACATTGTAAGCTGAGCACATCCATCCCCACCTGCTATACTACATATTACATTTTGCTCTGATTTAAAGAAATTCTAGCTCGGCAGAATTGTCTCACATCTTGTTTCCTGGCATGCATTGATCTGCTGCGGGTGTTCCATTTTGTGTTGACTGATACGATATTTGACAGTATTTCTAATATAAAAAATGCTAAATATCAGTTTGACTTCAGAGCAACCTCTACCATCTTTGAATCTTGTATGACTGTAAATCAGTATTAAGAGCATGCAAACTGCATCACAGTCTAATGCAGCCTTGGTTTCCTGTTGGTGTTATACACTATCCATTAAGACTTAAATGACAAGCGTCAAACTTCAAGGCATGCTTGTGATTTTAAAATGGGCTATCATTTGCCATAATGTTAATCTAGAAATATATTTCCGGACACCTAATGTGCTTAAACGGTTTTCGAATCGGCCCACTCAACTTAATTTCCAAGGTAAAAAAGGTTAATCTTCTGGTGAAAGTGGACAGACACAGTCCTAATCAAAGGGAGCTTTACCTGCACGTCAGGGGAATCGATGGAGGGAATGAAAAGCTGGGTCTTACATTGAGTTTACCTCTATCCTTATCGGATGTAAATCAGTTATCTGCTCGCAAATATTTGTCAATCTACTGGGGGGGAGACACGTGTGAGATGTAATGCAAATCAGTTGATTGGCTAACCTAGATGAAAATTGAATACCTCTCGACATTCCAGCTGCCCCATCTTTTTAAAAGGAAGCGTTATTGACGTGGTCCAACGGACTTGGATTTAAAGTACAGCTAATTGAAAATGACAACTGCAAAGGCAAGCCGCCCAAGACAGTTGGGACACTCCAGAAGAAAGAAAAAAAGCCAGGGATTGAAACTGTCTTACCAAGAAAATGGCACCCAAAAGAGTCCTATTTTCACTGACAAATCTTAGACTAATAAGGGGAAAATGTACAAAAGTGTCTTGCGGTTCACACTTAGCGTTGAACACTCTACGGCGTTGGCTGCTATGTATCCAAAGGCAGTGTTATGGTATCACACAGAGTCAGTAAGCACACTGTGTTTACGCCTCTACGGTGAAGACAGCAAGTGTCGGGAAATTGCTGGAGATCCTGAAATCTTTAAACAACATGTGACCCCCACCCCCTCCCCCCATGCACCACCTCCACATCCAGAAAATGAAAGGGTGTAATTTTCTGCTCAAACATAATAGTGACTAAGAGCAGAGGTCCTGGGCATCTTCCCATGGTGAGATTTTAGATTATATATATTTGTTGGATTAAAAAAGAAAAGTGGTTATCTTGATCCTTGACTGCCCAGCTATCCAACACTCTTGTTTGTAACATGGCCCACCAGGCCCCCCGGAGCCTAGAAAACTAACGTCCCCCAATCTGACAACTTAATTTTTATAATTTATCGGAAGCCTCTGCGTAAGAAAGAGGGACTTTCAGCATCCCCCCTCCACTTGTCACAGCCATGAAGGACTGGGGTTTGACGTCCAATGAGTCAAGCAGACAATCGCAAATCCCGGCGACGTCGTTATACTAAAGAATGTGTGAACTCCAAAGAAGCGCTGTTAATTGGATTAAAGTGTTTCATCCTTTCAAAAAGTTTCAGCCTCTTCCTCTTTCATTTGAGTCGATGTTCCGATATGCTGATGCAGTCAGTGGATTGGACAATAAATACCTGCACTATGACAAAAGGGTGTGTATATTGAGCAGTAATCTAGAGAGGCCTTGCGGGGGACCGCCAAAGACCTTCCTAGGGAAAAACTGCGAAAAAGATCCGTTTCGAGCCATGAATTACACATATAATTCATACACATGTAAACAATTGATCCTGTTTAATTTGTGCGTGTAACAAAGCAAAGTGAAAAAAGTCACTTATTTAAGGTGGACAACTAACCAATGTGTAATTCAAGACATCATTAAGCGGGATAAAAAAACTATACATATATCTAATTTCAAAACAAGGTCTGATGAGGGAGACCAGAAATGACGGCACCAGCGGGTGGTCCTTCTCTCTTCACTACTTCTCAACAATGTAGTATGTAGCAGTATCTCTTTTTGGTTAATTACGCGGCCCCTTTTATCTGTTTTTTCTTGTGCTGTCCTTGTTGTGTAACCTTTGAGCAGAGTCATCTGCAGATACCTGTGGGCTTCCTCCTGTGCACCAGCTTCAATTGAAACTGCGGCGCAAGCTTTTGCCCGTGAAGTCACTATGTGTACAGTAGCACCATTTACACAAAGGATTCCTGCTCCAGTCTCGTTTATTAATGAGCTGAAAGAGGTGGTGGTGGTGGAAGATGTGATGTGTGTTTGCAAGTAGTTTGTCGGAGAAGTGAACACCCACTATTTGTGGAGATGGTACGGAGAGAATAGCGATGATGGTGGGGAATAGCCTGGGGATGAGTGTTTTTTCAGGAGGCAGCTCCTGATTTCATGTGACAGTAAAGGGCCTTATCTTCCAGAGCCGCGATGAGGCACGGCATTCTTTGATTTTTCTTTTAAAAATCTTTCCAAACGTCTTAACAATCTCATGCTCTAGACCGATTAGGGAGATAAAGGTGTAAACAACAACAAAACGGGCTGTGTGGTTTCAGGGGAGTCAAACTCGGGGTCTAAGGCTACATCTGCACCACGCTGATAGTAATAAATGAAAGATTAGCTGAAATCCCTGACGTACTTTTGACCTTCAGGTTCAACACAGTCCAAAATGACAAATCAAATATAACAATTCGATTACTTATGCGCAGGTCAATAGTAATTCAATGTGTGGCAGGCAGTAAATGGGATATCTAGTTGACAGCATGCGTGGTGCATGCATGATCTTCAGTTGAACTTAAACTGAGCAGTCGGTTCTAATAAAGCTGGTTTGTTTTGTTTCCAGTGGCAAAGCACGAGAAAGCATCTGACTCTTTTGAAGATTTATTTATGTTTCTTGCCACGTCGGACAAGCCATCGATCCCTTAAAGAATGACTTAAGGGGACTTTTTTTCTTCTCGCACTCAACATTCATTGGAGCCCAAACCGTTCTTAACAAGTCTGTCTCCATTTCTGCGGCATCTTAATAAAAAAAGAAAAAGAGAGTTACTGTGCCGGCTGAAACCAGGGGCTCCAGAGATCAATGAAATTTCATGTAACATCTGCTAATATTCCTGATTATGTATAATTACCTTTTTACATTGTGATCTTTAACCCTAATGAAAACGTCTCCAGGCCCTTGTTAATAATCCTTTTTGGCTGCTCATTAACGCAGCGTTTGCTTCTCTGCAGCTTCTTCTAAAAGCCAGCCCTAAAACGATGCTTCACCCTCGCCTATTATGCATCTCAATAATTAATTGGATCTGAAGTCCGTTGTTGGGGGGTGCATAATTTATTTGTTTTTATTCAGATTTTCACTTTCACCTTCCGGAACACAATATGTATTTTTTAATATACAGTATATTTATATATTTGTGTGATATTTTAATATATTCTCAGTGTGGAAGCATCACATAAGTCAGTTTCGCTCATGTGACAGACTGTAAGAAGGCTCTTACCTTGTTGTTGTTTGCCAAACTTATTATGTCATAGCGGTGTTTTTTTTCTTGTTATCGTCCACAAAGTCAAAGATGCAACCTGGTGGGCTTTCTTTGAGAAGAGAGCAGGCATGCTGCACGCTAACATGGCGAGCGCTGTTTTAGGGTCACCTTTCCACTCACTACAGTAGGTAGCGCATCCCGCAGGCTCGCTGTGAGTCGCTACTGTGCGTTCCACTCCCGTGCCTCCGTTCTACCGAGAGAGGAAATGTGTGCGGCGGTGTCTGTCAGAACACCACTAACTGGGCTGCTGGTGCTCAGCCATGCTCGTGCAGCACCTCCTCGCCCATCGCCTCGTGACACAGGCTGGATTTGTTCTACCTAAGTGACAGAGATGCCCAATCACTTCTTTAGTGTCACTCTGTGATGCTATGGCGTAATTGCGATAATACAAATGAAGTATGATGGATGTGTTCAGCGATGTCAAGTTCTTCACCAGGGAATTTCTAGTGACGGGTCTAGATCTGATAAACAGTACAGAGTGTTTGACCAACTCAATGTGGACTGGCTGTATAAACCAAACAACTGCATCGTATTCTACAGGAATACATATGTACAGTGAAGACATGCATAAAACTGGCATTTGATATCAGGATGATGGGAAGCTTCATCCGGCATTGAGACGGGACTCTGCTGTGTTTTACAGGAAATTAAAGGAGGTAAAGCAGCTTGTGTGGGGAATCATGGTGTTTGCTTTTTTTTGTTGGCTGTCATCGTGCTGTGGGTGGCATCCCACACAAGAACCAAATCATATCCTTACAAAAATCCTTTTAGATTATTATTATTATTAGATTTTACTTTAACATGCATATCATCATCATCTATCCACAGGGGGCATTTTAATTATTGAGTCAAAGTTCAAACCTCCCAAAATAGTAAGATAAGCAACCTTGTGAACAACAGGTGAAATACTACTGAATGGTCTTATCTCCAAGCAGCACGATAGATCAATAAATGTAATAGTTTAGATAATGGTAGATTAATGGGAGATGGGACAGCAGCCCTGTTTACATGTTAATTGAAACAGAGAAGAGCAGAATCTTTTACTATCTAAACAACTGAAACCGTTTAGGCCATAGCTTGTTTAAAACAAAAAACAAAAATAAACCAAGAGTGCGGCATCAGCATTATTTCACTGACTTGTTGACTTTTTTAATTGGTCAACAATTTATCTGCTAGTTGATTATGTTGTCTGGATCAGACGCTTCGGTATCCGCTGGACCTGGTGAATTGAATTAGTTTGTTTTCAAAGGGAGAACATTTAAGCAGTGGCCTCAGACAAGTTCAAAAACATTCTCTTTAATTCTTGCATGTCTTATCCTATTTTCACAAATAATCATCAGTAGACTAGTGGTCATCCAGTTCCCCTTTACCAAAGTCTAAAGAGCTAGAACAATGACAGGTTTAGCAAACAAATTCAATAAAAGCTTGCTTTGGAAAAGGAAGCATCTTATGTTTATACTAATATTTTTTTTCAAATTCTTTTTTCATTTTTTTCTATTCAAACATCTATCCCTTTTTTCTGTGGAAGAGGGCAGGGTGCAATGAGATTGTGATTTATATGTAACCTGGAAACTAAAGACAACGTCACCTTACCACACAGACTGCATATCATTCCTGGCATTGTTTTAATTCCCTCAAGATTTGAGCGGTCATGACATTTCCACAAAAATATTGAAAGACTGTAAAGGAAATTGTACCAAATGCCCTCTGATATGACTTACCCATAACAGTAATGTACAGTTAACTACTTTATACAGTCATAGAAAGATTTTGAACAGGAAGCCGTCGTGTTTTCATATATTGGAACTGCTCTGGTGGGGATGTCAAATTTTCTACTCACCTTATTAATATATAATGTGTAGGCTTAATATAACGTTGGGTTCTTTGGTTTACAACATTAGTGAAGTTATTGCTGAAATTCATCCTTTTTGGTAGCTCCAGGCTCTTTAACTAGATGAGGAGACACTCATCAGAACCCAAATGGCGGCTGGCTCGACCGCCCCTGGCTTCTCCGCACATCTACGGCAGCAGCTTTCCACAGTTCAACTGGAACTTGTGTAGAGGGAAAGGGAGCGAAAGGTACGAGCTCCACTCACCGCCTGGGCGCAGCTGTCGGAGCTACTTGATTAATAACCCACAACAAACGCTCTTTAACAGGGTGAAACACCATGACACAACAGGTTGTGACACAAACTATTTGTAACACTAATAATTGTACATTTATAAAATGATACCGCCGAAATGCATGCTGGGACAGCTCGCCCGCTAGCACAACAAGAAGAAACTCTGTTGCTACAGTTCGGGGGCAACCCTCGAATAGTTACATTATTAACTCTTGTTCCTTATTGCTTTTATAATGCGGTTACCAGCGAAATTATAAATGGAATTAATAATATTAAATAGCTGCCTTTCAGCAAAAATAGTATTAGCCAATAGTATTAGCCAATTGTATATTTCATTTCAGTAGTAGAAAAATAGTCCCTGTACGTTCATGTAAACAGCATTGGGTCTTCTTGCAAGATCTCATTCATTCACATTGCTCATGACATTGCTCACCTTAATTGTCCGGTTACAAAAGCTTGCATTGCCCGAAACTGATCATGTGTGGGATTTCCGGGTGTTTTTCGGCGATCGCCACTGAGCTGAAAACTAAAATGTCAACTAACGGTTGCGCAAAATATAACCTGTTAGTTTGAGTGCACAGCGATGTGGAACGCTCAGGTCAATGTGAACAGCAACTGTACGTTATCGCTCAATAATGCACCTGAAGCGAAGTAGAAAAAAAAACAGAAGTCATTAGCATTGATTGAGCTGTAGTGTGAGCCGCAACTTATCTGCAGTTATCTGGGTGCTTTTAGTCCAGATCCATGGTGCATGAAGGTGGAGCGCTGTTTCTCCATCTTTAGACTTTGGGTCTACTGGGTGCATGCAGATGAACGGCCCAGTTCTTTTGCCAGAGCTCCAGACTTGCTTACCTTGTCGTTTCGGGCAGAGGCGCACTCTCTGTGCTGTAACGTCGCAGGAATGATCCTGTGCCGGGTGCTTTGGTTCATGTGATTAAACTTTGATCACTACTAGAGCTCACAAGTCATTGCTGCATTTCGGCGGCATAATTTCTATGAAAGCAATTTTTTGGAAGTTGAAAGGAGAGATTGCACAGGTTTTCCACCTTTTTACTACTAAGCCATATTTTTTTTACAAGTTACCATAGCAACTTGAGCCATTTGATTTGAGCGGGGGGAAATCAGACTCCATGATTGCTATGTTAGATGCGACCTTAACTTCACAACAAATCTAATGGTTAGTTTTGCTCTTGCCGACCTGTCACTCAGCGAGCATCACTGTATTAGTGAAGGAGGATATCAACTTAATTGCATTAATTTTAGTCTGGATGGAAAGCATCTTGGCTAATTTAGAAAGACAGTACCATCAAAGCAAGGGTTTTTAAAAGACCATCTGTGAATTCATTTTTCCTTTTTGCCTTCAGTATGTCATCAGGGGAGATTTCTCTTTGTGCCTCTGCTATTTCATTGTTTCATGGATATAGGACAACACTAATAAGTGGGCGTAACATCAGTACACACTAATGGTACGGAGGGAGACATATGGGTGAGAAACTCTAAAGAAGCATCCAGGGCTCTACAGTGCGAGTATTTCACTTGCATTTGCAACTAAAAATAGGTATGTGCGATCTTGAAAAATAATTTAGGAGTGCGAGTGACGGGCTGTTGTCAATAGATGGAACTAGGCCTGTCGCAGTATGCGATAAAATGACTCATCGCACTCCATCTGAAATCGCGTGCAACAATCTTTGCTACTGCGATATTCATTTTACATATAAATGAACGTCACCAATATTTGTGATCGCGCTGTCGCTGTCCTTTTTCCTGGAAAGCGGAGGCGGGGCTTAAGCAGCGCACACAGAGACACAGCGGACACGGACCAGTGAAGAGAACTAGTGAATCCACCATGTTATAAAGTATAAAGTGTCTTTTTTGTTCCATCTACAGCCGAACCCGGTAAGATAAGGCACAATGTTCGGCTTCAGTTTGGGATATGGAAGTTCATCTGTGTCATCGGGTTTTGAAAGACCAAGGTGATTGAATTTCTATCACTGAATATTTATGCATTGAAATTATGTATCTGAATGTTTTTCAACGTTAAAATACTGCAAAAAATTCAGCCGCAAATAATTCAACGTTAAAATATTCAACTGCAAAAAATTCAACCACAACAGCGTGCGTAAAGCAAAAGGAGCGAGCACCCAATCCAACTTTGGCTTGTCAATAATATGCCATGTCCAATAATAACTGGGCTTTACCTTTCCTTTATGTCATCAGTGTGGCCACGTATGAAGAAATACATAAAAGAACATATAATGTTCACCCTGAACCAAAACGTTTTCTTGCCACTGAAAAGGGTTTCTTTGCAAGATTTATAATTGACTGTTTTTCTATCTTCATCATGCAATATTTTCTTCTCTTATTTTGTACCATTACGATGGATGCACCAGTTAGTGATTGTACGCATACCACTTTACAGAATATAGCTTTACTGGTGCCTCAGCCCGATTTGAAGTTGCCTGTCATCTTTTGATTTTGAACGGCATGACAGTTGTGCAAATGTGGGTGTTTTAACTGCGTTATTGACGTTTTAGACAGCCACCAACGGGCCTTGAGACAGGGTCCTGATGCTCGTAATTTCGTAATGACCATCATAGAGCGACAATGCTGGTGTGACACATGGAGCCAGTGTTCTGAGGATTTCCCTAAATCGAAACAACTTCAACTGCTAAACTTCGGATTGTGTGTGGGCAGAGATGTGAGCTATCCTTAACAGTAAGCACGTTCTCCAAACTAGCCAACACAGATAAATAAAATGCACAGGTATTTCTTCAATTTAGACGCACAGATTCATTCTTACGTATTATACTTGGAAAATAATTGTCCAATACCTTAAACTGGTACATGTCTTTAAAAGGCTGTATGTTTTTGCTGACTCGGATGTGACGCTGTAAATGGGTTTCGTTTTAAATACAACAATTATGTGGCTGAAAAATGTAATTCATTTCGGGCTACATTGCATAATCTACATTACTGAACATGTGCAGATGTAGCCCCGCAAAGCATTGGAGGAGTGAGTGGTGCATCTTCTCTGGGGAAAGTCTTTTGGCTCAAGATGGTGAGCGACAGATTTTACTCACAGAGGAAAACCGTCTCAATAGAACAATATGTATCAGATAGAATAATTTCCAAAGAAGTAAACACTTTATATGGACTCCGGCTAATCGCCGGCTCTGTGACACCTCTCTTTGTCACCAGCTTTTCTTCTCAAGCATGGCAGCTCATTTCAATACTTGGTAATAGAAACATTGATTATTTGTCAGAATAAATTAATTATCAGTGGGATCCATTAGACATCTGTGTACGTGGCACATTACACAACAGCTGCAGTTATCCTCGTCTTTTCAAAATGTCCTCAAAGAACCTCAATGTTTAAAGTAGGAATCTTTGGACTTTACAGAGATATTTGAGTTGCATGGTGCTTGTAGAATAGAATCAACTATGTAATAACATAATGTTACTATTGGTAGAGAATTCATTATTTAATTTCACCTATTTTTGTATTTTGAATCATGTGCAACTAGATGGCTCCTAAACACAATGTTAACCAATATCTTTATGTTGAAGCAATATTGAGTTTGGAAATCATCTAAATAGATTTCAAATTCGTTATTAAATGGTGTTGACCCTTTTGATGATGCAGTTCAAAATATAGGTCATTGGTTGTATTATATAACTGTACAATCAATACAAACATCTTGGAATGATTTGACCCCCTCCCGTTGAAGTCATTGATCGCCTTGCTGTGGCAAAAGCTGTTTTATATTGAACCATTACTTCTTCATTTCTGTGACCGTACAACTCTCAGGTGATGCAACATTATCAGCGCTGTTTATTTGTCTTCATTTTTCGTCTTCAGGAGGTCCCTTAATTCTTCTAACGCTGTTAAAAAAGAGACATTCTGTTATTGATCTCAAGAAGCAGGACGTATAGTTTTCCAGTATACAAACTTATTGGGCCATTACTTATGCTTACTCACGCAGTTGTCTTCATCGCGCACAGACATTTACCGCCGGTATTAATCAAGGGTCACATGCTAAATTAAGGTATGACAACAAAAGTGGTTAAGATCGCCGTCATTTTAGTTAAAGGAAAGTGACACTGTATCTGTTGAATAAGTAAGCTGTGAGCAAATTTCTTAAATTTGTATTCACCATAGTTGGAAACATTGTTTGTAGCAAAGAACGATGACTCACAGCTGTATGGTGATCCAAACGTGGTCCAGACGTGTCATGCAGCTTTGGTCGTGTGTAGCTGGCAAGCTGCTTAATGCCGTCGTCTCTCTCTCTGTCACTCTCTAGTGAACTGTCTCTGCACAGTAAACAATCCAATTGATTGGTTCAGTTGAGTGAAGCTATCGCTGGATTAGCTGTGCCCGCGGCCCTGAACCAAGGCGGTTGAAAAAAACAAAACAACGATTTGTACTTATTCCTTTATTAGATATCGCTCAGTGGTCCAGATAGAACCTCCTCTTGGTCTGGTTCCTGACCAAAAGCTCTAGAGTTTTTAGGCACTATGGGTGTTCATTATTTTCAGTAGTTTCCAGTTGGTTTAATCTCAAGCAATGGCACTATTCATTGTATTACAAGTTACAACTTCCTTTTATACTCATTGTGCCAGATAAAAATCATTGCTGATGTCCGGTATTCCCTCTTCCAGCTGCACAATCACGCACTATGGAAGTACTTTTTCTTCAGGCGTTAGCACAAGTTTTGACAGGATAGCAACATTTTAAACTAAATTTGAATCTCCATAATCTTTACAATAAAAAGAGCAAAGTGCTGATACTCAGTGGACAGGTTGTTATCTACTGCTGTCTTTTAAAGAGGAGATAAGTGAGTAAAATGCACACTGCCACCAAAATGGTGTGGGTTGGGTGTGGCGGCATGACTTTTTATCGAAGGCGAAATACTTGAGCCACTGCTTGCTTATTCAGATATAATTTAATGTCAAATATGCTTAAAATGTGAATTGATGTTGAACTGACTGCTTTATGTTGAAATGAGCTTTGCAGTAGTGGCACGATGAGGTGTTTCTCAGTGGTATCAATGTAGACAGATCGCAATACTGTCGGCTTTGATGCTTTAAATCTTAGTTATTTTACCAACGCTACCATTAATATTAGTCTTGACCAGACATGCTCATTTAAGGGCGGACCCTTCGCCATGTATGCACAGGGTGAACACCACCTCATAGTGGGTGTGCTGAGTACTCTGCCCTGTGGAGGGCAGCTTGGGCTCATGGATCTCAAATGTTCATGACCATGACCATTTGTATTTGCTCTTACTGTTCAGAAAAGAGTTTCATCTGCTTCCCTCTGATATTATGGAGACAACATTTGGACTCATGAGTTGTGGTGAAGTAGTTGGGTGCACCCATTGCATGCTACTATTCAACCTTTAACAGGCGTCATGGTGGCATGTTGCTCCCCTGGCAACCATCTCTACCTCAAGTCTGTGTAATCCCCTCGGTAGCCTCCGCAACCAATCCAACGCTAAAATGACTTGACATCCTTGTTATTTCAAAATAATACAGCACGTTGTTTGGGAGAGAGGGATGGGGGGGAAAGCGCTGAAGGGACAGTTACAATAAATCACTAGGTTATTTTATTTTAGGATGTTTTGTGTTTGGCCAAATCGTTTTTACTGGATTCAGAAGACGAGATGGGAGAGAAGACATTTTGGCATTTTTTTTATAATAAAAAAAAAATTAAAAGGAAATTATGTACCCTCGAACAGTTACATTATTGAAGATAAAGAACTGCCTCTCGTACCTTATTGCTTTTATAACACGGTTACCAGCGAAATTATAAATGGTAACTAAATAGCTGCCTTTCAGCACAAAATGGTTGTAGCCATCAAACGTTTTGTATCTCATTACATCAGTTTAGAGGAAAAATAGTCCCCGTACGTGCATGTAAACAGCATTGGGTCCCGCACATCTCATTCATTCACATCGCTCATCAGGTGAAGCTTAATTGTCCGGTTGCGAAAGCTTGCATTGCCTCAAAATGGTCATTTCCGGGGGTTTCCGGCGATCGCCACCGAGCTAAAAACTAAAATGTCAACTAACGGTCGCACAAAATCTAACGTGTTACTTTGAGTGCGCAGTGATATGGAACGCTCGCGTCAATGTCAACAGCAACTGTACATTATCGCACAATAATGCACCCCCGTGACTCACTCTCAACCAATCAGAACGCTGGATTTCATCTACCCGTGTTATAATTAATAATACGGTTGAGTATTTAAATTCTTCATAATTGTCCACTCAGACATTGGCATTGATCATAATATAATTCCCTTTGTTTAAGTATAGTCAAGTGCAAATTGATTTGGCAAAATCCTTTTAAATAGTATTTTAAGTCAAGTCAAACTCAAGTGCTTTAATAAGCAAACTATAACCTATTAGGTACGTTTATGTCATTTAGAAAGGGGTTTCCTTTTTATTTGTTTCTGACATGGATTGGCCTTAAAGGATAAAGGTTCCCTTCCTATAATCCCAGCAGCTGCAGAGATGATAAACACTTCTTTGGCTTCCTTCTCTCCCAGTCCAGGACATTTGTTCACATCAGCAGCCTCCATGTGCTTCCCTGTGAGAAAAATTAGATTCAGTTGCTTTTATAGCGGAGCAGAACTGTGTGCATGCTTGCAGTCCCTCTTAACCTATTTTCCAACTCATCTCGGCTTGCCCTCAATTCTTCCACATAACTTCACGTATGCGCTTCAAACGGGGGCCCCTTGCTCACCGCGCTTTGAAGTGTCTGTTTCGTCTCACGCTCGGCCTTCTCTAAGAACACGTACGGCTTTCAGGAACACACCTCACCGCGACATCCGTCCCCGGCGGCACGTGTGATGCCACCACAGAGGAGGTTTCTCGCTCCACTCAGGTGTGCTCCATCTCGCGTCGAACGCGATAATTGCTCGTGCCGCGCTCCTCTTTGGTTATTGCCTTTCTGATTGAGGTCGTCGGGACAATTAAAACCGTTAAGTGGTGAAAAGTGGTAGCAAGAGAGCGGAGACGGCTAAAGGGACAAACCAAACGCACAGGTGAGAGGATTACGCATCCGGAGACCCACCGCTTCATCTCTGCGTGTTCATCGTTACCTCATTGAAGGAATCTATTGGAGGTAGCAGGAGGGTGACGTTGGGGGCCGCATCAGCTTAACGCTCCGTCTATTAGTAAGTTAAATGTCTGTTATCAATTCAATCAGACCTCAGCTCGAAAATCACAACCAAAATGCACTTTTTGATTAATGTGAACAAAGGGCGAGTCCGTCCCTCCAACACACAAGAGGAAGCAGCTTTGTTAAACAACTAAGAAATGTAACAAACAAAAAACGCTGTCAGCGTTAAATACAATGGAACAGCGTTTTTTGGTGGGTGGCTGGTGTCATTTTTCACGCATCACACCGGTCAGTTCTGTCAAAACCGGGTCAGCGGCTTCTGTCACGTCGCCCGTGATGACGAAGGTACGGAGACAAACACACTGTTGAAATAATGAATAGGAAAGCGCCTCGCAATTTTCACACGCTGCTTCTCACGGCTGAATTTCGCTCCAGGAATTCCACCTGTTTTGTGTGACAATCGCATTTATTTTCTTCTTTGATCTGCAGTAGCCGTTCTCTCTGACTGTGGGCCGAGGTGTCTGTTCCAACTCCGCGTGGGAGACTTCTAACGCACACCAACTAGTGTACGAGAACCATCTCTCAGGGGCCGACGTTTTGTGTTTTTTTTATTGTGAGGACGTACGGCAAGAGGTTGAAAAAACACACACAATTGCACACAGACTCCGTTTCAAGCAGCAGCAGCGACCATCCAGCTCATGCTTTCACTCCCCATATGTAATGTTTTTGGGCCATAATTTGACACATACTCCCAGACATGCTTTCCGGCTGGATGACTGATTGAGCATTTAAAAAGTGTCAGAAGGCAGATACGTGAATACACCAAACGCAGGCCTTCTGACTGACTCTTAATGCATGGCGTTTTTCCTAAACACCAAATAATGAGTAAGTAAGTGTTTACGCCAATTAGACTTTCATTTACCACCTGGATGACAGTGGACTCATTTAAAAAGTCCTCTTCCCCTGGAGCATGATTGGATATTGTTATGAGGGGTTAGGGTCTGTCTTCACACTCGGTGGAGAATTATTGTGAGGGCTCCTCATGCGGGGATGTCATCTTTCTTAGGAATGCTGATTGCCTCTATTGTTCATCGGAGATGATAACGCACAGATCGGGAAGATCCTCGTTGTTCTTGGTAGATTGTTGTCATCAGTGTTGCACTGTAACAGAGACTGAATGGGGAGTCAAACAGTTATTCTGAAGATAAACTTAAAGGGTAAAAATGGAGAATGAGAGAATGGAGAATTATGCCATGAAAAAGAGTTACTCCAAAATAATAATAATATTTAATTATGTTCACATCAATGCCTGCATTGATGTCAATCAAATCAAATCATTCAATCAAAATTGAATGTATTCAGAGTCATATTTCCTTTTATTTTATTATATCAGGAACCTAAATAGCAAGCTTTGTGACTAAGTGAGGTGTAAATGGATGTTGAAAGCAGAACTTATATTCACAACATTTTGCACAGCCAACGCGGTACCTACAAACACAGTGCCTCGCTTTGCTGCAAAGCCGCACATCGAGACTTGAATCGTGATGTCATCAGGTGACCTTTTTGGAGCTCATCCAGCAAGACTGAATTAATGAATAAGGCTGTGGGCTCAGAGGATTTTCACTTTTAAATATTGCATCCAAATGAGTTTAATTCAAATGTGGGCTTTCTGCTGTGATTCACAGAGTGTCCCCTTGTCCCAGTCACATCACCATGGGTGCTCTCAGGGCGTCCTGGGATTCGTGTCATTATTCACTGTCTATGAAGCAGCTACAGGATTTGTCTCTTGATGACATCACTAGATTCCGACTATGCATCGCAAGGACAAACCGTTAAAATTCTGTCTCTGGCCGTTGAGGGCAATTTTACAGAAGCCTTTTTAAAAGATGCATGAATGTCAATAATGCTGCTTAATACTCAGCAATATACAGAATTAAATTACGTGTTGACAATATTGCGATAGTCTTGAACCTTTAGAGCTTTTCCAGCCTAGTTGTCTTGTTTCATAAAAATGTGCACGTATAAATGTTTTGCTTGTGTATGTGTGCAATAGAGGCAGACATCCACAGGCCTGTCATAATCTTATCAGAAGGAATTTACTAAATTAGCTTGTTGCACTTGTCGACAGCCTGCTTTAATGATTTCCCTTTATAGAAATTTGAAAAGTTTTAATGCAAAATGGAAAATGACACTGGTTAAAAAAATTGATTTCGAACCAATGTGAATATTTAGTTTAATTTATTCTAAAATTACATTGGAAAAGCTTCTTATTTTATTATTAAAAATCGTGTTGTGACATGTTATTGAAGCAAGTAAAGCTTTTGGTTAAATTCTGCAGTTACTTTAGGAGTACTACTTGATTACAAACCGTACTTGGACCGCTGTGTGTAACAACTTCTCTGCACAACCAAGTCCTTTTCCAGTGTTGACTTTTTCTCTCTACAACAACCAAAGCAGCCGTTTCCTTACTCACACAAAGACTGTGTTCCAAGAATAGCAACATGTAAACATGACATTAAATGTTTAATGAGTCATTCCCGCTACGCTGCCTAGTTCACTGTACGAGTCGGCTGCAGGAAGCCCTCTTCAGATTTTGCTTTCAGAATTAAGTGCACGCTCCATTGGTGAAGGATTGCATTAATGCAGGACTGCCACCGGCCGCTCTGGGGCAAAATGCAGTTTTGAGTGGCGTGGGTCTGTTTTTGAAAGCCGAGGCCGATGATACTGTGATGCTCCGATTGTAAAAGAAAAATAACATGCCTGCATTTACCACGGACATTGTTTGATTATTATTTAACTGATGCTGGACCCCGGTGAGACACATGCAGCATGTTATGGGGGTGGAAAAAAACAACACAAAAAGATGTAATGACTAAATGTTACGTTTTTTCCACCACTAATTCATCCAAAGAAAAACATTTTGTGTCCTGCTATTTGGCTGAAATATTTTTTATTGTTTTTTACAGCAGAAACCTCTGACAGTGATCATGTCAATTGACAATAAGCAGGTAATTATTATAACTGTTGCCTCTAATTGGCATTTGTATATTCATTACATGAATCTAATGTAATGAGGACAACTCTGCTGTTTTAACGACTGGTTCAAAGCACCGTACGGATGTTTCAGCCATGGTTCGACCCCAGGTGCTCTCCCCGCGCACTCTGTCAGCAAGGACCCGAGGAGCACAAAGTCTCCCCCCTGCATCTTGTCCCCCCCCCTTTTTTTGACAGTTGGTCATTAGCTGTGAGGAGAATACGTTTTTTTCTTTGAGAAAATGGCTCCATTTGAAGCGTCATGATTGCTTTGCAGCAGCCTGCCAGGTGGGATGCAGAGGGTTGCTGTTTGTAAAATATCAAATTCCACATGAGTTTTGTGATGTATGACTAGAAAATGAACACAGTAAGTGGACTAAAAATGAATTAACTAAAGCAGCGCTTAAACACATTGATTTTCTTCCAAGCTTTTTAATCCTTATGAGCTGTTGGCGAGTGTAACCGCCATCAAGTGCGTAACAATGGTATAAAATAACATCCGCATAGCAGACTGTGTAAAAATGTGCACCATCCAGGAGCCGTTCTGGACTATGAATATCGACATTGCTTGCTGCTCCAACCCTCACGCCTCAAAGCATCAAGTATGACGGCAAATCACTGTCAAAATTCGAGAGTGCAAATAAGGTTCATGTGCGCACGTAAAAGTCCGTCTCGCGCAAGATATTTGCTCGCTCGCGGAACGTGAACCTCCTTACTCGTGAGGCTAATCTCACCTCGGGCTCGAAGGTGTTTTCTGCACGCTCGCTGTTCTTTTTGACAGTAAGAGGGCGGAGCCAGTCACCATGGTATCTCTACATCTAATTGGTTACAAACTCTTCAGCACTAAAGATTTCAAAATTATGAGATAAAACGTTGTCAAAACACAAACGACCTCTCTGTAACCATAGTGGACCATAGATGACAACCTGCTACAACCCTCATTTACCATTATTACCGGCACTCCTCCGGCCGCACATTAAGACCAATGCGTCCAGCTCGCAGATCGGTCCGTTTTGGTAAAATGAAGTCTGAATCTGAATATCTTCCCGGAGGATTAATAATGGTAAATTTGGGTTGTAGGTGGTTGTCATCTACAGTCCACAGTACGGAGATTAGCCTCGCGAGCAAAGAAGTTCACGTCAAATTAAATTTACGCGCGCGCATGAACCTTATTTGCGCTCTCAAATTTTGAAAGTGATTTGCCGCCTAGGTAGCTTTAATTCTAGTTGAAAGCCCTTTTTCATCCTATAGAGATGTTGAATCTTTACAGCTATTTGTGTTTGACTGAATTCCCTGTTAACCCACTGTGCACCTGCTCCTCCCTGTTTGTTGGTTACTATGGCTTTAACAGGACTCAGCTAAAGGCTAATGTTGTAAATATGTCCATTTAACAAAACGGCCTGTTTAGTTCAAAGGAGTGAAACCGTGGTGAGGGTAATCCCCGTATTATAATGCTCAAACTTCCATCTCCGTGCACTAGGATGAAAACCTGTGGTCTGTGTACCGAGACTCATTCTAAGGAGTCGAGCAACTTGTGAAGACTCAAATAAATCTCCAAGCGGTTTCTACACAGACTACACAGACCAATATTTATGTTAGTAATAATGCTTCCTTTTCTCCTGAGAATGACTTGACTAGGTAGGATGTGTTATACAAAGATAGTTGATAGGTCAGCTCGTCAGGATGTGAGCACCGACTGGAGGGACTCGAACCGCCGATCTTCTTCTGAATAATGGATGACCTGCTCGGCCTTTCTGAGCCACAGCCGCCTCAAATCACGCATAATTATATCGTGATACAATATTGTATTGATAGTGCCTTATCGCAATTTTGGAAAGTTTTGACGTGTATCTTCACATCACATGAAGCTTCCTGCCAGGAAAGCGTTGATTCGTAACCGATATTGCCATAACCTTGTGTGCTGCACAAATCCACTGTGCTCCAGAGTTGGCAGAGTAGCTCAGAGGGGGAAAATGGACTCCAGCTCCAGTTGGTCTACAATGACATGTTCAATTGCCCTAGCGTTTGATGAAAGTATACGAGAGACCCTGGATTGTCCAGGAAACTGTCACTGTAAAAGAGCGCTTTTGAAGTCCAGGTGGATCTTATAAATGCTGCTACAGTCGCACGTGGTGCTTCTGTGTCTGGTTTGTTCCAGTCCGGAGTCCATTTAGCCTGCAGGAAAACGTAGACTTATTCTACAGTATTGCAGAACCATTTCAATTACGTTGCTGCATTCTAATGTATTCAATCCCGCCAGAAAGTCATTCTGCTCTTAACATAAGGAGCAAAAATGCTAATAGCGATTCGTACGAAATATCTGTAACACACACGTCTTAAAGTGTTTATGTCGGAGTATCCAGGAGTGAAGGAGCCGGCGCCGCAGAGATAAGCACCATGGAGAGCAGGGGAGCGCCGTTCACTCACTGGCAGTTGCACATATTTTTTAGGCTGATTATATTGAAATGGTTACTGATGAGAAAGCAGATGTTTCCCTCCACTACCGCTAGGTCCTTTTGCCGCTGCTATTGGTATCATTACAGATGCAACTACTACGATATTACCATCATTACCACTACTGTAATCCCCACCAGCTCCCGCCCTGATTACCGTCATCACCGCACAGAGCTCGCAGTGGGCGTATGCGTTTGCATTTTGGAACTGCTGACATCATGTTACTTCTGGTGATTTTACAGATATAAACACAATGCAGTTTACAAGTGCAAAAGCAAATATGAGATTGCACTTAAAAATCAACCATTGAAAAAGAAAAATAATATTTCCGTAATAAGTGTTGTGCTCGACTACATCGGCGCTGATTATATTTCTGGTGGCCTCAGGTAGACTTTTCTTCCTTGATTCACAAGCTGTATGCAAATTGCAATGGGGGAGAGCGTGAAGCCGCTAATTACAAGCTCAGGGTCCACCTGAGCAGGGCGTGCGTCATCGTGGCCCACGCTCGCACTTCTGGATCAATCTTTGGTGAAGAATTTTAAAAGATCCATGTGAGGTCTTTTTGAACAAGCAGAAACCGGGAAAAAGCCAATTTTTTAGATAATCCTTAATATGTTTGTATTGATGTCAATTATATTGGAAAGTCTAAATTTGGAAGGTCTGTCCTACCGACTAAATTTATTTAACTGGCACATTTTTCTGTGTTCTTTGAAGTTGTTTTCTAGTTACCTGTATTTATGTTTACGTTTATTGGCACATAGGAGTAGAAGCATCTCATTCAAAGAATTAATAGCCATCCGTCTGGGTTATTTTAAATTAAATAAATAACACTGGGTGGATTTCTATTATGTTTGAGTTTGAACTGCCACTTCCTGTTATTTATGTCATGTTTTGCTGGCAGGTGTCGCTGCCCAATGGTGCCCACGTCATCCTGCCTGTTTGTCTATAAGTCTATGTGCTTTGCGTAGGTTTTGCTCATCTTGTGAATCAAAAACAACTTTGCAGTTTTCATTCCCCATGCCTCCCCGTTTAGAGTATTTGGTTGACTGGAAAGTGAAAGCTGAGACCACAAAGGACCCGTCTGGCAGAGTCCTGTGAGACGGCGAGCAGTCAAGGAGGGTGAACTTTAAGTTGTCTGAGTGCAGACCAACTTTATTTGATACACACAGGAGACCCCTGCTCCCTGATAAATACTTGAGTGGACCCGATTCCCATCTCAAGTCCTCAGTTACTGTTAGTCCCAGTGTTTAAAGTGTGGGAGCTTAGTATTTTAGAGATAATACCTATCCTTTTGTGTACTAGCTTACTGTAGGCTTGTACTTGTGTTCCGTTGTTCTCCATCTCTGCTTTTGTAATTTCAAAGCTAATATTAAAACCACGAGTATATGTTGATAGCAATGTCACCGAAAGCTCCTTTTAGTTCAAACAAATAAAATGGCTGTAACAACACACGGCCTTATGGAACAAGAACGTAGGAAACGTAGACTTTTTAAAGTCCTCCCTACCAATATGTAACCTGAGCTCAACTTGCAGTTACCTGTGATTGGACGTGTAAGTTTACTTAAGTAGCCGAAGGTAAAGTCACACGTAAAATGTATTTGTAAAATTAAAATTGGCTCCATATTTACCAGCAGTATTTCTAATCCAACATCAATAACAAATTAACTCAATAAACCCCCCGCCCCCGATCTCTCGCCAATATATGGTCACGTGACGACAAGAAAGGCAAAAAGGTTCAACTTAAAGTAGCCGTAATTACTACTAGAAAGGTTTTCCCTGAAGCTCAATAGTGCTTATCTAAAATGAACCAAGCCCAACGTGCCAACTTAGTTTGTTTGGAACATTTTTGAAGCGGGCTGGAAGAGTGCTGCTACGCAGAGGCTTCCTTTCCTGAGGGCACCTGTGTGCCTCTGCTCTTCTTCCACCCCACAGCCATGTCTTATTTCCATGCTGCTGTGTGCCAGTGGAGAGCGACAGCGAGGTGAAGGCGGGTGAGGACTTGGGTCCAAATAGAAAAGCAGTTGTCACCTGCATGTGCAGACAGCTGTCTAGCTGCTCGTCAGCTATTTATTTCAAAGAGAAGAGACGCTGAGAATCTTTTTAAATAATCTCTGACTATAGAGAAAGGGGCTAGAAAGTTGCAGAAAAGCGTAGCAGATTACATGTGGCAAATAAACTGAGAAAAGACATCTCAAACTGCAGAGAAGGAGATAATCGTGTTTGTTTAGCTCCCTAATTGCTAAATCACTGATTGTTTTAAGCCACCAGTCCTACTGTTGATGAATTCTTGGAGAAGAGGGAGAAGAAACAGATCAAGGCCAAGACAAGGTGGCATAAGTGATGAACGCACCATGCTGTCTGCCACCATATTAATGATCTACATGACAAAGGAGAGAGAGCGAGAGAATAGCTTGCGTAAACCACATGTGGTGTTTCACACCGTTTGATAACGGCGTCAACACTTGGAGGAGGGCGAAGGCAAACTATATTATGGTGATGGATTCCAGTGTAATCTTGAATCATTATGTTTGAGTGAATGAATACCTTTGTTTGAAGGTGATAAACATAAAAAGGTTTAACCTCCAAACACCAGCTCTAAGCACCTTACAATGCATCATTACTGCTGACCAACCAATGTTAAACAAAACAATTTAAAGGTAAACAGCAAAAAGAAACTGTCCTGAAGTTGTGGATCAGTAATCTACATTGGTCTGTGACAAATTCTGAGTGGGACTCCTCTAAAATAAATTCTTGCTCTGTCTTTTCCTCTGATCATCTGACTCCAAACGGTTATTTCTGTGCTCCGCTGCATCCCTTGGTACCTGGTAGAGGTCACTTGATAAAACAAGCTCCAGTTGTCACAGCGTGTGCATGATGGGGCGTGTCGGATATTGACATATCAGCCTTATTTCCTGCTTGTATTTTAATTAAGTGCGTAATGTTTATAAAAATGCAGATCATCTGTTTTTTAAATTGCTTGGCAGCTGGATTCGTGCAATTTCACATGATCACATAAAAATCCATCTGGTCAAGCTTTGACAAGTGGTTCAGACCAATTGCTTTCCTGTGTGGAGTAAATGGCTCAGAGAGGCGTGGCCCGAGTGTATGTGTGTGGCTCGTAAATTGGCATAGTTACAATAGTAGTCATTTCAAAACCCGGAGAGTATTTCTTAATAGACAAAAAGAGTTTTAAAAACAACCTGTTCTTTCCTGATGAAAGCGATTCCTTAACTCTTCTCCCGACTGACTTCAGAGTTTAAGTTAAAGATCTGTCATCCAATCATCTTCCAAGTTCTTCCTGAAAGTGCCTCCCAGCAAACAGTTTCCATCTGGTGCTTTAGACGGGATAAATATACAACAACAATAATTGTTAAGTGAAACAAAGCCAACCACAAGTCAAAATAACCACAAACAGAAGACAGTTTGTACGGTTTGAGCTTGAGAATATGCTCACATCTGCTGATACAGAAAATAACCAACTGAAGGCCATTCAGCCTCACAGAGGCTCCACCTGCCCTATTATTTCTGGGACACCTTGCTGTGTTTAAATGTTTGAGCACTAGCACTGGGAAAGGCACATGTCATTTTTGGAGTGATTTATTCACAGCAGCAGCAACACATTCCTCAGGCTCCGGGCCAAAAGGCTGTGTTCCTGCTCACACATGGTTCACACTGTGTTTGATGCATGCATAGGCCAGTAAATGTGTATGTGTTGGTGTGTCCGCAACCTATTTTTGACTTGATATATTGCTGATCATTTCATTTTGTATTTGCTTTGAAGAAACAAACTTAAACAAAACAGATTTAACGTAGCGATCATGCTAGGATGCAATAACTGTCAAATGTTTACACAGAAAATCCGATCTCTGCTCTCGCTGGGATCCGATCAGCCGGACCGCTGGGCCTGGGGTGGCCTGGCTCGCAATGAATTTGGATCTCAGTCAGGTGTGGACAGCATGTGGGGACAATGCAGACAATATATCAACTGCAGGTCCTCCATCTTCTACCCCCCCCAAGCCAGAGAGACTGAGACTCACAGGCACAGCTGAGACCGGCTGTCTGAGTCCTCCTCATTTACCGTTGACAAAAATCCTAAATTTTCCTGATTTTGCTGCCCCAAATAAAAAGCTTTTAAATGTTGAGATGAAGGTGGACTTTTATTATGAAGGATTTATCCATCAAAGAATCGCCATAACTTTTTATTTGTAACATATTAAAATGTGTTAATCACCGAGTGAGCAGAGGTTTTCAATAAAAGACATCAACTTATAGTACAAAGAAGAATATTAAGCAACAAAAAAAGATTTTTATTGTGAAGGGTTTCATAGGAAAATAAATGTGTGGATTCATTGTTTTACAGCCTCTCTTATTAAACATAACCTGTTTCTATCTGCTCAAGCAGTTTGCATTGAAGTGTAACATTAGGACCTGAGGATGCTGAGTTGTGATAATTTTATGAATCCATTGAAATGTAATAAGCAATAGTCCATTTCATAGCCCAGGTAGTGCTGTGGGATTCACAATCTACAGTCAGGTAGTATTTGGGATCTATACAGAGCTGTGTGCAGGCGATAAGGGAATGTTTGGCTAAAAATGTGTTTGTTCCACATACAATTGTAAATTATGAATAACAAGAAACTCACTGGCTCTTTTGACCACCAGCTTCTCTTTCCTGCAGTTGCTGCAGAGGTAAAAAAAAAAAACTGTCTTTCCATACGGCGCTACATTTTGTCCAACCTGATTAATATCTTTACACTACTACGAGTGTAATAGAGCCATAATTTGTATCCTTTAAGATCCATCCTGATGCTGATTGATACGAGAGACGTCACCCAGTGAGATTGGAGCTGTTTGTGATGTGCAGATGTGCGTGCGTGCTCCCACCAACTGTTAATTGTGTGTCTGTTTGCAGGCAGCTTTAATGAAGACGCAGACCTGGTAACACCCTCGCAGAAGGGACCCTCTCCAACCAGTATGGGGTCACCATGGAAACCATTTCTCCTCCTGTCTGTCATCAGTGGCCTTTCAGGTAAGCAACTTAGCAGGCAGGTTGAGAGATGGTACCACGAAATAGGTGCACAGAATTTTTCTTCCCAAGCACTGATACTAAAAGTGAGTGTACGCCATGACATGCCCGTCGAGAATGGGACACAGCTGGGAGATCATCATTTGCAATGTGAGAGGTGATTTGTGTCACCCTACGGCTGGGTCTAATTTCCATTGTAAACGTCTAATATCTTGACAAAAAGCACTTGATATGTTCTATGGATTCAGGAGGAAATAAAATCCCCACCATGGCAGCGTTCTGGTCCGTCCCCCGAGTCTAGTTTTCTCATTGAATATGTGACACGGTTGAAGTGTCTCCATTGGTCGGTCTAGAGCATGTGTTTGCCGATCTAACGGAAGCTGCACTTACTCATGATTCTTTGAAAGCCACATGAGGACGGTTGACTCACTGTGTGGTTCCCTCCAAGCGTCGTCTGTGGTAGGCTGACACACAGCGCTGACCTCTATCATCTCCTCGTTAAACCACACTATTAAATGGAAACTACTGTTCCTTCATTTTTTATTCCTCTTTTCTGGGGACTGTTTAAATTCTGAATAAATTGTGCACATTCTTAGAAGGGAAAGACTGGATTGGTCTTTAAAAGCACTATATAGACAAGTTAGTTACATGCATATACCCAATGCAGGGTAGTATTCATAAGGTGACCTTTTACCTGCTACAGGTTAATGGCTTACTGTGCTGGATTCTTCCTGGCTGCACTATAACTTTTAGAGGCTTTTATAGGGCAAAACCTGCATGAATTAGAACTAACTATTTATTGTAGTGAAAGTTTGCTGTAATCTCTGACATTGTCTCACTTCTGCTCTTTCAGTCGTTAACTTTCATGATGCTGGCCTCGGGTTGAGACACCAATTGGTTTTAATAGGACTGTTTCTTTTGGTCATATTGTGCATATAGCAATGATTCATTTCCATCTAAGTCTTCTGCTTCTCAATTTTCATGTTGATGCAAACATATTCTAACTTTGACCAGCCGACACAGGGTGGCGTGAAGGGGAAAACGTGTTGATACAATTCAATGGTAGGGAAAGTACTGCATTAATTTATGGCGGTGCAAAAGGTGTTTTTTTTTATGCCTTCACACCAAAGAAAAAAAATAGCCCATGCAAGAAAGAAAATGATCCTCCCATTATCAATCATGCAACGTAATGACTTTTATTTAGTCTCGCCCGTCGAAGGTTGCGATGCGGTTGGGTATTCCTCACTAAAGCGGGCTGATTTTCTTCACATATCTGTGGGAAGGCGTTATTGGGTATGTTCCCTGCTTAGATGGGGGGCAACAATGCACTGCACAGAAAGCAACAATACTATAGAAAACAGCTGCAGAGCTGTTTAAGGGTGACCCGTGTTTGTTCCCTTAAAAGGAGCAATGTACGGCTTCTATAGTGAGAGAGAGCTCTCAGTGTGACAGCCCATTTCAACCCTATCAAATGATGCATATGCTTCTGTTTATAGCCTATACTATTCAAATTCAAAATGTCCTATAATATGAAGACTTATTAAAGCTTTCATTTTGCATAAGCATTTGGAATGTTTTTGTGGTCTAATCATAAGGATCCTAAAGCCTTGTCTTTAAAATGAAAGTCTTGTCTCCCTGTGGCGTTAGTGGAAGGCATTCAAGAGAGGTCTAGGAGAAAAACTGAGGGTACCTGAGGATTTCTTTTGACTACATCTTCCCCGGGAATGGCTCCCACTGATAAAACCAATAAAATAATAGAATAATCAGAGTTTGATTAGAGAGAGCAAACCTGCTCACGCCGTCCCTCTCGGGCTTGATTGTTATTGTGTGCTTTCATATCTTGCTCGTGTCAGCCCTGCTCAAAAAGCTCATCTGGCCTCAGAGATACGGCAGAGAATGGGACTTTGGGCATTTAAGTAAGTTGCACGCTGACAACTCAACTTCTGTGTACTCTACTGTTCTCAAAGCAGATCAAGGCATCGTTCAGTCAAATTTAGTTTCCGGAGGAAGAAACCAAAGATGCATTCATCATGTAGTTGTCACATGTGCACTCTGCTCTGCCCCTCTAAGTTCCAATAATAAAGAAATGTATTAGTGTTTTAGATTTTTTTTAAGATAAGATAAGGTAAGATTCTTATATAATAAATGGTTCGTACATTTTTTTTTCAGTTTTTCCACATCAATCAGATTGAATACCAACTTAAAATGTTTCCTCAACAGAGAAATGAGAAAATGCATAGACACTACCCTAAAGTATCTGTGCTATTATCGGAATTTCCAAACAATATGCATTATTGATATTTGTACAAAGTTGCAAACATGAAGTGAATAGTTCAAACTATTAATAAACTCATTCACTACAGAGTATGTTTGTACACTGATATTCTTGAGCATTGGACCCCTGAGAAATGCTTTTAATCGCACCTCATTTATTTTGTCTCTATATTTTTCCTCAACAATAATAATCTGCTATTCATATTATTATGATAGTATAGTATATATAGTATATGTCATTTTTTTATATTCTGTTTTTTTATATACTGTTTTTATATTAACTTTTGGTTCACCATTCTTAAGTACTTTAAAATGAGAGAAGCACACAGTAGATATTCGAATAGGTTTTGCAGCCTCAGCCCCAGTTATTTAAAATGTGAAGCTCAGGTTGCGCCCTAGTACATGAGAACCGACCTGCGTAGAGCGGGGGGATATTTCAAAATAATCTCACTCAATTTCCGAATATATAATTTCCTTATATTTATTTAAATAAAATAAAGATATCTTTCCATTTTAAAAATATTTATTCACCCACAAGAGTAGGGTTGGGTATCGTTTGAATTTGAACGATTCCGGTTCCCAGCGATTCTTGATTCCGATTCTTTTAAGAGGCAGAGGAAGAGGCAGCGGAGGACGGGCGGCGCAGCGCGTCAAAGACGGGGCACACATTTACTCCATGACCTGGGAGGTGCTTAATCATATTTGACGTGCACCCTCTTATGCATGAAACAATTTTGCAACAAATGTTGCATTTTGCAGTTTTCGGTTTGTTTCGAAAAGTGTAACCACACTTTGGACCGCCGACGCACGCTATCCATGTTCGATCGCTCTGTTACGCCAACACTTCCGGTGGACGCTTCTTCGTTGGTATTCAGCGGTTTCTTTTTCCGGTCGGCGCCGGCGGACTAAGAATCGAAACTAGGAATCGAATTTTAAACTTTTCAACAATTCCGGGTAAATCGCAAAGCTAGTTCCGATTCCAATCGATCCTCAATACTCGATACCCAAGCCTACTCAAGAGTATATAAAAACCACGCTGACGCTGTTTATTGAAGTATTACTCTTTGAACCATGCTTTATCCCGATGTGTATGGTTATCAATGGATGAAGCAACCTATAATTTGAACATATTCTCATATGCAGCTCTTTCCTCACTGAGTCCGGTGCTTTTGGCTGCACGTGGGTGTGCAGATTGATGATGTGAATGCGCTGAGGTTAGCGCAGCAAGCTGATTGGCGTGCGCTGGATCACTGACCTGTGGGTTCCCAGTCAGTCACGATGGCAACGTAGGGAGAGCCGTGCACTAAGACCAGGACGGGGATACGGCATCAACCGCATCACCGCGATGCTGGATGTTTGACCGCTTTGAATGCAGCCAAGGTTGAACTCCTCCTAATGCAACGGTTTTAGTTTTCATTCATTATTACACTTATTTAGGCCTTTGTTAAATTCTCAGCAGAAGGGTTTGTTCAGCATTTGTATTGTTAAAAATATAAAAGTCTGAAATGTTACTTCTTTTCATATTCAAGTAGTTTACCAAAGTCCCCGGCCAAAGGAGTGTGTCACTGACTCTTGGTGTCAAGGTTAAATCCTCAAACTGAGCATTGGATCGGAAAAGACGTCGTTGCCCAAAAAGTTTATCGAGACTTCAACTCGTTCAAATGCAGTTTTAAAACAGGTCCTTGCAGTTCATTTGTTTCAGCAGAGTAAATGCTGTCCATTGATTTTTGATCTGGGGATTCGGTTCCGTGGTACCTTGGGTGCGTGAAGTTGACAGTTTGCACCGCTTGTTCATTATTGGCATCTCAGTTCTGTGTGTCTGCAATGGCTCATGTTGTCTAACAGCTTGGCAACGTAATTGCCTCTCAAAAAAATAAATACAGGTTGTCTCTTTCTGAAAAGCCGTAAAGAACTTTATTATGAGGTGGATGTTTCTATCTTTACTTTCTTTTGTGTTGAACGAAATATGCGACCAAAACTACTTTTTTCTATTCAGTGGTAAGAACATCCAGATATTCAGGGTACCAAGCAATAAATCTAAGTTTCAGAAGGAGCTCATGAAATCTGACTCTTATAAAGCACCTGTGTAGGTGGATGATATTAAAGGAGAGGAACGGAGTTCTGTTCATGTTTTTACATTCAATCAAATATGATAATATGCATATTCGTACACTGCAAGTCATTAACCTTTCAGCAAATGATTTCACAAAATAATTCTAATTTCACATTAGCACAACCGATTACAGATTTGAGTAGCCTTGTTTGTCGCCTGTTTCCAAGAATAATAGAAGAAGCACTGTTTTTTTTTTAAGCACACAGACTCGATGTGTGACAAATTCTTCCCTGGATTTGGGCACACTTTGGTCCTTATTATGCAGTACTTTCAGTATCAACAGAGCAATGCACACCAATGTTGCCCACATTCATGATCACAACATTTCCATTACATACTCCCATCCCATTTTGTCCATTGATACACGTCTGGTCTGCGTTTCTTCCCCTGTAAAGTTGTTGCAGGATAAGGAAGCCAGTAGAAGCATACAACATACAGTGAATGAGATTTTACTGGCACAGCGTAATGAAAGAAGGAGAAGACTCCATTCAGCAGCATCGCCCGCAGGCATTTTGTTGACGTATAACAAGCAATGACAGGACTTTACTTTACCCAATGTGTGTTGTCTTAGTTATTTTGCCCTGGGAGACATTTTTTGAGCCTGATTTTAGAGGGATGACTCTCAATAGACTTTTATCCGATTTCTTGAAGGAACTTGCACTTCCTGCCGTCACCCATCCTGAAAATAACAGCAGATATATTGCCACATCAATTACTGAAAGGAAATCAGTCAATTAGTTTGTCTGCAGCTCTCATGCCATCTTCATTCTTGTTGTTCTGGTTCCGTTTCCTCTTGATTGAATGCACTTATTGTAAGTTGCTTCCGATAAAAGGGTCAGCTAAATGATAAATGGTAATAGAATTGGCTGTTAATCTGTGAAAGACGTAAAAATAGAGCAAAATACGACATGCTGAGCTGTAACTGCTAAACAGCGCAACGTTGAATATGCAAGAAAAGTGGTTGTTGTCCAAAAAAAAGCAAAGCTTTGAGATGAACTGTCAGAAAGATGTCACATTTCAGTAAGAGCGCCGCATTTCTCGATGTTACTAAAAGCCGGAGCTACAAAGGGAACAGGACTGCTGCGACGGGAGGGATGCCGTCTTGGTCAGTTATCATACGTTTGACAGGATGTAATGGATTATTGATTGGCTGTACGCTCTAAATATTCTGAGAATGCTCACCATGAACACAACAGTTCCCCTGCTCCATTTTGTTCATATTTATTTAATCACAGAGAGGGCCAGCACTATTCAATTTCTCTCATTCATAAAAGGGTTGCTCGGCAGGTATGTCTACGTCCACCCTTCCCTACCCCCCCCCCCCCCTCCCCTTATTGAAATACAATCCTGCTCGGAGTGTTAAGTGTGGAATGGCAAATCCACATATGCCTCATCTGAGTCTTGATATTAAGAGAGCTTTGCGGGGGGAATACAGATGTGCAGAGCTGTATAACCGAGGCATGAAGTCATTTCCACCGAGGACACAAGAGTCGTGCACTAGAAGTACGGGAAAATCAAGTATTTGAAGGAAGTACACAGTGGGACCAGGCAATGAATGCATCGCTGGGATTGTGTCCCTGGAAAAGAAGCGAGGGGGGGTTAACTGCAACTCTCGAATTCCCAACATCCCATTAACCCAAACAACAAAATCAATGTCTGAAACCTCACTGAATGCTACTGGTTATTATCTCTGTGTACAAATACGCAAACTTTGGGATCTATATTTGGCTTCCACTCTCAGGCACTTATGGGCTTTCTCCAACTGGCAGGCTAACCAGAGCCGCCTCTCTCTCGCTCACAACATGGGCCAAGGAGATGAAATGATAAAGAAAAGAGGGGAAAAAAAATGTCACTTTGGATTCCTGCGTCATTAGAAGCTGGGATCAACACTCTAGTCTTGGTCTTGGCAGTGAAGCGTCTCTTGGTGTGTTCAGTGATCGACACTACAATCGCTACCTCGGGAGTTTTGGCATTTTAGTTGTACAATGAGCCTGTGTGCGGACGCCAACGTTTGTGTCCTGCTGCAGCCCACCACCTGGCCTGAAGCCAATTACAAAAAGTTTGTCGTCATTAGCTTTATATTATAGATACAGATAAAACGCGTGGCATGTGATTTTGTGTCACGTCACAGTATAATTAGGTTTTACCTCCGATACGGGCATTGCATAAAGAGGGAGGGAATATCGGTATCACAGCAGGCTGTTTAGAGACCTCCATACTTCCCATTGTGAGGCTCCACAGCGTAATGCCGTACATCATACAAACACCGCTGTGCTGACATTGTTACCCGGGAAAGGTTAAAGCAGCTCATACAATCTCTTTTTTTTTAAAGAAAAAAAAAAGGGAACATGGTTTAGGAAGTAGTCGGCTGTGATAGGAGGCGAGGAGCGGCCGCCTATGATGTATGGATTGTTCTATCCGTAATGATATCCCTCTGAATAAATGGTCTCAAGCATAATCAGCTTCAGTCAATATAATCTCTCTGTGAAGGTCTTCATTAATCTCACAGGATGTCTAATCATGTCGGTCCACTTGAGTCCCCGCAAGCGTCCCACCTTCCTACTGTATGTTATTTTAATTAATCCGTCACTGCGCCGTGGTCCAGAAGCTGCAGACAAGCCCGCGACCCGGTGACCGAATGCAAGTGTGAACCCGAGGCGTGGTGCTGTCATTTCTGTTTTTAGTTAGTTATCTTGTAATCATGATCATTTAGACTTCACTGTATGCCATTGCTGAGCAAAAGGTCATCTCCCTGTCGGTAAAGCCACGGTTTAACATAGGTGAGATAATAAAGACAAGGTAACAGGAACGTTTGGCTTTTTTCTTCTTTTGTTCCAGTGTAGAATGGCCTCGGTCTCCTGCACTGATGTTATCACCGAGGCGGTGTTGAAAAGATCACAGACGGCGTTGTTCAGAAGCTCCCCAAATAGCAGCAGGTGAAGCCCTTTCAACAACAATGAGGGTTGAGATTTTGCCCCCTCTGAAAGATCAAGGGGATCAATGGGATCTGCAAGGGCCGTCGCTTTTATCAGATGAACGAGGGAGAGAGTGCCTGTCTGGTTTCAGTGGTCAGACAAGCAAAAAAGGCTTTTCTCATGTATCAGGGTTCAGTGTGTGAAACGTTGTTTTCCCAGATAAAGCAAATGGACATTGATAACTTGCACTTGCCCAAAAAACCTCCAGCGAATAGCGTGCGCAACGTATCTCCGTCCAGTCTGTCTGTCCGGTCCGTCCGCCCACCACCTCCTGTATCCCAAAGGCTGGGGAAACACTGGATGCATAACAGTGGCGTGCTCCAAACCCTGAATGCATCTACGCATCAATTAACGGCGGAGGAAGATTCAAGTTGTTATTTGTCCTACAAACCAGGAAATGTCACCTGAACCAGGGGCCGGGCGGTGCACCGTTTCAGCTGCTATACATGACGACACAAAGGTTTGTGACACATGAACAATTTGTAACTGATAATTGTACCGAACTGCATGCTGGATACAGCTCGCCCGCTATCACAACAAGAAGAAACTTTGTCGCTACATTAAAAAAAAAATGCAAAAGAGAGATGCAGGAGGAACAACGAGAGTCCAGAGATGCACAACACAGCTTGTGCCCAGTAGAGGAGCATGTGCACCGTTTGGAGTTTCCATCTTTCCATAAGTTGGATCAGAAAAGGATTTTCTGCAAAGTTGGTCGAACTCCTCAGCCAGTTGCGAGCGAGTTTGGCCAGCGAGCGGCACTTTTCGACGTCAATGAATGATTAGGTTTACTAAAACTTACCTAGGGATGGGTATCATTTATTTTTTGCCATTGCTAAACCGATAAGTTGTGGTTGCCAGCCGTCCCTTAAAATACTGAATTGTCCCATATTTGAGAATAAAATAGCACGTCCCTTTTTGAATCAATACGGCACTGGTTTTTGGTACCCAACCGATAAATACCGGGATACCATCAGAATCTCGAAACAAGCCCTACTTGAACCTGTAGTTTTTTGGTCTGTGTCGGGGTTTTGGTTGCAGTGCTCTCTGTGTTCTCTCCTTCATCCCTGCAGCCAAACTAGAAAACAAACAAGTTACATATTTTCCTTAACGATTGCCATCATCAGTTTTCTATAAAATTTGGCAAAATTTCCAGTGTATCGGTGTAGAGCCCCTCAACTAGATCAACATAACACCTCCTCTACCTCTGACATTAAGATGAGATAAGATAAGCCTTTATTGATTCCCAGAAGGGAACTTTGCTCATAATTATAGGAGATAAGGGATTGAAAGAGTATTGGAAATACCTTTTCAAAAGTGTGCTTACCCATGTTTAATGACGCAGCACAAGAAAAAGTGATGCTTTTACCGCTCTGTGGGGAAACCGGAGGGAAAATGGATGACCCAGATGAAGGCCATAAGCCACAGCGTGTTCCTGATACACGTATGCACATGCCGTGCTTCAGTGTTCTCCTGCTTGTTTCCTGTGAGATCCTGCACAGTTTTTATCCAGTTTATCCAGTTTCGCCCCGAACTGGGGATGAAAAGGTGTAACTTTAATTTGGATTCAAGGTGAATCATTTAGATTAGGAGTTCTTTATATTATTTATTCATGCCATTCATTACATGTCACCAAAGTGAATTACAATAAGTGCATTTCAACCATAAGGATACAAACGAAACAAAAAGAAACAAAGTGCAATTTCATTAAATAAGCCGATTTACAACTTGCTATAGATAAGAGCCATTATTAGTATAATTTAAGTGCTACAATGTGTTAGTCATTCTTTGCTCTGTACAGCACAGCCACATGGACATTTCCGATGATTTTTCTGATATCACTAAATACCACGGCAGAGGTTTGCCTACTGGCTTGAGATAATAAGGCGTGCATACATCTATTACTGCTACATCTATCAATGCAAGAGAAATGAGCATTTAGTACCGACCGCTTTTTGAACCTTGATTAAATTAAGTCACTGTGGCTGTCATCTTTTAACGAGATCAACTTATGTTACAACAGGCTGTTTCTTTGTCCTCCCTCGCTGCTTGTCTCAACCACACTGTAATTGTTGGGAGAGATACCGGGTGGCGCTGTCGCCTGAACAGGTGCACAACCAACTGAATTACGTCGAGTCTGACAGTTTGCTCTCATTCAGATAAAGCAGCTGGAGATGTGTTCAAGATGCATGAGTAATATAATACAATATACATAATATGTAGATCTATAATGTGTTGACCTAATGATTTACCGTCATCCCTCCCTTAATGATGCAGATGGCCAAACCTTTGGTCACCACAGAGATCCAGGCTCACTTCCAAATAGTACAGCTAAATTAACCGCAGTTAAACTAAACAGGATGCTGCTTTCATCACATTTCTTATTCTTAGTCAATAATCTTGCCCGCTCTGCCATCTGAGAATTATGTCTCAGCGATTTCATTCTTCAATATTCATTTGTACATCTGTCTCCTAAACCTGGTGTTTTCTGGGAAATTAAAAAAAAAAACCTCTAATAATTGGACCAAAACTTCATGGGAGGGATGTTCAAAAACATGAAACTATTTAGTTGCAAAACATGAAACAATTTAACTACAATAACAATAACTTGAATGTTTACAATTAAAAAAAATCTTTCTGACCGTTCATTAGAACACCTCCAACGGGAGAGCGGTAGCAAGAATAACGAGGCATCTAACCCAGCACCATGTTTTTTCAGAAATGCCACAACATTTCTTCACACAGGGACTAATTAGAAACATGAAAAAGCAATTGTTCAGCAAAACCATTGTGCAGCATTTTTAAATGTGAGATAATTGCTATGCCATGTTAAATGTACAGTTTGGTTGGCCACAACAGAATGTGCTGTTTTTATATGATTAAGGGGTCATTGTCAGTCACCCGACGGGCTTGTTTGTCTCACTCTCACATTGACTACCTGAAGTTGAAATGGCCTTTTAACTTTCCCAGCTGTCAAAGGAAAGAGACGCATTGTTAAACCAACCGAGGGCTCTGGCAGCGGGGATGTGGCAGACGCCTCAATCCAGCCGATTCCCAGCAAGATAAATGATTTAACTAAGTGCCAACCAGCTAATTGCTTTGCTTTATCAGTTCTCAAACTCACAATAGCTTTTAATTTCAAACGGAGCCCAATACTTTGCTTCTCCTCATAGTGTGTAATACAGCAATTGCCCGCACTCCATTTGTAGATGGAAGTATTTTTTGCAGCTGACAAGTCCCCAAGGGGACATAATTATTTCTCAGTTTTGTTCAGTTCTTTCATACTATATCACGTGGTGCAAAACACACCCCACCCACCCCCTCGCAGAACTCTTATTAGACTCTAGCTGAGCTTCACGCTTCTCTCCTTTTTGCATTTTCTCTCTTCAGCATTATACCCCGTGACAGAAAGGGGTCCAAATTCTCTGCATTAGTCTTCACTGGATTATACTCTTTCTGGAAATATGTGTTGATGATCAGCCGTCACGGATGATCTAATTGTGTGTGTAATCTTGAGTTGTTACATTTACAGTATCATAAAAGACAACAAACTGGCGCATTACCCTTCGTATTGAATTTCTCAAATGTAAGCAGTGGGAGAATGCGCTGACAGCAACGACTAGTGACAGTTTACATATCAGAGAGGATATTATTCTGAACCTCTGTGTACTTTTTTACTTAAAAGGAGGCTGTCTTACTCCCGTTGTGTTGCAGAACCATTTTATTCAATACGAGACTTTGATGATGGTGATGTTGAGGATTTGCAGAGTATCTGTTGTACCTTACTAGAATTGTGTGTTTCCACCTGAATGGTGACTACAGGCTGCACCAGCCAAAGACTGACAGGGAGATAAAGAGATGTTCTAGAAATAGAGAATACAATTTTCCAGTTGTTCTGCTCTGATTGCCGTCCCTTAGTCTTTTGTTCACTTTGCACACACTGCCCCACCCTTACAGCAATGCAATATGTAAACAGCTGATGTCCACCACCACTTTTCTTTCTATTCTCAAAGCTTGATGCAGTGACCAGAGTTCTACGAGTTTTATTCCTGTTTACAATCTTTACATAAAGTATGAAAAAAAAATGTCGATGGAAAAGGCTTAACGCTTAAAAGATATACCAGAAATATTGTGTGCAACCGATAGAAAACGTCTGCAGACATGCAAGTACATGATATGTGGTTCTCTACAGTAGTACATGAGCTTTCTGCAGACAGCACGATGTGCATTCTAGGATTTCCCCTCTGCTGTCCGTGGATGGTGACACCTTCTCTTCCAGCTGTCTCTACTCTATTTTTCCTTCCGTTCAGCAGGAACCCTAGTTTGTTGCAAATGAGTCCTCTTACAGTGAACATGGGGACTCGACTTGAGCTAATCACCTTCCCAGAGGAGAAGGAGAATACTCCATTGGAGATATTCACATGATTCTCTCTCTCTCCATTTGGAGATGTATTTAAGATGCTTTTCCAAATCATTCTCTCCATTTCTTAAGCTAAAATGTTGACAAATTTAACTCAAACTAACAACTATTGACAGAAATGTATAAATGTGTGCACAAAAACGACTACAGGCACAAATAACGGCATTCATGACGGGATTTACCCGTTTGTTTTCCGTTTTTTTCCCCCCCAGACTTTGCAAGAGCCGTCGCAGCACGGCCCATATCATACGCCGCTGTGCTACGAATGAAAGCGGACAGCTCGTCAGGACTCGACTCGCGCAGCAGACCGCGACAACACCACGGCGGCGGGCTGGTGACTCCTGACTGGCCGGCTTTCTCCAGTCATCCCCTGTCAGCCCTGAGTCTGCTCAGCTCTCAGGAGGACTACCGCAGTGAAGGTAAAGCTAATGATGTGGCCAAAGCCGCAGTCTGTTTGCTCTGGTCTCAACCCAATGAAAAGTTGTTGCTCTCCGGTTTGTGAAAGTTCAGCTGTGCGTAAAATCCTCTGTGGCATTAGACAGCAGCTGTGTATACTTTGGCATAATTTACCTGCCGTTTTGTGTGTTAGTTAAAGATTCCCTTCCATGACATAAGGAGCATCGATACAGCATCGAATGACTCTTAAAAGATATTGTGATGCCCCTCGGGTAAACCCTCTCGGCTCTGTCAGCACCGTTGCTGCTCTTCGCGCTGAGAGGCGGTCGCCATGTTGAGAGCTGCAAAGAGTCAACAGATCAGCTCTGAATGCTGTATTTAGGATGTTTCGTTGAACGGAAATGGGGAGCTGAATGTGATTATCCGTAAAGAGTGGTTTGCCTTCTGTTTATATAATTAGGAGTCATTTCTATCAATCGAATGTCAGCATCTGCCTCCTTCTAGCCAGACAGCTGTGTATTTTGTGTCATTTCCTGTCACTGGCCCTGGATGACATTATCGGTTCCGACCGACTGCCTGCTAGTCACATCATGCACGACTGGGACCTAAATTTTGACCCGGGTTCAGATGACATTGTTCTCACCTGCCAAAATGAACCAATTTAAAAGAACGGACACCCGACAGTTGGAAAGAGAAAAGCACACCGAACGTGATTGCTGTGAACGCGGTCTGCCATCTCTGGACTCACTTTGAGCGCGGAGACCTCGTTCCTGTTAAGTTGGTCTGGAAATGAATCTCGCCTATCTATCAACACTGTGCATGGTCTGCAGTCACCAGGGTTGTGCCCTTTAGGAAATTGAAGTGGAATCACGGCAATATCCAGCTCTCTCTGTGTTCCTGCCTGTACAGACACTACAGATGTGATGGATGTCTTTTTACCGGGGAAGATTTAATATCCCCAAACAGCTGCATGGAAACACACGGTCATAAATCTACATGGGTCACTTACTTACATCCTGTATTACAGGATGAATACTTCTCGCGGCAATAATGACACCTTAGCTTTAATATAGGCTTAATCCCATCATGCTTACTGCGTACGGACGGCCTGGTTAATAGACATTTTAAATAGCGTGCTGATGTGCCAGAAAGGATCTTGGCAGACATTAAAAACAGACTAAAAATCACCATCAACTTTTGTCACTTTTTTTTCCCTCAGTCGTCCCTACTTCCTTCTTTGTGACACGGACACAAAGAAGGAAGTCTACAGTCTGACAGCATTATCAATATATGGCCACAAAGTGACTTGGGTCTCTATGACCAAGGTGAGAGTAATGTCTCCCCGTTGTCAGTGACGACAAAGGCGTTGTACCATTGCACTGGATTGATGTTCTGTGGAAAAAATAAATGCCAAAAAGTGATGCACCTTTGCGCCTTAGAGGGGATACCACTTTTTTTTGGGCTGTGTGACTGGCAGATGGCCCCGGCACTTGAAGTTGAGCGATTTGAACAACCACTAATCCTTTGTGTGTGTGTGTGTGTCTACACTATACAAACACACACACACACACCATATGTCCCCATGCATTGAAATGTATGTTTTATTCCATCCGACTCTTTTCTATATTTTCTGATGGTAACAGAATGTGTTGCAGGGTGACACAGCTTCAGAAATCAAAGCAGAAAGCAAAAAGGCTAAATGAACTTTGAGAATGCCATTTATTGCCATGTTGAGCCGTCTGCAATGTCTTTCAGTTATCCATTTATTAGGTTTCACATCTGATGCCCAAAGTGTTTTCTAAAACACAAATACATTCAACACAGGATTTCAATTGAATTCCCAATAGACAGTTCTTGTAGGTTTTGTTGCCCTTTTTCAGCCAAATCTTCTCACTGTAAGGGTAAAGGAATTAAAACGTGACATGAAGTGGAACTAGAGGTGGTCATATTTAATGAAATGTAATTATTTATAGTTCTCAGCAGTCAGGCAGGCTCTTCCTAGTGATTCTCTACTGGGCCTTTATAGTTTCTTAACTGGTTTAAACTGACAGCTTACTGTCACACCTGAAATGGAGATTATTCTATCGTGTAGCGTGGCCCCCTCCACAAGTTAAAAGGGGCCCGATGGAGCGTGCTGGTATTGTTGAGTGTGTGCGTTTATTGAGACAATGGAGAGACACAGAGCTGTGTGAAGAAATGTACACATCTCTTGCTATTTGTTAGCACTAGAAAAACATACACACCAAATTGCTTTGTTTTATATGCGCGGCAAGGTTTGCAACTTAATAACAGTTCATTTCCCTCCACTGATTAGGGTATTATTTCAAAAGCTTTTGATTTCCCTGCGGAGCAGTATATTGCTGACAAAGCGTTGGGTGAGATTATACATACCCGAGGAAACAAAAAGCCATCCTTCTTTTTTTTGTCATCAGATTATTCCCAAATAGTGGGAAGTACCCACGACTGTTGACTTGCTTTGTCGTATTATTTATGAAACTGATCAAATGCAATGCACACCTAAATGCTCAATATCTTTGAACAGAAGGGACACATCATTGACTCTCTGTCCACGCAGTTTGTATTCTTCATTCATTATTTATCTCACGCACAAAAGATTATTGGGAAGAACACAAGCTGTTTGTTTGTGATTTTGAAAATCTGAGATGCAGTAGCCTGTAGCTAAGGATCACTTCTACAATAAGTACTCGACGTCTGTGTTAACAGGAACAAGGAGTAGAGCACTTGGAAGGAACAAAAGGAAATTGCAGCAGAGACTGTGAAGCAGAAGATATATAATACGTGGACGCATTTGTGTTGGGGAAACAGCAATGGTACTTTTTACAGTAATGTTCCGCATCACATCCTCTGTTTGCAGAGGTGTCAAGTAACGAAGTACAAATACGTCTTTGTACTTGAGGTACAAATACTTTGTTACTGTACTTAAATAGCAATTTTGGGTATCTATACTTTACTTACTTACTACGACTTTTTTCTTCTACTCATTACATTTTCGCGCAAATATCTGTACTTTCTACTTCTTACATTTAAGAAATCGCCTTGTTACTCCTATTTCATTTCGGATTGTTTTCCGGCTTGTCACCGTTCAAAAACACACAAAAAACTATCCGGATAAATCGCGCCGTGTATTGAGTGAATTTGATTGTTGTTGGATGAGAAGTGTAAACATTTACCATCCAGACACCTTATTGGTTCATCAGATGACGCAAATCAGAGTGACGCTGGGTGCGTAAAGTGGTGAAGGATCTTTTTCAATGGTACATGTTGATCTCAGTTGGTATTTGGCGACATGAACCCTTCTCCTCCTCCTCATGTAAAGTCCATGTAACGTTAAATGAGTCTTTGTGACCATGGGTCGGCCCTAAATGTTTTGTCTAACTTTATTGATTATCTGGGACAACACAGCGACCTGCAAGTAGCGCAGCATCTTCAATAAAGTGACGTATGTCTTAATGCGAGGCTTTAGAAATTAACACTAAGGGATTCTGTATTTGTTCAATATTTTGATAAACGACTGCTCCCCATCATTATAAAAGCGATGCGCCCCCCCATGAAGTAGTAAACCATGGGGAAGTCATACAGCATGCGCGTCGATACGTGTGTCCCGCTGTTGTAGCGTCGCCTCTCTGAAAGTCGCCATGTTTCCATCATCAGGAAGGTCACGTGACCTGAAGGCACCTTCCCATCGTGTTGTGACGGACTGTTTGTTCTTAAGGGACATTTTTTTCCCTTTCAATACTTTACTCAATATAGTTTACTTTAAGACCAGTTTTAAAACCAGTACTTTTATACTATTACTTAAGGAAAAAGCTTGAGCTGATACTTCCACTTCTATAAAAGTATTTTCAAAACCTAAAATACTTCTACTTGAATAATGAATGTGAATACTTTTGACCCCTCTGTTTGCATGCCATTCACAACGTAAATAGTCATTGCCTACAAGTTGTGAAAAAAATTCTTTCCATTTTTAATGGTATTGAATGGATTTGGTTATTTGACTCCTTAATTGTGGTATTGCGTGGTCTAACGTAGTGTTGTTGTCTTTTTCCTGTTTGATAATTGTAAAGCAGGGCTGTATTGTGAGGTTTTCCATTAAGCTAAACAGGAGTCAGGGGTCAAACAACCCATTGCAAACATTGCAAGAACATCTGTGTTTCTAGACCAGCTTTGGAAATAAATGTGAAACCAAAATAACTAGGCAACACTACTAAACAGTTTAATGTTTGGTATGTGCAGTATTACTGTATCTGCTGTTCTTAAAACAAATAAAACCCTTTTAAAACTTCCAGACACTTCCAGCGTCATCGGTAATCACTCAAATGTTATATTACTTTGGGGCTACTTTTACTCTGCTATGTCTTAAAGGTTAGGAATGAGTGATATTAATGGGCAAAGGTGAGAGCTTCTTACAATAGATGTCCCACACGGTATCTTTACCACAGGCTTGCTTTATGTCTTGTACTTCTGCTCGTAGAGTTTGTTATATAAAGAATAGAAGCTCGCCATGGACTTTAACGAGGACAGGACACTGTGTTGATAATAATATTACAACAATCCCGCTTTGAAAAAGTGGCTACTTTCAACAGTGTTTTGGTTACATATTTATTTGAAATAATGGAAAAAATGTTGCTTCAAGTGGACAAACCAGGTGTGACTAATGTTACATAGTCACCACGTTCTTACAGTTTGTACACATGTGAATCTGGGTCTTCAGAGACAGCAGCAACTATTACCACGAAGCTGGTGTTCGGTGTGTACAGAATTGTTTACTCATCACTTGGCACCTCACGGCAGACAACAGAGTCCAAAAAGACTTCCATGACATTGGATGATAGCTCCGAGGTCGAGCTCCACAGAATCACGTCCGAACAAGGTTAACTGTTTGACTATGAAGAAGAGAAGTTATTATTTCTCCGTCGGAAGTTCAAACGCCTCCAGGCTTCCTCTGGACAAAAGAAATTTCAACTCTGGCTTTGTGGGTGGCTAGAATATTTCCCCAAACCCGGGGAATAATGGAAAAAGCAATGGGAAGTTGAAACTGAGTGGCGATCATGATGCGATAAATACAATCTTCCTTGTCGTCCTCTCTTCTTGTTTCCCTCGTAGAAAGCGAAGACTTTGGGCCTGTTTTCATTCGCGAGCCAGACGACATTATTTTTCCTTTGGACTCCGATGAAAGGAAAGTGGTGATGCACTGTGAGGCACGGGGGAATCCACCACCCACATACAGGTGTGACACATGTCTCCTAACTGCTGTCCTACTATCACACCACATCAGTCAGCGTGTGGCTCATCTCCACTGTGTTCAAATATGCGATTGTTCTCATGTTTTCCAGTTGGTACATCAATGGGACAGAAGTGGACGGAGAGGCAGACTACCGCTACAGCTTCGTTGAAGGAAACTTAATTATCACCAACGCAAGTGAGAGCACGGACTATGGGAAGTACCGGTGCAAAGCAGAGAACGGCCTTGGGAGCGTCCTAGGGCGAGAAGCTCTCCTCCAGTTCGCATGTGAGTACACTTGAATGTAATTGTGAAAAGCTTTTGTACTTCGTGTTTGGTCTCGTGTTTTATTTGATTTGAATCATTGCACATATTCAGAACGTGCGCTGCTGTGTACAACAACGCAGAAGCCTGCAGACTTCAAACAGAACAGATCCACTCTTTCAGGTTCTACATTTGACAATAAAAGCCTTACGAATACACCATGTAACTGTTTACCAGAAGGAACTTAAATTCACTCAGAGAAAAATCATAATAAATAAGCTTACAATAACTTAAAGGCTTAACTAAATGGCCTTACAGTATATAAGTGAATCAGATGCTCTGGGTCAATATTATCCTGGAACTTGGTTCTCTTTCAATCAATGGAATTCTTTTACTTTACTAAATTGCAATTCTTCAAAATCGCGTTGCTGCCATTTTGCATAGTTTTAATGCAAAATATTGTGTTTTGCATTTTCGCCGCCGGTGTGAGCGGGGAGAAGATCATGACTTTCATATGAAGTAAATAATTAGCTGCAAGCTGTGTCTCTCTGAGTTAAAATAAACTGATTTGGTTGCAGGGGTAAATAAACACTCCGCTGTCTACAGGTTTTTGAGTTTAGTTGCATCTGATACTGTTGAGTTGCACTGCTAACAGGGCATGTGCCCTCAAATGCCACGTCTCAAAGGTAAATGAGAGCAAAAAACCTGTTACTTCCTGCCGTAATCCCCGACCCAAGTCCAGAACGTCATCACAGGCCCGCTTGCTCGCAGGGAAAATGCATTGATTTTGTTTCTATAGAGTTTCCTCAGGAGTAATGACCATAATTGCCTTAATGGCATTTCTACAGGGAGCTTACCCTGCAAATGTTGCTAAAAGGTACATATGTGGTCTCATGTGTTGTTATATGGAGTTACACTTATTAGAGGAATGACTTTGGAAACAAATGGCTAGATTAGCCCGAAGCCATGTCAACCAAAAAGAGGGATGGAAAAAAGCTATTTTTCCTTCAGGCCAAAAGAACCACAGTTTGTTTTTTTGTATTTTTTCCTTTGCAAAGTTTTATGTGTTAAAGTGATGAAGAAAAAGAAGACACGAATTACATATAGCTGGACCGCACTGGTGAAGCACAGAACAGAAGCTGCTCAGCGTGCACACTCATCTGACCTTTTAATGGTCAAGATTTTTTCCACCCCCTCACTCCACTTGGGGATCAAATCTATACAAAATAATGGAAACTCTGCCTTTTAAAAATTTTTTTTTATTTTATCTGCAATGTATTATGACAGCACTGCGTTATATACTGCTACTTTCCGGTTGAGACAAGGCCAGCTTTCTGGAGTTTTCCACAAATGCTGCGACGTAACGTTACCCATCTGCTTCCCAGTGGAGACTCTCTGTTTTACTGTGAAGGTGCCGAGGTTTGCGTTTCTGTCGGTACACTCTGCTTCTTTATTTGTCAGACTGAGATGACAAAATGTGGTCCATCTTACAGCTGGAAAGGTGCATTTAGTAAAGTGCAGATCTCCTGCTGTTTCTGCAACCAGCCCCTTTGTGATGTTTGATTGAATGGATGCAAACGGCGATTGTCTGATTGTCTGGGGAACAATGTTCTAACCGCATGTCTCGCGCTCTCATTGTAACCACGCGGCTGCACCAGCTCCTTACAGGCTTGTGCCTCTCGGACGTTACCGCGGCCTAAAGCGCGTGCCTCATGTCAATTCATTCGAATGACGATCACACGTGTCACGTCTGATGGAGAAATAGGAAACAGTACTGGACCAACATTTGCATTTCCACCACAGCGTGCCACAAATCCTAATCCCAAGCAGAAATCGGATTACAAATGGAAGCAGCACTCGATCGCTTGAACACGAGAGCAGCTCATCAAGTTGTGAATGAGCACAGACGATATCCAACTAATGGATCTATCCGTGTTTACACATGATCACCTCTCATATAATAGCAAAGCCTGCTGAATTACAGGTGTGTCGTAGAATTCTACTGTAGCATTAGTACATTTTTCTGTGTTCAAATTAAAGAGTTGGAATTTTTTTTTATAAAAGATGACATCACATTAGAATGATCAACCTTCCTTTGCAGCATCCGCCATTCGAGCAGCACCTGAAAACCTCCTGTTACAGCTGCTTGATCTCGACTCCACAAAAATCTGAATATATTGAGTGAAATGAAAAACACGATCAGTTTTGTTCTGTTGTTTAGTCCTAATCCTTATTGGTTTGGTCTCAATAGGTATTCGCAATGGATCTAATGCTCCCTGAAAGAATGTTGGTATGGAAGTATGAAATGTACAGCATAATGTTTGGGGTCGTTCTGGTTTTTATTGGCCAGTGTGTCAGCTGAAACAATGACCTCTTGTTTGTTGCACTACAGCCTCACCTGAGCCACCTTCGCATAAAATTGGATTTTCTATTCCTAATGAGAGACCCAGGCCAGTCAGGATCCTGTTGAGGGGGGTCGATACGGCGTAATTTGGGAAGATACAGCACAGACAGGCCGTGCCGAGTTCAAGGTATTACAGCAGCGATGGCCTGTAATCAGTTATAAAATGCTATCATTAATATTCCGCTCTGTTGCCAAATCGCATCATTCCCTCGAGCAGCACAGTAGCACATCTTCAGTGGCCTGAAGGGTTTGGAGGCACAGCCCTGAAATATGTATATTAAATATGTGTGCCTTTCTCGGATGAGATTGAGATTCAGTCGGCAACAAATCCAGCATCTTACCAGCTGGTGTTGTGGCGAGACACCCAGAAATGTCTGTGGGAAAATGAAACATTCTTTGGGTTAGGGTGCGTCACATATACGTGTGTGTGTTTGTGTGTGTATATATATATTTGATACTGTGTATATATATATATATATATATATTGCCTGTATGTATGTATGTATGTATGTGTGTATGTGTATGTATATATATATATATATATATATATATATATATATATATATATATATGTATATATATATGTATATATATACACATATATATATATATATATATATATATGTATATATATATGTATATATATACACATATATATGTATATATATATATATATATATTAGGGGTGTCAAATGATTAAAAATTTTAATCAAATTAATCAGAATTTTCAGTGGATTAATCATGATTAATCACCTGAATCCTAACCATTTTTTCTTTCTGAAATGCATACTAAAGATAAATAACAGGACACAGATACATAATTATCATTATTATTATCATAATTATTATTTTTTACATAAATATATGTTATTGATATTTGATTTTTTAATTCATTCCAGAAAATAATCAAATCAATGTTATTTGATAAGTTACAGACTGATTTCCCTGCATGGCTCTAGAAGGGTCTCGAGCCTCTGCAGTTTATCCCACTCTGCTGTGAGTTTGTGCTCCTGCGATGACCAGACATGACCAGACATGTCAACCCTCCCGATGTTTCAAAGCCCCCCCCGAAAATCTCCCGGACCGACCTTTCTCCCGATTTCCACCCGAACAACAATATTGCTGCACCACCCGTCACTGGGCGCGCCGTTTCAGACCGAACAATAATAAAAGTTACACCTTGAAGTCGAGCGCGGCGATTAGAACGACTGGCGCTGCAAAGAAATCCGCTACCACCCCCATTTCAGTGTGAAATATTCCCATACCTGGGAGGATTTAGATCGCATTGGTTTCTCTTCCTCCGCATGTTTCAGAACAGCGCTGCTCTTGCTCTGCTGGGCGGAGCTTTTCTTCTTCTCTGTTCTGCTGCGCGAGAACGGGGGGGGGGGGGGGGGGGGGGGGGGGGGGGGGGGGGGGGGGAGCGGGTCTCTGGCGCAAACAACTTGCTGAACCTGACGGCCTGACATATGCCTGCAGGTGGCAGTAATGTGTTGTATAGGATGAAGTGCATTCCCTAGAAGAAGAGGTTCTTTCCGGACCTGAATAATTTGTCACACTGCGCATGCGTGAAATGCGTCAAAAAAATTGACGTAATTAACAACAAACAGCTAATTAACGCCGTTAACGCGCTATTTTTGACAGCCCTAATATATATATATATATATATATATATATATATATATATATATATACACAGTATCAAAAGTTCGAGAGACATCTCATTCAATGAGAAAGTGTGTCAAAACTTTGACTCGTACAATATATAATACATAAATATGTATATACACATATATGTATGTGTATATTTGTATATACATGCAGACAGATCCTATGTGTTAAGTTTCAAGTAATACACATTATTGATCAAAAGAAAGATCATATGATACATACATACATACGTACTCCTAAAGAAGCTTTACTTTGGTTGCTCTAGTTGTGGCTTCATTTTGTATCCATGGCGTTTTTGTGCAGTCTACACGTTCAAATCTTCGCTGTGTGGTGCAGATATTGATTGGCGTCAATGTGGAATGGCCTCACTCTCGGTCTACATCTCGTGTGGCTCTTCAAAAGGACAGCCACAGGAACAGAGCCCCACAGCCCACATTAGGATGCAAAACCCTCCCTCTCTCTTTGAGCATAACAAATGGCGGGCGTTTATCACTCAGCGCACAGCTCAACTTTTTTCGGCCCGTTTCATGTCGGCAATGCACGTTTTCATGCATCGGCACAGTAGCCGACCGCTTTGATGATACACACGGGCGGATCTCTTCCTCGTGAGCCGAGGGTTTCAATCAAATAATGATATCATCTTACGTGTTGCTGAAACTTGAATTAGAATGAGTAACTTACTTCACGTTCATGTAAGTTAAGGCTTCCCCTAAACACAGCAGGCTCCTTTTAACTTGTTTTTTTAGTGGATGAACATTATACTCCTGGTTATAATCCGTCTATGATTCCTGCCTGACGTTGATTAGTTAAGCATTTGCTGGCTTGTTTGGTTTTATGATTCTTGACTACATTAAAGGTTTGTGAATATTGAGGCTCAAAGTTGTTGTCTGTGTGCATTCAAAGTATTGTTGAGTTAATGTTTGTGCGGGGAGTTCTATTATTTTCACTACTTTGGAAAGGATTTTTACTTCTCTTGTTCAATATTTACTTATTTAGAAATATAAAAATACATTATTATTTAAATAAAAGTAAATTGTTTCGTTTGTTTCGGGCACTGTTTGAGGTCGCGTCCCTTTTGCATCACTCGACTGGAGCTGCTGAACTCACACTTAGATTGTTTCTCAGCTGGGACTTTGAAGGCAGCAGGCACAGAGGAGGCCTCTGATCTCTCTCTCTCTCTCTCTCTCTCTCTCTCTCTCTCTCTCTCTCTCTCTCTCTCTCTCTCTCTCTCTCTCTCTCTCTCTCTCTCTCTCTCTCTCTCTCTCTCTCTCTCTCTCTCTCTGAGTGGAAGGAGTGCGGAGTGAGCGGAGCGTGAGGTGAATTGTTTGATTGTGACCGTTTGAGCTGGAATTTCGTTTATTTACGAGTTTTTATGGTGTGATTGTGTGTGTGTGATTTTTGTTTTCTGTCGGTCTTAGTTTGTGCGTGCTTGTGGCCGGTCGGCGTGCAGCACGCACAGATGAACCTCGCGGGGCTAACGCGGAAGCACGGCGTGAAGCTCGCGCCGTGCTTCGCGTGTTCCGTGGAGGACTGTGGCTTGGCCGTGGGGGGGTTGGTGGGTCACGGTAGCGTGAAGTCCGCTGCACGGATGAACCACGCGGTGGTTATTTTCGTGGACAGCGTGGAGAAGGCGCGTAAGGTGGTGGCGAGCGGCGTGGTGGTGCGCGGCACCCTCGTTCCCGTGCTGCCTCTCGCCGAGCCGGCGGTCAGAGTCACGGTGTCGAACGTTCCGCCGTTCGTACCGGACGATGCGCTGCTCGGCGAGTTGGTGAAGCACGGGACGGTGGTGTCCCAAATGAGGAAGGTGTCCTCAGGGTGTAGGTCTCCTCTGCTGAGACATGTGGTGTCTCACAGGAGACAGCTCCACATGGTCCTCACCAAGACCCAGGCTCTCAACCTGGTGATCAAGGTGAGGATCGACGGGTTCGACTATGTCATGTTCGCCACATCGGACGATGGGAGGTGTTTCCGGTGTGGTGGAGAGGGACACCTGGCGAGGTCTTGCCCAGTGAAGACTCCCTCCTCTCAGAACCAGAACCGGGAGGGTGCCGGGGGTGCTAGGGAGGAAGGGGGGGCTGGTGAGGCCCAGCAGGTCGGTGGGGAGTCAGGTGAAGGGGTGAGTGGGGCTCAGAAGGCCGGCGGGGAGTCAGGTGAAGGGGTGAGTGGGGCTCAGAAGGCCGCCGGGGAGTCAGGTGAAGAGGTGAGTGGGACTCAGAAGGTCGGTGGGGAGTCAGGTGAAGGGGTGAGTGGGGCTCAGAAGGCCGGCGGGGAGTCAGGTGAAGGGGTGAGTGGGGCCCAACCGGTCAGTCAGGTGGGGGAGGGGATGGGCGAAGCCCAGCTGATCGATCACGGGAGGGAGGGGGTGAATGTAGGTGTGAATGGGGAGGTGAATGCAGCCCAGTGGGCGAGTCTCGTGTGTGACCGTATGAAAGAGGGGATGAGTGGGGTGAGTCGGGAGAACCATGGTGAAGGAGTTCGGGGGTCGCCCGTTCGTGAGAGGGGGGTCTCCGACAGCGAGGAGGAGATGGAAGAAGGGGGGGTGGGCTTTAAGGTCCCCCACCTGAAGAGAAAGACGAGGGCCAGTAGAGGAGGCTCTCAGGCAAAGAGGGGAGGGGTGTCGAGCAGAGGGGAGGCGGGGGGTGGGGAGTCCGACTCCTCTTCGGGGTGGGGCTCCTCCATCAGTGTCTCCTCAGGTGGGACGGTCTCCAGGAGGTACGGGGTGGGGCAGGTGAAGGAGTTCCTGCATCTCACCAAGAACGAGAGGGGAGTGAAGCTGGAGGAGTACTTCTCCGATCTGGAAAAGTTTGCTCGCTCCGCCCGACACGGCAGTACGAAGAAAGGCGCAGGAGACTTCACCCAACAGGAGGTCTTCAGGCTGAGGAAGCTCCTCCTCAAGCTCAACAGAGAAGGGGGGAGCACAACCGGGACAGAGTGAGGCGTCAGCCTGGCTGAGGAGGATCGTGTGCGGGGCGACCCGCGGACAAATAGATGCTGGAGGAGTGCGGCGGAGTCCAGATCGTCCAAACTGATTACTAGATAAATTTTATATTATATACCTGTCTAATTTGTATACATATTGTTATTAGTTAATGTAAAAATAAAGGTTTTTTCAAAATCTCAAAAATCTCTCTCTCTCTCTCTCTCTCTCTCTCTCTCTCTCTGCAGACGTGAGTCTGGCTGATGCTCAGGTATCGAGCCACTCTGAGACATACAGCAGTAACAAAATTAACGGGATGCTTTGACTTGAGCATAGGAAGACAATCACTCACACACCTATGATATGTTCTTCTAATATGAGATGATCGGTGTTTAATGCCCATTAATCAAATTCGTGCTGATCTTGAAGTAACTCATTTGCATCGAGCACCTGCTCCTGTGCTTACTGCAATTTTCATCACTGCATGCCTGCATAACGACCATGCTGTTTTCACACAATTAAAGGGTCATTAATATTGACTCACTTACATTATTGTAGTTTAAAAAAGACGAAATTATAGGTCAGAAAATCCTCAACTCTGGTATAGTACATCTTTACAGACTTTGAATAAGTCTTATTTTTGATATACTTTTTTGTGAACATGACTTTTTTTTTACATTTACATGTGGAGTGTTTATTGCCGTGGAGTTTCAATCGGTCTCACCAAACTGGATATAGCGTACCATTGGTTGTATTTTTATTGTGCTTATAACATTTGCAGCCATGACTAAATAATTGAAAGGGACAAAATATCTACAGAAACGCACAGCTGTCTGCTGTCAAGAATGTCCGCAGCTGGTGTTTCTGCATTTGAGTGATAGATTCAAGCAATAAGGTCGGCTACTTTATCGTCCAATATACTATGTATAATTATGCTGGTAATCGTATTATAAAAGCAATAAGGAATTTGAAGCAGTACTTTATCGAGGGTTCGAGGGTTGCTGGCCTGTTGCTGCACTTTTGCTCCATTATTGGACAATAACGTACAGCTTCTTGTACCTTATCACTTAAATATACTCTCTCATCCACTTCTCAAGTGAGGGGACGATTTAGTGTTGCGTTCCATTGTTGCGTTCAATTAGGACATTAAATCTTCGGTGGCCTTTATTGATCTGCAAATTAAAAAGACAAACGGGGAGGCGGCAGAAATGACACGGTGGGGACAGGCGCTGGTGAGTGACAGTAAACACGGGGACAGTCAGCGGCCGCAGCTTGTTAGGACAAATAAAGCATCAGCACTGGTTCCACACAGCCAATGGAGCAAGATGACCGGGGAGAGTATCGCTAGGATACCAGTCCAAGACCGCAAGTCGAGGTCCAATAGCCAAACACATGGCACTGCAGAGAGGTTTTAACTGCGAATCGACAGTCCAACATGTGGGCAATCAATTCAAGGTCAAAGGTTTGATCACTCTTGCGTCCCTTTAAACAGCATTGGGGGCAAAGGGAGGGTTGGCACAGTGCATTTTCCTAGATTTCAGCCTACTGTGTTGTTGTTCCAGCTTTGCACACTATTCAGTGAGGAAATGCCTTTTTTTTAAGCACAATGGTCCATGACGTTCCTGCTTTATTCCACTGTCGCATGACATATTTACTCAAGCTTTTTTTTTTAGCCTTACCCTTTTTTTAAAAATAGTTTAACTTAGACTTTTGTCTTCATAACTTTTCCATGATTACTTTTAATCTTTTTTTTTTTCTTTTGGTCAAGAACGTTTTTAAAAGTCCAGTTACCAGAAAAGAGATCTAGGATGTATAGAAAAATAAGGATTTACACTAACAGAAAGATTGACTGTGACTAATAATTTTTAAACAAACCAGAAGTTTTAAGTAAAAGACATTTCACAAGCCCCTCATGCATAATTCTACAGTTTCCAGTTTGACAGTAAACAACACTGGCTCTCAAAGTGATGAAATGGAATTGGTGGAGACACAGAGACCCGCCCTGGGTCAGCAGCCTGCCGCTTTATTTCCACACTTTGGCATCGCCTCAACTATAAATTAAGCAGCTGGTATCAGGGTCTAGAAGGCTGCCCTACAGGGATTTCAGATTAAACAGGCTTTGTTCAACTGGCACGGAATAAATAACCAGGTGAAACAAAAGCCACCACATGAGAACCTTCAAAAGGATTTGGGTTAAGAAAACGGCATTGTTATATGACAGATGATTTCATCTATTATGAATTTAATCATGGTTAATTCTAGCCAATTCTACAGCTAAAAATTGCTCTCTGTCAAAATTAATTTTTCCAAATGTGCAAATGTTGTCTGAATTAAAGATCAGTCCGTAATGGTTCTCTTTTAAAACTTAGACATCGGTTCAAAGAAGGACTTGAATGATCATTCTAACAACTTTAAGGGTTTACTTGTTCTTTGCTGAGGTTCTCCAGTTCTTATTGGACAATATTACATGATATGCAAATGCAGAATAAGGTTTTGTCGATTTAGAGGTTTGGAACTGGTGGCTGGGCAGTTTGATGCCAGAGACCCACAATTCAACTGTGATAAGCCTCGAAAATAACTGATTGTGAGTGACATCTCAGTGATTATGGGGGCTGCAGGCCCCGCCCACATACATGTAAATATACAGTCTATTTACATACATGACCCACATGTGTGTGATGTCCCCCACTGCGTCCGACATGTTTCATAACTGTGTGATGGTTGACTGTGTTGCTGACACATGCGTCGTTTTGTGCCGTTCCAGATCTCAGCGCGTTCAGCGGGAAGACGAGAGGCGGCGTTTCTGTGCGTGAAGGCCAAGGTGTGGTGCTCATGTGTACCCCTCCGCCTCATTCCCCAGGTAAGAGAGTAGACCTTCAGTCAAAGACAGCCAGAAGCTGGATATTGTCTTCTCTCCACTGCACTTTGTGCTTTGTCAATGAAGCCATCACTATTCATCACAAATCTTATGACAACAACCAATGTTATTATTGTGCCAAGATGAACAATTGCTTTTATTATTTATTCATTTATTGCATTGTATTTCGATGCTTAGCGTTTGTCCCGTCGGATCTCCATCCATCCAGTACGCGGTAACTTATGGCGGCAACAGAGCCAGAGCGCAGATTCTCAGAGATCAAATTTGCATCATTAGAAGTGAAGAGAAATGTTACACAGACAATTATTCCTCGTAAACACAGCGCGGGCAGCGCTTTTTAATGGCACATCTCGTCTACCCCTCTCTGCAGTCGTCCTCTAATGTAAGCTCATGTGGGCCATGAATCACCCGCGCTTTGTTTGCATCTGCTCCGCCGCACCGCTGCACTGCGCCCGTGGGAACGTTTTCTAAGTGCTCTTCAGCTCCTGTTTCTGGATGCCATTTTGAATGACACGATAGCAGCCAGAGAGTCGGTGATAGATGATGATGGCTGATAAAAACAGATCATTTATGATTAATGACGTTCTATGATTGACAGAGGTAAGTGTAGGGCAGATGATTCTCATCTTTAGAATTCTCCAGCACATGCATGCTTTTATTCGTCCTCACCAACCCATTCATCCCCTCAATGGTTGAAGGAGTGATTGACATAACATTTGAATTTAAAAACTGCAGAGCGGTGAAGTGGGATCAGTATAATGGAAAAAGAGATTTTCTGTCATTTAAGGTTGGTTACAGCCATGCTGCTGTACGCTGTCCGAGTGGCCGAGGTTTTAAGTCCTGATGAAATACGGTGTAACTTTCCCTCTATTAGATTGACCGACTAGATCAATACAGAAAATCTCATAAATAGTCCTTCAACCGCTGAAAGTGCAGTTGGGAAAAATGAGATCAGGTATTATCAAAACACAAAGTCAAAGGTTTCGTGGTGAAAAAAAAACGTTAAAGTTAAATGCTTAAATTCGTTGTGTGGAGGTCTTCAAAGCAATACATAGACACTTAAATTCTACAATTATTATATATTACTGCATTGTGAGTCTACCAACGGTTTTGGAAGGAGTCCTGCTTCTTTAGACTATACATTAATGTCATAGAAATGTATTTGAAGTTTAACCCACTTGGGGATACAAAGTCCTTTTTTTATTTATTTTTTTAGCTGAAATCATCTCTCAACTAAAACTGTAGGAAGAAATCCTCATTTTGTCTACGTTGATCAGTAGAAACAGGGGTCTTGTGATAACTATACCACACTCATAAACTTTGAATACTGCGCGATTGCCGGCCAGGCCGTCGAGTTGTTACTGTGATGCTTATTTTTTATGATTACAGAGTAAGCTTTGATACACAATGCAGGTGAGATTGTAATTTATTTGTTCAGCAGGGCTGGCATGAAATGAAAAATGATCTCCAACAGCAGAAATGATTAAAGAAAAAAAATGCTACAACCCTAAAATTTGCCCGTCTGATGAATGCCTTGGTGAGTCGGACCGTGTCACAATTGAAATTCACATTGCATAGGCAGCGTTAAACAATGTTCTGGTTAAATTGGTTGTGGGAGGATTCAAAGGCATTAAAATGGTGGCTAACTTAGATAGGTCTCATGAGTGAAAATAATTTGGAATCGCCGAGATGTGAAATGTTAATTGTTTTCCATTTCATGGCTCTGAGCGCTTGTGACCAGCTTTTATTTGTCTTTGGGAAGCAGTGTTTTTTACTTTTCTGAAACCTTTTGTCCTTCTCCGGTTGGTCCGGTTTGTGTCGTAGCCGACAATCTGGATGCCAGCTGTGTGTCTCGCCCCTCTCGTTACCAGGGAGCCCTCTCGGTACTTTAAACAAACGATGGCCACATTGTAAATCCATCTGTTGACATTTGATATTGTCTCTTTTTGGGTCCGTTTTCTTGCCTTATGCACACACATGGAGTTTTGAATGAACTTTCTGATGTGCACATATTGGAAATAGCAGATGTTCATTATTTATAATGAGGACATTGATAGTCTGAAAGAGATGTAGCCGAAAAACGATTAGGGATGCACCATCAAGGAGTTGTGTAGTTAGGGAATCTGTGTATGATGTTCCTTGATATTTTATTATTATATTATTTATGGTGTATATTTGTGTACTGTTGGACTATTCATGATAAACACAAAGCGATGCCGTCCAGGTCTGCTCCATGTTCATCATAGTCATAATTAATCCACCCATACATCCACCCGTGCTTTCGGGGTCACTTTGCCGACTATCGAAGACTTTTTTTTCTAAAAAAAAAAAAAAAAAGTGCCAAAATGTTTCCTTCTCAGCAGCTGCAAAGTCTTTAGGAATTCTTCTGTTTTTGACCAATTTGTGTATCGGCACGGTGAAGAATACTAAATACAGAAGCACAGCTGTGCTGCCACATCTACCAGAGATCAGGAGTTGATATTCCACACCATCACACACTGTTATTCATGAATAAAATATAAACGATTCGTCTTCGATGAAAATACCTTAATAATCTGTCAAGGATCATTAGCGCTGAAGTCAGTAAAGCCCTTTCTTATCTTTTTGGGTCAGATATATAATAGTTACACACACAGTCACATCATTCGCTTGTTTTACCTTTCTGATTGTATCACTAATTAAGTGAAATAACCCTGCTGCTTATAACCGGCTCTTTGGGGCCTCGTGTAATTATCCTTTCACCTTAAGGGGCTTTTGCCATTTTTCTCTACATTTCATACAGACTAGCAGTCTTTTAATGCTGACGAGCACCTGATCCTTTGTTATTGTACAAATCCCAACCTCATTACTTCGTTGGATTACTGTTCATTAGTTCTGAGCTGTTATTAACAGTGGTGGCATTATAAATGGTAAACTCGCCTAATAACTGCCTCAGAGTTTGTTATTCCTCACATGAAGCCGTACATCCAGCATTCTGCTAGAATGTAAGTGACAAACTCAAACTATAGTTCAGAGCATAGCAATCGTGAACCTGTTGGACGCAGTGAGACCACAGGTTCATTTGGGGTGTTTCATTGACTATTTGCATGATTAGCCACAAACCTAATTAGTGAAAGTTGAATATGTGTACTATTCGCCACAGTGATGTTACAAAAACTCTGCGCACACTGTCATTAACAGAGTTAGTAACGGATATATTGCAAGCCGGTCGTTATTGACAAGTGAACAAGCAAGTGATCAATTCTTCTCAAAACTGATTTTATTGGTTTACAGATTATTTGATTTGTGTACAAATTAGTTTCCGTTATTCACAGAAGATCATAGAATGCCGTTGATCAATCAGCATTGAGTATTCAGCAGAGCCATGTAATAATGCGTCCTAGTGTACGTATAACTGGAAACTAGATCCATCACAATAGCAGGAAAAATATTCACACCAACTATTTTTCTGAATATGTTGACTTTTAAGACTTTTGATAGCTTCCAATAAGACTGAAGCTAGGTGTGAAAGAATGATAAAGTGTGGGGGTTATTTGTAGTCTACAAATAAGTCTTTCTCTGGATCTCTTGAGATATAATACTCCTACTTTGCTTTGTAATGCCCAGGATTGCGTGGAGGACTAACACAAAGCCACAACAAACCCAAAGATAGCTTTTCTCTTTTCTAATCCTCATTTTCTGTGCCTCTACAGAGATCATCTACAGCTGGGTGTTTAATGAGTTCCCCTCATTCGTGGCCGAGGACAGTCGTCGCTTCATCTCCCAGGACACAGGAAACCTGTACATCTCCAAGGTGCAGCCCTCTGACGTCGGAAGCTACATCTGCCTGGTGAAGAACACGGTGACGAATGCGAGGGTCCTGAGCCCTCCGACCCCGCTGACACTCAAAACAGATGGTGAGCCTCTCGGTTACATCGTAGCTCTCACACGCGATTGTCCATGATTTGTATGAGTGCCTTAGACAGACCGATCAAATGAATTGCGGTGCATAAACCACACAGAACATATATATTTTTTTCTACATCTATTACAGCTCTTGCTCAGCCTAAACTTGTTTAGCGCCGATGAAAATCTAAAAGCATATCTAATACATTTTCAGAGCAGCTTGGCGGATAGAAGTGGCTCGCTCGTCTTGCTTTCCATTGAGCCTCGGGTTGGCGGAGGGCGTCAGGAAGTCCGCACACACGCTGTAAATAGATAGTGAGCAATGGTTTAACATTAGTTTTGGGAGCCTTCTTTGCTCACAATGTGCTTCGTTAAAACTGGCCGTAAGGGAAATCATTTTCGAGCATTAATTAACTGAATCAATGGCCCTTGCTGTGAATGGGATTCGGCTCCTTTATACTAGCCCCTCAGGAGCCATGCCGCGGAGCTGTTTGCCGGATTCAGGTGTAGATTTCACCTACAGGCTCGTTTTTTGTAGCGCCCCACTGCACAGGGAGACGTCCATCACTTCACCCGGGTGGCCGTCATTGTCGAGGTTTTCAACGAGCCGCTGAGAATGCACCTCGGGTGAGGCGGTGAAAGGCCCCTCTCTGCAGCGGAAAACACATTTGTTCCAAATGTTGCAACACGAGTCTGCCGCTTAAGAATCACATCCCTTCCAGCAAGATCCCTGCTATGTATTTGCATTTCTCGTATGAGGAGGCCCCCCCGGGGACGCACATGATACTTAGCACATAACCATGCTAAATTGGTTTGTGTCTCATTAAACTGAGATGCAAAAAACAGTCAGAGGGGCACGCGGTCAGTCTGCTGTCAGTGCTCTAATGGAACTTGTGCTTGGGTGAAGGTTTTTGTCGCTCTGCTTCATCTTTTCAAATAAGAGTGATGGAAGGAGAGCGTCCATATTGGCCATCCCTTTCACAGGCAACACAGCGCCTCCAAATCAAATCCCCACAGCTGTAGGTCCATTATGCCAAAGAATGCCTTGGCATCACTCGCCCTGCAAATCACATGATGTTCAGCGGGCGCCAATATTGTGAATTTGGGTCCTGAAATGTGTTAAAATTGCACTGGCACTGGACTTCAGCATCAGACACCAAAATTTGTTGTGCGCCCCACTCAGTCATTGGAGTCGGACCGATGAGAAGCCGCAATCTGTGCCTCGGTAAAAGTGAGAGATTATTCCACAGTGGACGGTTCAATCTAGATCTGTGTGTGTGTTGCTCACCACTGTCAGTGCCGACACAGAGTCTCTTAATCAAAACAAGCATCTGGGCTCCATTACAGCCTGCTGGAAGCCATTGATCGTCCATTCACAATCCACCTTGAGCAGAGCGCAGCGGTGCTGAGTGCTACACTCTGCCCCAATGCACCGCTTTAGTACAGACACACAATTCATCTCAGAAACCCTCACCTTTTGATTTATTTGCTCGGTTTAGATGGAAGCTAGCGCATCGTATTACTTTTAAACAGGTCAAGTGTTTTTTTTATTAATAGAAGGGCATCTTATGCCTTTTGTACACAAGTTAAAGTAATGTTCTTTGGATTAAAAGATCACCAGCCTCAGAGGGTTTAGATCCTACATGTGGTTCACTTTTGTGAAAGATAGTTTGGATGCCATATTTTAGTAAAATGATCCCTGTTTCTGATTATAAATGAGTTTATGGTCCCAAAGTTTAGTTTCATTTAGTAAACTAATGTGCCATTAAGAATCGAATAGACTATAAGTATGCATTAGGGCGTGGCTACCTTGTGATTGACAGGTCACTACTGCTTCGTCGTCTGGTCTGAGAGTTCTCTTTGTGTTTGTAACATAACTTTAATCCTTTCCATGAAAGTCACCTGTAAGCTCTGTAGTCGCCTTAAATGTCTCATTCAGCATTCGATTGCACTTAGCTCCGTCCTCTGCATGCAACAAATCTATGGGTGACGTCACAAGGCCAACTTAGGTCTTCTTCTCATTTACAGTCTGTCTATGTTAAATGGAGACATTGCTTTCGGGGGCACCAATTCATTTTAAATGTATTCTAATGGTCTTAAGACCAACTACAGTTCTTAAGCTGATTGATACGATTTATTTACAGCACTGTACCATGTGGATTCTCCATTTATCACTCTGGATGTAAATATTCTTTCAAATGTATTTTTATTTAAGGCTTATTCCGAATGCATTTTTATGAACATGAATCAATATTTATTAGATTTATTAGAACATTTTTCCATGTTTTGCCAATCATGTTACTTGTATAAAGCACAGCCACATTGCTATTGCAGGGCAGAGGACCGATGCCTCCATGAGCTCAGCAGTGGGGGCAAAACAATCCAATCACAATTAGGCGGACTAGTTTTCCAGGAATAAGCCAGCCCGAGAGGGAGATGTCACTATTGCATCTGGAAATTGGATTACATTTTTTATATATATTTTACAGGTTTACACTTTTAATAAAACCTACTAAAAGCTGTATGTATGTGTTCTATTAACTGAGTTTCAAAAAGACAAAACACCTGTGTATTACTGGAACGGGGAGCAAATAAATCAACTTCTTCTCTGCTATTAACTTGGATCCCAGTAGATTTCAGGTCAGCTATTTTACTTTAAATTAGTTCGCAGAGGAACAAAACACTACAGAAAAATACAGCATAAAATATAAAGCTACACTTCAAATGAGGGCTGTTAATGTTTTAGCACACCAAGACAGTTTTTCTTCCATTTCCATCAGGTCCAGCCACTGAATATGATATTCGATATACTGCGGGTTGAGCCGATGAAATATTGCAAATTCATTTGATGTGAAGGGCTGCTTTGGAGCTATAAATGTTGAGAATGAGATTGAAATTGAAAAGTTCTTTGGAACAAATATCATAAAATTCCTTTACCATACATAGTGGGCAACAATTCAAAAACGCCACTTCCCCTCTGCTGCATTCATTTTCTCACATAAAAAGTGTCAGGTACAGGTAGGAGGTGTAATTATGGTTTCTCAAATGTCATGGCAGCCATTTGTCATGCTGATCACGTGGAGAAGCACTGGATTTGCTCCGGTGTGTATATCTATAGCAATATATAGATATACCACCACGCTTTATATATATATATTTATATATATATATATATATAGACACACACACACCAATAAGGCTGCCGCGTTAAGCACCGCTCATCACCTGCAACAATTGTTTACATTCAACATCATTCTGTAAAGAGTGAAACTCTCATGCAATATTCATGTTGTCTAACTCCCATTTAATAACGCCGCTAATAGTAATTACATCCCAGATGAATGTGTTTGTCCTTGTTCCTTTGCTCAGTGCCATCTGACTCCTCATGTGTGTAAACGGACGCCCAAACCTACGTAGGGAGAACAAAAGAAAACGCGTTGTCTGGCTCTGACTTTGAGCCCAGGTGTTAAGGCATGGCGGCACTTGGCAAGACTGATAACACAATATCGCTTGTGTCCTTCGCACGGTGTTTGTTGAGTGGCTTACTAATTCCTGGAGACAATGCACTACCTCAGCCTGTTGTCACTGGAGAGTTTGTGTTAGCACATCATCCTAATGGTTTACTTGCGGCGAAGCTGCGGCCTCGTGGGTTTGTTCCACCGTGGCTGGTGGACTTGCTCGATGTACACTTGGTCGTTGTGCATCGGTGGCAATATGCTGCCCTTGCAGAATTTTGCTCACATTTTCACCTGACTTTGATTACGTAAACAAAAATATTGAAATGTAATGTACTGTGTGTTAAATCTGTTATGGAATAGCAAAAAGATGATTGGGCTACATCAGTTTCACTAGCCATATTAATAAACAGTGTGTAAAGTAAAGGTGGATGTGCCAGATGGTGCGCATAATGTGCAGTCCCGCATTGGCCCACTGCATTATTCAACACACACGTGTATCCTTTGTGAGGCCTTTTGTATCAAAATCTTCCACGTTTTTTTTTTTTTTTTCAATTGTGTCTTTTCATGAAACCAATACTGAAGCAAATCCCTACGCCCAGTCTTTGTGTAGCTCACTGCACGAAAAGATTTTGATGGTTTTTGGGGGGAAAGAGGGAGGGGCCGGAGGTTAGTAACACTTCCATCTGCTTTGGTTTAAATGCTTGTAATTCCTCTCTCCTAACCTTTTCCAGGTGTCATGGGTGAATATGAGCCCAAAATTGAAGTGCATTTTGCGACATCTGTTCTTGCTGCCAGAGGAGTCCCTGTCAGACTGGAGTGCTTCGCTCTGGGGAAGTAAGTAAACAAGGACATATTGCACAAATATGGGCAGTTGTTTATTACTGCAACATCATCTTAATCACCATGAGAAGTCTAATGCCCTTTTGATAACACCCCTTGTGCTCTTCCCTCTTCTTGGAATTCCATTACCTGAAAGGGGACCAGGCGTATATTGTCTTCAGGCGGGATGTTAAGTGAGTGTAGAGAAGTGCACCACCGCAGCTCTGCTGTTAGATGGCATGTTAGTGCAGGAGGCGGAGGGGGGGGGGGGGGATAGGGAATTCCGCCCAAGGGACCCATGTACTCTCATAATTGAGAGCCCAAATGTATCTGTGTTTCCTGGGTGCTTTCGGGCTCTGTTATAAATGTAGGAAGTCAAGGTTATGTCTATGCGAAGATGGAATTGGTGATAGTTGTTTGCCAGGAGGGAAAAAGCACTTTTGTCCTCAGAGACTTCAATCCAGACCAATTACCACAGTTACTAAAGTTAGCATTGCAGGCTTTACCAAACCATGTCAAATATCAACATTGTGTGTGTGTGTGTGTGTATGTATATATATATATATGTGTGTGTGTGTGTGTGTGTGTGTGTGTGTGTGTGTGTGTGTGTGTGTGTGTGTGTGTGTGTGTGTGTGTGTGTGTGTGTGTGTGTGTGTGTGTGTGTCTGGGGTTTGGCTTTACAAGGAATCATTTTCATCACACAACATAATCTTTTGTCGCTCCGATTTTGTTTGTAATCATTCATTGCTCACTTGATGATCAGTGCAAACAGTCTCTGATCTGCTGATGACTTAGAGCCTCCTAATTGTTTTCCTTGATTTCAATCAATTATCCACATTATGGTAAATCCTTCCCCCCGATATATAAACACTGCATTCTGATCTCACATCTGTTTTTTTGGTGCCTGTAGAACAGTCTCTGCGTTTACATCAGTGAAACCTTTTGTGTACGATGGCTTTCAGTCAGACAGTAATAGTCTTGACTTACCCTTTAACATACTGTGGAGATGAATGATTTATCAATACCCCCTATTAAGAAAAGCCAGTCTGTATATAGCGCAGAAAATGAAGTTGAAATGGCTTTTGTTCTCCTGTTGTTCAATATTGATGATGGCACCACTAGCCGAGACGGGGCAGAACCCCTCTTTGTGTGTGAATGCCAGAGCTCGTTGATATGATTGTCTGTTGTGATATTTACCAGAGACACTGCTTTGTAGGTCACAGTCCAGGGCAAAGAGGAAATCCTGATGGGAAAAGTGCAATAGTTTGGCTTTGTGACTTTTTCTGGTTGTTTTCTCTCATGGAGCATCACTATGCTTTTAGGGTCATATACATATGAAGGTAAATTAATACAAGTACAACTTTGGCAGAAAAACAAGCTTCATTCTATGCTTTTGTTAATTGAAATAATCAGGCCAGTTACTTGATCAATAATTGGGAAAAGCAAATGAGTTGAAATAAGACAATCTAAATCATTTAAAAACAAAACATGCACTTGACAGATGATGATGACATGCTACCTAGATTTTCCAACAAAACTAATTCAATTTAAACACAAATACAAGAAACTCTGAAGTGCAGCGCTTTTAGCTGGTTTCATTTCAAGGGATGTTTGAGTATGTAGTTCAAAGGCCTTGTCAATTTGATGGGTTACACATTCTCCCACTCATTTCCACTTAAAATACAATATGTGGTTAAGGCTTTCATCCAAATTGCCTTTGAGGAGTGGATATACTTTTAGCTTTAGTGACCCCAGAGGGAATCAAACTCTTAAAACCTTGCAGTTCCGTTCCTCTTTAAATAATGCTGGACCACAAGGACCACATTGTCAGCAGCAACATAAATTGTCTCTTAGCAACAACACATTTCATACTCCAAGTACAATGTTAATGTTTTTACAGGTGAAATGTGACTTTAGATTTTCTATAAAAGTAGTGTAGAATCTCCTAGAGGCACTAAAACATTGAGAGCTGAGCAAATGAGCTAAATGCTGGAATAACATCCAAATTGTAACCATCTGAAGCAAACCAGTTCCCCTCTGTATTTTGCTGTTGGATTTCATTTTTCACCTTTATTGTAGAACAAGATGAGGGCACAGCGATTGTGTGGATTGCTAATGAAGAGCCTGCCTGTGGGCTTATCTTGAATTGCAAACAGCTTACATGAACAACGGTGTGTAGCACTCACGTTGTTTGGGCATAAAATACTCAGCTTGGTCACTCTGATTAAACTGTCATGACCTCGGATTCAGGGTTCAGGAGTCAATGGCTGCCGTTTGGTAGCAAAGTCACTGACAGGCACAGCTTCTGGTTTCTAAACTTAGTGAGTCCTGTGGACAGAAACCCCGCTCAGGCTCAGGAAGACAGAGCCTCACGTTGCAGCCCCTCGAGGCCTCCCTACGTTTGCTCTGTTCTCCGGCCCGGTCGGGAGCTTATTTGGAGCAAAGGTCTCTCGCAAAATCCTTCATCAATAACATATGAGGAAGGGCTTCAAAACAACCCCATGCTGTATGCATGAGTACTGATTCAATCTGTTGATGGCATATGTGGTTTGCATACCCCACAGGGGCCTTGAAATAAAAATGCCAAGTCCTAACAAATGGACCCACGTTAGACCACAGATGTTTGATTTTACCGCAGGCACCAGATGTTGCCCCAAGTAGCCATGCTGTATTGGGAAGATGGTTGTTGTTGATACACTAAATTGGTCAAATCCAATTGACGATCCAAAGCCTGTGCTGCTTTTATTCATTTTCCAATCATATCATTTTAGAAAAAAATAAACCGGATGTTACTGGTGTTGCTATGGAAACCTCATTTTCAAACAACTGTATTTGTTGGTTTGTCATCTTTTTCACTCCTCATGAGTTTTTAGGTATGATAAATAGAAGTAATTATGACTCTCTATGAATGTCATACATCATCTCACGTCTGGTATTCAACAACTGCCATGCTTCGTTTCTCAAACTTTGGATCTCACGGGTCAAACTTTGTGCCCAAATTCATGTGCAGGAGGGGCTCCCATAGATGAAGTTTGTTTAACACCACTGACTACTATTCAGTGTGTCGCTCGACAGTCTCAATGACGTGAGGAAACCTAAATGCATGCCGCAAGGTAATGAGTTAGCAATTCAACAATACCGAGCAGGAAAGAAAGTTTGTGTCCAAAATGAACGACACTCTTTGTGAAGAATTGCTTTGTTTAATACAGAACATGCTCAGAATACTAATTTGAGTCCATTGCAGCCGAGAGCACTTCAATGTCCTTGTGAATTTAGAGCAGATAAAAAAGCTCAGCGATGTAACATTTTCATCCCGATTCAATGATTGATGGGTTCACCGGAGGTTTGTGTGGAGCCACATTTCCATCTTTCAGACACCTGTCAAATCTAGTTGTCATACAAGAGCACCACTGATACTGAGCGCACGACCTCTCTCTCTGCATACACAAGTCATCCATAACACCGATCTATAGGGCAGGCCAAGAATGAAGAGGGATAGATGACATTGCTTGGACACTAATCATAAAACATCTCTACTGTTAATAGCCTGAGTTGAATGTTGGGCCTGTCTCCCTGAAGCCCGGCTGTAATGTGTTGGGTGCAGTCAAAGTGTCACGAGTGGACAGAAGGACAGTGATTTACACATGGAGGAGAACTAACATTACGTACTCATCGTGGTGTGTCAAAACATGATCACAAATCAAGGACTTCCGCAGTCTGCGGGTCATCACCGATATTGGTTACAGTTTTTTAAACCTCGTTGAGCAAATGAACAAATTACAATTCTTGTCATTATTGATGATATTTGTCTAATTACTCACATATTCAGAAAAGAAATGTGGAAAAACCTAATGAATGGAGGATTAGAAACAAATTAAAGCTGTAATTGTCCACCCAAAACTGTAAAGGGCTGAATTGTCTTTTTATGTTAGATGTTAAAATTTTCTAAATAGAAAATCTATTATGGTTAACTTTTATTGTTTGTATCAAGGGGAAATTATATGAAAATAAATAGCAATTTTATTTATTATTGTTACATTGTAATATATAATATATACATGAACAGCCCTTTTGTTCTTACGTCACACTGTTCTGGTTTGTTCTCGTCTCTCCTCGCAGCCCAGTGCCAACAATCACATGGAGGAAGATCAACGGCAATATCCCCAAAAAAGCAAGACTTCGGAAGTCTCAGGCTGTGCTGGAAATTCCCAACATTCAACTAGAGGACTCTGGAATCTACGAATGCAAGGCAGAGAATCCCAGAGGAGGCACTGCCTTCAAGGGACACCTGCAGGTCTACAGTGAGTCCCTGCATGCTCCATTAGTTCACCTCTGACTCTGTGTCAGACATCCAAAACCAGGAATATCAGTGTTAACATTGTCTTTCAAACAACAAATACCCCCAAATGTATTTTTGGCCATTCTGCACATTATTAAAAGACGTAGTCGCTGTATTGTCATTTCTGAATAGTCAGAAATGATGAATCCACAGCAGATAATGGACGAGCTGGGAATATTAAAAGATAGCTGTTGCAAAAATACCTGAACTGCTTTTCTGCTAGTTGTTTAACAGTTAGTTGAATATCAATGCTGAGTTTCTTGTTATTTATATCACTTCCACAACATATATTTCAGTTCAAATGCAGGTATGCACTATAATTCATTTGACTAAATTCAGGCTTATCAATAAAAAACAGGGATGTTTATGTGCCCAGGGATTAGATATCAGTTTTAGTGCAGACCTCTCTTAAATGACAGTTTTGTTTCCCAGCCACTAGTAAGCACGCTGAATTACCAACCCGTTATCATAGACTCATCTATGAGGGTGTGTGTCCTCCATTCCTCCCTGTCTGCGCCGTGTGCACAGGAGCGAGATAATGGACCGCCTCAGCCTTGGTAGGACACATTTCCAAGGCCCTGCACTTCGTGGCAACCTCCATTCTGTTGACATCACAAGGAGAATAGAGCGCTAATTTGTAGCAGCGTCACGCTAAATGTAATTTACACAGGTCAGCTGGAAGTTTGAACTCGCATTGTGAGGGAGACCTTCCTGACCGTAATCATTCAATCAAAGCACACACACACACAAAAAGTATTCTACCCAAGGTGCCGTATGCAAACAAAAGCGAAAGGACGTGTTTGGCATGTTACTGTAGGAGTAGCGGCTCAATAACGGGTCTCTTTTCTGCGCACGACCCGAGAAATAAACACACCCTGAAATAATATCACGTCTTTGTTGGAAGTCCTGTAACTTGTCCCAAGAAATGTAGTCTACACAAATAAGCTGGTTGCAGATGTTATTTTTATATTCATAGTTTTATTTTTAGAAAATTTCAATAATGCAACTTCATCACCATACAACAATTGATGTTTCAATTTGCATATATGAATGTGTCATTAGAGGGTTTCAGAGATAAAAGTATAATAAAAAAGATACTGAAATAAAAGTTAGTGACTAACTAATTAAGATCCCTCAGCCGTCATAACGCTGACAGCAAACGAGTCCTTGATAATTTTATATTCTTGTAAATGTGCAGAAACTGGAAAACTCACAACCATATGAAGAGTAGGATCCAGCAGATGGAAAGAGACTGAAAGATGAAAAGAAAATGCATCCAGCCTGTACAGTGCTCAGATCTTCACTTGTGACAGATTCTTTGCAGCATGTGTAGTTGGAAAATAACTGTGGGAACGCAAGCAAGTAGGTTACAGACAGAAAAAAGCCTAATGGTTAAGGGGCTCCCAGGAAGGGAAGTTCCCCATCCTTCCTTAGCCACAGGCAAGTTATGCAGTAGAAAAGAAATAAGAAATGTTCATGAATATAACCTAAGAAACATAAATGTGATCGTAATGTGAGAACAATGCAACCCTCCATCGGAGACAAGGTCCTCTGCATTTTCGGTTGATATTCAAAAGAAATTTAATCCAATTTCTTGCTGCTGTCAATGAGGGTTTGTCTGGACCTTGGTGCTTGTTGGTCTTCACTAGAGGCATGCTGCAAAACAGTGTAATTGTAATCCTGATCTCAAAAAAGAAATGTAGGTTTTTATTTTATTTTAGGTTTGCTTGCGCTACAAGAGTACTTGTTTAAGTTTAAGCAACACAAGTAGCTGGTTAGGCTGCGGGGCGCTGACCATGCATCTGTACTTGGATCCGGTTGTTTTAGTATTGTACACCATTATAAACTAAAACCATTATGAATAAATAAATATTATGTCTGCCTATAAGCCTCTGTATGGTCCTTTAGTTTTATAGAGCTGAAGAGCGTAAGGGAGGATCAGAAAAACAAGATGTAATGTGATAGACAGAGTTATATCAACATCTGCATGTAATCAATGAAAAGTTTCCCTTTTCTGTTTCACATTTGGACTCAACAGTCTCAGGAAATTAGATTACATTATATACTATATTTATTATATATTATATTATACATCTAAACACATTCTAACAATCTTGCACATCAAAACAGTTTTATAGATTGTATAAATCCCCCACCCCCACCTTTTGCTCAGTTCGAGGTTGTGCTGCCAGGATTTTAAACCTGTTTCTAAGCATATGAGACGCACTGATTTAGTCCTCCAGTGTAATTGTTTAGAGCAACAAAAAACAAAATATGGTATACAAAAAAGTTGCACACAAAGGAGAAAGCATAATCACTATATGTCCTACACAACACTAGCATGAAAGGCTAAACATAGACTGTTTACATTGTGTGTTGAAAATGTATATTCTCCTCCACGTACAGGTTACTATACCTGTGCCTTTTGTGTGTTTCAAGGATAAATTACCTATTCTAGATTTTTCTTCTTTCTTCAAGCCCTCCCTCAGTGGGTCAGAATGATTAATGACACCCAGATGGATAGCGGGGAGAAGCTCCAGTGGGAGTGCAAGGCCATGGGGAGGCCCCGGCCCACCTATCACTGGCTTCTTAATGGGTTGCCCTTGACATCCCAGGTACGTTTTCCGTACTACAGAGCGCTCTCTCCTTTTGTTGATTGTACCGTGCAACATGTGAGGTATCCCTATGAAACTAAACACTAAACATCCTGGATGTATGCTTCATTATGTTTAGCGTGACTATATTTAGAGGTTTGTTGATGCATTCTTTTTGCTCCAGGGTCGAGTTGAAATAGTGAACGGAGAGCTGACCATTCACAGAGTGCAGCAGGCGGACTCAGGAATGTACCAGTGTGTCGCAGGAAATAAATACGGGGCCCTCTACTCTAACGCCGAACTCAAGATTTTAGGTAACTGCATGTTTAGTTATTCATTTAAGATAGGCAAAACATGGCATTCAAAGGTTTATGTCAATTTCAGCCATTCTTGGGCAAGCATATTTCTTAAAGCTCTGCAAACGTTACGATCGCACCCTGTATATTGGCATTTGAATAAGGTACTGGATGATAGGTAAGGGAGATTGAAATGCAAGTGGGGAACGCTGAACTGTGAGATGTGCTGATTGCCAATCAATGGTCCCTGATTTAACCTAGGCCATGGACGGCATGAATAAAAGAAGGACCATCATGGTTACATTCAATGAGGTATCCGCCTGCATCAAGCTGAGAAGATTCTGGAACAGTTCTTTTGTTATATCAGCGGAGAATAAAAGCAATGACTATACTAATGGGGAGCAAACACTAAAAGAAAGACAATGGTGTCTTCGATGGAGTTTAATGACATAATTAGTCTTCGCTGTATCCTTTGTCATGAAAGCACAGTGTACATCCTGGTCCTCATCACATCGGAAAAACAAGCCCTCGCTTCGGACTTGACGTCCACGTGTCATTGTTCTCTAAAGTCGTTGATAATCAATTGTGATCATTCGCACTGGATGAGAATAACGAGGACCGTCTATTCAAGTACTGTGCTTAAGTACAGATTCAAGGTACTAAATGTCACTAAGGCGCGCCCACCTCTCCCCCTCCGCCAACCTGACGCGGAGCCCACTCTGTCACTAACTGGGCTCGCACAGATGGGTTATCAAATTATTGGAAAAACTCAAAGTAATTTCCCAGGAAAGCAGACAGACGGATTTATCCAGGATATGGGACTGCTGCAGCAGTGAAAACAGTTCATAAGGATGAGGGCAGAAGCTAAAGCCTCCAGATTACAGCGTGAAAGTCAATCAGCACATAACTTGGCGATCGATACTGAAGATTAAATCAAAATAACAACGGTGTTCTTTAAAATGGAAAAACAAAATGTGCACACATTGAGTATATCTTCAGTAGCTAGAGTGGCATAGAAGTGCTAACACTACTTCATGCACTACTCTGCTAAGGTCGACAGGTTTTAACATGGATAGTGTTAGTGTTCCTAAGCAGCATATGCGAGGAGTATCACTACATGACTACTTGACATGTTTAAGTCTGACTTTTGTTTGTGAGTTCCGAGACATTAAAAGGAAACCGTGCTCTTCAGACTAACACTTAAGGCTTTGGGCCAATCTCACAATAGTCCTACTGAATGGCTGCCCACTGTCATGCGCACTATTTTCTCCTTGTCATCTCCTATACTGGGAGACATCTGGTGACATCCATTCCTCCTTCGTGTTATCCAGGGGGATTTGATTTGATTGACTGTCCATGTGGCATGCCCTTTTTTGAGGCGGTATGTGTGACATTTTAAAAATCTTATTTGAAACATACGGAGTATTTTAGGGTAAGATGCGAGAAATGTTTTTTTTTGTCCCCACACTCATCAATTTAAAATCGACAAAAGCCTCTTTTTAGTTGATCTGAATTCTGCGTGATGTCCAGAAGAGTCAGAGAGTCCAATATTTAATGTGCTTTCTGTGAGCTGATGAAGAAGTCTCTTTGCCTTCCTTAGAGTCACAGTCACGACGAGGATGTTTGGAAGCTGATGATGAATGCTTTCATAACTACACCCCCCAGCCATGTCTTACCAGTGACCTGTGCTCTGTGGAGATGTCCACAAGCAAACACTATCAGGACAGATTACATGGCTAATAACAGCCTGCAGATGAGCGATCACTTGAGGCTGCGCGGGGGCAGCGGCCGCCCTCGCCCTCGTGATCTTGTCCCAGATCCAGCTCTTCTGGGAGGGTGGCGGGTGAAGCAATAAGGCTACGACCGCCACCGGCTGCAGGCCTGCTCTTATTTTGATTAAAACAAATGCACACAGCAACGGCTCTGTTTTCCGCTGCTTTCCGTGTCTACAGGGACCTCTGCCACTCGGGCAACTACTCAGCCTCAAAGACACCAGTGTTCCTGGGACAGGGGTCAGCCTGTAGCCACAGATGAGATTGAATTGTCATTGTGTATAATGTCACCTATAAAGCATCATTCAGGATTAGAATAATTGCAGCTGACAAAGCCTTGAAGCCTCTAGATGGCCTTGATGTGCAACACAGCTGTATACCAGTAGCACGTCTACTTTGGTGCCTGAAGCATTATTTAAACCATTAAAACCTAATTCATTCTCTGGAGTGGTTAAAAAGCACATTTATTATTCTATCAGGCTGCTTGGTTAAATATGGGTTAACACTAATTTCTTATAAAAAGCACTGTGAATCATCCAAGCTTGTCATCATTGACATGACAATTATTTTGTAATTTGGCAGAACAACACTACGTATTATTATAGAACTGCTGCGAAAACCAAATTAGCACATGATTAAGAGATATCACATTAGACATATCAAAGCATTTTTGATGCCTGCTTTGTTATACTTGACGTAGAAAATCTAGTTAATACTTTGAATCAAATTAGCATTCCGATCAAGCTTTTGGATTCATGATGTGTCAGTCTAAACCCTCCAGCATTTTATAAGTAATGACTTTGAAATGTCACAGTGGAAGACATGTTACAAGAGTTTAGCAACCACACAATTATTGGAAAGCAGCTTCAGAAAAAATTGTTTGCCACTAGAGAGGAAAAAAGACTGGAGCTGGAGGAGAAACATGAAGATCTCATTGGTGTAATTTCCTTTTAGCAGGTAGGTAACAGTAGCTCATGGTGAAGACAGCTGATCACATATGCAGACATGGCAGAATTGTTTTAATTTGAGTTAATTAAATGGGAAAGGTAAATGAATGGTTTTCACTTCACCTTTTTATCAGCAGTCATTTGATTCAGAGTTTGTTCTAAAGATAGATCAATGATTACATATTAAAAATGAGATACTCATAATGCCTCACCTCAAATAATTAAGACCTCTTGGTTTATTCTTGGAAAATGTTCAAATAAAGAATCCCACATGGGAGGAAGATGTGAGAACACCAGTATGTTGACCGTGATATGACTGCACCATTTTCTGTATGATTTTTTTGAACGTTGAAATGCCATGCGTCTGTCTTGCACAGCGTCGGCTCCCGTCTTCGTCCACAATCCCATACGGGTCATTGCCACGCTGGGAAAGGACGTGTCGCTGGAGTGCAAACCCAGAGCGTCGCCCAAACCGCGAATAACGTGGAAGAGAGCAGACCGAAGGATACAGCAAAGCAGAAGGTACGGCAGCTCTCCAGAGGCTTCATGTTTCACTCTCCAACAGACATTGGGGTTTATTTATTTATGTTGGTTTGACTGAGACGATGCACAGCTTCCAAGCTGAACCAGAGTTAGCTATGAGCCAATTTACGTCTGGGTACATCAGTGTAAGAAAATAGTGTATTTAGCAGGGCCTCAAAGCTGACAGGTATTCAGGGCTTTCTGTGCACCAAACTGCAGCACACTCACTATTCAGCAGTATGTTCATAGAGACACACTGCTATTATGATGATTGGTTCATTTATTTATTATTTTGAAATTGTGATTTGATATCTTGTTATTCAATAATGGATTGATTGAATTCATTTCTCATTATTGTCATAAAGCCTTCCTAGTCATTGACTTGCATACCGTTTTTATGTGTGTGCGCGCACGTGTCTGCCTGTGTCCATCTTGGCGGAACTTTAATAACGGAGGGGAAACACTGACTTAAATAAATATAAATAGAAGGTCGATAATTAGCTTCCTACAGTAGCTGTGCAAATGGTAGGCGATCATTAGCTGCTGCCAGGATGGAATCATAATGTAAAAAAAAAATGTCAATCCTAAAGGAAGCACCAAAATCTGCGTTTTATGGTACTCAACCCTAGTTATGAATAGAATCCCATTTATTAACTTTTTCATCTGCACTTTATAGAACAGATTATTATTATTATTATTATTATTATTACAAGAAAGTTAATTGGCTTATACAATTTGCATGAAGTCATGAAAAGTTTGTCTCCCACAATGTCTTCATATTGTTTTCGAATGCTTCACTTAAAGTGTCACCATTTCGGCTCAGGCCTCTTTGGGGATTGCGCACACGTCTCGTTGTAACACATCACCGTTTCATTACTGTAACTGAAATGAAGTGGCACTACCAGAATAAAACACCTTCAGGTAGCGACAAAGCTCTGGAGGCTCCTCCTCAACCCCGCCTCCTTCTCGGGGATGTTGACAAGTTAGACCGGCACAATTGCATTTGGAATTTCACATGCAGTTGGATGCATCATCTTTTATGAGCAACATCTCTCTGTTGCACCTCGAGCGGGCCTGAGCGGGCCTGAGCAGGGGCGAGGGTCCATCAATCAAACTGAGCGACGCCGCTGAGATTATCAGTCACTGCTGAGCATCTCCAGTTTTGTGTAAGAGAACAGGACCTTTGTTTATCAGCCGAGACTCAGGCGTCTGTTCAGCAGCCTCGCAGCAAGGACGGACCGGTTGATAATGAGATCCTCGGTGTGCGGCTCCTTCAAAACGGCCCCCAACAGGTGAACGGCAGCAAATGAGTCTAACGTGCCACTTTCAGAGGTCGCTGCACATGTTTGAAAAGAAGAAAAGCTACCCTCGGCTAATTTTCAATGTCTGTTTTTCTGAAAAGGGCTGGCTTCAGTAGAACTGATGGATGGGGCGAAGTTGGAGAATGTGTTGCCCTAAAATGGTGATTAATGACCCCGTCCTGTCTGGATCTGATAAAGCCTTTGAGGTATTTGTCAAACCCCTCACAAATCTATTTTTGTGTGAGGGGGTGTGTGTGTTAGTGTGTAGGTTGTTGGCGCACGCTGCAGTGGGAGATTCATACCTGTCCGAAAAACCTTGATCTTGTTTTTATTGGACTCCAGATAAAGCCATATCTTAAGAGGGCACAACATTGTTACCACCCGATATGGGAAAAAGCGGTTTATTCTCACTTCACAGTAATTTATCATCCACTACCACTACAAGTGCTGAAGTTAGAATGTGTATAATCTCAAAGAAGTCCATTGTTCAGTAACTTTCTGACTTCTCAGCTGTACACTGTACGCTGCTTTTGTAAAACACAGGCATGTTTGATGCAGATTAGCGGCCCTACTGTGTAGTGAGTTAATGATCCGGAGAAGACCAGGTTTAAGGGTTGACCGCCCGACCGGATACCAACCTTGTGAAAGGGCGATTCTTATCTGAGCGAGCGTTTGCAGGTCGTGGCCGGGGTGACTTCGGCAAAGGATTTTCTGCCATTACCTGTCGCGAAGCAAAGGGTTAAAGGATGGAGAGAGATGTTCTGTTCTAGGGGGAACAGGGGAGGATACGAAGCAGCGGCACGTTTATCAGGCATTGACAGCTGCGCTGACTTAATGAAGGTTTGTAATTAACATGGATTTCCGCTAATGTTCAGGGCTTTTGTCTCTTAAACAGAAAGTAATAATCCCATTAGTTTGAAAGTACGTGGCAGACTCCGTTGAAGCCCACAGATTCTGTGACTGAGTCAGACTCTGCCTACAGTAATTAGACATTTTTTATGAAGGAAAAAAAATGAAATTTCTGATTTCGTGTGTCTTCAAGTATTTTGCAGCGGTCTATTTGGCTTCACCTCCAACTACCGCATTAATAATTGACAAAATGTTCTAGATGTTTCCTTTAAATTTGCGATGGTTAAACGTGTTTGATTGTTCCTACAGTGTCCTTTCTGCCGCTTTGACCTTGCCAGTTGGGAATTTCCACCCTAATTTGAGAAATGTCTCTTGGCTGCAGATTGCCTCTGAATTGTCTTATGTGTGTGACACGATGTAGTCACGCCATCGTGAATTTCAATCCCCTTGCCTTTGATGAAAGAGCTTAGTGTCGCTCATATGAAACTCAAACAATACAAATAAGATTATAAATCGACAATACCTCACACACCATACACACATCAGTTTGAACTCATATTCATCCCTACCGCTGAAATTAAATGTGATGTAAATATTTGAATTTTGAATAAAAGGGTTTTACGCCACACACAAAATGGGATATTCTTTCATCTGATTTCTGCTCACACCCCTCACTCCGCTGTGGTTACACTCTATACTCTCCCATGTCGAGTGCTTAATTCCCCAGCTGGTTTTCACAACTCGAAGTGAGATGTTGATCCGGTATTGCGCGTGTCCTTCAGCTGGATGAGGGGCTACTTATAAATGCAGGTGTGGGGATGTTGTTTTTTTCCCCTTCCCTCTCTATTACACTCGTGTTTCCCAAGAGGACAGCGCAGTCATGTGCATGCCTCGGTTTGACAGCTTCAGTTTTTTACATCCATTGAACTCTCTAATGTTTAGGTTTTGTCTGGTGGATCCATCAGCGCTTATTTAAGATTAATGGAAATATTGATGCACAGGAACAAAGAACCTATTTTGTTCATGTCGAGTAGCGGTCTCTCTGCAGATTATGTTCTGAAATGTGCTTTAATGGATTTAAATTATACGGCAATTACTCATATGCTCTTTTGGCAGCACAAGATCAGATAAAGTGCATCCTTGTATCAAAATCCGGAGCAACACGGTTTCTTTGTTCTCAACATCAATACATTTTTTGATCTACAGACAACGTGTCCCCATTACCTTACTTGGTATCTTTAACAACATCTGGGTTTTAATCCTGTTCGAGATAGAGCTACTTAGTGGTATCTGCAAATCCCATTCATTAACACATTTACATTATTGATTGATTGCTCCTGAAAGGGCTTCATGTCCCCCTTCCTTTTGCCGAAGGTTGTGCAATGATTACAAACACTGTTCTTGACTCCACATCCTTCGGCCCCGTGAGCTCCGTCATCACACAGACAACACGGCACCGTTATTTCTGTGACAAAAAGTTGCTTGCTGTCACCGTGGTTTTATTTTAAGGTGTTCCACTTGAATCTCCACTGGATGATTATTTTGAATCCACCAGAGCAGATTGTTTCATCTCCTCCCGTGCGACTATTGCTATTCTTGTAAGGCAACGCAACCGAAAAAACGCGCAGCCTCGTGCGCAAAAAAAACTTGCCGAGCAACTCTTCGTAAGTGTATTTGTATTCGCACACTGGTATTGATCCGTGTGTCCTGTCTGGCAGGTTTATGTTGCTACGGAACAATACTCTGAGGATTGTCAACTCCAGCCGAGCAGATGAGGGGAGCTACGTGTGCAGGGCAGAGAATCAGCTGGGCTCGGCAGAGATGACTGCCGTTCTGTGGGTAAAAGGTAAGTGATGCCCCACGGGCCTTTTCTTTTCTGCCAAATTAGCACAAGTCTGCCACCTGTAAACGTTCCCCAATGTCAATCCCCTCCAACCCCCCCATACCTTTTGCTTGTGTGCCAGGGAAGTTATTGTGCTCTACAGCCGTGAACCGAGGGCTCTCACTTTCAGGGATCATATTAAAAGGGCAAAGCGTAAAGGCCTTGGTCTTATAGATGCACTGTACACTAGATCAGAGCCCAGCGCGGGTCTTTATCCAAACTAAGGTGAGTGTTTGTTTTTTTTTACCCGAGCTTGGGTGCGGCTATCCTCGCAATTGTTCCGGCACTGACGCCAAAGTGGAACGCAGCGGCTTGACGCTACCTTTTGGTTAGCCTGAGGTGACAGTGTAGCAGCTTTGTGTTTCCAGAGGCCATGCGTGTGGAGCTCAGCCCGAGCAGAGTGGAAGTGACTGTGGGGGAGAGCGTGGTGCTGAGCTGCAAGGCCGCACATGACATGTCGCTGGATGTGGCCTTCCAGTGGTTCTTCAACCAGAAGCCCATCAACTTTCAACAGCACGGCGGCCACTTCGAATACATCCAAACGGTGAGAGCAGAAGGCTACGGATAAAGCATTGGTCGTATTGTTTTTGGTCCTGCCCTCTTTGTCCATCCGTCATCTAGCTTCATCTACATCTGTCTCATTTAGTTGTTTCCATTTGTACAATCTAATGATATGCATGTTTTAGTGGTGCAAAAATAATCTGTTTAATCTGTCACTTTCTGTGGTAGTCCATTGTTTGATTTGCAGGCCGGCAAGGTGGTAGGGTGGTTAACACTCTCGCTTTTTGGGTTCAGTCCTGCCCGCACCTTTTCTGTGTCGAGTTGCATGTTCTCCGGGTTCTCTGCGAGGTACTCAGGCTTCCCCCTACTGTCCTAAGACATGAAGGATAGGTTACTTTGGGTCCCTAAAATGAATGGCAGAGTGAGCGTTTGGGTCTCCATGTCAACCCTGCGATGGATTGGTGAGCATTCAATGCTGTACCCAATGTCAGCTGGTATTGACTCCACCCCCCCCCCCCCCTATACCCTCTAAGGATAAGATAAGATGACTGCCTGCTTTACAATAGTGATATTTGAAAAAGCGATAATTATTTAAAAATTAATAACTTCAATATGTTCAATAGGTCTAGATGTTTGATGTTGTTTTTCCTTATGAAATGATGCCCCCCCCCAAAATGAGCTTCATTGTTTCAAGCGGGTTCAGGGATCCTCTGAAGAAGATGTCGTATCATTTCTGATAAGTCATCTGAACAAGGAGGCACTTAACCTTTGCCTCCCTGAAACATCACAGGCACATTGTTAGCCTTATCGTTTTAACCTTCCTCCGAGAAAAGAAACTACATGGTAACATTGTTATGCTAAATGCCACTTGTACACACGAACAATGATGTGTTGAACTAAGCTGAACAACCTCTTTCAGAAGTCAATGTCGAGTAAGTGAAGTAGGTGAGTTTTCTTCCATACCTCCTTTCCATAATACATGCATAAAATCATTAGTGACCAAACCACGAAATAAAGTTGAAAAAAAATGTGCCAGGGAGTAGGTAGTCCTCTTTATGTCACCATTCCTTTATCAACAGTCACATCCTTCCTGGTGTGTCCTCTACTGCTACCCATGCTCAGGAGACAGAGTATTTGCAGTGACACTCGTTACGGGCACAACAGATTCCTGGCTGATGCATGGTTTGTAATTTTAATCAGGTTGTGTGCTAAACAGCTGCCTGTGGACCCTGAATTATTCCCAGACTTGCCTTCGGCGTTTCTCATTTCAACAGGGAGAGGAAATACAGACAGCTGAAGAATGTAGCAGCAAGCAACCACCTGAATTAAACAGGAATCTCTCAAGCCACATGAGCTGCTACAAGATGTAAAGGAATCCCTCTTTTTGTGTCAAGAGCATTTAGTCCTGCTGAATACCAAACTTTTTTCCTCTTTTCTCTTTATCCTTTTCGTTCCCATATGCAGCAGTCGTCAACAGTGGATCTGATGATAAGGAGCATTTTGTTGAAGCATGCTGGGAAGTACGGGTGCCGGGCGCAGACCAGTGCTGGCTTTGTTTTCGCTGAGGCCGAACTCCTCGTTCGAGGTGAGCTTGATTTTTTTTCCGGCGTCCAGCACGCAGTGACGTCTCTTTTGTATTCCTCAGTTGACTCTTCACGTCAACGTTTCATGTGAATCTATAAAATTGGCTCCAATTTGTTATGAGCACTACTGCCAGTGCTAGACAACTAGATGCAAATGCTGCGCTGCGATTGGCCACCCTTGCATCCTCTTATCAGGAGGTTCATTGACTCTTTTGCTATGGTTTCAGATTTAGTTTTGTTGATTCTGAACTACTCAAGGTTTTATGTAAAATAGTAACTATACTAATATTGGAGGAGTTGAAAGGAGATATATTTTGACCCTTTGGTCCTGACACATTTCTTTATGGCCATTGTGAGTTTTGCCGGACAGATGCTCTCGCTGCAAGAACGGGTTTAATACGTGTAGTAAAACTGATTGGCTGAAATGTCTAGTGATCAGATTCTGTGGCTGTTTCCGCTTGTTAGTGATCATGTAGGATAACGGTTATTGTCCACACTGCTACTGGTCATATTTCCGGCTGTTACTTCTATACTCCTATTGTTTCATTTTAGATGACATACTAGGTTGTTTAATGATTAACTTCTATAAATACTGTGGAATTGTCTTTAATTAATAATTTCTTGTATTTCTTTCAAACAATTTGATATACCTTTATCACAAAATGTATATAGTTTCACTTCCACTATATAACCAATTTAGTAAGTTTAGTAAGCTCTGCTAAAGGGGAAGATGTATGCCATGTGCTGGCCCCACTATAAAGAGGACACTGTTCCTACAGTGACACAATATACATCGTATTGTCCCAAAATGCAAATGCACCTCTCAGTGCCACCTTGTAATGGGCACTTTTTGAGGACACGGTACATTGGTTTTCATTGAGCGAACCAGCTGCCAGCTTTTCATTTACAGCTGTTCCCCCTGGAGTCCTTAGACATTTGCCGCTCTTGCAGATTACATTTACTTTTGAAGACTGAGGGAAACATATGTTCAGCTCTATTGGAACACAGGAACGTTCACCACACAGTCGTGCTCAGCAGAATTGGTAAACTGCCTCTGACCCCCCGCCCCAAAACCAAGAATTTTCCAATGTCCCTTAATTGTCAGAAAGTGCTCGGCAGCAGATCTGTGTCATTCTGGTTCAGTTCAGGATGTCTGTCTTCTTGTCTGTTGTGTGTTTGTGCAAAGATTACAGCAGAGACTTGATGTTGTCTCTATATACACACAACCTCCTTAATGCTTGCATGGTTGCATCCATTAGTGTATCAAATGGCAACGATGCACAGTGACTTAGACATCACAATGTGGGTCATCATCATCAACAGCAACCAAGATTGTTTTTTTTTGCTTCCTGCCTTGCGCATTTGCAAAGGGTCCATCCGTCATTTATTCTGCGTCCTAATCTTCTTTCCCCCAGGCCCTCCTGGACCCCCCGGAGTGGTGATAGTGGAGGAGATCACGGACACCACGGCCACGCTGTCGTGGACTCGCGGCCTGGACAACCACAGCCCTATCAGCACCTATAATTTACAGGCCCGCAGCCCCTTTTCATTAGGCTGGCAAACTGTCAAAACAGGTAATCAATAAGGAGCCAATTTCAGGCTCTAGATCTGTGAGGTTAATGTGGGGCTGTATACAAAGGTCTTAATTCTTCCCAGAGTCAAGTACACAGATGGTAAATCACCCCAACAAAAAGCATGGTGATGTTGTCCAGACATGTAACTACACATTGCTTCGGCAAGGTACTTTTATGTAATAACACAATCACACTTTATAATCCAGAAACTGCTGCAGGAGTCCGAAAACCGGGTGGACAAGTTAGCGTTTTTGCACTCCATGTTTTTATTTTTATTAATGTGGTTAACACAAGCTTAAACAATTTTAATGTTTTGTTTTATGTGATCTCGTCAGTAAATGGCGGTCGTCAACAAATAGCTAAATAAAACTACCAATCTTAGCTTCAAACTCTTGTCTTTCCTCAGCTACGCTATGATCATGTGAAGTGATGTGACCGAGGTGTGGTTCCTTTATAGACAAATGCTTTTTGCTTCTGCTGATTGCTTTAATTCTTCAAAGATCATACAAGCAGTGTTTGAAGAAGCTTTTCTTGCTGAACAAAACATGCAAGTGTCATAAGCTTGTGTCAGCCACACAGCTTTTTACAATAATACTAAATCCAACCGTTTCTTTTTTTACTCAGATGACTATTTAAAAAGTTAAAATGCAGTTTGCTTCCAGGCTGATGTTTAATGTTTGAACCTGGCGGTTGTCCAGAGAAACTTTGCAAAAAGCAACTTGGGCCCACATAAAATGTCATTGCTTTCTGTCATATCAGCAGTAACTGGAAAATTAACCTTTTGGACCAGAATTATAAGACCTATCCATGTCCATTAAATATAGGTGCACTCATGCTGCTTAAGAAACTGAATTAGGACCCTTTCTTTCCTGTACTTGACAGAAAGACCATAAATTACAATCACTTAGCATTTAAAGGACAAAGTTTTGCTCAGCATTGTGTGTAATACATCTTAATATGCTCTGTAATAATAGCAGAGTTTAAGGTGCCCTAATGATTCATCCCCACAGATGCATAACTCACATTTTGTATACACTCCTCTCACATCATGTCCGTTCAACCAAATTTAATTCAATGAAGCACATTTAGGACTCTGATGTATTGTCAGTGTTGAGCTTGAAGCGGGGAGAGGGGCGGGGATTCTAAGCTCCCACTCCTTTCAAACAGAGTTATCAGCTGATGTTTGAAGAGCGCACAGGTCACAGGGAATCTGGAGGGAACTAAGACTATGGTGTGTTTTTACTGGCCTCTGAACTGGAGAAAATCTGATTTGCAATAACAGAAGCCATGAGGTTAATGTGTACAAATGTAAACATTTTATCAATTACTCCCCAGATTTAGGAGACAGAAAGTAATTACAAAACGTCATCATATTTAATGGTATATTCTGTAGCTAGAGACTGCCTGTAGGCCCAAAGCCCGCAGACATCAGCAGTCCCATGCAAAGCTATTTTAGCAATCCTTCTGATGCCTGTGTTGATGTTCACTTGGTTGATTGAGGTCAGGTGACTCCCTTGGTAACTTTCAGATGTTCAGCCGTAAAAAGAAAACCTCCCCGATTTGTGTGTTAAACATAATTGTCCTGCTAGACCCCCTCACTCAAAATAGATCTCACAAACATCCCTTAAAGCTTAAGTATTATTTTTACACATACAGCATACATTGCTCTCTGCATTTTACCCATCCCACACAGTGGGAGCAGTGGGCTGCCTTAGAGGCGCCCGGGGAGCGGTTGAGGGTTAGGTGCCTTGCTCAAGGACACTTCAACATCTGACTTAGCGCAGGCGGGGTTCGAACCACCAACCCGCCAGGTTCCAGCGCACCCTCTCTACCCCATGCGCCACTGTCGCCCCGACGACAGTTGTGTGCGTGTGATGCTAAATAAATATACAAAAGAAACACTCTTGTCTGCAGACCCAGAACCAGTGACAGGGGACATGGAGTCAGCCATGGCGGTGGAGCTCAACCCCTGGGTGGAATATGAGTTCAGGGTGGTGGCCAGCAACGCCATCGGTACCGGGGACCCCAGTGCACCGTCAAGGGGCGTTAGGACAACTGAAGCAGGTAAACCCGCCAAGGCACACATGTGCACTACTTTTGAGTCCAATTCTGAGTCCGGAAATGTATAGAATATACCGAGTGCTGGTGATTTATTGACCATGACATTGATGCGCGACCATTCCCAATTTTAGTAAAGTCCATTTTGATTAGGAAAAAGGTTGTAACTAAGCTGCTCTCATGAATTTCAAGAAGAGCAGTCGTTTCCACTTAAGCCGCCTGTCCTTTAATGCCCCAAGGAAAAGACACAGCAGAATACACATCGGTGGTGAGCAGAAACGGACTGTGACCGCCTGCATTAGGCGCGCCGCTTCACTAACTGCTCATTCTCGTCTATAAAACCTAATAATTACAAAGGTCAATGGTCATTTGGAAGTGCCTTATTTAATCTGTCCTATTGCTTCAGTGTAATTATCTGACTAATTACTGCATCTGCACACGGTTGTGGTAATTCATCTTTAAAGTTATAATCCACGATGAATAGATTAACAAAAAGATCGGTGAAACCTACTCTCAGTTTGATTGACAGGTAGTTGCAGTGGCGGCCCGTGCATTTTCTACCTGGGCCTTTTGTTCCATCTTAATACGGTTGAATAACTTAATTACCTCATTATGACGTCACAATTAGCAGTTATTATTTATTTTGTGTAAACATCTAATTCGCTTAACAGTGTAACACTTAAATTAAAATGAAAGGTTGAAGCATGAAGCTCAACACACATACACATACTATAACTGCAGATACATGAACATGCACATGACGGGAAGCTGCGTAATTAAAAAACAATGGATTCATTCAAATCAATGTAATTAACTCAATGACAAGAGCAAACTAACACGAACCAGACACATTTCTTTACAACAAAGCATCACAAAACAATCTGTCAAAAGATCTGCTAGCTAGTTTTCTGTTTGACAAACTGTCTGACCAATCAGAGCGCACGTTACTGCTGCGCTGTACGTTACTACTGGCACTTCAAAAAATACGCTCAACATCTCACACTAAAGATCTAATAGGTCAACTATGACAACAACAACAACAATATTGTGCCCATATACTGTAATGTGCAACGTCTACGTAGATGACCTCAGTTCTCTCTTACATAGAGACACAGGGGATCAATCCGATTGGATAAAAGCTCTCTTAAAAACAAGCCTCACTGAAAGCAGAGCAATAGAGAAAGACAAGCTGTGCAATGAGAAAATAAGGCTCAGGGGCCCCTGACGCCCTGCCACTATATATGACTTTTTAATGTTTTGTAATGCAGTAAAAGGTTTGCTTACTTGTTGCACTGATTTTAAGAAATGTCTTTATGTATTCATGATCTGTAGACTCACAAAATGCTGTTTTGCTAAATAAAGCTCTTATGTTTGTGGTCATGGCTGATGATCTGGCCTTAAAGATGTATTTGCATCCTGTCTCCCTGTCAGAGGCATGTTAAAGTGTGTTTGCAGTGATGCTTTATTAACCTTTCTGCCTCACACAGTCCCGTCGGTGGCACCGTCCAACGTTAGCGGAGGAAACGGCCGCAGGCATGAACTGGTCATCTCATGGGAGGTAGGTCAGCCTGCCAAACTGCTTCTGTAGCACAAACGTGAAAACACATGTGCATTCAAAAACCGCTGTTCCAAACCAGAAAACTGAGATGTTTGTTGAATAAATAGCAGTTAATTGAAGCCTAATTTTGTCTATTGTCACTAAATATGCATTAGGGCCTTCTGTTTTTTCGAGGAATGTCAACAACATAACATTCAAACTTTGTGGTGTTTCAGAAAGTCGTCAGAGAGGATATGATATAAGTACATCTCGATAGAAGGCTTTAAGCTCCTTGAAATTTAAGATGCTTACTTCTCTAAACGTTCTCTCGCTTTATAGAGAAAGATTCTCTAGAAGTTGCCACAAGTCATCCATTATACCAGAATCCTAATTATTAGAAAGAGTTCACTGGGGTTTCCGGCAAGATTTGAGGACTGGATGTGAAACTTTACCAGCAGTACTAATAGAAATGCAAATAAAATCATGTCTTTCCAGTCAACAAATACATTGACATTTTGAGTGCTAAAGACGAACTCTCTTGAATGTCAATATGTTGCATTATGTAAACCGATATATGGTAAAGCAGTCTAAAGATGCTCGTTCTCAGGGGAGGTGCTTAAAGATTAACTGCTAATAACTAAGTTTAAAAAATACATTTGTTTTGTAAAAGGGCATAGGGCATATTTGATGGAATACTTGACACAGATAATCACGAAGTTGCTCATCCAGTTGAAGAAAACCTTGAGCACAGTAACGTTTTAGTGAAGATGCATTTAATAATAATCTTTAAAGCAGGTTTACAGTCATCTTTAGTATCACAATGGTGATCTGTATCCACAAGACAATAAACATCCATTCGTTGATCCAGTGAACCAGTTTTCTTTCTTTCCTGTGACTGAGAAAGAGCAGTGCCTGCAGTGTTAAAAACCCCACGCATAAAACACAGGAATTATTCATTTCAGGAATTTTCACATAATTAGATACAGAACGATGGTGTGCATATTCACTCAACAAAAATAAATTGATAATACATGTGTATGTTATGTGAATTTATCACAGAGCTGCTGCTTTTAGCGCATTTCTGAACCTGGGAGTCAGTGTTATAAATGTATTTATGAAAAGAGTGAAAACAAGCCTCCCGAATCAAGGGTCCCTTTAAACATTGGGGCTGAAACAGCTCCGCCAATGTTCCCTTAGGGATTAAACTGTCACTAAGTAATAAATCCTGCATGGGAATGTGACTTAATAATCATGTAGAGGTTGTTACTGCATGTGCCATTCATTAAAAACCTTCACATTTTGTAGCCTGGGAATACCTGTCAAGACATTATTAAGGAGGATAAAGCATGGTTGATGGAAGACTCAGGTCCTCGTGGCTCCTGAGCTTGAAGGAAACGGTTTAATGACTTGAAGATATACAGATTATTGTGTTAGTTTACAGCCAGTTGCTTGCACTCGAGAAGAGAAATGACGAGTAGATGCAGTTTCACCTCCCCGTGTGCTGGGGACAGGATCTTGCACGCAGGCCGATTTCCACAACCATCAAAGTGGGATCTAATTAAAACATAGAGGAATGTTTCAGACCTTGTGTGAGTGAGAGAATAATGAGACGAGCCTGCAGATGTTCTTCAAGGTAGGAGGAGAGAGGTATCGAGGGATTCAATGGGAGTATTTAAGTTGAGTTGAGCTCCAGAGGTTTGACAATCAATTTATATTGGGGAGAGCAGTGGAAGCTTCAAATTCTGCAGAAATGTCATTGGACTAGAATTGTATTTTCCAAATAGACATTGACTGTATTCTTTTTTGCAGTTTTTATTTGACATATTAACTCTAAAGTCTAATGTTTTTTTTACTCACCATAACAAAAAAAGACAAACAGGTCAGCATCACAGTCAAGAAACGGGTAGAATGACCCCGGCGTTGATGCCCTGACCTCACAGGCAGGCGTGAAGTGCACAGCGAGAGGGATGCACATTATATCCAGAGGCTCTCATGATTTGGCGAGGTTGTGTCCAAGAAGAATGGTCAGAGACACAGACATGACTACCTGGAGTCGATTCGATTTCTAACAGGATCCCCCTTTGTTTGTTTGAAGTTTGTCTAACCACTCATGGTCCCAGAGTTTGAGGGCACAACTTGGTCACGACTCCGAATTTTGCTGAGGAGGCTCAAACGAGGCCGGCCGCGCCGTGTGCTACACAAAGCCCCTCGAGCCGGGCTGGGGATTAAGACGATTTGGGTCCCACCAGAGCGGCACCATGATGATTAACCTTGAGTTTCAGAGTCGTTCCCAATAAATCCGACGGATGTTTGTGAATAACTGTTTGCAGTATAAATCTTGAAGAGGGTGGCGTGGAACACGTAATCACTCTGGGCGGCGAGTAAAGAGGATACCAGCGGACAGCTTGGCTTACAGCCAGGTCTGCGTGTGCAGAATTACTATGAGCAACGCAGAGAATTTGCAATTGAGATCAGTTGAAGGATATATTAACAGGGAAAGGGTGAACAGATGTGGAAGCAACTGACAGTTATTCTTGTAGTTATTAAGTACGGGAGCCCAACTGCCACTGGGAAGATAACCTTCACATGAGGAGAAATGCCCCCCGTGGCACATTATGGGGGATAATGTCCATTCCAGATGGGATGGTGTTTGGTGGCACACCGTTTCCTGTTTATAAATGAGAGTTATGCTGTATAAAGAGTGTCATTAAAGTAGCATGCATGACATAATGACGACCTCCTTAAGAATAAATGCCGAAAGTTGGAAAGTAAACCAAAGTGTTTAGAGATACTTAAGGTTACATGAAGCCAGGACAGGATTGGTCCTTTCAAGCCAGGAATACATTGTTGCATAGTTATGAAAAGCAATATAGTTTCTTTGTGCAGGACCAAAATACAGATGTTACGTGTTTGCCTACCAGAGGGTTCTGTTGGGGTTTCACAGAGACGAAGTACAAACAAGGTTTTAGTTAGTAATCGAACTTTATTTTCGAACTGGCAGCCGTAATGGCACTCTTGGCGTTGGAACTCCTCGTCTGACTTTTTCCCTCCTCTGCCGGATGGCCACTGCTGCTTATGTAGACCGCGAGAAAAACAATTCATGCAATGAAATGCAGCCGAGGCCAATTACACCTCCACCTGGCAGCGTTCCCTGAGCCACTCCCCCACTCCGCCCTCCTCTGCAGCCGAGCCACACCAACATGGCTGCAGCTTCTTGAGTTTAAGCGACCGCAATTAGCCTTCTCCAACAGGTGCCTCATAATGCGCAAGCGTCGTCGAGTTTGCGCGTCCGTTTTCATCCCAACATCTGCTCACTGTGGGCCTGTAGTACTGTAGTATGTCGTCCATCAACCAGTCCGGCAGTCTCCAGGAGCACCGCTGGACGATGGCGAAACGCTCCACTTTGACACTTTGTCCTCGGGTCGTTTAAGCTCTGCCCTTTTTCTCCTCCTTTCTGCTAAATGCCCTTGGAAATAAATCGGGACCACGTCAGTGATCAATGCCGATGGATATTAGAAGAGGCGAAGCAGGAACGTTAGCCCTTCTTTAGGCAGCAGAGGCATGCGAGCGTGCGACAGTTCTGCCTCTCCAATCGTCTGTGGTGAGTCGTCTGAGCCCCGGACGGCCGCGGCGGGCAGGGTTATTAAGCAAGATGAATGACTAAACAGTCTCTGCAGCTTCATTCAGCCGTCTCATTAGAGTCGACGGTGGGAGAGTGTTTTTTTTTTCTATTATTATTCTTCTCCTTTTTCTCTGGGAGCCATTGGGAGGACCATTAGTGAGGCCCCTACAGTCATCGTGACCCAGCGATTTCATCCGCAACACTTACCTCGGCTCAATCAGCCCTCTCGCATCGCAGCCACACTTAGCCGCGACTATCTCAATTCCCAAACCCTCCGAGTGTGTCTCGGCTTAACTAGCTAATTTGTTGATTGTGTTTTTTTTTCTTTGTTAAAGACCTATATTCCTTGGCACGTCTTTAAAGGCCTTGCCAGCTCCGATGAGTACTTTGATGGAAGTTAATTCATTTCTACTGATCATCCCCGTAATTAGGCAGGCATGGTGATTGAATGAAATGTGAAGCATGTGTCCATCTACCACAAACTCCTCTGTAGACTACATGGCTAATTTGGGTGATGCCTTCCAGGTCCAATGTTACTTTAAAGCCTATGCAAATCAACATAATAGAGCTCGCTCGAATTATTGCTGCCAAAAGAGCAGGTGTACAGGTGTTTTTCATTAAAACCCTGCAGCCCGTTTTTTTTTATTAAATTGGAGCTCACTTAATGAATTGGCATTTGATTTGATTAAGCGCGGAGCAGCTGTGGAAGATATTCCCCAGTCTCGCCACTTTAGGAATACCCCTGCTAAGCGTTGAAGCCAGAACACAACACCTGTGTCCCTGAAGAAAAATCCTCCCGTCAGACATGGAAAGATAAATGCGCTACATAATGGGGACAACGGAGCCAGATCTGATTTGTTTCCATTACTCAAGACTGACTGCTGCTTTATTAACATTGTCAGACAACAGTTACAAGCGGTGGGAAATTAAAAGCTGGTTATACAGGACGACCAGAGGGAGGGAAAAAAAAGGCCTGTTTTGCTTAATAAGAGCTCACTTGCGCCGAAGAGGCTATTTTAAATGAGAAAGTAATGCACCCTCAGCCACTGAGCTGCACGCTGCCGCTACAGTCAGACGGGTTTGCACTGAGGCTCAGCGATGATCGCTTTCTCTCCATTTCCACCGTACTTCAGCCCGTGTCCGAAGAGTTCCAGAACGGCGAGGGCTTTGGGTACATCGTTGCGTTCCGCGCCAACGGAACCCGAGGCTGGAAGGAGAAGATGGTGACGTCGGCGGACTCCACGACGTACAAATACCGAGACGAGACCTTCCCTCCGCTCACCCCGTTTGAAGTGAAGGTCGGCGTGTACAACAACAAGGGAGACGGCCCGTTCAGCACAGTTGTCGTCATCCACTCCGCCGAGGGCGGTGGGTTCACGCATGTGGCCGCATCGATTTTTGTCAAAGTGCAGAGGAAAACGTCTTCAGGAGGTTTACGCTTTCAACCCTTTTCACAGAGCCGAGGGAAGCACCGTCCGACGTCAAGGCTTACGGCATTTCTTCATCGGAAATCAGGGTCACTTGGAAAGCGCCCAATCCTGGCCCCGGGAGACCGAGAGGATATGAGGTGCTTCCAAATTGCACACGCATGAGAACCATTGCGCGTGAGTTGGGAGTTTGGGGGGTTTTCATGAAGTTTGTGTCAACAGGTCAGCTACTGGAAAGACATGGAGCAAGAGGAGTCGGGCACAAAACAAAGGACTGTGAAAAACGAGACGTCCATGGTCCTGACGGGACTGGAGGACAACAGTCGGTATCTCGTCACCGTGAAGGGCTTCAACAGCATCGGCCAGGGTCCTCCCGCTGCAGCAGTCACAGCCAACACCAGGAAAGCCCGTGAGTACATCACCGACACTAATCATGTAACACTAGACATGGAATGGAGGATACCTGTGCAGGCCCTTGTCAATCCCCATTTAGAAAGGGTGGTAATCGACCTAGTTGGTTGAAACTCTGCTCAAAAGGCGAATTTGCACCCAGAGCGTTGCATTCTCTTCTCAGCTCCTGCTCAGCCTCCAGCCAACCTGGTGTGGATGCAAGAGGGCAACAACGTGTCCTTAAACTGGGAGCCGGTGAAGGCAAAGGACAACGAGTCGGATGTCATCGGGTACAAGGTAATGATCGTTCTTAAAAGTCACATTACTTCTACCGCATGGAATCAAGACTCAGAAACATGCAAATGTTATAGATTTGCTAATTGGGAGGTGCAGCTAATTCCAAAAGAAGTCACCAAGATACGGTTTAGGCTATGACTTTAAGCTACTATTGTTTCTACCTTTTTTCTGAGAAAGGATGCTTTCATTGCTAATTTGATATAAAAAGATCGATTCGCTATCTAAAGAGTTAGTCATTTGAAACTGTTGAATATATCATGAGGCTAATCAGAAGTGTAAACTTTGGTTTCAGCTCACCTCTATCGTCCTGCAGAACCATATTGAGTTCAGTGATTGGACATTTTTTACTGAAATGCTCCTTGATGATCACTGCGGGCTCTTGTGTACTCACCTTTGCATGCTCACAGTCCTGGAACTTATTTTCAGATTTAAAAAACCAAATGATTTCTCTCAAAGTTGCTCGGCTTTTGTACTGTTGATTTAAATGGGAGAGTTTCATGTGTACCGAACCTTTGAAAGTGCTCAAACTGCATTGTCTATGTAGAGAATAAGCAGTATTTTTCAAATTTTAAATAAAATAAAATAAGTATTTTTTTCGCTCTACTATTGTTGAATGTTAATTATAATGTTGTTGTTTTTTAAAACCTCTGAGTATACATGTAAACCCTTACTGCCCTGCAAAGCTCCAGAACCCATCTTCATTACCAGCAGTTGGTCAAATGCAATGTTCTCGTCACATGTGGGAAGTTAGTTTTTATAGCGTTTCTTTATCAATACAAAGTACCAGCCAAAGGTTTGGAAACATTCTCTCATTCAATTCAAATTGAAAGTGTATGTGTGCTTTTATTGTTTTAACACGCTTATAGCTACGAAAGTAGCGAACTTACGTTACATTCTATGCATTGACAGTACATACAGTACAGCGTATCACAACCATGCCCCACAACACTACCAATAGCAATAAGTTGAAATAACTGGTACTAACGTTATAGAATTGCTCACGTTAGCTAGCTGTGTTATGACGTAGTAGTCGCTTCAAATCATTTTAACGTTGGTTTGCTAACAACATTTGCATAGTTAGCGAACGCAGATAGTTTCAAAAGTTGCATTTACCTAAAAGTATTGTGTTGTTTCCTTCATGGTGCTGCAGTTGTTGGAGGTCGTGAGCACAGGCTATCTCATCCTGAGCATTGTTTCCGACGCCCTCATTTGCTCCTCGGGAACCAGGAAAGGCTTCGGCGATGTAACCAGACTCTCCTGTGTAAAACCTAAAATGGGTTTTTGCTCGTGTCCTGCAGGTGTTACTCAAACAGGAGGGAAGAGGCCACGACCAGGTGACAAGAACCATCAACCCTTCCACCATGCTCTCGCTGCCCGAGGGAGGCACCTATATCATTGAGGTGCGCGCCCTCAGCGAAGGTGGAGAGGGAGCGGTCAGCTCCCAAGCCCGAGTGGTCACCTCCTCTGGTAAGCAAATTGGTTGCCTTGCCCTACGACCTCTGATATTGTTTATCTATGTACAGGCTGTTTTTTTTCTTGGCAGCCATCTTATTTTCTGCCCTTAATTGAGTCATCGCAGATGTCTTTGGCGTATACTCTTTTTAATTACCTTGCCCACACAAATATTCCTACTCTTACACAGCCAATTAACTTCTAAGCAACGGACTGGACAGAAAGCTTGCGGCCCTGCATGACATCAGGCAACGGATTGCAGCTTTTCTCCCGTGTCCTTGTTTCCATTCACTGTCCATTTTTTTTTTTTTTCAATTTTCTTTGAAAGATCAATGGAGTAATTATGCAATAAACATTAATGCAGTTCCGGCATTGTGTTTTTCTTCGTCCCACTTCCTTCCTCTAAGGAGTACGAGCAAAAAGCAGCCAGCGCTCGGTGCACTGCGCGCCGCCGGGCCTGACGTGGCCGGCGATGCTCCTGCTTCTTCTGGTGCCTTCGGCTTCCTGGTGAGGCCACAGTGCCGTCCTCATTCCCACGGAGGGAGCCACCAGTCTTCAGCTCCCTCATTCCCTCTGACTGCCTGCTTGCTTTGGCCTTACCCAGCACCAAAGGGCCTCAAGGTCTGCCAAAGGGGGGGGGTTTGCGTCTGCCGTCTCTTCAGAGGTCATCCATTCAAGTTCCCTGATATTTTAGCGGCCCCCAGGTGTTTGATTTGCGCAGCTCTTTCCGACGTCGCCACAGTGCTGTACTGTAGTGTACGTTGCGTGGAAAGATTTGTTTTAATCATTTACTTTAACAAGTGCTCCTCTCATTGACTGGCGTCTAACCACTTCCAGACGACTCCCACAGCTCCGTGGCTCCACAGAGCCTGAACAATTCCTCGAAAAGCTGCTTTGGTAGTAATACAGGGATCAGCCGGCCTGTTTCTTTTCATTACTTATCTGCGTCAATTTGCCCCTTGGCTGCCTAACAAGCAATGCGGCAGAAGCTCAGTAGAGATAAGTGCATTGTTTTCTTATTCACACATTGAGGAAAAAGTTTTTTATGGAACTGAGAATCTGAATATTTCCAGACTTGCTTTTTGTACATTGTGTTACCTTTAGAGCAAAACAACAACAAAAAAACAGTGGTGTGTGTCAGCTATGTCAAACTCTGTTTCTTGGTAGTGATTAAGCAACACTTGGTGATACAGTTTGTCGACTGTTGGATGTAAGGAGATAGGAAACGGGTTCTTAACACATCGATAGACAAAGACAACTCTGTACGGACTCTTGGTGTCAGTACAAATAAATGTGATGTATATTTTTTAACCGCCTGTTTGTATTTGTTCATTCTTTTTTTTTTTCCACCATCACATAAAGGCTTATTTAATAATCATTTTGTCCACACAGTCTCTCCCAAATCTCTCAATTGCTTACTTTATCCCAGGATCCAGCCATTTCTAATAAATAAACGCACCGAATTCCTGCATTTTAGGAGGTGGAGACCGACTGAATGTCTGGTGATAAATTGATGGAGAATAAAAATGGGTTATTCACCAAAAGACAATCATCCCTGCACTACAAATTCACCGTGACTATTTCATTCCCAATTTTATCTGTAAATGTTCATCAGACAGTTCTGCGCTCTTCAAAAGTTTAGGTTGATTGAATTCTACACAAGTGGCATTAGAGGCCACAAAACTTCCAGCGATAAAAGAAGCACTGCACATCCAAATGGGGCAGCATTAAGAGTATCTCTCCCTCCTCTCGGGCTCCTCGTTTGCCTCGTCTGCAGATACAGCTTATCTCTCACTGGGCAGAAATCCAAATGAATTTGCCCCGGGTGTAATTAATGTCAGATGCGTAGCCCTAACGGCGGCTTGCTTTGAGCAGACCTTTTGCTCGCTGTGCCTGCAGCTCCCTGGACTCTCCATTACCGAGTCCCAGTGACCTGGCTCACCTGGCGTGGATGCTCCTCCTCTTTCAGGCCTCATTTTGGTTACATTAATGGGGATGAGTGAGTGTGGGTGGGTGGGGGTGAGGGGGGGGGGGGGGGGGGGTTTGTGGTGCTTTCAGCCGGCTCAATGACATCGGCCCGAACACATACTTCCACACAAGTGCTAATGTACCGACCTTTAATTATTCATACAGCACCTGTCTGTGCTGGCGCATCTGATTTATGATAATGGATTATGTTTCCTGCACGGGGACCCATTTGGTTCCAAGAGCCAGAAGCTATAGTGTCAGCAATTAAAACATGAACTCCCCCTTGTTTAATGTCAGTGTGTGTGTGTGTGTGAGTGGGGGGGGGGGGGGGGGTATGCGCAGTGGTGTACTCTAGTTTTTAGTATTGCAATATGTTATGTTGGATCATTTTATGGTAATGTGTTCTGTTGGAGATCAAGAAACATTCAGTTTCACACCTTAGATTATACTTAAAACTAAGAAACGTCTACAAGAATATTCATTTTCATCAGGTCTATTAGCAGTTTTTCAGAAGTTGGTGGAGGTTTTAAAAACACACAGGACTTTCACTCAGGACACCGCTGTTCATGTCCAATGATCCAACCACCATTGTTACCTAAACCTTACCAGGTTTTGTTGATTTTTTTTGTTTTGTTCTGTTTCAAACAAATTTTGCATGTTCGGCTAAACATGAACCTTTTAATTGTTCATCAGACAGAAAACATGTGTCACCGTGTCTGTTTGTCTTATTTGTATTTGCCCATCTGCACCTCCCCAGTGTGTTGGAACCACGTGTGTCCCTTGTCTCGTGGTTCCTTAGTTAGTCATTCTTGGTTTAGCCAGAGACCTTCACTAGTGTATTTAGATCAGTGGTTCTGGCTGATTTAGATGTTCCCTTGTGCCTCCTCCACTCCCGGCAGATCTTTGAGTTATTAAAAGTTATTTTGTCCTCTTGTTGCCAACCTGACAATATGTTTCCTTGGAAATGTTGTTGCGGGCGTAGTTTCGTTAGTGGAAATGTAATCTCTTAAAAAGGTGGTTAGAAGCACTAATCCATATAAATCTACAAATCTTTATCCCACAAATTATAATTTTCTGCTGCAATACATCTGGTTTGAGTTTACATTTCAACAGAGATGCTCCATTCAGGGAAACCATGGTATGTAAAGTCCATGTCGTATTTCCTCTTCATTTGTGCCTTTACCCTCTGAAAGCTGAGCCGTGCACAAAGAAACCTTCAAAAAGCGTATCCCAGCGAGAAGCAGTTGATACCGTTTGTGCCTCCATCAATCCGAACAAATGTCCTTCAGCCTTCGGAAAGTATCAAATTGTCTCTGCGGCATTGTTGTTGAAGAATTCGCTCCGTGGTCGCAAGCTGAGCTGCGACTTTCCCTTTCAAGCAGGTCACAGTTAAATGCTTGTCCTGAAATGACCAGACGAGTGGGGCCGCCCTACCGACTGCTGCTACGCGACAGGGTAAGCAGAAATAACAAACTGTCCCTTCTGTAATCTCTCTGGCTTGCATTTCATGTTTCATGTGCTATTTGCAAAAGAGATGTGTTGCATTAACTGTCCTACAGTATTTTTTGCTGACACACACAGTAAATGACGCATAAGTACATCTTCCATGTAAGGAATCAATTATGGGGGGATTGAGATAGACTGCTGAAATGATGCAGTGTGTTGGTGGGTCTGTGAAAATTAATTCAGAGAAGTGTTCTTTTTAACCAACGCACACATTCTGCTGACTTCAAGACCATAATTGTGGTTTCAGCCTAATTCAATTTTAGCTGCAATTTTTCTCAAAAAGCTTTAATTAACTGTTCGCAAGTCACCATTTCCCATCAATGTATGTAATGTGTAATTAAAGCTTTTGTGTGATGTGAAACCTGTGTTAATGAAACATTCGGTATATATTCAAGTGATAAAGTGAGATATCCCATTTCATTACTTCTGTGTGTTTTTTGAAATTTAAATTTGAAAAACTAACTGATACGGCTGGCTAATTTGTGTTTGCGGAAAGAGGTTTGTGTGATGTTTGGATTTTGGTGCCCCCCCCTCCAGCAGTGAGAGAGATGGCAGGGAATGAGAATTCGGGAAGTGAGCCGTGTTCTGTTGAAGGCTGTGAACAGAGGGATTAAGGGAGCAGCTTTGCAGAGAGAGTCAACATTCAGCATTGTATTGCACCCGCCCAGTCATTATTGAAGTTATAATTGAAGTTATCTTTTGACCTCCAAATCCAGCTGCACGGCGAGGAAGCCACAGTGCACAATGTGTTGTGTTGTTGAGCTTCGCGGGACATAAAAGAATCGTATTTTGTTTTTCTTTACGCTGAGGTTTGAAATGCACTCATTGTACCATCAACGGCGTTCATCCAATTGTCGGCTTGCAGCAGATGTCAAGTTAACATCAAGATATCTTGGCAAAAGTGTGGATTTACCAAAATCCTGACGTTCCCCGTAGGATAAGCTGGTTCGATTTAGGACACTTTCTCTTTTGTTCAACATAGAACTGTCTAATCAAACTGGTAAAATTGAGAGAATTGGTTTCCACATTCTTTCTCCCACGAGGACAAACCATGGTGATTGTAACAACAATATATTGGCAAGCAAGGCATTTTTAAATATAGCCGGAAATGTAAAACAGTCTCAACATTAAGAGCTAAACACACTTTGGTGAAGAGCCAACTTATATACTTATATTGTTTTCCAAAACAAATGCGCTTTCCTGTGCCATAGCAGATGGTGAACGACTCAAGGGAAACACCAGCTAATTTGTCAAATTGTGAACCCTTCCTCATAAGAAATCAAAAGTGCTGAGACACCTTGTTAGAGAGGCACAATTAAGAGTAAGAAAAAAAGACCAAATTACACTTGTAGTTGATCGCTCTACTGAAATAAACATTGCTTTGACTCTAAGCCTCAGGAAGCTCAATGCGAGGCTTAGAGCAAACTAACTGGTATTCCAACATTTTGGCAGAACCACATAAAGTCAAACCGCACAAATGACGACTGGTGTGTCACCCGACGAGAACTCTGTGCGCACATGTGGCTCTTTGTTTATGCAGTACAAAATCCCTGCCGATTGGTGATGGCGGGATTCAATTGAGACTTCCAAGCTTCTGTTCTGTGTCCCAAAACACAATGGGACGGAGCTGTAAATCTGGGATAATCTTGGTGCGGTTTATACAGGAGGAAGAGGGCTGCTTAAGGAGATTTAAAGGTCATGCAAGAAAGCCGTCAGCTCCGTGGAGGCCTCTGCTGAGACCTTATAATCTCCCCAATTAAACGTAACTTTCAGAGTCACTTTTGGACCATGGAGATAACCGAATAGGTATGTGAATGTCACCAACATTTCGCACCATGGTGGCACTAGCGGAAAGGTCAACGGGACACCAAAATCATGATGGAAACCTAAAGCGCAAAAGGAAGCGGGGACTCGGCAGATTACAATCTGAACCCGACGGGGGTGCGGATTTATGCCAACGTTGGAGGTTTCCATGACACATTCCATCACCACAGTAACGGTCACATTCAACTGAATCGCTCACCTGGGAGGAGGCCCACCGTGTTCAGCTAATCTGTGAGACCATTAACCGTCAGCCTAGCTTGATCAGCCCTGGCAGTGCCAGAGTGCTCATGTAGTCGGCCAACGGGGTGTAACATCATGTCCAACTGTATACTATTCTTCGCTGGACACTTCAAATGTCTGCTGCTGAATTCACGGTCATTCATAATGCTGCTGCATTCAAATCTGACAATATAACATAAGCATTTGTCAGAAACTACTTCTGGGACAGATGGGAAGACAATCATTACTTTGTCTTCTCAGCCATCGTAGTACGACTGCACTGGTTGTAAAAAAGGAGAAAATTACGGCTCTCATTGAATTATTACCTCAACAATATTGAGTTCATGGTCTTAATTGATCACAACAATACACACAACAACACAAATGGTCTCAATAATATCTCCACAGGGCAACTCAAATTCAACTTTGAGGATTTTACAATTAATGGTGCATAAATATCAGTTGTTCTTTATTTTTAGTGTTTCATATCCATCTGGACCAAAGTGATGGACTGGACAGCATCGCAATCCTCAGACTGAGTGACATTTAACCTTCCCAAAAGAGTAGTTAAAAATAATGTTATTGCTGTTTTTAGTTAAGTTATTTCTTAAATGGGAAACAAAGATAACCTTTTTATTTTCAACATCATGAAAAGGTTAAGCATATGAAAATAGACACAAGTAAATTACCAAAATGTCACATTCTTGAGTGTTTGACATTTGTCGCCAATCAGGGAAATCCGGGTGCAGATGTTCTGTTCTGTTGTGTGTAGCTCAATCAACTCAGAACACAACACAATGCTACATTTGCCTCTGCTGGGTTTTAAAAAAAAAAAATGAACTGCTCATGTTATCTTGTATGGTTTGATACGTGGTGTAAGTGAACAAAACTACAATAATCAGGTGTCTACAAACTACTGAATAAGCCAACCTTCTGTAGCCCTGTACAAAAAGCATAATAAATAGTGCAATAATGCTGTGAAAAAAAGTTCATAATAGTAAGAAACGGTCTAAGTTCTTAAAGTCTGTAAAATATCTGTGATGTGAGAGAAAAGAGGAAGAAGCCGTTTTTATGTGTAACCTAACCCTGTCACCTGCCGCCGCCATTGCCATTATCATCGTGATCCTTTCATCCCCGTTCCCCTTCTAGCCTCCACTAATATAAGCCTGGATTCCTGATTACTAACATGCACGTGCTTTTATCTGTGCTCCGCTTTGAGTGAAGCAGCCGATACAGTTTCAAACCCCAACGCACACAAGCTTCAACCAACAGGCCTGCAACGCGTTTAAAATCTCATTTAAGTGTGTGTCATATGAGTGTGTGGGCCCACAGGTAAAATATTGAATTTTGAGTGGTTGTGAAATTAAAGAATACTGTTTTTGAAGGTATCTTAAAGATAAAAAAAAGGTATTAAAACATTATTTTCCAGTCTAAAACAAAAGGTTTGTTTTTTTGAAGACTAACCTGTTTTGCTTGTAAGAAAAGTATTTAAAAGGTTCTTTTATTAATTTATTTTAAGAGTATCTAACTGAAACCAAAAACAAGAAACTATATATTTTATTTAGAAAATCTTTTTATTTACCTTTTGAGTAATCCTGTGCAATTTTATTGTTTTATTTTATACTAAAGATACATTTAACTCCTATTTTATCTTATTTTCTGTGAATAAATACCGGTGAAAGAAATATTTTTGCATTTGAAGAACAGTTGTGGTGGTCATCATTATTAAAACAGTAAACATTCTTAACGTTACGTATAAAAAAAGTTGTATTTTTCCTACAATGATCCCAGGCCCAGTCTCATCGTATTAACCACTCTAGCTTTATCTTTAACTACATGGGACCTGGGTTACACTTCCATCTGCTTTTTCTTGGGTATATTCATTTTTTTCCCATCTTAATAACTAGTGGATTTGATGGTAATACCCAATGTTTTATTCAATGCTGTTAGATTCCAACTAATCAAAGTCTCATCAGTTCCTTTAATTCACTGGCTTCTTCCCAGATTGATCCGTCCTGACCTGTCACTAAGGCCTTGGCGCAGCCCCCACCCGCACCACTCTCAACCTCCCCTTTCTGCGGTGGGAGGGGAGAGAGGTAAATGCAGGGTTTATCTGTGGTGTTGGAGCCCGGCTGTGCAAGGGAGCATCCAGTTCATTGCTTGGCCTTTTACAGCTTCATTGCCTACTTTACAGTAAAGCCAGGCGCAGCGAACCTTTCATGGGCTGACATATTAGCTGATTTAAAGATTCCCTGGGTGGCAGGCCACAGTAAAACCCCGGATCAGTTGAGGCAATCTGAGGGTTCCTTCAAAGTGAAACTAAGTAATAAAACAGTAAGAAGGCCACACTTCCCTCATCTACCTGCTCTCTTTTTTCGCTTTTCTTCTCAAAGTTTAAATTGGCTGGATCATCGGAAAACCCCATATTTTCTAATTCCAGACTCTGCAGTGGAAGCAATCTGAGGATTTCCATGTCTACTTGCCTGCAACTTAGATGTTTTTCTCTTATTTCAGCTTGACCAAAATGTGCCTCATTTTCAATGGAACTCGCAATATGCAAAGCAACAACAGCTGGGACATTTTAATACTTGTTTAGTAGAAAAGCAACTGCCTGTGTGTTGTTTTGTTAGTTGCTGAAAGAGCCTTTCAAATGATTCAGAGCAATATCAATGTATTATCTGAGAACCCATATGGAATGTAATTCAGCACAAACCACTCATCAAGTCTGATCTCCGTTAAGAGACGGAAGGAACAACAACAGCCGCATGTTAATTCATTCAGGATTTTTGAATCAGTTGGTAAGATCCCTTGAGGCCAGTATTTATTATAAAAAGATGAATGAGCTTATTGTGATATGCTGCAAGACACTAACAAACTGAAAACCACAGCCATAAGGGAGAGAGTGAATACTGTTGTTTAGTATAGACCTTAAAATGTCATTGAAGTATGTAGCAAAGTGCTTCTTAAGATAAGTGTACAACATGTAATCGTAGCTGACGCAGGGTAACTGAATACTGTGACACTGAATTAGTGAAAGCAAAAGAAAACTAGTCGAATGTTTTATTCTGGCCTTTCATACGGTTTTAGGGTCATGGTGTTTTTTTTTTTTTTAGATCCATTTGGAAGTCTTCAACCTCAATACTATACAAGATGGTAACTTTTTTGTTTGTGTCAGTGTTCAGGATTTTACACCCTAAGCCCTGAGTTCTGTCGGTTACGCTGGATGAGCATTGCGCGGACCTCAATGGTTCTTACTACTGAATCAATAGTCTCGGTGACAGTTTGCAGTAAGGTCAAATATCTGGGATACTGTGAGTTTGTGATACGTAATTTAGCAAGAGCACTGGTTTTGTGAAGGTAGACGGTGTTCCTATTAACATCTGTTTTGTAATAGAAGGACTTAATTATTTGCATAACTTCTGGGACATCCTTAAATATCCTGTGCATCATCTGATTTGCTTGTAAACAATACTGTGATTGCTTGGTCATGCTTGGTCTTGTTTTTGGTAGTCCCGGATACACCCCTGATAATTATAGTGAAATAATAAGATTGATGGACTGAATTCTCATAAAGCAACTGGGAAAAGTGGGCGAAAAAATACCAATGATTGATGAACCAACTCTTTTAAACGTGTGCAATTCTAAATGCAAACTTTATTCTCTTTGACGACATGAATACTTCACAGTCCACGCTAGCTGGCTACAGCGGGTCATGTTGGTGTACGCCTCAAATTCCATGCATGCGCCCGACATCTAAAGGGTGGATACAGCAATGATACTTGTAGAATCAATGGAGGCGTCAATACCGTACAGACTGCCAATGTGCCTGAGACCTAAATCATTCAGCAGTGAGGTCTCATGCATCCCTGCATGCCTACTGCACGCCATTAAGGCCAACCAGCAGCCCCTGGGGGAGTCCCAGTGCACCGCCGATGTCTTCCCAGTCAGTTAAGTGATAACAGGTACCCACACACGTACCTTGACACAGTCAATACGGGAGGGGATTGCAGCATGATGGATGAGACAGGATTGGAGGTGTTTGAGCAAGTCTACTCTGATGGTTGTGCATTTAAATTGGGCTGTGCATGTAAATGTTTTTTCCCTTAATTGGTAGCCAAAGGAGGTTTATCGCCTGAGGTGAATCCGGATCTGAAACACAGGCCACTGAAAATATGTATTTAATTCAGATTAAATAAGATGAATAAGTTAACACTTGCAGGTGGAGCCAAGAATCACTTCTATTTTGTACCGAGAAAATTTCCCCGTTTTTTCTTTTTTTGTCTAGTGATTAATGACCAATGTTTTGATTTTATTGACGTTTTGCTCAAATGAGGAAATTGATCTCAAGAGCGAGGCACTTTAGCCTTCATTTAGACCCACGTGTCACATGGGCAGATCCTGTTTCCTCAGACGAAAGATTAGTCAGATAGTTTCCTGTGCAGAAGAAAACAAATTTGTTTTGAAAATGCACACAGGCTCTCAAATGGCGGGACAGAAAGGACACCAAGGTACACTACTGGCGCTTTTTGATTAACGTGGTCTTTGAGACAAATGGGCCCGTTAGACGACATCTTGATGGCTGTATAGACAAAAAAAATCCATGTCAGGAGAGCTGCAGGGAGCTGTGAAGTGAAGATCTAAAAACAAAAGCAGATGCCTGTACTCAGAAAAGTCCAATAAATGGTCAAATAATGGTTGGTGCTGTCTGTGACGTTGTCTCCACACATCACAGCATGCAGAACCCTTACAATAAATGAAATGCCTCATTTTGACAGTGGCCATGCACACGTGTTTTGATGCTGCACGGGAGGAGACCAGCATATTTTTGAGACCATTTATCCGTTTTAACAACCAGGAGTTCCTACCAGGGTTAGAAAGAAAAATGATTGCAGATGGAAATCTGATTTATGGACATCTGGTTCATGTGTGTAAAATTGAAATGATCTGATACCGCATTATTGAATTTGAATTTATAGTAAAAAGCACTGCATGAAGGCACCAACGTCAACCTCATGTACTGATAGATGACTGTAATAAAGTGCAACTGTAACGTTCCATTTTTCAACCCATGTTGAAGACTGGGAGGTTATAGATAAAATAGAGATTTAGCGCGTACATAATATCAAGGCGGCCATTTATCCTGCAAGACCAGAAGTGCTGCAATCAATAGAGCCACTGACTGTTTACTGTATTGTACACTGGCACAAAATCAATGTAATACGGTTTGCTGAATATCCTGTTGGACGTCTTGAACTCGAGCAATTGGCGGATAATCTTAGATTTCCTTTGGGTTCCTCTTGGAGCTGCTGTACAGTTTGGTTCAAGTGGTTCAGTTTACTGTGTGATCACCGCGAGCTCTTCCGAGGCTCCCTGTAAAGCCTGCTAGACTGCCGGAGCTAATCTCAGTTTAGCATTTCCACACAAAAGCTGTCTTTGTGGTTGGTGAAACAATGGCAGACCGCTACACGCCTCAGATCAGGCCGCTTGTGAAACCAAAGCCCTGTAGCCCCGAGTTCTGGGGCTTCTGAAACGGTAGTTTGTGCGCGTAAGCCGCAGCTCTAGCTCCCACCGGACAGTCCCTGACGCCATGATGCTTTGGCTCCGTTTACGTGGCATTGTAAGTGGAGACTAGTGAAAGCTATATTTCTACAAAAACATATGTTTTTATGCACTGTGCATTGTTAGGACCTGGCAGGAGTGTGTTTGCTTATCAGTACCCAATAACCCAAACTATAATTTCACTCCAAATGTCAACAAATGTCAAAGTACAACTCAGTGGAGGTTGAATTTGAGGCAACTGTATCCAGCCACAATCACAACAAACAACACTCAAAGCAATCACAGACAACTGTGCTTTCAAGTAACAACTGAAATACAAGCCTACAACTTAAAGTGAAAAAAAACTCAGACCGATCACCCCTGTTTTCACCCCCCACACTTGAAACCGCCAAGAGTCTTTGAACGCAAACTCAACTGCTCCGAGCCACGGTGGGAAAGCAGCACAAGAACTTTGCAGCTCCAGCATAATGTTATGACAACACAAACATTTCCACTTGTCCCTGTTGAAAATTCATACTCTGGTTATCATTTGTGCCGCGTGCATGCCAATGAACCCAGCGCTTACTGGGCTCGCTTATAACAGCTAAGAGGAATGAAGCAACAAAATGCAGGGTGTGAAAACATTCTGAAATCCAAGAGAAGGAGAAAATTAGAATAATAATATAATAATAATAAAACCGCAGGATAACCAACGAATCACATTGACTCAAGTGTTAAAACGTAGCATCTACCTTAAGTGTGAGAAAGAAGTCCAGGGGACTCTCAGTCTTCGTGTTTCTTTTCTGTTGGCTTATATATATATATATATATATATATATATATATATATATATCCCTAGACCATGCTGTTTTCTACGACCGGCAAACTCGAGAACAATGGCTGCCTACAAGTTTTTATACCGATCAGTAAAGGTGTGAAAGTCGGTGACCACACCCCTTGGGAGTGGTGACCACGCCCAGTGGGAGTGGTCCCCTGGTGAGTTCAATGTAGCTTGGCTTTCGAAGGCCTCTCAGTCAATATACAGAATATCAGTTGTAGTGCTATCAAGTATTACATGAATGCATTTTGGTAGATTACATTACATTGAATACAATCATAACTGTACATTGGTATTATTTCATTGATTACGGTTTCAAAATTACAGTGGTTTTACAACATTCCCATTACTTTATCGAATACATATCTCCAGAATCATGGTTGTATTTTGGTGTACCCTAAATGCATTTTATCTATATTTAATTTATGAACCTGGTCGTCAATTTATTTTTTTAATATCCTACACTGGCCAATCAAGTTAGTAAGCTTTAGTGAGTTAGTTTCGTCTCTGCATGCTCAAATGTCCAACACCGAAACAACAGCCGACTTCTGTTGGCTCTATGCAACCTTTCTGATTAGCATAAATCTTAAGTGGAAGCTGTCACTCATTTGGTTTGACTGGCATTATTGTTGATGTGATGAAAACGAAAAGTGGCAAGATAAGCCTTTTGTCTTTCTGTTAAATGCCCTGACCTTGGATTATTGAGCTTCTGTCAACTGCAGCCTTCAATTGCCTTTGCTTATACCAGCTTTGTGCTTGTGTAGTGACATTCTGGTGAAGAGAGGAACGACAGTTTTGAAGCTGGATTTACAGATACTCAAGACTGCCAAAAGATGTGACCTCACCTGGAACTCGCAGGGAGAGTGTCTTGGTCTTCCACGTTTAGCATAATGTTTGTTTGGACACCATTGAGATAGTGGTTGGGTTCGTATGTCACCAGTTTACTTTTAAATGTAACTAATATACCAAATCACAACTAGATTTTTGGTTTTCAAGGCTTTATACCTTAGTCTTCACAAGAGCATGTGATACCAGACTGTATGTGTGTGTTATAAATAAATAAATATTATTAATTGGCATGGTAACATTGAGTACAACCGAACTCAAGTAATATCAAGCATTTGTGCTCAAATGCACTCTTGTGCACACATTTTAGGAACATAAAAAAATCAATATCATCAAAGAAACCCATACATTTTAGAGTGATTATAATGATTGCATTATTAAATTGTGGGGCTAAAGAAATATTATTGATCCGCATCCATTAACAGCCTGCCCAAAAATGTTGTACATTCTGTTTCTTTGATTTTCTGCAAAAGCAGATTCCTTGGAAAATCTCATGTTTAACTTAAAAATACTTAACTACTGCTGATATTCTCATTATTCTCTCGTATTCTCTACCTTTTCTTTGATGGCATCATTCCAATTCCGGGGCGTGTGCCAAAGTATCTGCACAGTTAGAAACACCAACCTTTTTTATATTGGCCTGCCACATGCTCCCAATTTATGTATAGAGTGTATTCATTTATTCAGCACACCTGGGCAGTGTAAGAGGAGGTTTATATTGTTATATTGTTCATTCCATCTTGAGCTGACTTTTTTATTTTTTACAAATGTTCTTTACTCAAAACTAAGAGCAAGTAATTTAATGGAATCATTCTCAATGAGGTTAGAATTTTCTAGTCAGACATGTAATATCACAATAACTGGACTGGTATTGATCATTTTAGGGATGATTGTTAAGCGTATCTGTCTTTCAAAAACTTTGATCTTGAGCGGCTGGCTCTGCAAAGCATTGATGGATTTCTCTTTTACGGTGATTTGGAAAAGATGGTGATTTTTTTGTATACGTTAAAAGTAATTAATGTGAAAATCCATTTTATTTATCATTTAAATACTTTGTTTTTAAATGTTGTGTTTTAGTACTCGCTATAAAACTCATACAAGTTATTCATTCAATTTGGCATTATGTTGTTGTTATTATCATTAGTGGTCTTAGATCTTTAAATATTACTTCCATAAACCACTTGGAAAAAAACCCCACTTGCCATCAATTTCCTTGTTTAGGGTCACAAAACTCCCAAGTCGCTGGATTGAAAGGCAGAGCTGTGATGCTGGTTCATGGTCTGTGAGGCAACAGTCTATTGAGCCCATGCAGGATTATGTAACTGCTGATGAGGCTGTTGGTGTTATGGACTTGTTGTCTCTCTTCTGTGCCAACACTCAGGATTTAGCTTTTCTTTTTGTTGTGTGGTAACGTTTCACCTGTCAGATAATGTTTCGCATGCTGCACAAAGATGGACTGTAGGCATCTTAAGTTCATTTGAATGCATTATAGGCATGAAAGTGAACAACAGTATGTGCTAAACAAAAGACCACTGGGGACTGGTTTCCCTTTCAGTCACAAACTGCTTTCGGTTGTGTGGGCTTCTTTTTTAGGTTTGACCCACACAAGACCCCAAGACTTTTTCCCAATTTCAATTACCTGGCAAAGCTATAGGGATCCCAGACAGAACAAACAAAGCTTTAACCAGTCAATCACTAGCAGTGGAGGCATGTACGACTGGCGTGTGCCTTTAAAATTGGAGGCTATATGTTGTTATTAAGCCTTTCCTGCGAGGGACATTCTCTCCTGCAAAAAACCCTGATCTCTTCTGAGGGAGCTTTTCTCAAATCACTAATATTTCTCGTGCACTCAAAATAAACCCCGTTGACTGCCAGCCTGAGCACCAAAGTATTTTTTGTTTTCATTACCAATGACCTGAGAGTTAGTCAGCTACAAAATAAAATGTGTAGTATGTTTATCTGATTTAAACGGAAAAACTGAAAATATTCAATATTGTATTAATCTACGTTGTAAATAGACTGCAAAGAGATGCAAAAGGACATAAAATGACATACACAAAAGTTCTGCAAAGACAGTGTCCACATAGACTCCGTACAACTGAGACAAAAAAATGACAAGAGTAAAACAAAAAACTTTATGCATCCTTTAGATAAATACTGTACAATTCCCTTATTTAAATCACAGTATCACAGTGGCACGGCTTAGAATTTCTGGGAATTGTTTGCTTAATATTTAAAATGCTCTGTGGAAGTTAATGTCTGTCAGAAATAAGATATATATATATATATATATATCTGGGGGAGCATATTCAATTGATGGTGACATAAAACTAATGGCCTTTAAATTTAACCATGAAAAGGGGAGAGCATTGGACAACTTTTTGAACAGTGTAAAATTATAATTCAGCATCCCAGAGGAAGTGTCTGAAGCATCAGAACCTGTGTAATTCTATCTGATGAACACCTTAATACTGATTTATCTGATCAAGAGCCTCTCGACAGCTTTCTGAGGTCTGCTGGATGAATACTAATAAACCTGTCAGTGAATGCCTCGTTCAACTAAGAAGGGAACAGGACCCAAGCCTTACAAGCAACATCACAATTCATAACTGTGACTGCCTTGTTTTGTATTACCTGTCTCTGCTAAAAATAGATTTTATGATCATGGTATTGAGACAAACTAAATAAAAATGCATTTTAGAACTTGGACTCAAACTAAGAGCAGCACAGTTTATTGTTCAACCAAGTCAAGCTCAGTTAATGTGAAATAAAATGCATGGATTCATTTTACACAGAAGAAAAGTCTCTAAACTTGAAATATTTCTCTGCGTATACATTTTTTTTGAACGGAGTATTGGATGAGAGGAATAGAAAAGAAAAGCCGTGGCATCGTTTCCAACCAAAATGGCACTCAAAAAGGATGTCTGTTCAAAAGCACAGTTTCCAGATGGAATAAGCTGCCAGAGTAAACGATCCACTCTTACATGCAATCTGTTGTTTTCTGTTGGGCCCGGAGTATCGACTGGATCCTTCGCTATGAACACCCAGATGCTTCAAATATATTGACCAATAAATTACACCAGTTATTGCACGCGACTGGTTTCTGCGTGTATTTTTCAAATTGTCATTTTTAAAACCAATGAAACAGTAAGTTTGTCGGGTCGGACGGCAACAAAAAACTGATCCAAAGAAATGTAAGATTTTTATGTGTTTCCAAAAGCTGAAAAAATAAACTCAAGTAAAAGAGTAACATTTTCATACGCTGTAGTCATCACAGATTAAAAATATCACTTTCACTGTGAATCTGCCTTTTCTCTTTCTTTCAAGTATAATTGTATGCTTCAGTGTCACGGGGCATGGGGGACAAAAGTGTGTCATCCATTTTCCAACAATGCGTTAGATGTGAAATATCCCTCTTGGAGCTAACATGGAATCAAAGGGCTTTTGTGATTTTTCAAAGGAAATCAGAAGTAGCTGGCAACACTCAACCCACTTCCTACATCTGGAACAAAGGCTTGTCTCTGGTGTAGTGACTCTCAATTCTCTCAAACACAAATCTCAGTCACCGATTCAAACATTCAGCGTGATGATTAGTGACGTACCGAAGCCCCCTCACACTGCGGGGCCAAAAGATGGAGGTGCCAAACCGTGACTTATTTGGGTCGGGAGGCCCCTCTTTAAAATCCTGCTGCTTAAAGCCAAAGACCGGCTAAGTGCGCAAACTGTCTGCTTACAGAGCTGGGTGTCTCTTACAATTCATCATCCAGACTTAAACGTGTGCCTGGTGTCCGCCTGGACAGGTTTCACCTCGTGAAGGTCAATGAGGCGAAAAAAAGAAAAGAAAACCGTTTTGCTCCAGAAGGACGACCCCTCTAATGCGCACAGACCAGTTATGTAGTCAAAAAGAGCTGCGGACGAGACTTTCATGTGTGCCGGATTGTATTTGCTGCCGAGGCGTCTCCGAGGGAAATGTGTCCTTTACCTGACACCGGACTCCACTCGCATGGCGCCTTGGCATTTGCACCAGAAAAAAAGCTCACTGTCCCAATTTTCACTGCGTGGCGGAAAAAGCAATAAATGGAATCCCCATGAACACGGGCGAGCTTTACAGAGGCTGCTTTGTGTAAAGAGGAGGTTATTACGCAAGACTGCTCAAACGTCATCTGGACGTGGGAGTCATAAACGGAGAGCCCGGCACTTGCCACTTTGGCAGATTGCACTGTCAGGAGGTAAACAACGGCGAGGATGAGGAAGGACTCATCTGATAGGAAATGTCAAAGCATGATTGGATAAAAAACTGCTAAATTAGGGTCATTAATCAAGAGCTGGGAAAAGCAGTGACAGGTCTTGTTCTCAAAAGCTCTCCTCTGGAACGGAGCTGAGTGCCACCCGGATATTGTGCATTTACCTTAATACCTGATTTACTACCTGATTTGAATGAAGAGCATGCATGGCGGTGTCAATTGTTAATAGGGGAAAAACGCTCCTATTACCAAGAGGTAATTGCCGTGACAAGTCTGGTTATCTAATTCTGACTTTTTAAATGATTATTGATGCATCCGTTTGTACTCCTTGAACACAACACCATCGACTGATGTTGCCTCGTGCCTTATGCTGTTTTTATTTCCACTGTGCAGCTGATGCTGATTACGTCTCCCTCTGGCACAGTCAGAACTATGGCCAGCGTCCTGACCAGTTATACACATGTCAAGTGGGACACCTTAAACTCCATCTCCTCCCCACTTTCAGATAGAGGGTACTTTTTTCTTTCTTTCCAAAGGCCATCTTGAAGGCGCCATTATTTCCCCCAGTGTCCCGGTCCAGTTAAATGGTGGCAAGAGGGAGCCCACCAACGAATCGCGTTCCCCCCTGTGTCAAAATAACAAGCTGCATCCCCCGAGGGCTGCCGACTGCACAGCGATGTCACGGGAGCTGGAATTGACGAGGGCATGTAAAGGACCGACAACCCCACTCCCGCCTCCACCCACCACCAGGAGACCAGACACCCTTCTTTGCATGCACTGACAGCCCCCGCTGTGCGAGGCAGCCATATCCGAGGAAATCTAATCAGAGGCCCGCCTGACTCGCGCATAACTCATTGAAGAGCTAATCGATGCTCATTCTCCAAGTATTATTGATAGCTGTTGTCGAGCTCAAGCCTGTTTTAATTTTTAATTTTTTTTCTTTATCCGACAAGGCCAGAGCCAAGGCCTTTAATTCAGTGAGAACAGGGACTGAGAGCAGGGGGAGATGTGCGTCTCATATCTAATTCCCCCACGCACGTGTTGGATATGTGCAAGACGTCTCCCTCGCTCAGTGTGAGTGAGGCAGGCCTGTGGGGTTGGAGAGATGTGTGCGTTGTCCGTGTGGGTCCCTTCGTAGTTGCGGGTCGGTCTCCGTAGGCACGGCCACAGAGGAAGGCGTGTGCACAGCTTCTCGGGGTAGACTCCTGTTTGTGTGACAAACACTAATTTTATGAGTCGAGTACAGGGACACAGTTTTCTTTTGGGTATCATCCTAATTAAACCAAATGTCTCTCAAAGACCCTACAGGCAGCTATTTCAGCTCGCAATTAGCCACGCTTTAAACAACTAATCGCTTGTCCACCAGTCTCAAACGGTGGGCTCTTAAGGCCCGCTTCGACAGACAGTTCTTCCAAAAGCAAGCATAACTGCCCGGGATGCAATGCATATTTGGCTTTATTTTAATAGAATTACCTGATTAGTGAACCCTAGTTTTTCCTGCGGTCTGGCACACCGAATGGATAGTATGCAAGGGCATCATCACAGCTGCAGTAATCACATATCCCCGGGCCAAGCCTTGTCACATTAAACACAAGTTTAATGGGGTTTTATTGGTGACCACAGCGAGTGTTAGACCTCCCCAATAAATCACTCGGTGGGGGGCCCCCTCGTCCGGGTTTCATCAGCAAACGTGATATTTCATCACCGCAAATGCGTACGTGTGAAGGAAAAGATGCAACCGTTGTTGCCGGTTGCTCAGGTGCAGCCAGAGGCCGTGCTTTGTGTTCCACGTCCTCACAACTAGCTCATGCACGTGTGCCGCAGAGCCAGAAAATCCACTGGAGTCCAACCTACTGCTGCTAAACCCATAGACAACAAGATGCAATGGAAGGCGGGGGGGGGGGGGGGGATTGGTCATTTCATCAGGCCATGGAGATAATCCAAGAAGAGCCGAGAGCCAGTGTTACCTTGAGTTGGTGGACAATGCGTCCTGTTGCGCATACATTCAGTGTTCTTCAGATCCAATCTTTTTCTGTATGCTCTCCAATGAGAATCCGTCCAGATGTAAGGGCACCGGGACCATGTCTGGCATTAGAGAAAGCTTCCTATTTGAGCAATGTATTCTCAGTTGGACATTGAAATGTTGAAGGTGTAAACCTGTCCCGTTCAGTCACAGGACAAGGAAGCCCCCCTTGTTTTGTCAGATTCAAAATGTCAATTGTGGTCCCCTCGGTGCCACGCAAAGCAAGCTTGTCAAAACTCTGACAAAATATCCTTGATACACTGCTTACTTTTGGTGCTTGTACCTGGCCAGATGAAGCAGCGTGGCATGACTTTCACAGCCGCACAGTGCATTTATGAATTAGCAATAAACCATTTATTATTTATTGTAATGCTTTTTGACCACAGGCCCAATGGCCGCCGCCTAAACGTGACGCTAACGCACTCTAACAAGCATACACAACACTGCAGGAAGGTTATCCGTCACCAATGATTTATCCCTACACTACCTACAGCCGAAGCAGGCCTTATTAGGTTGTTTGGCTGATAGTTATCTATTGAGGACGATGGGCACGCGGCTACTTTTCACAAAATACCTCAGAGCAAAAGCGCCATTCACAATCTCAGCAAAGCATTCAATTATTAATGCGCTTTCGTTTGTGTATGCAACAGCCGACTCTCCGTGGAGATTTTCTTTAACACTTTGCTCAGAGATGAAGGCGCTTCTCAGCCCCCCGTTGCTCTAAAGCACCAGCAGAAGAAGTAATCCAAAAGACTTCCCACTGGGGTGATATAGCCTCCACTCCCACACCTTTGCTATGTGACATCTTTATCACCATCATTTTACAAGTAGCGAGAGGAAAATGTGACAAGTTCCTTGAACTCTAATTAGGCTGCAGTCGAATTACTTCCAATTACCAAGGTATTAATTCAAATCCCTCTCCTCAAACCCCTCACTGATCCCAGTACGATGCATTGTTACATATCATGTTCCACACAGAAAACCCCTCATTGCTTTAGTAAAGAAAACCCACTGGCATCATTCAACCAGAAATTCTGGCTGAGTCACAGTAATAATAGGATGAAAAGAGAAATACGAGGCAGGCTGATACAGCAAATACGATGTTTAATTAGAGCAACGATAAACACAAATTAAACATGGTGTATTTGTGAAAGATGCCTACAGAATTGTGCTGCTGTATTTGGATATGAAGCAGAAGGGAATTTGTCACAGAATTATACCAAGAATAGCATGTTTGGCAGGTGGAAAATTGTTTATAAAGCCTCATTAAATCTGTTTACTGTAGACATGTTCCAGCATGTTGCTGCTGAACGTGGCGCTGACTCAAAGGCGGCCCGAGGCCCGGGCAGCGGTGCTCCGGGCACAGTGATATCTCACGCTTTTGTACTATTTCTGCATTTGCGTCAGAAAACCGACCTCAAATTCACGAAGCCTTCTTCACAGAAGGGCATGGTCCACTCGCAGCACAGGTATTGTACAAAAACAGATAATGCTGGCTCCGTCCCATTCGAGCGTGCATGCACCACGGAACGAACCCTGCAATCAAAGCAACTAAATGGAATTCAGCTGCCATTAAAATTCTTGTTCAGACCTGTGCTTTCCATACATTCAAAATAAGGGAGTTCAGTAGGGTTTCGGGGACAGTCTCCAAATGTGACACTGTTGACTGCTCTGTTTGAAATCTTTTCATCGCCACATATCGATGTGTAACTAAAAGGAGGCACAAATGGTTTTATATTTCTGCTTCCATGACTGTGAAATAATGTTTTTGAACAGCATTATCCTTTTGAACTACCAATGTTGAATATTTGAGAGAGCCGACCGCCGGTTCACAGAAACAGTTTCAAACTATCCTGAACTAACCAGCAGGAGTCAGAAGACCGCTATATATTTTTTTTTACGACAGGTAGCCGAAAAAAGAGAAACTCAAAGCGGAAGTGAGAGATGAAGCGCAGCAGCAAAACTTTTTAGGAGAGTGAGACGGCCGCATCACAGCCGCGCTGCGTGATGCAAAGTAAAACAAAGAAGAACTCCGAGTAAAGCGCAAAAGGAAAGTTGGTCTCTGAGGCAGCAGCAATGGGACTCCCCACCCTGGAGTTCAGTGACTCTTTCCTGGACAGCCCGGACTTCAGAGAGCGTCTCAAATGCCACGAAATCGAGCTGGAGCGGACCAATAAATTCATCAAAGACCTGATCAAGGATGGGAACATGCTGATCACTGCGCTCAAGAGTAAGTAGTCCTTTCAAATCCGCTCCGGGTCCACAAATAACTCTTAACCTGTGGCGTGTCTGAGTGGTTCCGTCCTACTGTGAACAGTGTGCGGCCCCCCCGTCGGGAGAAGCATTTTCACTGCTGGTTGTTAGTGCGTACAAACAAACAAACAAACTAACACACACACACAATTCGGTCATTACTCGAGATGATTCCCGTGCTGTGTTTGGCTTCGTGTCTGGCTCTGCACGCGCGCATAGAAACAGACACTGATGTGTATTTTTTATTTTTTATTATTTTTTTTTAACCTCGCTTTAATCTCATAACTTTAGTGCAGAGGTAGAATACGCTTATGCTAAGTTATATATCTAAAGATTATAACCAGCTGTGCTGTCTGACTGTTGATGAGGAGGCTCTGTGCACTTTAGTCTCGGGTCACTGTCCTCTCAGGTTCCAACCTCCATCTGGGATCCCGCTATGCAGACACAAGTGGACTTCCGGTGGGGGGCCGAAAGTGTGGTATCCCCCCCCCATCCGCTCCCCCTGTCAAAAGTGTTTCTGTGAAATAGAGAAAGATTAGAAATAATAGGTGGTGTTGTCGTGCACTCGCTGACCCGTCACCCAGTGCTATAATAATTCTATTCCTTCTTTCCCTGTTCAACACCCTACGGCCCGGTCGACCTTTTACTCAGATAAATCATCCTCCCCTTCATGCTTTCACTCTTCATCACCATTCCTACACATCGACATGTGTGTGCTTTATCGACCCCCAAACACCACCCCCAGTGGACATGTTGACAGCAGTTATAGCTTCCCTATCTAACGTTTCTTTTTTGTAAAACTTCAAATATTCACATTTGATTAGCATTTGTTTTTGATTTGTAGCATTATTCAGAAAGCATAAATGCATAAGAACAGATATTTGCAAAGCGAGACAGGCCTTTTTGCATTTGATGATAGATGCTTTCTCCTGGACTAATTGATGTAATCCCTGTTTTGAAAAAGATGTGGACCATATCCCGTTTTTTATTCTAAAGCACGATGAAGGGATGGATTGTAAAATCTCTGTAAAATCACTCTCCAAAAAGTTCCTTTACTTTCCCACAGTAGCATTTACAGTTTCTCTCAATCCCTTTCACACATTTTTGGAATCGTCCTAACCTTCATTTAAATGCAAATGCATTTTTTCAAAACCGTTTTTAATGTAACGTCACAACTGCACGTCCGCTAATAGTTACTTTTCTTTTTAATAGTTAAGTTTCCTGGGAAAAGTCCACACTCCGAACTTTAGTAAACATAAAAGGAATGTGCACATTCTTACGTTTAATATACTGCAGCTGTTAAGTGATTGAAATTGTACCTCCTTGTTGTAGCTATGTATAGCTCCTACATGTATGTTTGACACATTTCATAATTGAGAGGGTGATTTATGCTCATGATGACTCACGAAGGAAGGTTCCACAGGTGGGAATCAGCTCATCGGCCATGTGTGATGGGTCACTGTGCCCATTGTACACAGTTTATATATTGGTACACTTCCTTAAACACAAGAAATTTGCTTGAATCGATGAATAACTCATTGTTTAGAGATTTCATCGTTATGTTAAAAAAGGTGTTTCTTATTTAATAATCGAGCCAAAAATAAGCAGGAAGAACCACGACAGCGACAGCTTGTTGTATTTAGTATTTGTTCACACTGTAGCTGTTCCATGTCTCTGTGGGTGCATTTGATGTCAACAGAAACAGCGAAGAACACTTTGGATTTGGGTCATCATGCCTTACCGCTGGAAGAATCTAGTAGGTCTGAGGGCGACTGTAAGCCTCACCTTTTTCGCCCTTCTTTCATTTATTTTTTCTTCAGAAAGCTGCTCTATCAGTGGGCAGTGCACCACAGGTGGCTGAATGGTTTATTCATGAACGATACTCAGTAGCAGGATGTCTGAGGACCAATGACAAATACGACCTTAATGCTCCAGGTTGTGCTCTGCATATGAGACGGTAGCAAGTGAACCGAGGCTTTGATTGCTTCTGATTGGGTTATTGATGCAGAAAAAAACCATTATAGTTCAGACCCTACTGGGTCCTGTTCTTCATGTCACAGGCGCCAGGTCTCTTGAGAAATTAAAAGTTAAAATAGAAGAATGTACTTTCAACTGGAGATGCTGTAGAATCTGTCAACCTTAGCGGTAGATGACCCCAAAAACTGTGTTCTTTAGAAAGGAATGTTTGCTTTGTCACCATTTGCAGTTTCAGTCGAGCCGACGGAAGTAAATGATTGAAGGTCTTTAACCTGGGACGCCACACAGGTTTACAGCACACCGGCCCTGGAGACATTACCAAAGCCCTTTAATAGACCCTTTATAATATCAATCATCTCATGTTATTAAACTGAATAGTAACCCATTATTCATCTGTCTTTACTAGAGCCAAGGTTGACTTTCATGTTAATAGGTTACTTGTAAAAAGAGGCAGCTTCTAATAGCTACAGTGGGAGTGTGTCTAATATACATTACTTCTTTGTTGGATAAATCATAACACCAAATTAATTACCGGCAATAATCTCGGCATGGCCTTTTCTTTGTCTGAATTTACACAACTCAACAATGTCTGTTACATTTTTTGCCTCCCGTCCGCGTAAACCTGGTTGAAGTTGTAAGTATAGAACCATCATAATGTATTAAAGCTCACAATGAGGATAGCGGGCTAAACATTCCCAAGTCCCATTCCATATAAACGTGTTAATTAGCTTGCATGGATCATTTGTGTTGCAGGTACCATCTATCTGCAGACCCAGTAAATAGGTTTGCCTCACTATCTGTGGCACCGATGGTTCACACCTGGTGTAAATAACAACCTAGCTTCCATTAATCCCCCTGCATGACTTCAGTAATTAAACACACCCAAAATTCTAATTATCCCTCTGTTAGTCGGGTGGGAGAAATCACACAAAGTCATGATACATTTTGGATGGCTTATTTATTTTACATATTTTTCACTAATTTTTCACTCATTGAAAATGTGTGTGTGTGTGTGTGTGAGTGAGAGGTATAGCTGCCTGTGCTGCTACGTGTGTCACGTAAAACCCTCAAGCATGCGCACACGCACACACACTCAGCTGACTTGCATCTCATTTTTATACGGTCCGATGTGAAGCAGCAGCTGGTTAAAATGTCCATTATGTTCCAAACATTACCATGTAATGACGTAAAAAGGACTATTTGAACTCAAGATTTTCTATATAAACAAAATGATTGACTTGGCATTGTACGAATTATGTCCCTCTTCCATTATGGCCGGGTACCAGACTCACCATCATGTTTATCGCTTTACATCAAACACACACAGCACAATTTGCCGTCTCCTTTTCATGCCACCTGTCATTTAGTGTAAATCTGAAACTCATTGGAATGTTTAAAAAAAGAAAGCTAATAAAACTTCAGACTATGCAGCTGGGCATCGGTAGATGACTTTCATTCATTTCCCGCTGAGCCTGTTGTTGGCTTGTGTCTGAGCTGGTGTCCTCCTGAGAGCGGCTGCAGCTTCACATCATCCTTTCACAGGGCTCCGGGTGATGTCGCAGTGGCTCCATCCCTATTTTCAAAGGTCCCGGTTAAAATATGAGAGTATTGAAAAAGCTTCTCCAAGAGGCCGTGCCAGTATTACTGTGTGGTGTATTATCTGTAGAACACACACAATATGGATCACATTTTAGGGTAACTGATAGATGTCCCATTGCAGTGATGGAGTCCTCAGAGACCGGCCTAGTCCTTTACACATCATTTGGACACATTTCCGAAAATAACACTCATTGGTGTAGCTTTGAATCTTCCGAAAGATTTTGCTAATTTAACTGGACATTTTTCATTTTTTTCTCTTCATAGTTACTAATAGCCCGCAAACCACCTTTTCCATGCTGATCTTTAAAAGAGTCCTGAATCGGAGTAAGCGTTATAAATGTTATAAGCCTTAGAGAATGCCGTCAGATTAGCCCATGCAGTCTAAACTAGAAGACAGCTGGCTGAGCCTCTGCCATCAGCCCGGGCCCACGCCTGTTCTCCGTCCTCCGTGATGCTCCCTCCCCGGGACGCATGCAGTAATGAACGGCTGACACGCACTGATGTCATTATACAGAGTGAAAAAAAGAATGCAGCATGTAGCAAGTCTGCAAACGGCTTCTTGACTCGCCCCGACTGTGCCGAGCTAACACCGAGGTATTCGTGCAACTTGATCTCACGAAAAAGAGTCACTGTTTAAGGCTCAAGTGCCTGTTTTTTTCTTCTTCTTCTTCTTCATCATCTTCTTCTCCTTAAAAGTGATTTCACAATCGCTCTCGGCTGCGGGAAGTCTCGACTGTTTGTTTGTCTGAGGACAGATGATGCTCCCAGGGCTCAGCCACAGGAAATGTCCTGTAAACATGCCTGTGTAACCATCCCCCCATCCAGCAGATAGCATTTGGCCGGACATTATTGGGCCTCTGTGTGTGTGTGTGTGTGTGTGTGTGTGCCTGTGTGTGCGTACGTAAGAAAAGCAAAGCGTGAGCGAAATGTACAGGAGTCCCAGGGTGTGACTCGTTTTGCAATAAAGGCGGGACAAGGCGGTGAGGGGAGCACTGCGAGGGCCTCCCGCGTGTTTTTCGTGGACAGGTTTTGACAAAAAGTTGTGTCCCTTGAAGCCGCCCCCCCGCCAGACTGCGCGGGGGGGGGAAATGACTAAGACTCCAAATTCCAGGTCCGTTCTGAAGCACTGTGCTGTACCTCTGTCAGTCAAAGTGATTGTCACGACGCCCGCGCCCCGCCAGTCCCTGCCGACGCGTTTGTTGCTTCTCCTCACTGCGAAAGGATGTGAAACAAACAATCCGAAAGTGAAAAAAAGATTTGAAACTCGAAGATATAAAATCTGCAACCGAAAAACATAATACGCAAATATGAAGAAAACAAATATAAGTAAAGAATGAATAGATCTGAGTCAAAACTATATTCAACCTAAAATACTTTTCATCCACTCATTTTTATTTTGAATACATTCAAGACTGCGGGATTTGTGAAGGCCACCTGTTTTTAAAAGAATAATAAACAGTGGGTCATGCACACAAGGGCTTCACGGGCAGACATTGTGCGGATCGAACTAGCATGTCGACTTAGCCTAAGCACATGCTAAACCCAGAATTGGCATGACACGTTAAAACGTCTCCAGCGTCGCTTGTCATGTTTTGCCAAGACGAGTTGAGGTCATGAGGGAGGAGTTTGAGTTCTTTTTTGCACGTCTCTTTATTTAGAATTGCCTTACTTTTGAATGGTGTTTTTATGCTAATTGTGCTAAAGGCTTCACTCAAAATATAACTGTTATAAAATCTTCTTTGTGTAAAAAGTCTGAGACTGGATACATTTCTTTCCTAAGTGCCTTTTCTTTTCTTTTCGAAGGCGAGTTCCCCTTTGGTGTCAGATGTGTTGCAGGAACATCTGAAAGAACATCTGTGATGAACGGCGGAGGCTGGCCTGGTCTGCCTTTTTTCATCCTAGCTGAATCGCAGGGCTAATTACTCTGGTCTTTTTATCTTTGGATCTAGAATAGGCCACGGTGCCGCCGCATCAGCGTCCTATCAAAGACCCGCTGTCAGCTTATTCCATTTCTTCATTAGTTTTGCACGATTGTATATATCAACGCAGAAGATAGGTGGTACCTTTGAACCCCATCTCAGGGTGATCATCAGTGACCTGTGCATTGTTGGAACTGCTTTACATTAATTGATTTAAGGAGGCGATAGCGAGCACACAAACACTGCTTCTTATTTTATGGAAATACCAGAGACGTGGTTGGCCTCAGTGTCATGCCTCGTAAAAGGAGTTAAGTTCCATAACATGTCGGATGTCCTCGCTTGCTTTGTAAAATCAGCAATGTGGAAACCAGTGGCGCCTGGTGGATTTTTTTTATGATAGGGCCAGTTTAAGTAAACATCCCAGTATGATTCAATGCAAAAAAGGTATGCATTATTACTTTGCAGTTAAATATTTAACATTTATTCCAACAGTTTAACATCATAAGGACATCTAATTCAAACAATTCAGTAAATTCATAAAACAATATTTAGAATATGATATAACTACCATATTGTAACTATTATAAATATCCAACACAAATATCATAAATATAATATATATTATACTAAAGGATAAATATATTACAATATAAATATATTTATATAAAATATTAAAGGTATGCATGTGTAAGTCGCTTTAGATAAAAGCGTCAGCTAAATGACATGCAATGTAATGTGTGTGTGTATATACTGTATATTGAGATGAAGCTATGAACTTAGTTTGTTGGTGAACAACCCAATCAGTGTGTTGAGGAAAGACCATCTCAAAAGCCCTATACACTATTTACATAATTAATTAACTTTACAAATTCATTATTTTGGATCAAATGTCCCTGTTTTCATCCACATCCTGGGCGATGTTAACTTTAACACGGCGACGCGACTGCGTTGTCGCTGCGGTGCGTGTGGATGCGGCGTTAGCACGTAGCTAACTAGCTAGCTACACCTCCCGTCTCTACAGAAGCGTCGTATGTGCGGCTTCCCTTTCACGCCGGTTCGTTGTCTGATTGTGAGGTCACGCTGTTTTACCTCTACTTTCTCTGGCAAAGTTCTTGCCTCGTACCGAGTTCGGGTCGTCATGGAAGGACACTGCGCAGTGTTCCCCATATATTATTTTAATTTACAAATATTACTGGGTATATAATTTACGTTTAGAAAACACAAATATTGACTAATTGTCTAAACGTATTTTTAATATAATAAACAACAAAAATTACGATATACTTTTTTTTTTCGTCGCTCATGGTGGGGCCACGTCCCATTGCCCTCCATGGACCAGCCGCCACTAGTGGCAAACAATTTTATTAGCATTCACCGAATGCTACTTATATAGAAGAACATCATTTAGCACAGAGGCCGTGTTCTCTAATCTCTTCCCTTTATGTTTAATTCAGCCGAGAGCTTTCTGTACCCCAAGAAACACTCCTCAGGTGGAGTGACTGCTACCGATAGCACAGCCGCCTGCTCCTGTGTGCAACCCTTTCACAGGTTTTTGTTTCAGGTCGGAAAACACTCAGTATGCTGCTGGAGTGCCACGTGCCCCCCCCCCCCCCCCCCCACCCCACACATCTACTTTCCGTCCCACCTGCTGGGCAACTGACAGGCGGACGTTAAACTTAAGCAGGAGCAGGTGGCCTGTAACAATCCCTCCAAATGGAATCAAAGTCCTCCTGTTGCATCACAGAGACCTCCTGGTGCCTCAGTAAGCTGGTTAGAGTGAGCCGAGGGCTTCGCACTACCACGGCTGTACACAAGTAGTGCATACAAATGCGCGTGTAGCTCGAGTGCCCTCCGAGGCAGTGCAGGAGAGGTGTGCGTGCGTCGCTCTTGCCGTGTGGTTTCAGCAGCGCGTCTGTGCTAATGCTCTGTGTTAGCGGCCGTCGTTACCCCCCCCCCCCTAATCATTTTAGCAGGTGAGGAAGAACAACAGTGTGCTGCTCAGTAATTAAGGCTGTGATGGGTGTGTTGGTAAAAAACCTAGAACTGCTGGGCGGCGGCCCGCTGACGTCCCAGCAGGCCTGAACATGGGCAAGCCGACAGGACATTTTACAAACAATGTTTGTCTCTGATTTTACAAAAAAACTTTGGAGGTTGGGGATTCCAGTCACACGTTTCATGGGCATTTTGATGTCTCAGATTGGGTGAGCTCTACGGAAACTGCAAAAATTCCATTAAACTTTTTTAATTGTACAAAAATCCTTTTTTTTAGCCTTTAACATTTAAATTACACAGGACTATCATCCAAAATATATATCCTTTGTCTCCAGAAAACATGAAACATGCTCAATAGGGACTCGCATAAAAGAACAACTAAAAGTCCTCATCAGAGATGTAGCTCCGCTTCTCAGCCAGATGAATGGCTTCAAGCCAGATGACGGATGGATGACAGTTCACTCTCCAATCAAGTGAAATCTCAATTACAGTTTCCGCATTTGTCTCATCCATATTGTTTGTTCTCCTTCACGTCTGCTTTTGGTTGGTCTGTGATTCTTTTAAACTCTTAATACATTTATTAAGCAGTGTTTATGAATAATGCGCTTCTCTGGTATATTTGTATTATTATTATTATTAGCATATATGAATATATATAGTGTGTGTTTATGTATATGTTATAATATAGTATATAGATACCAGAAATGGTTATGTATCCATTGGTGACATTTACATCTATCATTTAGCTGATGCTTTCATCCAAAGCAACCTACAATAAGTTCAATCAACCAAGATAGGACATTGAATCTTGAATAATGAATAATAATGAAAAATATGTGTGGTGTGGTCTAATATGGACCCGTGTAACAGTCATACAAATACATTTTCCAGAAAACACATGCGTTGTTTGTGGACGTCAAACTGTGAATATCTGAATTGCGCTCACAGAATTGATGTGCCTCCTTAATTCACAACCTAATAATCCTAATTGAAGCCAATCGTGCTACAGCTGTTTGCCCGATACTCGCGGACTCCCTGCAGTGCTGTCTGTGTGGTGTCAGCAGATGGAATTTGGTAGTAGTCTATGCTGTTGCCCGGGAGACGAGATAAAGGGTTCACTGGGGGGGGGCTGTGCTGTGAATGACAGTCGTACCCCTCAGAACTCGCTGCACCGCGATTCAAACCCTCTGCAGGAAGACGCTGCATCTTAACTGCGGTTCTGCGCCTCTGCCGTGTGAACCACCATTAGTGTGGGTCAAATGTGGGTTTTGTTCAAATTTGCATGCAGGGTGGGTTGAAACGTTTGCGGAACGTCATGAGATTAGACGGCACTATTTTAAGGCAGCAGTATAAATAGTGTATTAATGACTCAAAATGTCTAAAACAGGTCTATTTTCTTTCTTTCTTTTTTACCTCTAGTACTCACGCTTCAATAGCTCTCTTCCTTTTCATCCTGTGTTCCATTTCATGTGGTAAATACCGTGTTCAGATTCAGACGTTATCAAAGAGCCTCTTCTCTCCTTTCATTGCTCCCCTGCACAGAGCGGCTGTTTTTCACCTCGACGTGCTCAAAGTGGAGTGCACCAAATTCACTGCCTCTGTCACAAGAGATGTAGAGTACTGAGATGAAATATCTGCTAAGTCTCTACTTCCAATCTTCTCTATTGTCTGTCTAGTATTGCTTTTATTTCTCCCTCTCCTCGCCAATGGAAGCATTTCCAGCTCGCTGCTGTCCATCACCTGGGAGGAGTTATTGACTCTATTACTTGTAATATGGCCACTTATGGCATGACAGGCCTGCAAAGAGCACCATAAACACACAAACCAGACTCTTGGGGTGTGGGTGGGAACTTATTGCTCAGTTGAAATGTTTATGATTATAAACGTAATTCATCAGTAGACTTAAATATTTGGATTCAAAATACCAATTGTTAGCCTTTAGTTGGTCAAAGAGCCTGGCAGCAGAAAGCTCTTGGCCTGAATTCTTTCCACAGATCATTCCTTTCCTGCTAGCCTAAGGTAAATAAATAAATAAGCTGTTCATTTATCTTCCTTTATACCGATTCCGTTCCCATTGATCTCCGCTGCTCGGATATGATCACTGAGTCGTACTCTTTTAAACTGCTCGAGCGATATTTCCCGCAGTACCCACTAATGAGCAGAGGGCCAAAAATCTTTCGTGGGGACTCCCAGGCTTCGTAAATGATGCATGCGGACAGAAAGCAAACACAAAATTGTTTTGCTGGGTCTTTCTTGGGTTGATGCAATTGAAATACGATACGTACTTCCTCCAACGTATGTTCACACTGAGGTATCGCTGCAGCGCGGTGTCCCGGGAGAGCTGGAGGCCAACTACTTCCAGAGCCTGCTCATGTATGCTACATCTGAAATCATACGCAGTACTTATTTAGACTGTTGAGGCACGGCCATTTACAGCCAAGCGTTTTTGAAATTTATCCAAGTGAATAAACTGCCCATGTATTTATTCGACAGGCCCAAAAAGGGCTGTTTTTTTCTCTCTTCCTTTTGAAAAACATCATTTAAAGCGAGCAGCCTGCGTGCACATGATGCTGTCGTGAAGAATGGACAGAGAGCTTGTATTTGAGATGTTACTGATGATAATCCACATAATGTTATTTTCAATGGCATTTAACTGCTTGCTCTCAGTACTGATATGTTTAAAAAAACAAATCCTATTCATATCACTGCTGCGCCATTTCATCTCGCTTTTTTCCCTTTTACCCTCACTCTTATTTCCCCCCCTGTTTTATTTTTTAAGTGATTGGGAGCTGACACCAAAGCCTGATTTTATTATTTAAGTTATTAAACAGAGAGAAATGCAGTTTTATGAATGGAGGGGTGGGTGCGCGTGGTGAAGCAATCATCCCCACAAAGCCCCACTCTGAAAGTTCCTGTCCTCTCATAAAGCAATACCCCCAAACCCCGCAGAGGGATGGAGCCAGAATTGCTGAGCTGGGGGCTTGTGGAGAGGAGGGGGGGGGGGGGGGGGGCATTGAGGGAGCACATCCTTCAACGGTGCCTTAAATGGCAAACGGGCCTTAATCAGTGACACAGATTGCAAACCTCTGAAATGTGTGTTTCTTCAAAGATGAACTCTCGTTATATTCATTATGTGCCAAATGTGTGAAAATAGGGGTAAACTTAATACATTATTAAAAAAATTAAACAATAAAATGAATATGTATGATATATTTTGATGTTGTCCTAAGTCCAAGTCTCTAATTTGGTTATGTGACAAGACAAGGTAGTCCTTAATAGTACACCGAAAGACTAAATGAAATTACATTAAAAATGAAATCCGGTTGAGGAATAAATAAAAAGCTATCATTTCACTACGTTCAAATGTCTGGTTATCGGCCGTTTGAGGTATTGTTGTGCTACGCAAACATAGCCAGACTTGATATTGGCAACTGTTACTTAAATAATATCACAAATAAAGATCAGGGGATCATGTCAATTCTATCATGGTTTAATCCAAAGCACTGAGTGGACTGTAACAATTGCTGTGTTTTTTATGGGCTGCAGGCCCGCCTGTACGTCACAGCTGAGAGATCATCCATTATTGATGGCCCCGCGAGCGCGTCCAGACGACTGCAGAAAGCTATCGATTTTAAATCAGCAGCCTTTGAGTCAAAGCAGGCCTGATAGGAGCACGTCACCGGCACTCGGTGGAACGTTTTCCACCGAGTGCCGACTCAGCAACACTCGCATGTGGTCACATGCGCTCGTGTCTTTGAGAGCCTTTAGATCCGTTGTCTCATTGAGTAAAAGTCTGGTTATTGTGTTCCAAGCGATAACTAAAATACACCAAAACACAATGCAACCATGCAACCATTCTAGTAAAAAGATACCTGCTGACAATTCTTACATGATTCTTTTTTATCAGGCTTTCCAAACAATTGATGTTCCTGTGGAGATGAGAGCATTGATTTTTGTGGGCTAGTAAGGCTGGGTTTGTACTCGGCCTGTTAGATAAACTATTGTTGTCCCAGGAGGAGCCGTACGGCTTTCAACGCCAAATCCATTCCGGCCAGTAAGAAGAGTCATTTTATGTTTTTAACTTCCAGCCATCATCATCATCATCATCACGGATGATCAGGAGAATAATCTGATGTAAATGAGAGCATATATAGAGTCCTGCTTTAGAAGATCAAGGCTCCTACAAAGCTAAGATATGAAATATTTCATAACTGTATATCGACACGGCAGTATGCATGCGTTTTCTTTCTTTCCAGGCAGGAGCCTTTTAAGTTCACAGGTCTTCTTCTTTTAAAGTGAAGACACAACTGTCAGAGAAGAAAAGTAGAGAAGCAATTATTGAGGCACTGGATGTGAGAAAGGTGTGTACATTTCCAACTGCGTGGGCTCAAAAGGAAAATGTCACAGTATTTCAGAACCCCCCATTTCACATTGAATTATAAATTCCGCTGAATTAGGAAATGTTAAAAGCCTTCATTGAGTGCTGAAGCTCCATCCCACTCTTTACAGTACTTGAACACATTGGTGACTTTCACCTCAGCAAGGATATACTTCCAGTGCTCCCACAGCAGACCCACACACTGAATGTGTGAAACAAGTCGAAAATAGTAGCTATATAATAAATAATAATAAATCCGAATGAAATGAAATCAGCAGGGATTCATGTGATTCAGCTACTTGCTGGTTCAACCTGCAGCTTAATTGTGTTTTCTCATCCCGTGTTTTTTTAGATCCGGATCATTGGAAACTAAGGCTTTGTCTACATTTTCACACATTTTTGTGTCACTTTCATAGATGCAAGATTCAGTAACCAGGGAAATAATAGAGCAGCAAATAGCTAAATGTAAAACTGTGACGTGTACCCAGCAGACAATGTGGCCGCTGTCTCCGTGCTTTGCTCAAACGACGGTTACCGCTGATGGCGTCGCTCTAACTCAGAAGTAGAACTGCTAGCTCAGTCGGCACTTTTGCTGAAGTTAGCGCCGTTAGAAAACAGTCGGCGGTCAAAAAATGAGGACAACATAATCATAAGTTCCCGCAGGGCAATACATTCCAAATGTGGATCAAGCAGAGAGACCCCGGTGTTTTTAACCCTCCACGTGTACTGTATCATTTTTGACACAAAGGTTAGGCAGCTCCCCTGGGATGAATTTTCTGGGTCAGATGACGGCATCGTGATCAGTGTACATGCGATAAAGTAAACTTAAGGGTATGGCAGCGGCTCTCAGAAGGGCTCTTGTACGCACGTCAGTGGGCATAGAACCGGACCGTCGGCACATCGTGCTTCCGAATCGCGCCGACGCGGTCTTCAGCGATTCCTTTGTGCACTGATTCACCGTCAAACCCCTCTTGACTCTCCAGATCTGTCTGCCGCCGTCCAGAAGTTCTCCCAGTCGCTGCAGGAGTTCCAGTTTGAGTGCATCGGTGATGCAGAGACGGATGACGAGGTGAACATTGGTAAGCTCAGTTTGGCCACAGTGTTTATCTTCCGTGTCCCCCCCCCCCCCCCCTGCCCATACTCTTCCCCTCAATCAGAATCGTCTCTTTCATTTCCCTTCGATCTCTCTCGTGAGCATCTTGGACGCCTTCGGATGCAGCGCTGACTCGTCGCCAGGGAGATAATGTAGATAATGTTCTCTGGCCGAGGACCAAGTGCCCACATAAAAGCCACTGTTATATTTTAGCAATTGCATATTAGTGGACTTATTAAATAGAAAAAAGGGGGAGCTTTATCAGCCATTGGGAGCCGTTTTCAGACAAGCAGCTTTCTGCTGCATCGTTGAAATGGGATTTGGCTATTGTGTATAGATCTTAAAGTCTGTGATGCATGCATAATTTATTCTATTGATTTGCTTTGATGCTTCCTTTGTATCTATTCAAGCCTGTAAAAGATCAGAGGGCCTAAATGTGATCAGTGTCAGAGATTAATGGAGGTGCGAGCCTCCTAGCCTCCAACAGCAGTATGAAAGCAGCTGTGGAGAAGGCCGCTCCGGCTCTAATGGGCAGGACTCCCAGTCTGCCCTCTTCTCCCTCTTCTTATTCTTTTTCCATTGCTCATTATCCACAGCTCGAGTCCTTTGCTCTGCGGCTTTGGAGAATGCTGAATTACCGTCCATCTGTGAGGGTTAGACTGGATATTGACCCCCTCCACATGAGGCTGTAATGTTCATCTCAATGTGTGATGAAAAGTCCAGTTTTCCTCCTTTCCTACTAAGGCTGAGGAGGCTTCATGATGAGCAGAGGTTGCGGCAGACCGATTGTGCTCATTGTAAAACTACACACCCCGAATCCATGCTTCATTAGCCTAAAGTGCACTTTAAATTCAGACAATGCTCGCGCCGCTCCTGGCCCCCACCAAGAAGTGGTGTCCATCTCAAATTGAACAGTGGCAACAGTAGCTGCCCACCTGTTATGTAGATGGCCCGGCCCAGTATTTACAGTGCAAACCCCTGGCACAATCCGGAGCTAGTGATTTGGCCTCAAACGACGGAGCCACAGGCATCTATCGCCTGCGTAATGCGGGCCAACGCAAATTCACTTGGGAGGACTTGGATAAAGAATTTAGAGTGTGAATTAACAGCGGAAAAGCTTGTAAAATTCCACAGGATTTCAAATAGCTATCATCCACAGCCCAACACCTTGGTGCTAATATGCATAGAAAAAGCAACAGCAGGGAAAGAAATGGGGAAGTGTTTTGCTCATACTCGCAGCTACACTTGCGTGTTCAGCCACCATGTCGGTGAGAAAAGGGCATGATTATGGTTCGAGGGGGAGAATGAAAGAATCAATGTAGTCATCAGTGACAGCGAGCTTTCTGACTGACATAGCCGGACCCGGAGTGAATGCCACCCGTGATCTCGATGCAGTATCGCTACAGATCACTTTGATCCTCCCAACTTCCCCACCCAGCGCCGAGGTCCTGCCAGACGTGTTCACCTGACCTTTTATTGATTTCGCTCTTCGACTTCCTGCAGTGACATTCACATTCCTAGCCAGTTATTAGGGAATCAATGGAACCAAAGGATTGATGCGGCTATTGAAATTTAGATTTTTTTTTGTTTTTTAGAAAAAGTGACATGCCTTTCTCTCGGAAGGTCAGTCCTTTAGTCTCCAGCAGTCGGATGAGTTATAGATCTAAAAAAGTTAAATATCAAGCAGAAAGGCTTTTAAATCCATGGAACTGATTACAAGAAAAATCTTATAATATGCCGTACATGGACCGTAAATGTCTCACTTTAGTTCTTTTATGAGCCTTCCTATTCGTCCGCTCGCTTGAGATAGAGAATTTTATTTCCTTCAGCGATTCATCAGGTCTATTTCCTTCTCCCCACTTACCAGTGAATGATATGCAAGGCGTAACCTCACTTTGACTCCCATTTACTTTCTTCTAAGTCTAATCTTGTCCCATCAGCGGCTCCAGCTGTGCCCTTTGCCCCCGTCGAGGTTTGTGCTGTTGATAGAGGAGCCAGTGGCCTTAATAGGCCCGCCTGCAGGAGCACTGGCACAAAATCATTACCCCCTGGTCTTTTGAAAAAAAAAAAAAGAAAAAAAAAAAACTTTAGCTTGCAAATGGACCCAAATGTCTCCGATGATGCATGGCTCCCCGATATCGACGCTCCGGCGCTGGGGAAACGAGGCGGCAGCTCGGCCCGCCGCTAAGCGGGGCTGAGGCCGCGCCGCACCTGACCCTCCATTCAATGAAGGTGCGAGGCGCACATCCTCGGAGCGGATGAGGCACTGCTGTGTGTAGGTGACATCGTGTTGTAAAGCCTGGCGGGGATGGTGAAAACAGAGAGACCCATTTCAGTGGGTTCCATTCAATTGAAATATTGCTCTTTTTTTTATTTCTGCAAGTCCCGGTTTTAAATTGGACAGCTGCTCGGTTTTATTATGTGCTGCAACGAAAGCTCCGACGCCGCAGCGCAAATAAACATTTAAGCACCACGCTACAGCATCTGATGTTTTAACGACTGAGCCGCTGTGTTTGATCTTGCACCGTAGGAACATTACAACACAGTGTGGCGCTGTGTGCGATGCGTTATACACGTTGAAGTCTTCATTGGCCGAACAGGCACTATTTCACCTTTGAATATGGTGTTGTAGCAATGATGTGTCTTTGTATTTCAGCCCAGTCATTCAAAGAGTTCTCCCAGCTTCTGACCACGGTTGAAGAGGAAAGAAGACGCTTGGTAAGAACTCACATTCTTTTGATATTATACATGCTTTTGTAAGTCTGTGAAGCAAAGAGAGGAAGAGTACATGCTTTTCTGGCTTTAATGCTCTAGAAAATGGTGTGCGCTGCCACACCGGTATGAAGTACAGACACCTGGTGAAAAAAAAGCCTGTCTGCAGGTTTCCTATCTCCCATTTCCCACCGTGAACCAATATAGAAAGGGCGCCTGTATCCTGATCATTTATCTGCACACCAGTCTGTCACCTTATTCCGCGGGGGAGAGACAATGAGGTTGGAATTACCCTGAAAAGCGTTTCCAATTCAAAGTAGCAGGAACCGCGAGAGAAAAACAGGTACAGAATACGGACACAGAACATGGAGCACCTTCTTCTTCTTTGGTCTAGTCAAACACAGCGATGCATTTATTTCCCTTTTGTGTACTTGGTCCAAGTTGTTATACTGCGACGTCCTTTGCTTCTTCCCCCCGTGTTGCTCTTGTTAATGCATTTGCATTTGTTTTGCCAAGGTCAACGTTTCAAAGGGTGCTGCATACCAGTACAGGCGGGAATTACCTTAGTCCCCAAACCTCAGCGGTGCATCTGATTTACCAAGTCTGGTATGCAAATAAGATCAGCGGCAGGTCTCAGTGCTAGGTTTTATACCAAGCCAAGACATTTTCATTACCACTTCGCTCTGCCTAGAGGAGTAGACTCTCAACAGCCCCCCTTTTTTTTCCAGTTCGGGAGGGGGTAGGTACAGGAAAGACTTTGTTTGGATCAACACCTGAGGTGGGGAGGATTTTTATGACAAAGTGTTGTGCACCTCTGCTCGACTGTGCCTTGCAGAGGTGCAGCTGGTGCTGCTCAGAAACATCCTCGTCCAATTGTTAAGATAAATGTTAATCTAGAGACTCTTAATCATGTGGCTAAATGTGAACATGTACCTCAGAGTGCAACTACATGTTTATGATGGAGAGAGTTGCCCTGTGAAGATGTGGGTCACCCCCGCACAGGCAAGGTAGCTTTATGGAATATGTCATCCTAATCAGTTTGACAAGCATAAAGGGACCATTTTTTTTTCTCAAAGCGCATCGTGATTAAATAATGGAGCACGGAGCGTGACGCCCTTGTTGGTCTGAACTAGCAATACTTTTCAATTTAGTAATTATGCAGAGCTTGAATATATTTTCTCAAGCAAGGAGACAAAAACAAAAAAAAAAACGGCACTTGCCAACAAACTGTGTGTGACACAGGGCTGGTTGGCTCTGACGCCGCGCCTCAAACCAGGCTCGGGCATATGGTGGTGAGTCTGTCTCACCGCTGCATCGGTGGTCATCTGACGGCTGTCGGGGAAGATCAGCGCAGATTTGTGCACAACGTGGTTACTTGGTTTCTAAAACGTCTCTTTTTTTCATGCACTGCTGCAGTGCATATTTTGGGGAAACAGGAATGTAGAAGGCACAAGGAAGGGAAACTGCTTTTAAAGGTTGATGTGTTTTACGGTGTTTGTAATGCGCAGGGATACAGAGAAAAGACCAAAGCTAACTGCGGGTTTATTTTGTGAAAAAGGCAGTGGCAGTGAAACCAAAACGAATCAAGATGACAAGAAAAAGACGGACGGGGAAATGAAATGATGCCGCCAGCCAAGGAGAATTGCAAAGTAATGGCAATAATGACGAGTCGCAGGGGCTGTAGGATGCAGTGCTTCATTCAGCGGGGATAGATTTCAGATACAAATCTATTTATAGCTTTCTCATCGGATCACAGGAATACGCAACAAACGCCGCTCTTATCTGTGCACTTTGCACCAAGTCGAGCTTGCACATGTTTTCAATCTCCTGGGACACAAGCGTTGGACATGAATCTAAAGTCAAACGTAGTCGTTGTATTTTCATAAATCCACAAGACGTGAAAGCACTTTGATATAGTTTTTTTTGAAGAAGATTATACCAAGCTGGGGCACATTTGTAAGTCAAACAACCCCCTTTTTTTTTCTTTACTCCTCCCGCATATGACCTTTAGGTTGCTAATGACTCTCTACTCTAAAACTGTAGCTGACGTTGCTCAATAAGATGCTGTAGATACTGTGCTCATTTCCAGCTCACTTTCACGGAAACGGGCCCAGTGGTTATTAGGCAGGTTGGCAGGACTGTGATTTAAATAAAGCGTATATGTAGGGTACCAGTCAGTCATTTCTCATTAAACTAAATGTTAAAGTCTGTCCAAAGTGTGCACCATCGTACATTTTTAACGTGGTCTTTTTTTAGTCTAGGTCAAAATAAATATAGATTCAGCATAATAACGTGTGCATTGGACTCCAGAAAGCTCTCTCCGGATAACCAGCTCTGTCAGGCTGTTTGTGATGAAGATGAATGTTACACCAGCTTTAGACAGACCTTTATCATTTCGCAGATAATGAATGCGGTCCACTGCTGAATTATCTGAAGAAGCAAAAAATGGTGCTATCCTTTTTTATTATGATGTAGTCCCTTTTATTAAGTCTGATTCCAGGGCCTGCGGTTATTCTTCAGGAAATTTGCCCCTCTACCCACGTATGAGACATTTAGATCAATGGGAAATACTGAAACAGCTTTCTTGGATATGTATTGAATATCAAATTATGCAGTACTATATTGGAAAGTCTTTATGTGCTTCCGGCTTGAATTCTCATGTTGAACATTGGGTAGCAAATGAAGAATTATAGTATGTTATTGTCATGGCAGGAGAAAGTGTAACCAATATTTGTGTAGACTGGGCAACTGAATGTTAGTTTTCCCCAACTGAGATCCCTGCATTGTGTTGGAAATGTACCACTGGGTTCTCTCTGTGTTATCCAGAACATGTTCCACACTTTATACCCAACGACATCATGAGTTTTAGAACATTTTGGTACATTTTGTTTACTTGATGAACCGTCTTAACATTTAGGAACAACCTGTATGAAAAATGGGTGTAATCCCTCTTTAATGTATTATTTATTGCGTACATGTTCCTATTGCGTTTTACTAGCTGTTTGATTACTTCGCAAAGACTCAGCAGACTCAGCAACTTTCCTGACTGCAATCTTTACAGTTTCCCAATATCCTTGAGATCTGTCAGCTACCCCTACAGTTTTTTTTCTCTTTCACAACTTTTTGTTTTTCAACAGAATCGCTGTTGCCTAAAAATGAAGGTGAGAAGCATACGTGATTTAGGTCGAGATAAATGGGCGGTGTGACCAGCGGCAAAGGAGTGTGCAGCTTTTAAATGCTGACATAAAAAGTCAATCATTTCCGATTTCTCTGTTAATCATAAACGTTTGTAGAAGGAATGCAAAGGGAATGCGGTAGTTGTCACAAAGTAGCCATGAAGCCATTGTGAGAGTATTATATTCTGCTCCCCGGTCGTTAAATCACTGCTCCACAAAACACAAACCTCTTTTAAAGTATAAAACCCACGGTAATAGTCCTGTTTATGCTACCAAATATACAACTGATAAGTAGTTCCACAGCTGCTCCATAATTCATCGTCTTACTACTAAAGATATGTCAGTGGCAACAAACTAATTGTTTGGACCCGGGCAGGAACAAAAGAACGATACGTTTTTTTCATTACACTTGATTAAAATGCTGTGAAGCAGAGAACTACAATGGGGTGTTTGTGGAGACGTTTAGTTTGACAGGGGATTGTTCTACAGGGGAAATGTTTGATGGCGTCTCAGCGCGGCGTATCGAGCTCGGCAGAGACACAAAAGCAGAACCCAAGGGGGGTGATTATGGCCTAATCCGGCCGGCTGTCATTGGCTCAAATGCTGCTCGCAGGTGAGCACGCGGAGGACGTTCCTGAAACGCGTACGGGCTGTCATGGTGGTGGAAAGTGCAATAAGGACCAGAAGGTTTCATTTGCGTCATTCGAAGGCACTCGGCCTGCCCAAAATTAATTAGCGCATCTCAAACCGACACACATGTTGGCCAAATGCATGGAAGCTGTCTCAACGAGGGAACGACACCATCCGCTCGACAGGAAATATGGTGAATTATACTCGATGAGACTCTGCTACACTTTAGCTTCAATGGCTCCCAGATGGTGCTTGTGTTTGTGAGGTTTGTAACTTTTCAGAGATGACGGCCGATAAGGCGACTGTATCCAAACTTTGGTAAAGGAAAAAAAAGTTACTTGTCACGCTGAATGGGTCTAAACTTTTCAGCAGCCGGTCTAGAAATAAGCCTCAGATCCCCGGCTCCGTCTCGCTCCCTCCACTTCACACCTGCACTGACGATGGGACCTGCACTGATAAGAGCCCCTGATACGCAGACACTTCAAAGCAGGTGCCGAGGGGACCTGTGGGCCTCACACGGGGCCTCACACGGTCCTCAGTGGAATTTAGCATACTAGCATACTGTAGGTGAGGGGGGGGGGCTATATAGGGTCCGGCTCTTAGCATGCCGCTCCGGGCATGAAGTGCCTTATTGTCTGTTGCTTCGGCGGGTGGCCAGGCCTGAAATCTGTCGTTTTCTTTCGGGGACATTTTGTGATTGGCTCACCAGCTACACCGATGTGTTATTCCACTGAAAGACATCCCAAATTCTATCGTTCGAGACACAAAAAGATTCCTGCTGTAATTCCCTTGCCGATAAGCCTTTCGCCAGCAGAGAAAAAGAGTGAAAGTGGTTCAAGTTCTGCATGGCTTGAGAAGGTTCAGCACGGCTGGGCTTGGATGGCATTTGCGAGTGGAAGGGCAGTGGCCTGATGTTGTGGCTTTTGGACGCTAAAATCCCCCTGGGAGGAAGCCTTTCATGGCTGCTCTGGAAAACAGATACGGGTTTCCTGTTGTTGTTTAATTTTATGGAAAGGTGACATCGAAAACTGGCATGGCTTTTTATTTTTTTATTTTTACAGTAAATTGTCTTCATTTTAATGAATACATTATTCATGTAATAAAATGCTTTTAATCTTTAAATCTTTTTTTTTACTTGAATAAACGTTTAAAACATGAGTACATTTTTAAAACGGTCCATGCATAATGTCAGATTTTGTCTCTTTGAGTGATGACAGCTGGTGTGTGGCCTTGTGTTATGGCCCCTGCTGTAATGCGATCTGTATTTCAACGAGAGCGCGTTACCATAGTTTCCGCCAGGCCGTGTCGAGCACAGTGTTTTCACACAAAGACAACCACAGCTCGTCCTCATTGCAAGATCCCAAATGATTCCCTGAAAGTGACCCCTTATGAGACGGTTGAATCCTGTGTAGCAGACCGTGAAAAAAAAGCTTGTGTTCAATGCACTCAGGTCATTTCACTTTTTCATAGTGAAATTCAATAAAAAAGCATGACAAACGCTCTGTTTTATTGAGCTACCGCTCGCATCTTAAAACAATATTTAACACGCTGCAGCGCCTTCATTTCCCTCTCTGTAATACGTGGGAGATGCATCTTTTTAATTTGATTCCCCATTTCCTCCTCCTCTATGAGATAAACAAGAGTCCCTTAAGTGCTAGTTTTCTGCGCGACGTCTTATTTATTTCCCATGTTGAGAGAATCTACATTTTCTTCGACGGCCTTTTAAACGCGCTCAATTATGCGGCGTTCCGTCTCTCCGCCACAGAGCTGAACCCGACTGGTGTTGCCGTTTTCTCCGGGTTGGAACAGTACAGTGACGCCGCCGCTCCGTGGGTATCTCGTGCGCCGGGCCGTTCGGCTGCGAGGAATGTCCCGTTGACCCTCAAACAACAGTGAGAAAGAAAGGCGGCCATTGTTCTGAGCAGCATCCTTGGTGGCTTGTTTAATCAGAGTCCGAGAAGTATTTGGAGCTGTCTGAATCAAACCTTGAGTGCAACCCACTGCGCGGCGTGAATATACCTCCACGATCTCACCGGGTACATCATTAATAGCCGCAGGCATGGAGTCAAAAGATCATACTCTCGTCATCATTTATCTTCGACACATACATACACAGTACTGTATTTAAAACTATTACAGGGAGACGGCTTGCTGGATGACATTTTAAACAGAAAGTCAGTAATACATTTCATTCAGGAGCTGAGTGAAGGGTAGAGAAACAGAGAAAAAACGCTCCGCACCTCGACCTAAATCACGTCTACTTGAAACAGAGACTCTGTTGAAGAACAACAAGTCGTCCAAAGGAGCCGGACCCGGCGTGGTCATCGTCAGACCAGGAGGACCAACTAAGCCGGGACCCGAGGAACCTCCCTGACTCCTTTTCCGTGTCTCCTCGTTCGTTCCGTGTCACTTCAGTCGAGCGAGGTCACAGATTTCCCACCGGTGGAGAGCGGTTTCTCCTCTGCTGTGAAAAAAAGAAAACAGTCAGTCATGAGACAGATGTTTCTCGGAAAAGAAGAGCTGTTTGCTGGCGTGATGTATCGCCCGCCGCTCATCTCTGCTCAGGAGGGACCGGATCCAACAAAGCCGAGCGAGCCTCTTTTTTTTATCCTTGTGAATTAACACATGAAACACAGAGCTTAAATGTCTGTGTTACTTCAGAGAGCAAATCCCTCACTCAGTCATCGGTAAACTCCCCCTGCCTGCTTTACACACTTCTTGCCTGCTAGCTTCAATTTTTTTTTTTAAGGATCCAATTAAATTTTTTATGACAACAGTTGGGTTGTAGCTATAAATGTTTAGTTCTGGAGCACTGGGACTGCAGCCTGGGGGCAACTGTACTTTTCTGCAACCATAATCTAGGCCCAGTCACACACCTGACAGTTTTGACACACAGTTGTCACAAGTAAATGGGTCCACTATCTTCAACTGTCCGTCAACCCCCCCCCCCCCCCCCCCGGCCCCCACACACACATACGTGACCGAGACACGCAGCCGGAGCCCTCCCTCTTTTGACCAAAGGTCAGACATTCGGCATTTAAAATGGGACTTTGAGATAATGAGGGCTATAACGGTTATAATGCATATGACGCATTAATTAGGTTTCGGGGCCTCTGCTCACACCTCCTCTAATGAGTTAGGCTAATTCCTTTTGGTCGCCTGCTGCTGTCATTGAGACTGCTGGTGCGAGCGACGCCGATGCCTCCGCGTGACGCTGCCGGCCGCCATTAGCTGTAATCAACGCGAGTCCCTGAAGAGGTGCAGGTGTCCGGCACTCGAGCAAACACGGCCGTGTTATTCCAGACCTGGGGCTCATTAGCATTCCTCGGCTACACCACTGCTGCATGTTAACACCTAATAAATTGACGTTATTGTACATTCAAATCAGCCGTGCGTCATGGTCGGGGTCTTTACCCGATCGGTCACACGCCTCGGCTGAACCGAGGTGAGGGCCTAGCGGGGGAAACGGGGGTCCACTCTTCATTAAATAAGTATCTATCACCTGGAGACGTCTTCATTGTCTCTCAGTATACTACTTCCTTGATCAGAAACAGGTGGACAGAATTACATGACCTTACTGTATTTACAATTTACAATATACAATATGACAATATTTATTCTTCCATTCTTTGGCTGAATCCAATAAACAGCGGGCTCCTCCCCTGCATTTATATATGGGAGCAGTGTTTGAGCTGCAATGGTGGGGTTTGCTGGGGATGCCCCCCAAAAATGCCACCCCAGTGATGAAAGTCCAACTAAAATACAAGGAAAAGCAACGACGTTCAGACCAGAGGAAACCTGGGGAATAAAATCGCCATAAATCACTCACTCCCATTGCAGTGGAAAGCGCAGACACGTTTTGGCCACTTTGATTGGATTGGCCTCATGTCGGGAAAGTTAATATGTGCGGATGCTGACAGAATCACTCACTCTAGCTGCATAGCATCACCCAACTGAGCTTTTTTTAAAGTGTCAATGCGTGATTTAATGGGAGCCTATTGGCAGATTGGCAGCTGCACATTGCGTGGAGTTTGATTTTTCTGAACTTTGACGGGCCAAATCTCAGCCTCCTCCAACGACAATGAATTGAGGATGTGCTTGTTTCATAATGATAATGTTTAATAATGCCATATATTAAATCGTAACAGCGCTGCTCTATGTCAAACAGAGTAGGCTGATACTCAGTTGTCATAATTGTCCGATTTTAAATGGGAAGCACAGGCTGTCCTTGTTCTAGATCTCTCTACTTTGCCCGAATTTACATTTGTTTGGGTTTTTATGTGCGAAAGTGAGATTACCAAGCAAAAAGCAAGCCCCTTTTCATTTGAATGCAGCAGCGTGTCCGAGTAAGCTTTCATGACACCTCTTCGACCAGGGGAGAATAGCCGGGCTGAAATGTGTGTGTTCATATCTGGAGAGATTGCGTTGGTTTGCAGTGCGGCAGCAGGGCTTTAGGTGCATTAAGCCGGCTTTTCATTGTGAGGACATTGTCAAAACCTAACGGGCAAAAAGCCTATAAAAGATATTTACTACCCAGTTATAGACTTACATACTGCAACCAGTGAGGCAGAGCCGGTCACAGTCGAATGCTGCCATGATTAGAACCTACAGGCACATGAGAACGGAATTGCACAAATGCATCCTACCTGCAGTGGGGATCTGAAACACAACATTCATGTTTCCAGGACACACAGCACCATTCTGGCCTAAAAATAAGTGTCCTCTCAAAGCGCTGTGAGCCTTCCTCAGTGAGGATGGGATCACCTGTCGGCTCCTCTGCCAGGCAAATGGACGGAATGTGTTGGAAAAGCTGTGGGAAAAAAACAAAAGGTCCGATACACATCAGTGCATTTCTCACGGAAGACAAGTTGTGTTTCCAAATTGTTTAGAGTAGATCAACAAATTCTTTTTAAAAAAAGATTTAAAAAGGGACATTTCAGTTGGCACGCTCCTCACGATTCAATTTGATCTCTCCTCAGTGTCATCCTGATCGGGCGCAAATGAATCTCAGAGCGACACTTGATACGCAGGCGGGTAGAAGCAGGAGCAGGGGAAATCTAGCACATTGACATTCCTCGCCATATCTTGGATTGAAATTGCTTAGCACTATTTCCTCCTTTCAAGCATCACACTGGGCTCACTCATATAGATTAAATCCTGTTTAGAGAGGCTCTGGCACAGTGCCAGTTTGAAATGATCCATTGAGTCTTGAGTAAGTCCCTTTCACCATATGTATCTGACTCGACTTATTGGTAGTGAAGTGATCTGCGGTCGTGATCTGATTGCAATGTCTATTGTCTACTTTGTGCATCGGTTTGGACATGGTGTGAACTAATGCCCTAATTCATCCCATTAATAATGAAAAATTTGAAGTTAAAGTGTAAATTTAAGCCTAATCGAGGACCTAAAACATCCTAATGGGGCGGGTGCAGATTTTGGGCAGATTACCTTTAACTTTATGGAATAATTTAACTCACTTGCTTTCATTCAACTCTAAATATTAGATCATAACCCCCCCCACAGGCTTTTGGGGGCAGTATATCTACAACGCCCATCCATTGAACAGAAAATGAATAAAAAGTGCAGCGTGGTATTGGAAATCTACATTTATACCGAAAGCATGGGAGATCAAACGGAGGAAATTCTATTAGCACACTGGCAGAGTGGTATAATTCTTGCTGTTGACAGTAGATAAGGTGATGACTTGGATATGACTGGGGGATTATGCAAGCTCGGTGTGATGACCGTCAAATGCCCTCCACGCTGCTAATGGAGCATCATTGTCTTCCTTTCGCTGTTTAAATGCTTCCAAACTCCATCTAGCGAGTGGTGACGTTTTAAATGTTGCAATTTTGCATTCAAAATAAAAACAAGAAAGCAATAAAGGTTGAGGATGAATGTTTCATTTAAACTCGGCCCCAAATAATTCCAAATACGTTTTTCTCCATCGCCTTTTAGAAGTTCCTTCCTTGCATGTGCTCTCTTTTTGTGCTCCATTTTGCATGTGACCTTTTCACCTTAAGTTCAAATTGTATAGTGTGTAGTAGAGTCATCCTTAATGTCATCCAAGACACACTTTCTTATATAGTTCTAATTAAAATTCTACTGTAGGGCTGTAACTAACCATTAATAGTCGTCTCAATTGTAATGAGATGGGCTCTGTGCGTGTGTGTGTGTGTGTGTGTGTGTGAATATGCATGTCTGACCACAGCTAATCATGCTACTGGACCCATCAGCCTGATGTTTTTTGTGTTCATTTATAACCGTGCTCAAAGACATGGTTTTGGGGATTCACAATTTAGTTTTTGTCGTCTTAACTGGCCTCAAGTGATCCCAGATTGTTTCAGTGGCAAAATCACAACCACGCCGCGAGTTCACACTCACAACAGACCTTCCTCCCGAAGCTGCGTACTCTGGTTGGCCGATGGAGCTGAGAGGGTTATTTTGGGGACAATGAAAACATGCCATGATTAATTCTTCCAAACAAAATCTCCATCCACTGACGGTGTGTGTGTGTGTGTGCGTGTGTGCGTGTGTGTGGGAAAGGGGCAGAGCGTCTGAGCCGGCACGTTTAAGTCACTTCTGGTCTTGAAGACGTATTTTGTGGCCCCTTTTTTAGTTCATCACATACACTCAGCCCACAGAATAACGCCTTAAATCAACCCAACAGCCGTTTCCTTAGCGACCGGGCCGCCCGGAGAGCAGCCCCCCCCCCGATGTCATTTGATCTCAGCGCCTAAAAGCCCATCTTCGGGAGGAATTCAGAAGCACCTTAATGGCACCTTTCTCCGAAAAAGGCTCGCTCGCAAAGGATTGGGCGCAGGCCGTGATTGGCGCAATATTTCTCCTGCAATCGTTTTTCCGTGTGGAAGGGGAATGCGCAGGCTCAAGAGGGAGACCTTTTCTTTTTTACTTCAGTCGAGACGCGGGAGAGGTCACCCACATGTGAGGGGATACCTCAAACATTTAAATGCATTGCAGAGCTCCCTCATCTGCCCGCGCCATGTCATAATTCAGGGACACCGGTGTCTCGCTGCTCACATAAAGCGGCTCCATTTTCCTCTGCCGCACAGAGCCATTGTTGAGCACTCTTATCGCTCATCTCTGCTGCACTCATTCTGGGCACCTCACAGCGGCACATTGCTCATTGTCACAGGCTTAGGAGGTATTAATGAATGTGACTGCTCAATCCCGCACTCGTGTTTGGACTCAATGCTTCGCTGTTCGACTTGGGTAGAATCATTCTCGGGGCTGTAGCCTCTTGTGTGTCATACGCTTTGTGGCGCATTGGTGAAGCGAGACCATTGGAATAAAACTAGTAGATAAAGAGAGAACGATTTTGATGCGTTCCGGGTTCTCAAGTCGTTTCTCATTGTTCAGGAAGTTACAGTTATTCTGATCACATCTCTCAGTATGGCATCCATCTGTTATTTTTTTCCCTTATTTCTCATTTCAGATTCAGAATGCTGATGATGTGTTAATTACTCCCCTGGAAAAATTCCGCAAGGAGCAAATTGGCGCTGCCAAGGTAAGAGGCGGCAACACGGCACGCGCAATTAGCTGCTGAATTGCGGAGGATCATTCACGTTACTCTGACAAATTCCCCTCACAGTACTTACATCATAAATTGAAAGTCAAACATGTCAGACTTATTAGGCCGATATATGGACAAAGACAACGTTTGTGAATGTGAAATGAATATACACATATACGGATGCATTTCTGATCTGAACTGAACTGTATTTACAGCATCTAATATACCATGTTTTTTGTAATCGGATTACTGCACTGCCACTGGTGCCGTGGCCTGTTGCTGCTGCTTGGAGGCGTCCCGGCTCCACAGTGAATATGTGTTGTTTCGACTGAAAAGAACAGTGTGGGCTTTTTCGCTACAAGCCATCCTTTCATTGCCGGCCAACACAAGAGGCATAGAATGAAAGCAGAGCAGCTTGTTTGTGGTCTCCCCCTTGATGAGATCACACATGGCGGCGTAGGTAGAACTGAAGCCCTCACAAGGATCTCCCACTGAGTTTCTGAGTCCGCAGCGAACTCCACGCCGGGTTCTGAGAATCATTCACCCGTCTTTGCACGGGGCCCAAATCCTGCGAGGGACATTCCAGCCTCAAAGTCGCACCCTTCATCTATCTTGACTTTTTCAACAGGACTCGACGGCCACTGGTCTGCCCAAGTAGTCATTTCTACTCCACTTCTCGGTGCCGAGGTGTGAACATCAATCATTCTGTGTTTTTTTTGTTTTTTTTTCACTGCCCCAGACTAAATCAGCATTGTCGCTTCATGTCCCAACCATCTCGTGCATCGGCCGTAATGAGACAGCACATTTCCGCTGCCATCTCCTCCACTCCCTCCACCATCACAGTGCTTGGTGTTATTGCACCGACTCCCTATGTTTATAAAATGGTTTCTTAAAAGCCACAGCCCCCGCCACTCCCACTACCTCTTATTTCCCTCCGACCACTTCCTCCTAATGGCTCTCTTCTCCTACGGCCCACCATCCCCTCCCCCTCCTGGCTGAACATTAGCCCAAACCAGAGTGAGATAAAAGGCAGACATCACGAGTGAAAGAGCAACTTTCCACTGAGAATGTGGAGAGAGAGAGAGAGAGAGAGAGAGAGAGATCCGCGGGCTGTGTGACCCTTCCAGTTACTGCGCTTCGCGTCTGAGAACGTCAGACGGACCAACGGGGGGAGCTCTTGCCTTATTTGGGTATGCAGCGCGAGTAATCCCACTGAGGTCACGTACCAGTGTATCGGCTTCTGAGGAACAAGCACAACACTTCCACGGCCAGAACACACCAGCAGATTGACTGCAGCACTGCTGCACACATACTTGGAACAGTCTGCTTCCGACAAGGCCGAAGCACAAAACGGTGTGGAATAAAACACTCAAACTTTAGTTTAGAGAGTACACAGCAAGGAGGCGTTGAGAAATGAAACAACCCTGTGTTCTCACTGGATTGACCATGTGTGCCGACATGAAACAAAAGCAGAACAGAGTTATTTTCAGTTTCAGATGCATCTGTTGTGGGCCGATAGGTGTTGAGTTCCCGGGCGAGAAATCAATGCTTTCAGAAGTGAAACAAGAAGTAAAATTCTGACTCGGTTTTAAGGTACATCGCTGCGTCACTTGGCTCTTCCTCCCACTGAATAGCTAACCCTCAGCCTGACTTATCTCCTGCAACTTGGACCTCTACCTCGGGCCTGAGCTGTCACACAGTACTGCTGAGGGGTTCATCCTCCGACCGAAGTTGTGCTCACATTTTGTTTTCGTGTGTTTTTCCCAAGAAAATTCCAGGGTTTTTCTCTGGTGCTGCTCAACCCTCAAGGGTCTTCAACACGAGGGCCGCTGGAGGGGACCCCTGACTGTCCGAGTGTGATTAGTGCAAACAGACCCAGATGGGAGTCAGATGGCCACATTAACTGGAGCTGTCCTCATCCTACAAAGGGTGCACAGGCATGAGATGATTCTTGGCGAGCTATGCTCTCAAGAGGCAGAGGCGACTTCAGCAGTCAGGCGGTGAAATATGCGCGTATGGGAACCGAGACCCCGGCTGGGTGAAGGGGATGGAGTAAAGTGCCATGGAGATATGCTCGCCAGCTGTTGGCGATAAAGAAACATTTCAATGGCTCAGATGTATTCATTCGTATTACTGTGAGACACTGTGCGATGTTGGGACAGGTCAGTAGATATTGTATTTCATCTCGGTGATATCGTTATTAATGTAGTGAAGGTGTGCCGAGTCCAGTTGCGTATAATGAATTTCGTCAGGTTGTCAGTAGGTATATTACACATTCCGCAAAGATATGCACACACAAGATGGAAAAACGGCATTAACTTTGGAAACACAATAATAATAGCAGTGAGGAAGAAATGGAAAATCAGGATGACAGCACAAAGGATGACTCAAAAGTTATGCAGCGGAAACAACAAAACGCATGAATAAACACATTTCTTTACATTATCCACATGTCCGACCCATCATTCCCCCCCTCGCCCCCCCCCGTTCCCACCCTACTCAACACCGCGAAAAAAACACCATTAATCTAATGGTGTCACAATCAAATTACTTTTTCTCCCGATTGCTAGAATTCCACGGACAGTGAAAGGTCGAAGTTTGAAGGCCGCGGGCGTCCACCGCGGACGCATCAGCCCACTCGCCTTCTGCCAAAGCAGCACGTGGCCAATGAGCTGCTCTGTACAGCAGGCATGTGGCGCTGAATAAAAATGGCTTCACTTCACATAATCCTGAAAACGGATGATTGCTTCTTCAGGACAGCTCACGTCTCTGTGTTCAATTTTTTTCATGCAATTTTTTTTTTTTGAGGGACACTTTTAATATAGTAACCTTTTATCTAGACGATACAGTATCTGCTACGCACTGCAACTGAACAATGACTCCTTGTAATCATTTTGAAGGATGAGCTGACACAGCCTTATTCAATACATTGTTGTATTTCAGCTTCTCTCACCACAGACCTGTGGTGAGAGAATGAACACAGGCTCCAATGCTAATGTTTCACAGTAGTGCTTTTTTTCTGGTGAACTTTTCCTGCCAATCATTTTGCCAGTTGGTTGCAGTTAGAATGACACGGTTTGCTAATGTAGTCTTTATTCTTTTAAAGCACACAGTGGACAGAACAACTGACTGAACATAACACCAGGGTCTGTTGGAAGATGGCCTTGATGGCGACATTAGCTAACCTCCTGTCCCCTTCAGCATAATTAGGGCAGTGTGAGGGAGCTCCTTAGTCGTCACTGACCTGCAGGATGGAGATTTCCCCTCTTTTTTGCTGTCTGAACCTTTACTCCGACTTTCAGTGTTGGCCTCGGATCAAATACAAAGGAAACATCTTTGTTCACCAGCAAAGTGTGAATGGTATACAGAGATTTAGTTTAAACTCATTGAGAGTTCATGCATGGGTCACATAGAGCACGGATTAATATGCATTTTTTAAGTTTTACAGTTTGCCTCACACGCATGAACTAAATAGTGTTATTATTCCAAGTCTGGAGGGATTTGTTTTTTGACTCCTCAGAGGCAGATGCTTGTAATCAGTCCTTGTTAATTGGACAACTTGCTGCTGTATTCGGTGCCTCCTCGGGAAGTGGGCTGTCAGGTGAGGGGGGGGAGACTCTTTTTTTTGCCATGCGGCATAGTAGCCCGCCTCCCCCGTGGAAGCCAGACCAGCTTGTGTGGGGCGGAGCATCAAAATAAACCCGGCCATTGTTATTTGATGGCCATTCTGGACCCCTGCTTCGATAATCTTTCTCTAACGAGTTAACACAGATAGGTTTGCAGAGTTCTCCCTTTCATGTCACTGCTGGGAGGATCCATGCAGGCAAATAGGCGGCATGTGATGCCCCGCGAGCCGCTGATGTTTGACGGAAGTGTATTGTGGTATCTGGGGCTTTCTCTCCCTTTTATGTGCGCGCACACGCACACACACACACTCACTGACACGTTTCGACCTCCCTTGCTGCTTACATCTGTTGCCATGGTGACGGGAGGCTCAGAAATGATGGCCCTGAGGCTCGTTAGGGCCAGTTTCAAAAACTGGCGATGCGCGGCCGGTGCCCAAATATTCCTCCTCCCGTCTTCATGCCTGCTCTGAGCCTCCTTTCTTCAGCGGGCTGCGTATCACCTGATGAGCGGGAGGAAAGCTGCGTGCAGTTTCTCCTCCCTGACACCGTTCTGTTATATTACAATATTCTATCACTATTATCAAACTCACCCACACCACAGCTGGCATCAAAGCGCTCTTAACTGTGACACAAGATCTGCCGGTTTGAAAATCCACCGCCGATGACGCCGCATCAGAATATTCTTCCTCCTGCATCTGATTTATTCATGAGGGTGAACAAAGCAATCAGAGGAAGGAATCTCCTGTGCTGGGTCCATGTGTGTTTTGCATACCACAGAGTGTAGGGAAGTGCCTGGCTTCACCTACTGCCAGCCAGCTGATATTATTTATCTAAATCTATATATAGATATACCTGTATACGTGCATACACATATACTAAATCTCCACATCCGGGTCTTCCCCCAGGTTTTGGTTCTCCAAAACCTTTGTCTCCTCTGCTCCCACCTTCTCTGGAGAAGTCTGTGTAGTTGCACTCATATTCCACTCTGATTGCACAAACTTATCCAGGTGGGTTTTGGGAGGGTGATCAATCCACGGGCCATCAAACACACACCTGGTAATCTGCGGGTGGGGGCGTAGACGGGGGGTGTGTGTGTGGGGGGGCAGTTTTTACACACCTCCTGCCTGAATCAAAATAAAAGGCAGGACACCGTGGGTGACATAATCAGGCTGGCTCTACCTCAACAATTTACTGCAGCTCTGAGTCACCCCCCTCCCGCTAACCCCTCTAGAAGTGTGAAAGAGTTAGTCCAGACATACAGAAGGGGGGGGGGGGGGTTCATTTTTCTTTTTTTTGCAAGCAGTTTTCTAGCACGCTCACACCGGTCAGCAGCGCGGGGAGATTGCTGCTGTGACTGCAGGGCTCAGCTAAACCTAAAGCTCTTAATTTGATGTGATCCCCAGTGAGTGCGAGTGTGACTGTTGGTATTTTCCCCAGGGCTTCAGTTTCATGTGTGCACACAGAAATAATTTCACGTCAAACAGCAGTCACTATCGGCTCCCTTTTTTGTTCTATAAATAAAAATCACTCAAACCTTAAGGGAAATTGATTTCCTGTCAGTGTCATATCATATGTGAGCATGTTTCTCTTAAACAAACATTTTATTTTTTTCTGAATAGTGATCTATTGTTTTTTGTTTTTTTTCTTCCACCCACACCTAAGGGGATCATTCTCTGGGCAGACATGACAAGAAAGATGGAAATAAGATGCTTCTACATGAAATCATCTATTGATTTTGGTCCTGTGCCTGTAATGGTTATGTAGGAGGGTTACAGTGTCTTGTGTTGAATTCCACCAGTGTGTTTAACCGCTGTGGGGGTTGCTGAGGCAGAACCGTTCTCTAGGTCATATGAGTAGCTGGACGATTAGACTTGCTAAATTTCAGGGCCATGGGAACGAAAACAAACAAGCAGGATCCGGTTACATTGGTGGTTTTCTCGCACCCCCCTTCCAAACCCCCCTTCCACGCTAGCACCTTTCTTTTATAAATGTTCGCGCGGCGTTTATCAGGCGGCGGCTCGGTTTAGAGGTCAGACATGCGGACGAGACACTCGAGTGCCCGCACACACACAGACAGGTCCACTCTGCCCGGGCAGAGTTTGCGTAAGTGGAGAAATGTACAGTCTCTTGGGTCCATAGGCATTCCTGGATTTTTATAAAGCATGAAAATCCTACGTGCTTCTTCCGAGCCTCCTGGGACCCCCTGTCTGAATCCTGGGCCTTGTGACTACGAAGCGTCACTCGCAAACATGCATGCCGCATCCGGCCCGGCCCGACTGTGACAACGTGGCCAGCTCCATTGCCGATGATGATATCGATCATATACACGTATTTTTCCGTTAACTGATCTCCCCCGGCTTGGGCATTGCGGGGGTGATGGCGTCTATTTGCCAAGATGAATATCCCTTATTGACCATGCTGACATTGTCTACTCATCGCTGCGCCGTCGCATGCCCCTCTCATGACCTGTGATAATCTATTGTCAGGAATGTTAAATGACGTGTGGCGATTGGCATGTGTGAGTGTACCTCCACCCCCACCTAGTGGCAGTTGAAACTCGCACAGCAACTTCGGGTGGGAAGGGGTGCTTTTTATTTTTTTGCTAACGTTTAAGCCTTTTTGTGTGTCTGGTGGACCGTGTTTAGGAGGGGAAGAAGAAATTCGACAAGGAGACAGAGAAATACTACTCCACGCTTGAGAGACACCTCAGCTTATCATCCAAAAAGAAGGAGGCATATCTGCAGGAGGTAAAAACCCAAACTTCCCTGATCTCCAAACATGTCTCTGAATAATGCGGTTTTATGGATGACTGTCTCCCACTAAAGCCAGTATGTGTGCACTGTTCTGTCCCAGAGTCTCCAGGCGGGGTTTAACCTTCTGTCCTCACGACACGCTCTCTTTGTTGTGGCAATGACCCCCACTTTGTTTGCTCATTCTCAGGCTGACACGCAGATTGATAAAGAGAGGCAACTCTTCTATGATGCGTCACTTGAGTATGTTTTCAAAATACAAGAAGTGCAAGAGAAGAAGAAATTTGAGTTTGTTGAGCCGGTAAGAAATCATTTTTGCAAATGTCTGCGCTAAGTTAGTGCTGAATGTGTAATGAGGCGTCAGCTATTGCTTGGTCTAAAACTAAATGAAGTTAAAAGGTAGGCCAAGAAGAAGAAGAAGAAGAAAATACTATAGCGTTTGTTTACACCTGCTGGAAGCTCACCCAGAGCCCAGGCCAGAAATGTAAACCTCCTGCCCAACCTGGTGACAAGAGCCAACCTTGCCAGTGATGAATCCTCCGATAAGATGTTTCATCCTTGAACACTGGACCCCCCCCCCCCGCAAACTCACACACACACACGCACAGTAGACACACAATGGATGTTTGTGTGTTATACGTGAATAAAATCCATATCCGCCCTGAATGAAGAACTTTCGGGAACATTTCCTGATACGTTTTTAGACCTCATGTACAACATGCGTCGAAATAAAATATGAAATTTGTCCGAAATAGGTTTGTTTAGTAAAAATAAATTACATTTTAACTGACAGTGCAGCATGTACATTCAAAATATAGTTTTTCTCCTATCATGCATTGAATCTGATAAACTGGTTGACGGCACAGAACTGAAGCAGCTTGTCAACGTTTTAGTCAACAGTATTATAATTAAATCTGGCTTATAAAATAAAATCAGTAGCGAGTAAATTACCCTCGTTTTACAGACTGGATGATAATTGTCTGATTGTAGTGTTGATGATTATTTTGGGTGTTCACAATGGAACATAGTACTTTTTTTTAATATACTGTCTGAATTAGTGATCAAGCTCTATTCTAATGCTCTAAATCCCCTTTCCATATTGTTCCTCCCCAGCTCCTGGCCTTTCTCCAGGGTTTGTTTACGTTCTACCACGAAGGATACGAGCTGGCTCACGAATTTGAGCCGTATAAACAGCAGCTCCAGTTCAACCTACAGAACGTGAGTCTCCCCACTCGGGGGCGGGGGGGCGGGGGCCCGAGCACAAATGCATCCACCCACGTAATCAGATTCCGCGGCTTATCGTACCCCGATATAACAAGCAAGAGTTTTCACAAATGAAGAGACGCGCGATTAAATGAGGCGCTGGGCCTCACTGGGGATCAATATTTTCACAGCGTCGTATTGCAGGCAGTTACTGCAGGCCAGTTAATACTACTGTGTCAAAAGAAAACTACAGCTGCTGCCGCCGCGCACTCTCCTTTCCATCACCATGACCTCTCTACTCGCAGCTCGAGGGCTCAAATTTTCTCTCTGACCCAGAATGTCAGCATCGTTGCCCTGACAAATATCCCCTCCCTCGACCCTCCCTCCATGCCCTCAGATGCAGAGGGCTCTAATGGGAGCTGGACGAGGTGAGGCTGTCACTCTCTGCGGTAGTGGAAATGAGAGCGCCTCACACTCACCCCTTTTTTTCAACCAAAGTTAAATAAAACAAAAAAGACGATTGAGCCATGAATTTGGATCCTCTCGAGTGTATACCTCCGATATGAATACAGTGAATTTGAATCTGATGCGGCGTCTTTTACTTCCAAACCGTTTACCAGAGCGTTCTTTCCCCCAGGTGCTCTGCCGCCGCCGCACAAGTGCGATGCATTTATCAACAGTTGACTTGTTTTGCTTTGTTGGTTTCAGTCAGCGCCTCGATGCGGGCAAAGTAAGGGTACTTGAGATGAGAAACTGCAGGGGAAAATAAATGAAGTCGCACAAGACTTCCCCTGCTAATGCAATTACAATCCAATCCTCCCCAGACCCGAAACAACTTTGTGAGCACTAAGCAGGAAGTGGAGAAGCTGATGAAGAGGATAAGGTCTGCAGACCAGGACTACAAACCCCCGGGCCAGTGGACGATGGAAGGCTTCCTGTACGTCCAGGAAAAACGTGAGTCCCACCCCCCCCCCCCCCCCCCCCCCCCTCAAACTGCATGCATGCATGGTTTTACATCCATCACCCTAAACATGTCTGGGGCTTTCCCAGGCCGCTACAACGGAGATCCTCTCGCACAGTGCTCATAATTCATCCTGTTTACCGAATTCACTTTGATGTGCTCTCACACACAAGGGGGGAAGCGGGGGAGGGAGGGAGGGAGGGAGTGTTTTTTAACATTTGATTCATCACACACTAATTGCACATTGATTTTCAGAAGTCTTTCCAGAAGCCTGTGATTCAAAGAGAATCAAGCCCTTGTGTCTGCATGTTTCTGTCCCAGGTCCCCTGGGATGCACCTGGACGCGCCACTACTGCACCTACGAGAAAGGAAGCAAGACCTTCTCCATGAGCAGCGCTGAAACCAAATCGGCCGCGAAACAGGTAGTTTAGTTATAGTTTTAGTTCAGTTTGCATATACTGATGAGAGAGCAAAAGCACTCCTTTGGGGCTTGTATGGATGTCTTACCCCGCGGGTGGGGTGAGAGGGGCCTGGAAATCTAGATGGACAAAATGGTTTGAACATAACAAAATACACAAATAAATAAAGGGACTCAGTACAGAGAAAGTGAAACTTATTTTGTACAGCTGAACACATTTGCCCTATTTACAACAATTTGTGCTTAAATATGAGCAGAAACTCTGACTATGACAATGTCATTGGGATTGTGTCATTGTGTAATACATCACAAACTGCCACCAAGAGTCTGCATGCACTTATTCTGGTTTGTTTTTTAGAATGGTCTTGTCCTCAACCAGCCGGAGATGTTCAAGCTCAAGTCCTGCATTCGGAGAAAAACGGACTCCATCGACAAGCGTTTCTGCTTCGATATTGAAGTGGTGGAGAGGTCTGTGATTGTTTGGATCATAGAAGTTCTCCCAGCAATGTTTTGCCACCTACATGAACTGAAAGCATGCAGAAAACAATGTTATTCCCACCACGACGGGCATGTCAACGTTCGTTTTGCATATTGTAGAAAACAGAAGAAATCAGCAGGCTGGTGCTATAAAGGATGATAGATAGCTTTGCTTTAGTAAGTTAACATTTTGAAGTTGGAAGGTAACTTTGGTATTTTTCCATGTTTTTGTGTCCAACTGATGAAAAGAGACAACCATTTCTGATATTAGTCCAGTATTGTAGATGGCAGTGTCATTGACAACAATTACCATCCCACTTCACACACACACACACACACACATGCGCGCCCTTTCAGCTTGATTGACACCTGCCGGTACGGCGTTCACCCTCAATGCCACTTTCCAAATATTTGTCACTTTGACACCAAACATGGTAAAATACGGTAGAAAAATAGCAATGCTTTTTCATGTAACTGTCTTATCAAAGCAGTTGTGTCCTCCCGCCGGAAACGTGTGTTCTGTTTACAACTAACCTATTTGAAGATCTAGGCAGTGCATGTGGGGATTTGTTGTTCTAATGCATTTCGTGTCCTATTGAACGCAATTCATATACTGGCAATTAACCTAAATTACCATGAGAGTACTCATGAGTTGCAAAAGCCGTTCAGGTTTGATTAACATCTTCAGAGAGTCCCTGTTTACCGGATGTTTTCAGCTCTGTTTGTCTCCTGCACGTCCCTCAAGTCCCCTCCTCTCCAGGCTCTTGTTTGTCGTGTGCCCACGACATTGATATTTACCCAGTCCCGTCTTTTCTCTGTGTTCATGTCAATGTAGAAGTGACATCTATCGTGGAACTCTTTTCAGGCCGCTTCAGTTTTTCTGTAAAGTCCGGTATGTGAACCAGTGCTGCCCTCTCAGTTGCATGCGCTGCATGTGTGCTGCTAATCGTGCCACCCGCTTCATCTTATACCGTCATCTTCTCGGCGCTTTGCAAAATCACTTTGAGGACACAGACCTACTTGGATCTTAACTGATTTCTATTGGCCTGCAATTGCTCAAATAACACATTTATTTATGTCATCTTGGGAAAATTGATCATTATGCCCCTCTTAAGAGCTTTGCAATATTTTAGCTGTGTGAGAACATTCAGAACTGATTTGTTTTTAATGGGGTCCCTGGGGAACGGGATAAGGGTTTGGCCAATGATCGAACACCTTCGGGAGAATGATGAACAGCAGCCGGATTGATTTGAGTTGCGAGAGCTCGAAATGAGCTCATCGTCGGGATGTGGGCTCCACAATCTAGAGCCATACCTCATCACCGAGCGTTATTGTTGCACAGCTCCAGGAGGGCCAGCCCCGCCCACACTTGGCGTGGTGCTGCTGTGCATGGGCAATGACTGCAGTTTATCTGCAGGACGACTCATTTGTCGTAAAACGGGCGATGCCCCCAAGGTGCTTGTTCCAACCGCAAGGACAAAGTGGGCCGAGCTCCAGTCGGCTTCAAGCTCATCCATTCATCCTCATTACAATAAACAGGCTGTTGCACTTACAGGCAGATTCTGGCAAAGCAGGCCAGAGAGCGATCTTAAAAGGGTTAGTTCACACAAATGAATAAATTACTCAGCCATGCAAATGGTTTTATTTTATTTTTCGCAGGTCTACGCAATTAATAGATTTCATCTGTAGGGCGCGCGGCAATGAAAAACATGTAATTAAATGTATCCAGCAACGCGTCCCTATTGAAAGATCATCCCAGTTTTCCACACACAACTCATTGTCAGCAGTGTGGAGGGCGGGGGAGGGGGCGGGGGGGGGCAGCAATCTTGTGAGCTTCAGGAACGGAATTGTTTCCACTGTATTGCGGGCTGGACGCGTCACTGTCCAACATAGATATCTCAAAACTTGGTTAATGCCAAACTACCTGCATGGCCAGATGCCACTGGAGGTCGACCCTGAACACATGCAGCGTGACATGGCTCCACGCTAGTACTAACTATCACTACCGGCCACTGTCAACAATAGATTACGCCAGCGGTGCTTTGTATCGACTTCAGGTAAGGCCCAGCTTCCAGCTGTGCATCACACGAGTGAGGTGAGGAATACATGTTAAGGTGTCTGCATGCTGGGTGCCAAAAACAATCAAAACAAATCACCTTAATCCCAAGCACACGTGGCGGTTTACTGGGAGTGGAATGCGATGCACCGAGCCAAGCGAGAAGTCAAGCATTTGCGCACGAGCTATTTTAGTCGCACTAGTCCTTTTATAGTGGTCTCGGCCAATGTAAACAAGTCTCTACAGGGGCCCCCGAGGCAATGAGATCAGACTGAGGGCTGCTTTTCTCTGAAATCTTTCCAGGCACGGCGTTATGACGCTGCAGGCCCTCTCGGAGCCCAACAGAAGATTGTGGCTGGAGGCCATGGATGGCAAGGAGCCGGTGAGGAACTCCGCCTGTTTGTCTTTGAAGGGTTCACGGTGAGGCGGGCCGGCACCCTCGTCTGGACGGTTCAGGTTCTGTCCTTTTTTTTGAGGAGCCACGACCTCACCGTCCACTCGTACAAATAATGGGACGGACCCTGTGTGAAAAGTCATCAATTGTGCTCTTTCTGGGATTGTTTTTTTTTTATATTTTAACCAGAGGGTTCCATAAAATAACAATGGTTTTGTGAACTCTCTCTAGATTTACAACCTGCCAGCCGTATTGAACAAAAAGGAAGAAAGTAAGTGCGTTTTGGGGGTTTATGTATTCTGTATTTTCACATGTTTATTTCTAATTCCTTTTCATCCATGAAATTGCTTTCTAAGACTCTGAATAACAAAACAACAGCACGCACATACCCAATACGTTGTTACATACAGCCATTAACACAGTCACTTGACACACACCCACACAGCTGACATAGTGGAGCCTTTCTGCACGAAGGCTGTGCATTTATTAGTCAGAGCACAAACGTTGCGGGGAGACGTTCTGTTATTCCCACACGATGCCTGCTTAACCCAGGCGCTAATTGAAGCGTCAACCATATTCTTATGTTGTATTACAGCATTTCTTAATGAGGCGGGCTTTAACTTTGTGAGGAAATGCATCGACCTGGTGGAGATTAGAGGTGAGGCTTTTTAATCTCACAGCCTGAATATGAATATGAATATCAATGCGCCCGGTTCATTAGTAGACTTGACGACACATTGCATTTGCATAAGTCCTAACTAAACAGAAACATGTCAAATCAGATGAAATCTCTTTTCTCTGTCATTGCCACGCAGGAATAAACACAATGGGACTGTACAGAATTGGAGGGGTCAACTCCAAAGTACAGAAGCTGCTGACCACAGTCTTTTGTAAGTAGTGCTAAAATCTGAAAAATAACTTATGTTTACAAGCCCAGCAGAACAGAAACGACTAATGAGCCCTGTGTTCCAAGGTGCTCGGGCCAAAGAGTTGAATACAATTAGTATTGATGTATTATGTACTGTAATGTATACAGTATTAATTACATATCACGTAGAACAACTGAATTGATGATTCTGTCATTTTCCAAATGCCCGTTTGACCATTATGTCTTTGTGTAGCTTTGCTCAGCTTCAGCGTATGAACGCCTATGTTTTTTTTGTCCATTTCACTTTGAATGAGCAAACTCAGGGTGAGGAAAGAGGTCCTCCTTGTGGTGTGATGGTGTAACAGCCCCCTGGTCCCCCAATGCTCTGTCATTGCCTTATTAGATGATCCAGGCCAAACCTGTTTGCATGCACATTTGAACAGGAAACGTCAGATTTATTCAATTTTCGAGCTTGATCTCCATCTCCGTGAAGCACCACACTCGTGCGTGTGCATTCATTTCCGATGGTCCTCTCTAGTCTCCCCACACTAGAAGACAGACAGTGTTTTTAATACCTCATCGATGTTTTTTTTCTCTATGAAATCTACAGTTTATGCAAAGGGGTAAAAATATAATGTCTTTCCAACAGCATCCAGGGCACCCGTTGATATCGACCTGGATCCGGACACGTGGGACAACAAAACTATCACCAGCGGCCTGAAGAATTACCTCAGGTTAGCTCGCCCCGGCGGCTGCGCGTCTTTAGCTTTCAGGAATAATCATTATCTCCATAATAGCTCGCTGAAGACTCCCCGGTGTTAGTCACGCGTTCTGCGCTGCCACTGACTCACAAAGGGAGGTGGCTGCATTCAAAAGACCCATGTCACTCAGGAAATAAATGGCAACCGTTCCCTTTTTTTCACCAGGTGTCTCTCTGAGCCTCTGATGACCTTCAAGCTCCACAAAGATTTTATCCTGGCTGTCAGTAAGTTATGCAAAGTTACTCTGAGGGTTGTTTAGTTAGTGTGTTGATTCAGTCATGAAGCATGTATACAAACTAATATGCATATGTATTTCACCATTTATTATTTCATTATCACGGATGGGAGCTTCTTGGTTAGATTTAAGGCATTGCCTGAGTTTGCTGTTAGATTTTTGATCAAGTATGGGTTTATTGTATTTGTGCCATTTGATAGCGTATTTAGAAAATTCAGCATTTTAGCATTTATTTGATTCAGATTGAATCGTCATTGACATTGTTAATTTATATCTGACCTTTTTTTAATGGAGATTGAGGTTCAACTGTATGTCAAATGTATTTGTATGGAAAGGGTTAGGTTTGTAGGTGCAACACCGTGACAGCGGAAGATGAAACGATCGAACCGATTTAAAAAGCGTCCTTCTCTGAAATTGTCTCGATGCCAACAGCCTCAAAAAGCTCTCCCTAAATTGTTTTAATTTCTACATCTCCGGATATGGTGTGTCAAGTTTAATCAGAATTTGAAGAGCTAGATTTGACTTTGAAAGTGTTATTCATGTTCATCAAATCTAATGTTTAAGGAAGATATAAAGCTGCATTCATGATGGGCTCATATTCTCCTGACAAAACGGTTGTACAAACCAATTTCCCGTCTCTCTGATCACTGTAATATGAAATATAAGCCTTCTATAAGTCAATAATTGTCAGGTAATTATCATTTGTTTGTGTTAGTACATGAGCCACCTGCCCATTTTGTATCTATTTTTCCTCTTCTCAGAGTCAGACGACCAGAACTACAGGGTGTGTGCCGTCCATGCTCTGGTTCACAAGCTGCCCGACAGGAACAAGGAAATGCTGGAGCTGCTTATCAAGCACCTCGTCACGTACGTCTTCCTGTGATAAATCCGCAGCCCTTTTAGAAAGAAAAAAAAAAAAACAGCTCCCTGAGAGAAGATGAAAATTGCTGAGACGGATTGAATGGTCCTCACAGTTTCGGGCCCAGCCTAATGCGTTCGTAGGTGTTTCTAATACTGTCGGTAGATGGTAAAGAAGGAAGCTGCCGCCGCTTGGTTAGGAGGTGTCATTATCTTACACCCTTGTCCTCTACCTGCAGAGTTTCCACACAAAGCCAGTCCAACCTGATGACCGTGTCCAACCTGGGTGTCATCTTTGGACCCACCCTGATGCGCTCCCAAGAGGAAACCGTGGCCGCCATGATGAACATCAAGTTTCAGAACATTGTGATGGAAATACTCATCGAGAACTTCAGCAAGGTGAGTTGACCTCTGGTGTGCAATTCCCTTTTTTTAATGTTGAACTAACACAAATCATAACACTGCATGCAGGAGGGAAGCATGGGTGGTATCTTCAATCAGGTTAATGCAAGTTGCATTTTGGTTAATGAAATTGAGAAGAACGATGAAAATACCAGTCTGAACTGGTGGGGAATTCACAGATTGCGTAGTAATCGGTGCTGCTTTCTGGACCTCCAGATCTTCCATCAGCCGCCGGACCCCAACGTGCCGCTGCCCCAGCCCCAGAGCCAGCCCGGCTCTCGCAGGAGCAGGGCCATCTGTTTGTCCACAGGGCCCAGGAAGCCGCGCAGCCTCTACACTCCAGCACTGTGCCTGGCAGATGCAGAAAGTGAGCAACATCACATTTTTCCAAAGACCTTGGTTATCTCTCAGACGCCTCAGCACACGTCTGAAAGCTTGGCCTCCATGTGTTTGGAAAGTCATTACAGCTTCCGGGATGAATAGTATCTCTTTTGAGCCACCAAGTCACCCTACATCACTCAGCAGGTTGTAATGAAGGCTTCGTGTGCCTCCTCTCTGGTCCCTGCATAGGTGACACTTTCAGCAGCAGTCCAAGCAGCACCCCCACGGGCAGCATGGAGTCTTTGTCCTCCCACTCCTCTGAGCAGAACAGCTCCACCAAGACGGCCTGCTCCGCTCGGCTCAAGGACAAGTCGCTCCCGGACCTCCGGCCGACGCCGTCGCGGCTCTCCGTCGGCCCCGGGAGCTCCGCGTGTCTCAGCAGCCCGGAGTCCAGCTCCAGGGAAGACGCTGGGCGCACCGACGGCGAGTCGGAGGACGCTCTCAGCCTGTCCTCGCTGAGCACGCCGCCCGGGCTGTCCCTCGCCCCCAAAAAAGCCCCGCACTGCCGCATCGACCTCAGGCCGGGGCCTCTGATCCGCTCCGCCGGCCCCTCCCTGAGGTCACTGCATGTACCTGAAGGTAGGGAAAAAATCGTCACGTCCTGCAGGGCATTGCTTGTGTTTCCTGTGCAGCAGTGAAGCGGAGAGAAGCTCCAGCAAGCTGTCATTCTCACAGAGGACAGAATTCATAAACCGGCTACATTGTCATTAGTTATTCCCGCGGGACTTCCGACTGACAGCATTCCCCCTGCCGTCAGCTCACTTCAAACAGCAGCGGTGAAAAATCATTTGCATGACTTATTTCAGTGACAGTCATTAACGGGAGCTGTTTATTGTTGTATCAAACTTTTATCTCTTTGTATCATTTAGACTCATTACTTGTTTGTCTCCCTCAAGGCCACCGAAGTTGCGGCGGATCCGTCCGCAGTCTGTCAACACTGGAGCCCTCACAGCACCCAGACCTTCCCCCGAAGCGTGGGACCCGCTGCAGGGAGGACGCCTCGGCCAGCAACGGCTACCAGAGGCCCGGCTCCGTGTAATGGCTTTGAAGACGCTTATCATTTGAGCTCATTAGAACCAAACCCTTAATGCCGTGTAATCCATGAAATCTTATCTTGTGGACATTTCATTCAGTATTACTCACCTACGAAACAGTGCAGTACAGTACATTAGATGAATAATTGATGAGGCAATTGTCAGAATATCTACAACTAGCTTGATTTTCTTCATTTATTTGTTTTATGTTATTACAACTCTAGCATAAAGTATATTAGGGTTCTGTACTGTTTGTCTGAGAAAACTCTCTCCAGGAAAATGCAGTGAGCGTTTTTCAAAATTTTCTTCAATTGATTATTACAAAACAACAACGAGACATCAGCATCGTTGGTGTCTGTCATCTTCAGCCTCTGTCGATATATATAGTTCCCATGATGACATTGTGTCCATGTGTAGCATCATATCCCTCCACGAAAGAGCCGCAGGTTCTTAGGGCTGGTGTGCAATAGTTCAGCAGTATTTCTCTCTGGCTCATCGTATCACCCTGTCTCTCCCTTTCTCCCCCCCCCCGCTGAGTCGTCAACCTCCCCCTTCGTCTGTTTATGAGCGTTGAGCCATGAGAGGTCTCTGAGATCAGATGGATGCGTGTTCTGAGAGTTATGTCTTTTCCTCTCTGGTGGGAGAGCTGGCTTTAATTACGCTCTGCCTGCTGCGGGGTTGATGTGACCCAGCAGCAGTCTGCACTCCTTCTTTCTCCCAGGACAAATAGATTGTTTGACTTGCCATGTCTCAGAAAGGCAGTCATACAGTCTCTCAAGTAGTTTCCATACATCGCAGCTGCTCGCCCCCCCTCCCCCCCGGGTTCCGCTGTCCCATAGACTCCGAGGTTGTGGTGCGCGGGGCCGACTGTGGCCTCGTGGCCACGCCTGAAACACAATAACGCAGGGCGCGGCGGAGCTGGGTCCGGCCGGAGGAAGGAAATCTCCCGTATTGTGGCGCAACTAATTTCACCTCAATTTCACAAACAATGAGGAATGTTGGCAGGGGCCCCTGAAGTCATTTGAAAGACTGTTTTTTGTTAGATTTGGTTTGATTTTAGATGCTGACATATCGATATAGATGACACCATCACTATTTCACTTATCTGGTGATCATCTGATCACGGGGTTTATCCGCATTTGGATGACATCATTTTACCAAACCAGCTGTATAATTTACCCTAAATACAATCCGAAGTGGACTGAACTCTCCCATGTTGTTCCAGGGTCGCTGCCAGAGCACTGCTTTTTGAAACGGCCTCCTCGCCGATGTCCGTCCCCGTTGGCCGGTACTGTGAACGACACCAACCAGTTTTACACCTCCTCCATTCCGCTCTCATCTGCTCAAATCTCACTTGTTTCTGTTTTTTTTTTTTTGTGGTCGTTACAGAGACGCCAAGGCGATGTATTCCTGCGAGGCCGAGCACAGCCACGAGCTCAGCTTCCCCCAGGGGGCGCACTTCACAAACGGTAAGCGGTATTATGTGGCCACGAGCCTCCTCCTGTGGGCTGATGGGACACTCGGACAGTCCACCCAACAGCCCGTCTGGGTTGTCCTGGCAGCACGCAGCAAGGACTTGGCTCACTCGCTGGGTTTTTCCGTGGAATAAAAAAAAAAAATCCTTCTTTTTTTTTTTAACACCCCCATATGCTGAAGTACAAACAGCCCCAGGATTTTTTTATTGCTGTTTTCCGGTTCCACTAGGAGATTACTTGGCCCACAACCAGCGCAGGCAGGTCACTGTAACCTAGGGATGGAAGGCACAGGGGCCTGTTCCCTGTTAACATAGGCAGCAGCAGGGCCAAACGCTCCCGACCACTTACCAGCAGCTGAGCACGGTACTTTTAGAGCTCGCAGCATTAACCGGACCCTTTTTCCCTCCACGTCCCTTATTCAGCTTATCTGGTTTAGCGGAGTGTTTTAGCCGATCATTTTTCAAGCTGGTCCTCCTCACTGCGGTGTATCTGAGCAACAATTTACCTTGTTGTTTTTATGGATCATACTGCGTGTGAGTGTGTGATTAAGCCGTAGCAATTCCTGCTTTCCTGCTCGCTGAAATACTCCTTAGGGACTGAATCCAAAGAGCAGGCTGACCCAGAGTCTTTTCAATCTGCTTTACATGTTCGTTTATTCTGCCCAATAGCATCTTTTGCTTTCTCTTTGGCCTCGATTTACTAGGTCTGGGAAGTAGTGTGACCAAATGCGGGCTCAGCGGTTCTAATCAGATGAAGAGCCTGCTCACAGCTTCTCTTTAATTTCAGTGTTTTCTTTTTTTGCGTCCTGTAGTCTACCCGTCTGTGGAACCCGGCTGGCTCCAAGCAACATACGAGGGGAAAACCGGCCTAATCCCTGAGAATTATGTTGTCTTCCTTTAACAAGCTGGTAAACATTTCATCTTTTTCATGGTATCCATGAAAAAAAGGACAATGCACAAAGTGGCTCATTGTTGTAATGTCTCTATTATTGCAGGTAACTGACGTTTCTGTATAGTCTATCAAGCAGGCCAGTGATGCTTTAGCTTTAACACAGCTAGGAATTAAAAAAATGTATGTCCCTTTCTGCAATGACCTCATTGTTCAATGGGGATCTGCAGATATTCACAGGTGTAGAAATAGGTTTTAGTTGAAGAAATATTACCCGTCGAATGCACTGATGTTTTTAATCCCAGTATTAGCCTCCAGAATCACGAAACAATCACAATCAATTTCACAAGTTTTATTCTCAGAAATATATTATCTTTTTAACTTTCGCGCTGTATCGACAGAACACTTTCCTTTAATCAATGGAAGTCTGCAGATCCATAAACATTCTCCAGTTGCTGTAATTGAAACAAACTGTGATTTGAAATAGTGATATCTAATCTATTAGAACCTAATAGAAAAAGCAGAATGGGTTTGCACCTTAACCTTCATGTTTGTGGCGTGTGATCATTGTTCATCCACTGCTCACTGCTGCACTTTCTGGTTAGCAACACGGCACTGTACTGTACATTCATCCTCATGAGTCCTTCTGTAGATGCTCATCAAAATATTCACTTTGTTTAACTGTTTATTACTATAAATTATCACATCAAATATATGCCATTGTTTTTTTTTTCATAATGCCATGAATGCTACTTTTATGAGGTGGAGTTGAATGACTCCTGTGGTACTGTACTCATTGGTACACTGTTGTACCCGTGATGATAACAAGACATGTTCTAGATTATATTATGTTAAGGATACCATTTGATATTTCGTTTTTATATAAAGTCACAACATTTCCTAACTACAAGGTCCATTATTGAAAACAGTGATACTATTTCAGAAATAAAGAAGTAAGAAAATAATCAATCAACAATTTTGCTCTTCAGTTATTACAAACTGAAAAGGTATTTTAAAGTAAGACTTTCTCTGGTGACCCAAAATGTTTTCGGGTAAACTGTTAAAAATCTTGCATGTGCGAGGATCATGATGTTCTTTTTCCATTTACATTTTTAGGAGTGCAAGGCGACCTTGAGCATTCATAATGGAATAAAACCCCCTTACACTCTGAATTGGCAGGGGAAGTGGTACTCATATCCTAAATATGTAACTTTTGGCATTCCTTTTTTATATGTGGCAAGCTTGATTCCTTGCCGTCATCTACTGTACCTTGAGAGTGCATCAACATGTCTATAAATAAACAGCGTGATTTATTGGACCTGTTTTCCTAATTCTTTATGACAATTATTGAGTTTCACTCAGTGCACCAGAAACTTTTATTTATCATTGAATTACTGCACTTTCTCCAAATCTCATGTTCTAAAAGTAAAATTGGTTTGGTGCAGTGAGTCTCCCTAAAATAACTTCATTAGTGAATGTAGTAAATGTTGGAGAGGACACTGATTATTTGACATTTTTGTCCATAATATTTCATTCATTTCTTGGCTTCAGTACAAAAATATCCTTTAGTGGTTCTCAAAACCTACTTGTATCAGCTAGTTTAAACCCAAACTGTAGGAGGGAACCGATTGGACACACCAGAATGAAGCCGAGGAGCTTCATCATTAGGCACTTGTAAATCTATAGTATTCAAGATAGCTCTGTACTGACAACATATCTTTGAGGAATGTGTTTTTCCTTCCGTTTCACCGTTACAGACCCTCAAAGGCAATTGGTGAAAACATAGATAGACCTGACTACAATAGTTAAAGGCTAAAAATAATCAAGTAATTGCGGGGGGAAAAATCCAATCACCGGATGTCTGTGCCGGCTTCTTCACTTGGTGTGGAACACCAGGGGCCTCACCATGCCTGCCAGGACTTTGGGAAGCTGGGAGGCAATGACCTCTGACATCATCTCTGGAAACTCCACTCTCATGGCGTCTGCCTGGATGAAGGTGCTCAGACAGAACAGGTTGACCTTTTTCACTATCTGTCCGAGGGGGAAAAAAGAGAACATTCTTGTTTGTCTTTGCTAAGTGAACGTTAAAGAAGCAATTAGATTACAAAGGGGGTCAATTACATCGTGCATGGCGTCCATCAGTTTGGTGAGGTGGTAGAAGCGCTGTGAGCTCGCCACCAAGCCCTTCTCCCTCATGTGGATGGCTTTGGTCAACTCCCGGATGTAGTTTTGTCTCATGTCTTCAAATGCTGCCTGGCTTTTGAGTCCCTCGAGAGGCACTGAAAGCAGAGAGCACGCTTCTAGATCAAAACTCTTTTTTTTTTTAAATCATGCACTTTTAAAAATTAGAAAGGAAAAAAGAAACACTATGGAGACGCAACAGTCAACCACGGCCGTTTTAAAGGTAACATGCTGCATTTCAAAGTTATCAAAGTTCTCCTGTCGGTGTACCACAAGAAATCGATAGCAGCTGCTACATACTGCAATGTGTGTGTGTGTGTGTGTGTGTGTGTGTGTGTGTGTGTAGGTGTGTGTGTGTGTGTGTGTGTGTGTGTGTGTGTGTGTGTGTGTGTGTGTGTGGTTAATTAACAAGAAAATGTTAAGCACAAAGTGAAGAGTGAGTCATCCGGAATCTGCTTCAAGAAGCCTTCTGACTTTTACCAGTGTTGAGTAATATTATGGCTTTCATGCAGAGAAATTCCTCGCGGGTCACTTGGAGATTGGAGAACTCTTGGGGGATAAACTGTATTGCCAGGCACAGGTCGTAAATCGGAGATCTCCTCATTTGCTCCCTGACGGAAGAAAAATACACACATGTTTCTGAAAGACACACAGCCTCCTTTTCATCCTTTATCACTGATTTGTTAAAAAAAAAAAATTTGTTTAAAACAACTTTAAAAAACCTCAGAAATGAAAGGCTAAGTCAAATCGCCTGCGATGATGACGGCCACTTACTGACTAAGAACCAGATCAGGTGCAAAGTATAAATATTCACTGGTGACGTTTTGAAAGGAGCGCCACCCGAGAGAGAACACCATCAGGTTCATCCACGAGTACTGGATGAGGGTCATCTGATCAGTGATGTGAAGATTGCGAAACCCTGAGAAAGAGAAGAAAATCGGTAGGTGCAACCTCTCGTAACCATTGTACACCATTGCTGCAGCACATTGTTTTTACCGGCACTATTTTATCTATGCGACTTTCGGGGGCGAGTACCGCCCAGTGGATCCCCACGGCGACCACTGTGCTGACCCTGGACGCGGAGAGCCGTTACCTGGCAGGGACTTGGACCACTTGACGATCCACAGCAGCTGCTTCTCGCACAGCCTGTTGAGGCTGTTGAGCAGAATGTGCGGGCCCTCGGACTGGCTGCTGTCGTAGCCGGAGTACACGGTCTCCGGTTCGATGTTCTCCAGGACATTGAGGATCTGCTGGGAGAGTTGCACCTCGCAGATGCCCGGTAAGCAAGACATGGAGGTCAAGGCCTGGTTGTCGCTGGACATGGCCAGGTGGGACTGGAACATCATGGAAGGCGGGAAACCCAACGCTTTCAAGGCCCCGAAGCGCTTCAGCTTCCTGCCTGTGACATGAGAGCAAGGCTCGGTTAGGCGGGACGATAACCAATCACAGAGCTCAATGCAGCGAGGGGATCCTGTTTTAAGTCATTGTGGTCTCTTCAATGCCAGCACCTTGGATGCTGCCCGTGAACAGTTGGGGTTACACGACCGGTTTCATTTCTACCTTTTGGGCGCGTTAGCTTTCATGTTGTCGTGCAGAAAAAGCAATCCAACCAAATGGTTACCTCCGAGCATCATTCCAGCTTGGTAGCACTTTCGAAGGCGGCACGCGGGGCAATTTTTCCGTCGAATTTTGTCCACAATGCAGTCATTTCGTCCAGCGCAGAGATAGCTGTGATGACCTGTTGAGGGAAAAAGGGAAGGGACGACAAACATTGCTGGATTTGCAAATAAAGATCGTACGCGAGATGTAAATATCAAAAGGGTGAGTGGAAGAGTTGAAGGGCTCTTCACTATTAATAAAGCCACTCCACGCACACTGAGGCAGCGTGCCGAGGAGGCATCTGAAGAAGGGAATTAGATAAAAGTAAGGCTGTGAGGACACAGTGACACGGCCGTGGTGAGACATAGTGGCTCGTCTCTATCTCGCATTTGGAGATAACGAGAAAAACAAGTCCAATATGAAGAACATAGTGGACGCTATCCAATGTGATACTGTTGATACTAATGACCTTTTAACAACCAGCATAGAAGGTCACTCACATTTGATGTGATACAGCATCCACTGTAAAAGTGCAATAGCTGACATAAGAGATTAATGACAGTGTGTTTTATTTTTTCCTTCTTATCTCTCATTTTGTTTTTTTGGGTACAATTTCCACTGATCAACAGGGAGACAAAGCTTTGATAGGAGACACATTTACATTTTCAGGCACCCTTATATTTAAGTTGTCTATGTGTAGTCTATTATGTAACAGGGGGAATAAAAAATAAGTCAAAGACATGGAAAGAGAAAGAACAAAACGGCCGGGCTATTAAAACAGCTATGCATGATCAGCTATCTGGACAGATGTTAAAATGTATCTTGAAATAAACTGTATCCTGGGGGAAAAAAAGCAGTTAAACTGTCTGCTGTAGCTGATGAGTTTAGTCCCTTTCATTACAATCCAAATAAGTGGCATGAACCATTTTGGCAGAACGCTAGTACAAATATAAAAGGAAATAGAACTTAGAACGTGCGTTGAAAATACATTTGGTAAGTTAAACAAAACTTTTCGAAACGATTTAGTAGATTGAACAAAACATATCCGGAAGCTGTCTTTCTTTGCTCACCTTCAACTGCTCTCTTGAAAAAGACTTTGCAGCTCCCGCAGGTCAAGACTCCGTAGTGGCAGCCAGACGCCTCGTCCCCACAGATCACACACAGCCGCTGAGGTGGCATACTGAGAAATAAGAATATCCGTTACTGTGCATGGATGCTCTACCCGCTGGGTTGACCTATTCGGAGACAGATGGACGTGACTCTGAGTTTAGAGAGCAAGAGATGGTCCAAACGTTTTAGGGGCTTCTTATGTTGTGACAAAACTGAAACTAGACCAAATTGGGAGTAGATCTATTAACCATAGAGACGGTAGCCGGCTTAAATAAAGAGAAGGGAGATGAAGATGACCCACAGTCAGACATGAGCTTGGTTTGTTCTAACTTTCTTTTACTCAAAAGTAAACTTATGAACGGGTGATCATGGTCCTCATCATTATTGCAATGTTTTCTGAAAGTGTTATCTACCTATTAAGCAAACGAACGTTCAGATGGAACATCACGGGGGGGATGGTTTACACGGAGGAGGTCATTACCCGGGGAAGGCGGAGAAAGGCGCCGGGTTCCTGTGGGTCATGGCCTGGTTCTGGATCCCATCGTAGCCGCCGAGCGTGAACAGGTCCTCGGTCCCCCCCGCGGACTGACACCAGTACTGGGGCTCGGCCGGAGACGTCTGCGTCGGCCAGCGGGGGGGCTCGCTCTTGTACACCGTCAGCTGCTGGCCCACGTTCGAGGCGGACCTGGAGTGGGCCGTCACCTGGCCGGGCGCCGGCAGCTGCTCCGACTGGTTCAGGTCGACCAGAAAGTTCGGGGGTCCCTCCAGTCCCGTCGGAGGACCCGCCGCGGCCGGCGCGAAGCCCGACGACTCCCCGTCACTGAGCCCCAGCTTCCTGTCGGCGTCGCAGCAGGTGTCCAGGGCAGGTATCTCCGAGGATGGATCAAAGTTGGGACAGGGCGATTCCATGATCACCGAGGGCTCCTTCTCGTCTTTGATGAACCTGAACGCCGCTATTGACGCGGAGAGGCTCAAACCTGCGCTCGGCAAACTTTCGGACGTGGCCGCGTTCGTCCTCCGAACTTTGGCGAAATCCTCCCACGGCACACCGTCACACTTGAGATATTCCCCTCCGCGGTCGTAGAATTGTTTCACGGCGGGCGGGGCGTCGTGCACGCCGAAGTCTCTGTAAAGCGGCCCGTCGCCGCTGCTCGAATTCAACCCGTGGAACAGAGGGCCGACGTTTCCAAAATGACGCGCGGTCGAGGACATGCAAGTCAGAGACTGTGACTCGTGGGATGATTTGGCATTGACGAAACCAGCTTCAATTAAGCCACTTACTCTCGTCTCGGTGGAATCGGGCGTCGACGTGCTGGTGGTGCTCGTCTTTCCGTTGATTCTGTTTTCCATGTTCGGACCCGCGTGGTGCGCAGCAGAGAGTGCAGTGCGCCGTGGGATGGACTGGTGCGCGGAGTGTTCCCTGTATCCTCCTCCCCGTCCACAAAGGCTGTGGCTTCGTCTCTCTTTCGCATGCGAGGCAGTTCCGTGGAGTCAAAGTACCCTTCAGGAGAGCTGAGAAAAGTCTCTCTTTTCTTTTAGCCTGTGTGTTTTTGGCAAGGGTTTAAGATGGCGCAATTGTGAACTCTGTCAGAAAATAAACTTGACATTTTGGGGTAAATTACAAGTTTTCCTGAGTTCGGGTGTCATGTTCCAAGGCGGAATGGATAGATTTTTTTTCTTCTCTTTTCACAGATTTCAAACACCTGACCCTCCGCAGGATGCCAAGGGAAGAATCGAGGCCGTGCCAGACGCATGGGGGGTCACAGCAGACCTACAGTAAAATAGTCAGCCAATGAGGAGAGGGAATGTCTTTAATGCCATGGGCCTTTTAGTCTCCACCCCACTGTTCATGACAAAATGGGGCATGTTGGGCCAAACGTCTGAGCCCACCACAATGCTTTCAATAACAATTGGCTCAAAATAACAAACTATTTAGTCATGCTTACCAGCCCTCCTATAGGCTCAACACCAGATATGAGTCTTTTTCAGCCATGAGGTTTTTCTAATGTGAGAGACAGATGGGAGAATCAGATCATTTTGGCAGTAAAGTTTTATACCCCTTTGGGAAGTCTTCCATCTAAGTGACAACCAGCTGTTCAATTAGTCAATGCAGAGCAGAGTAGTAAAATCAAAAACCAAGGAAAATATTTTAGAAAGATCATACCTCCTTTGGAGATATTTCTTTATCATTCACATGTGAATTTTTTTTGCCCTTTCATTTATCAAATGCACTTGGACACCCTTTGATAAAGTGAAGACTATTCGCCAACGCATCCTCTGTGTCACCCTCCTATACATTTCTCAAACACCCTCCAGTCTCCCTATTACCCGCCTAATTTCCATCCGTTATCTCGGCCGGATAACAACGAGCGCTTCTACTATTGGAGTTAATCAGCTGAGTGTGCATGTTGCTGATTCGTGTACCCGTGATGCACACAGAGGCCTTGGCCCTGATTCCGTCCCACGTCATTCGTTTGCCAATATCAGAGAGGATTCTCCTGCTGTGGCCTGACATAATTCCACGCTTCACATTCAAATCTACAAGATGTGTTCTTCAAATGTTCTAATGGCCTACTTTTCAGACATAGTTTCTAATCTGTTACTGTGACGCCCGTGGTTCATGGTGCACCCGTCTTAAATTCAATCAGGCAACCCCCACCTTCTGGTACGTTTATCACATTATTAATGTTTCCCTTAATGGTAAATGCGTTGTTGTGAACCCACGATGTTCTTCTTAAAGGAAATAATTGTGTTGCTATTCTGTCAGTGTCTGCCTTAGTTTTATTCTGTATAAATGCTTCACAGCACCTCTGTTCCGAGGCCCAAATGTATTTTTAGCTTTTAAACTTCAGGCCTAGATGCTGTTTGTCTACCTGACAGGTCACAGTGTTCTCACACATTTATCTTTCTTCACAGGGCGGAAGAGAGAGGGAGAGCGCAGCAGCGTCTGCTCTAATGGTTTAAAAAAAAACATAAAACCTTTGTACTCCATGATGGGAAGACAATCAACACATTTTTATTGTATTTTGTGGATATCAAGTGACCCTCATCCTAATTGAACGCACATAAATGTCAAAGTTAAGGTCCTGTTTTGAAAATGAGTCCTGTTGATTGATTTGAAGTTACCTCTCATATACTTTTGCTTAAAGAATTCTCTGAGGGCACTAATTATCAAGTCTTTATTTATTTGCATATTACGTCCAACTTATGAAACTGACACATCCAAAACATATGCTTCTTTTTTATGCATATTTATTTGAACAGGTTTTTCCACTCCAGATGGAAAAAGATCGCCTCAAAATCAAACCACATAAACAGCTGGTAACCGGCGGCACCGTCATATGTTACCAGTCATTAGTGCGTATTTGTATAACAAGATACAACATCCATTAGTGCCACCACAATTAAATGTGCATACAAGGAGAGGGTAAAAAGAAAATTCAATGAGTTATTCTCTAAGGTAGATACATTTAGACGAGGGAATGTTGACCACTTTTTTAAAATAAAAATAAAGAATGTCCATTTTAATTTGTCTGTGGCTAATGTGTGGCACTTTGACTGAATGCCCCACTAATGAGAAGACAGCAACGTGTCAAGTAAATACTTATCTAATCTTTTTTTAAATTGTTTTTAGGACAGTATAGTCGGCTCATTCTTCTTCTCCTCTCCCTGTGGAGCATGCGTTACTTCTCCCAGTTGGCTGATGAGTTTTGCCAGCCTCTCCGTGTCTCGCTCCGCCCTTTCCAGCAGCTCGTAGCGGAGACTGGAGATGTCCTGTTTAATTTCCTTCAGTTCACCTTAGGGCCAGCAAGTGGGACAGCGTCAAGAAAATCTACTTTGTAATCGGTGATGCAAAAAGGAAAAGTACAGCTTTATCCAGAAAATCAGTTGAACTCACCTTCATTTATTTCATCATTATCTTTATCTCTCTGGGCTTTTAAGATGTACCTTTTGATGAGGCGATTCATTATATTCTGGGATTAGGAACAGAGCATTTCAGTCTTAACCCGTTGAGGTAATTGTTCCTAAAATATAGAGTTGGTTCAAGGGAAAAAACTGCCCACTTGTTTAATCAGCATGTTTGATTATTGTTAGACGCAGCAAATCTTTTTCAATACCTCAATGTGTCTACATAAGGTGCCTAAATAAGGTACTAGCATCGCAGTATCTATTCTCACTATGTGTAAGACTCAACAGCTCAGTTATTGACAGGTTAATCATAATAGGGAGAAATTGGTTTACTTGGTGACGGGTTGTTGAAAGAGATGCCACACTCAGGTCTTCCTGTTGCCTCAGCTAAGAAACAACAACAGAAAGGGGAAGATGACACTTTTAAACCTTTTTGCTTTCAAGGAACACTCTCTGCAACTTCTAAATGGGACACAAGAGGGCCCTGTAGACTTCTTTCAAAGAATATACACACTATCTACCAGATGTATGTCTCCAGCCGTCCATCTACATCCACCAAGAGGGTCATGCTCATTTCATTGCATAAACTATCAATCTGCGTCAGGAGCGGATGCCTCACCTTGTTGAGCTCCATCTCATCAATTGAATTTTCTCCGCTTTGGCCTTTAGGTACATGCCAGAGGAATTCTTTCATTCCCAGCAAGAGGGAAATGACAGACGTGGGGCTGGGTACCAGGTTGAAGGGGACAGGCAGGGTCCCACCGGGCTCAAAGTACGAGAACCAGAGCTTTGCTCTGGCAAACTTCCACTCAACATCAGAGTCATCCTGCAGCCGCAGAGAGGAAACGGTAAGAGCCAAAGGAAACTTTGTTGAGCTACAGGAAGTTTGCAGATTGCATTTCCATTGTGCAACATCCATCTCCCAATCCACCCATAAGAATTAAATCTGCAGTTCTAAATATGGAACGTACACAAAACCAAAAGGAAATGTAGAACTCCCCTTTTGTCATACGGGTCACAAAAATGAATACGTATCTATGGGTTGGTAGAGTGTACCTCGATTTCCTGGAAGGAGCTGTTGAACATGGCAATGAGCATATTGAGCAAGACGATCACCATGATGATGTTGTAGACCCCATACAGAACATAGCCTATGTTCTCAATGAATTTATGGTCGATGTTAATGACCACTGATTTCACTTCTGACAAGCCGAAGATGGCCCAAAACAACGTCTTAAAACTCTCTTCAAGCCTGGAGGAATAGAGAAATTGGAATTAAATACGTGTTGAATATGCTGAACATTTTCAAAGCTTTTTTAGGCAACAGCCGTGCAGTTTACAACTCACGTCGTGAAGGCATCGTTGTACTTGGCCCCGAGGTAGTATGAGTACAGATTGAACATCCCCACCATGAAGGCCACGAAAACCGTTATGAAAATCACCATGAACTTAAAGATGTCTTTTACTGTTCTTCCCAGAGAGATCTGCAACGGCCCGAAGCTCTCATTGGCGGGCAGGATGTACGCAATGCGGGAGAAACTGAGCACAACTGCTATCGCGTAGAGGCCCTCAGAAATAAGCTGTGGGTCTGAGGGCATCCAGTTGATTCGGGCTGCAAATAAACAAATGTTTGACTGTTTTTAATGCTGTAAACCTTCACTCCATTTTAATCACTACCAACCTGTAGAGCTCATAGAGGGACTTTAGCCTGGTTATTTTGATAATTAATTAGCCCAAAAATCTTGTTTTACAAGGCTGTGATGATACACAACTTGGCAGAAAAAAGAATATTATTATTATTGTGGCCTGTGCTGAAAAATGATGAGGGGTAAATAAATTGTAAATGAATACAAACCCTGACACAACCTAAAATCAGAGTCTAGAAATATTTAAGATTAGCTTTATTTAGAAAAAAAAACAATCTGCTTAAACACTACAACTTTTTCATCGGTCGGTACTTACCCAGCTGGAAGTACTGTATCTCAGAGGGCAAGGTCATGTTGGACAGGTCAGTGAGGTGCATGTCAACATAACACTGGGCCGAATATGCATGCCAGAAAGCCATTAATCGGGCAATGAAAGAGGTCATAAAAATGGCTAAAATACTGAAGTCGAGAAGGTTCCACGGTTCGGAGAGGTATTCCCGGATGTCCTGCGTCCAAATATCTTTACATTCTTCCCAGATCTTTCCTGTACGAATACACATAAAAACACACATTTGTTTTACATCTGTTGTTTTCTCCTTCTCAAATGAAATAATGGCATATGTGATGTGAACATATATACGCATGATTACATGAATCTGTAGTCATATCACATAATATACCAACGCTGTATACCAGCGAATCAAGTGTGATAAAAAGGCCTCGCCTGCTGAGATAAGTGAAAATGTCACCTTGCCATTTTGTCGTCTTTACAAAAGTCTTTCACTGGTATAATTTACTGTAGCACAGGTGGTTACATAAAAGATTACATAAAAATCTACGAGGTGCGATTTCCTTGCATGATAGATGTTAGGAGATTTAGAGCGCTTCAATGACATGTCATATCCTTGACCCTGCGCGCACAGCTGAGTGGTATCATTTGAAATGTGTGGAAGGAAGATGCTAGAGGAATAAATTACCATTACAAAATGAATGTACCACCGCCCAAAGCAAAGTAGCCAAAGCTAGTTGTGAAAGAATTGGGATGGGATACGTTGTATGTGTGTGTGTGTGTGTGTGGGGGTGGGTGGGGCGGGGTTTACACTCATGACCTATGACCCAGGATATGATGAGAATCTCCATCCAGGTGAAGGGGGTGGTCTTCATACGAAACAGTTGAGAGGGGTAGTCGTGGGCGGTCATGTTGGGCAGCAGCGATGTTCCCCCCAGGCGGTCTGCTGCGTTCAGGACCAGCAGGCAAAGGAACATCATGAAGGAGGCTGCATGGGCCACGAACTTCAGGAAAGGTCCACACATGAGTCTCCCCACCTGTCAGGGAACAAACACTGTTTTGAGCTGCACTAAATTATTTTTTTCATTTGTGTGGGGAAAAGGCACTGACAGCTCATCAATACAAGCGTCAAATATAAAGATAAAAAAACACTTTACCGGTTAATGACTTTTTTAAAGCTTCATTGATCTTGCAGCTCCACAAGCTGATAAACAAAGACAAATGCTCGCCGTATAACCTTGTTATACTTTTTGTTGTGCTAAGGTTTTGGCAAAATTGGCCTATAGAAACATCAGTGGAGTAATGTCAGAGTCGGTAACTTGGTTGAAACTCACCTTACTTGATGGTGCTACCCAGTATATGAAGGACAACACAGGCAACCCGGCAGCTACACCGAGGACGAGAAGGTTCTTCACGGCTGTGGTTTGCTGACGTAGTCCCAACAAGTTTTCGTACCAGATGGAGAGGAGTTGCTGTTGGCAGTTTGGATGTGCCACAAACTTCGGCATCGGCAGTATGTGTGTGTGAGAGAGAGAGATGTGGAGATCAATCACAGGTTTTAACGTACAATAGAGTACATTGATGTGCATCAATTCTAATCCGCAGAAAAAAATGCTTTTCTTACATGCTTACCTTTTTAACTTCATATTTGATTGCAAGTTTTAACCTGATAAGGTTTTGTCTGCCCAAGGTCTCAGAGCTTTGACTTGATTCGTTGTCCCCATTTAAGATGGCCTTCACCTCCTCCGTGTTCCGACACAAATCCAGGACTCCCACCACAAAGTCTTTGCACTGCATGGACAGTTTCTTGTAATCATTCTATAACAGACAACGGTAACATCTCCTTATTCATATACTGTTATGAATCACCAATAGCCCAATGGCAAACCTCAAACCCTGTCATAATTGCTACCAGCGAGACGACTAAATGAGGTGCATTTGACTTAGTACCTTGAACTCCTTCTCGATGTTGGCCAGTACTGCGAGCTCGTTGCTCAGCTCCAGAGCCGCCATCACTGGGTCCTCATGGGAGAGGGACAGATACGCCGGACTGGCCAGACATTTATAAGCGTTAATGCGGGATTGTGAATGGCTGAACGAGTCGCGCCTCTGCTGCTCGCTGCAGGCCCCGCACTGGCAGAAGTAATCGTGGGGCCGCTCCACCCGGGCCCCCTTCGTGAGGAGTATATGCACGATTTCATACTCGTGGCACTGAGAGGCCAGGATGATTGGAGTGATGTCTTGAGAGAAGCGCGTGCCGTCCTCGTCGTAAGCAAAGAAGTCATCGTGAGTGTCGGCCTGGCTGGGCCTGTTGGTCAGCCTCTCTCCGTCCTCAAAGGCCTGGTGGCTCAGTATGGCGTCCACTATATGGATGTAGCCTTTGCTGATGGCTAACAGCAAAGCATCTCCTATTCTAGAGAGGTCCTTCTTCCTGAGTAGGAGCTGAATCACATCGAGATGCTCGTTGGCAACGGCCAGCTGCAGTGCATTCTGGCCCATGTAGTTGACACAGTTGACGTCGAGCTCCGGCAGCTCCTCCAGCATGCGTCTCACTTCAGGAGCGTTGCCGTATTCTGCGGCATCCAAGAAAAGTTCCTCCGTGGTGGAGAGGCAGGGGGAGGAGGAGGAGGAGGAGGAGGATTCGGCGTGATACAGGTAGCCGGCTCCCCGAAAGACTTGTCGCCGGGGTCGGACCCCAACTTTCTGCAGGGTCATGGTTCGCCCCTCATTCCTCCACCTAAACATGGGTAAAGACCATATCAGTGCAATTGTATTCATGTATGCCAAAATACTCAAAATGATCCCTCAAACCGGTGTTACTCAAATTATGGTTATGCTATTTACTATTGTTTTCTTACTTAGCCAAACATAACATGTTTTCACTGTCTGTCTGACCATACCCATCTACACCCGCTGCCTGTATCACTTTGTTTCTGCTCCTGTCTCTTTAAGCCCTTCCAAAAAGCCCAGTCTGCTCTGATGGGCTTGTGAGAAAAATGTGGCACACATTGGTACAAGGCCTGATAAATGAAGCCTGGGACAAGGTCTTGGCCCTACAGACTGTGACATGTAGTGTGACTGGAGCTGTGCTAATGAAGAGTTATAGAAGGTGGTGCTAGAAATAAAAGATGGGGACCACTCAGAAGCTCTTTGGTTGCAATCCGCCTGACAAAACATAGATGTTAATTTGTGGGCACTGGCGTGTGCTAGCGAATGAGCCTTTGGGCCAGTGCAGATTGGATTTTCCTGCGTAACGCTTGTAGCCCAATCGTATGACGAGTGACGACTCTTTTGTAAAGGCAGTACTCAAGCTTAGGGTGGAGATACTCCATGGAGAGAAAAAAAACTGGCACTCCAAATAATCAGTTCTATGTTAACAAGCTCTGAAAAGTGACATTTTCAGGATTTTAGTGCTTGTAAACATTGTTAACTGACTTCTCTCATTAACTGGTTTAGGTAAAGTAGCTCATTCTATTGTTCCAAAACGAAGGAAGTAGTGAATGGGCAACGGTGTGCGATGGACAGCTGGTCTCAGCTGAATTATAACTTGCACTACATGTGTGACACCACCCACAGACTCATCATCTGCTCTCCTTCATTTAATGGCCTGTCTACCCGACATGATAGTTGGCCAGATACATAATATATAACATAAACTGTATAACGTATAACAGCAGAATATCATCAATTGTTCAGTGATGAAGTTTATTTACTGATATGACTAATACAACAGTGACACTCTCTAATATTAATAATATATAGTATGTTGTGGGTCATTGTCAAACAAATAAATCTACTTTCTGTATGTCTAAATACATTTGAATAACATGGTTATCTCAGGAGCTAATTCAGCCCAGATGATGATGGAGGATGACAGCATCCCTTCATTCAACCCTAATTAGTGTTAATAAGATTTCACATAACTGATAAGCGCCCACAGCACTGTATAGAGAAAGTTTTAATACTGACAAATGACCCATCTTTGGCATAATCTAGATCAGATGAGACCACATGGAATTAAAACTGTGTTTTTAATACAGGGAATGTCTGAAAACCACAAAGAAAATAGATCAATAACATATTTGTTTGTCTTTTGAAATGGCACCAGCTCCATGTGGATGCAATGACTGGATTTCTGACAATGCCTTGTTGATTTTTGTTCAGCTGCAAAATGAAACTAAGAATGCTGTGGCAGGATAGAGTACAAAACTGGCAGTAACAATACTACTTCAATAAATAAAGTGCCCCACAATTGGCGTTAGCTGCGCTGTGTGCATATGCACTAAACATGAAAGATGTGTTATCTGTCACGTCTGCTCCTTCGGGCAGAGGAGAAGGCAGCAGTGGACACATAACAAGGAGAGGCACGCAAGGAGATTTGAAAAATAGGACACCGCAGGATGAGATCACACTGTTGTTGTTTCTTTAGGACGCTCGTGGGCCTGAAGCTTTTCTGTAAACGCCTCACCAAACACAGGCGACATTTGGGCACCGATTTCTTCATCTCTATGAATCAGCTTAAATGTCTCAAATGTAAACGAAAAAAGTCTGACAGGGTGTCCCACTCACCTCACAGAGGACTGGTGCGCCACATAACTTCACTTTCACTTGGTAGAGATCCGTAACTGTGCGTCAGCCCATTTATAGAGAGTCGCCTCTTCTGCGCCTCTGAGCACCTGTCCGACCGGCGCTACCCTTCGTCCCACCTTGGGTCCTGATGCTGACGCTGCTGCCTCTGCGCGCCCAGTGGGCGGTTTCCCAGCAGCTTCTTGCTTGTGTGTTATAACGTACAATATGGCATTCGGCTGTTTTTTTTCAGATTGTATGAATTGGTTTAATCTTAGTTTCATTTGACAGAATTCCGACCAATGCGTCCATATTTAAACACTTTGTGGAACTATTAGAGAAGGTTGTGCTCTGACCTTTGTGTCATAATTTGAGGTAGAGGGTTAGGAGGCGCTTGCATGACGCACGGAAAGTGTGCATGCTGTAGAAAAAAATGTATTAATCAGTGGAGTAACCCCGTCTGTGTGGCGGCATAAACAATCTGCGAAAAAGGTTTCCCTAAATCCTCTTAACTCATGGTGCCATCATGTGTAACAGGTCACAACCACGCACCTTTGCGTTTAATGAGGGGCACCATCCCCGAGCAGACACAAACTGCTTGCAGAAACAATTACCACATGCACAGCGAATGATAAGGCAAGTGTCGATAGGCCATAGTTCAGCATATACATACATTTCAATACGCAAATAGAAATAGGTTAACAAATTTAAATTGTAAATCGTATATACTGGCTGATATATCCCACTATGTAACTTTAAAAAAAACAGTAAATGCACAAACAAAGCTAATCAATTTGAGCCTCCTTTAAACACACCACCTTTTTAATATTGACCTTGGCTGTGAGATCAAAAGATCGTCTGACTCTCTCTGAACCTAATTGCATTCTCATTGTCTGTTTAGCTTTTTTTCTTTTTTTCGTGTAGATTCTCCTGTGAAGAAGCATATTTTCGGACACTTCCAGGTGTACCTGAAGGCAACAGTGCCCATAATGGTCCCTGGCCCTCTGCTGGACACGGTGAGTATGACCAATGGAAAACCACCTCCGTCCCCGTTGTCAAGGAACCGCGTCTTCTGTTGCTATGGCGCAGGTACGACTCCACACACACACAGCCTCGGGTGAAGCAACTACAAACGACACAACTCGGCCGTCTTATTTCTGAATATTATTTTAAACCACCGAAGAAGCTGCCATCCTTGGGGAGGAGTTGTCGCGATGTGGATACAAACATTTCCTCGTCTGTCCTCAGGCATGCTCGTCTTCGCCCTGAACAGGGCCGCAGGAGTTCGGACGGAGTTCCGCTGACGTTAGCCGAGCCCAGTTAGCATTTAGTTAGCAGCCTCGCGAGGAGCTGAAGCTGTATGTCTGCCCGGTGTCAACCCGGATCGGCGGCCTCGGAGGATGCAAGATGTCCAGGGCGCCTTCTTCTACCACTCGTATCCTTTTTGAAAGGGTTTATCCTCTAAAGCTGTTATGCACTGTCCACAATACTCTACAATAATATAAAAGCTTTAAAAGCATCCAAAAGTACTACAATTGTACTATATATTGATATCGTCCGCTCAAAGTACCAAAGTTAAAAGTACTATGTATGCAGAATTAAGTTAATATTCTAACTGTTGATGCGTTGTTGTTGATGTATTTATAATCTGAAACTGGAATGTAATTAATCAATTCAATAATGATTAAAAGGTGGATTTTAGGCAACAATAGTTCCCTTTGACATGTAGTGACTTTCAAGTATGGAACTACTCAACTCATGTACAAGTAGCTCATAATCGTAGAGGTACTTAGTTCTTTTCCACCACTGTCAACCAGCCCGTGTGACTCATGAGATGATTTCATGCTCTCAAGTCAAAGCTTAACACATACATGAGGGTGCACATGTCTACCCTCTGCCATCCATAAGCAATCTCCTTAGCTGCTCACCCCCAGAAATTCCAGGCAGGGAACCAATGGAGGCCTCGAAGATGAGAGACAGCTTTTGGTTAAGGAGCAAAAGTTATGCAGATCCCGAGCTCGCAAGTTCTCCCTGGAAACCAACCGGCGCAGGAGGTCAGTTTGTGTGTACATTAATTATGCATCGTTGTTTTCATTTTTATTTCAGTCCGCCGCCCAAATCTGCTCATAGCGCCAGTTCTCAATGGGGTCAAAAGCAGCAGCTTGCGTTTCTTCCTGGAAGTAGATGGTGCTTTGCTGGTGGACGCTGTTCCGCTCATTGACAGCAGCTCATGGTTCTGGCTTTGCACCGTTGAGGGATGGATGGTGTTGACAGGATTTTGTAGAAAGAGATGTGTTGTGTGAGGGTGAGGGTGGGGCACACCAATGACTGCAGCGTCACCTGACTAGAGCTGCTCAGTGATCATGTCAGAAGAAAAAAGTAAACATAGTATTGTATTTGATTATATGCGTTCTGCCCTGAAAGAACAATGTCCAACTGTTAGGGTGGACTGATTTTTGGAGTGGGATTTTTACAGAATATCAGTAATTATAAAATGCAATATAGACATTTTTTACATCAGCACACTGACACTGGTAACCAAAATAATGTACAATAATGCTTTTGTACGACTATATGTGTTTTTTAGCTGTGTCAAATAAGCAAGTAATATTGGCTCACCTCTTTTCATGCCAATGTAAAAAAGGAATGGTTAGGTATGAATTTATATATAACTTATAAGTAACTGAGTAACACCTCTTTAATGTTCACTTCATAACTCTCAAATTCAATTCCTTTCAAATGTTGACAATAAAGATAAAAACATTCTTAAGACGATAAAGAATCCGTACATTTTCAGTGAAAACTGTTCATTTTTATCCTGCTTCTCGCTGTTTAAACTGCTTTTGTTGACGGTGATTACCATTTTTTTCCCATTTAAAAACCCATTAACGCTGAACTCGATTGACCCGGTATTCTTATCAGCTTCCTCTGTGAGCCTCGGTCTTGAGTGGAAGCTTTAACTTATTGATGAATGTGTTGAAATACATCTCAACGAGAGGACTCGGGTTTCTGTATCTAAAATGTGGCCTGTCTGCATTGAATCAATCACAACGTGCCTCGTCTCTCTCTCTCTCTCTCTCTCTCTCTCTCTCTCTCTCTTGTGGCTCCAGGGCTCTGGAGGAAAGGCAGAGGCAGCGGTACCTGCAGGAGCAACAGCTGACGGAGAACATCCTGCTGCAACGCAGGCAGCTAGTACAGGATGCAACGGAGCGCTTCCAAAGGGCCCACTTACCCCCCTCTCAGAGACGCAGGCAATGTCAGTGACCTGCCCAACTTATGGCCTTTAGAACTGAGCCATAACTCACTGGCAGTCATAACCTTTCCCCCCTTTGTTTCTATGCTTTTCTTCATGCTGTTCTAGCTTTTAGAAGAAATGTCCCAAATATCGAAGACGCGCTCAATCAAATTCAAGGCTCCTCGAGTTCATTCACCGAGCAGTTCTCTTTCTTGTCTGGCAACTTTAATAATAGCAGGTAAAAAATAAAAAAGGCTCATCCATGTGTCTCTGCTGCTGCTTTTAGTGTAAAAACCTACCTATCCGAAGTTTGGATTTGTCATTTCGGATTTGATTTGTGTAACCGATTTGTTTAATGGTTCATGTTGTCCTGCTTTCTCTTGAAGAAGCTGCACTCCGGGTCCCCGCCAGTCGCTCTCTGCTGTGGAGGCCTACACCAAACTGCTCCAGGAGCAGAGCAGGACTTACTTCAAGAGCTGTCAACAAAGGGAAAAGACACAGGAGAAGCAACACAATCTCAGTCCTCAGGTGTGTTGTTTCATTTAAATGTGCAGGAAACACGTTACTATTTTTTTTTTGCCAGCGTTCAACTTTGCTGCAGTCTTGGTCACAATAACAAAAAGGATTATTCATTTGACCTGGTTCAATAAAGTTTGAATTAAAAAAATTGAAAATACTGTGCTTCAATGAAGGGCCCATTGTCTGCTGCTAAAAGGTTGCTCAGGAAAGTCTCTGTTCAGCAGTCTACAATTCATCAACACGTCTTTGTCAATGATTATGCCAAGTACTCACTAGGCTTCCATCTTGGACAGTTCAAATGCCTGTTTTTTTGTTTCTTACCCTACAAAAGCAGCCCTCTAGGGGGCAGCAGTGTGACACAATCCCTTTGCTGCACCGGAAACACCCGTTTAGGCTGTTACAGGCTTCAGCAACCATCCTCTGTGAAATGTGTGCGTGAATAGCTGTGTAAAAACTTTTTTGAGTGGCCCTTAGTCTCGTTAAAAAATTAAAAAATTAGATTGAATGTACTGATCCAGTATTGCTCCGAAAAGTAGACAATCCTACCTTGCTTTAATGTATGTCCAGTTTACAATTTATTCTTTCTTGTCCTTTAGCTAGCAAAAGCACAAATGGTTAAATGCCACCTTCAATTTAGCAACAATAGTTCTCAGCTTTGTGGATACTGGCATAAGATAAGACACCTGATTTGACATGACCCAAGAAAGTGAAATGGGATCTCATAGACACCCAGTTATTGCCATCCAAATGTTTTTTCTCCTCCCCAAACAATAACCCCTTTTATTGTAGATCTATGTTCCACATCTGGATAAACTTTATTTGGAAGATGTAAATCATATTTTTTTCCTACTCATCACTCTCTTTGTTTCCATATCTCAGGACAGCCAACTGTCTGATTGCAGCAATTCTGAAAGCTTTTCCAGTAAGGACAGTTTAGAGAATGAGGACATCAGCATAAAACATCTACAGTATTCCAATTCACCGTTCGTGCTTGACTCAGAGAACCTCTGTCCAGACCCGAGACAGCAAAATGATTCGTGTTCAACATCAGACCTAACTTCATTCTCATCCATGAAGCTTCTTGCTGATAAATTGCATGAACCTGAGCAAAAGATACATGCAAACTCAGAGGGGCCTGACGATAAGGTGCATGTATCCCAAGCATCTAAAACGCAGACTCTGCACGACTGCAACGTGTTCTCTCTTTGTGAGATTGCTACTGCGGGCCCAGAACAGTTTGGGGTAAACGCACAAAACAGTCCCAGTAACGACGTCATTGCAACAAACAGAGTTGCCCCTGGCAACAGAGCACTCGATTCCTCATGTCCTAGACAGGAGGCTCTGTTAGGACTCGGGCAGAACCGCGTCCTCGACGACAGACAATTAAACCATCCGTCAGCTACAGAAATTCTTCTGCCTGCTCAAAATGGCAACAGCAAGGACATTTTGTGTGGGCCGCCCCCAACGCCCAGTATTCTCTTGAACGATAGCGCGACAGATAATGCATCCCGAGAGGCAACTCTTACAGGAAAGGACAATCACAATCTGCTACCACAGAAAGAGCAGAGTGCTTCCATAAACAACCTTAATAAGGTTTCAAACTCACAGCCTCGATCTGAAAAGCCTGTTAATGCAGCAGCGCTGCAGCGCGATTCTCTTACGGGCCTTCAGTGTCCTGAGGGGGAAGCTGAAAACGAGCCTGTTGCCGGGAGGACGTCTCATTCTGTGCGATTCATTAAAGGAATCCTCAAAAAGCCGCCCTGGTATATGCCAGGGGAGACCGCGCGGGTGGGTGCCCCAGGACCTTCTATTTTTCCACAACGAGTAGCCTCAGCCATCAGGGACAGCGTTGAATTGACGAGGACAAAAAGTAAGGGAGTGGAAGGACCCACCGCCGTGAAGAAGAAGCTGCGTTGGTTTGATGAGGAGCATGTGGACGAAGAGCAGAACACAATGAAACAGATGAAAGGCGCATCTTCCAATCACTCTTACTCAAATAACAACTCAAAGGACCACCAGCTAAGTCTCACTACAGTCTCAGGGGCTACGAAGCCCGTACCCGGCATGACCCCTGCGGCCTCCACTGGTTATCACTTTACAAAGCACGCGTGGGCAGATGTTGGGGTTCAAGTCAGCTTGCCTCAAGAGCAAGCGGAGGAGGTCAAGGTGCCGCGCGGCGGCACCAGGACCGGTGGCCCCAAGGTCCCCCAGAGAGAGCGCTCGGCCCGAGCCGCAGGGGGTCCTGTTTCCTCGCGCAGCAGAAAGGGCACCGTCATACGACCTCAGTCTGCCACCGAGGTGAGTCAGATTGCCAAAACCCAGGGGAGGGTAATGGCGCCCCGCCCACCCCCGAAGATGGAAGGGGAAAGGAGGGCGAGCCTCGCCGAGGCACCATATGGCGTGCAGCGTTCCAGTGTCAACCGTAAACACGCTGAGGCTGAGCAGGAGGCCCAAGGAGCCCTGCAGAGGGACGGCTCGGGCGGCTTCTTCTCACCTCACCCACGTGACGTCGTGAGAACAGCTAGCGCTGTTATGTACACACCGCTGTCTCCCTCGCGCACCCACTCCGCCTCAAAGGGCAAGACGAAGGGCCCGCCCAGCTCAGGCCGTCAGCAAAGTCAGGGCTGCGGCAGCAGAAGAAGAGGGATGGTGTGCAACGACAAAGGCCTCTGTTTAGCTTGCACTCCCACGGATGAGGAGATCTCCCAGCTCTGGCACGGTGTACGCAGTGCCTTAGCCACCAAGGAGGGTAAAGTATATCTGGGCTGACAAAGCAAAAGGGTGTGAGTCTGCTGAGATGCGACACTGGACATAGGGCCAGATTTTCAAATGGATAAATGAATGCTAAAATGCAATTTTAATGTAGTCCCTTAAAATACTTAATCTGAGCTTCTTCATATGTCATCGCGCTATCATTTAGAAGGGCACAGCTACAGTTTCACCTGCAAAACATTGATTTCAGCCTGCATCGCCACTTTTTACAAACAAGAGTGGAGAGGAAAGTTAATGCACACATGTTGTTCTTATTCACAAGCTCATCAACATCTTATTTGATCTTCAGTCACCTTTGTTGTAGGATTAAGACGTAACTCATAAATTCAGCAAATACATCTCCTTTCAGCAAAAAACGTGCTTCAAAGACAGGCCCTGGACCTTGTTGTGAGGAAACTCTGCGTGGAGCAGAGCAGACCGCCTCCTGGCTCAGGGAACAGGAGGGTTCCTTCGCCCTCTCAGGTACGTGCACGCAGGGGCCCCGCAGGAAACAAAGTTCAGTAAATGGGTGTGTTTGAACTTGTTGAATGAGTTTTATTGCGGCCCCATTTCATGGCGTACCTATTGTTTATAAAGCTAACTGGACGTCACTATTCATGCTTCGTGAGCAGGACTTTCCGGATGGATAGCGTTGATGCGTGATGTTTTTGTTAAACTTGCTTTACCTGTTCTTTTTGCTTTATGCCCATCACCGATATGTTCTTGGCAGTGTACTCTAGGCCACATTGCTATTATTTAATGTTTGATTTATTCTGTGTAGCCAAAGGGACAGACTATACCATTCGGACCATTTTCCAGTACCTGCAACATGGCCTGTCCATATGAAGGTACAATTTTTGACAAATAAGAATCAATAATATTTGAATGAAAACTCTGAGCCAATACAATTTTCCAGGATATTGCAAATGTATAAAGATAACAGCACATCTTTATTGGACGCATGTATGAAAAGCCACTAGAAACAAAACCCTTCTTAGGTGACTTTCCCTGGTTCACAGGTTTGGATAGTGCGGCCCAGTTACACCTGACCAGAGGTCATTCTGGAGGCTTGCTGGAAGAATCGGACATCATTGCTGCCATGAAAACAGGCCGAACACAGAGGCCTGGCTCAGCGCAGCAGCAGCAGCGCAGCCAACAGGAGGGACTCACTGGAATTGCCTTGGAAGAGCAGAACATCCTCTTCTCTCTGGACAGACTGAACCAGCGACTTCACCGTGAGCGCTTTGCGTCAGGCTGTTTGCGTCAGGCCACCAAATGTGCCGTCATTTCGCTATCAAACAACCGCTTGTTGCTCTTTGTAGGTGTGCGGGAACATGTGGGGTCTAACTCTGGCTCGTGTGGTCTCGCACTTAACGATGCACCCTATGTGAGTATGAACTTTGTGAGTGATTCGTTGCTGGCTTCAACCCATAAGAGAACATTGTTGAATGTCTTCTACTGTTTTCAGACAAGGGAAGTGAAAGTCACAAACCATCAGAAGCATCGTGCATCAAACAGCCGCTCTCGGTACCAGAAGAATTCCTGACTCTCAGCAAGTGGTCCAGAGTTGGTCCTCTTTCCCGTCCGTGCATTATACAACAACGACTTTATCGCCTAGTAAAATAGGTCTAGTCCCCTTTGGAGCTATGAACGCCCTAATGGACAATCTAAGAGATCGGTAGCACTGAATTGTGGAGGCGATTAAATCTCTCAGCAGAATTGGACCAAACATAATTTTTAAGTTGCTGTTAAAAGTTAAGTTAAGTATGTTTTTGCAATCTGCCTTGAGAAGATCACATTGTTATCAAATAAATATTGGTTCCTTTAAAAAATGATACTGGCTTCCATTAGTTTTTCATGATTCCAAAATCACTTCTTACAATTCTATCAAAAAATTGATGGAAGCTATTTTGGGATGAAACTTGGCAGTGAACCAAATAAAGCCGTTTGTTAACGTACTGATTATCTAACTGGGTGCAGTGTGGTAAGAAGTGTTTGAGAAGCATGTGATGCATGGTCGATAAATGGGGAGAGGAAATGGTTCATAGGGAAACATGTCGCAACGCTGAAGGTGTGTTTGTCTTTCTTTGATGGCTGTAGAAGGGACGATTATATCTTATGCGGTTGACTCAACCTACTGGCTCAACAAGGTGAAACATTGCCACAGGCCTTCTTGCTTTCTGTTGCAAGTGAGTCTACCCTGAACTTTACTTTTGCTTTAGTTCCTGTTTCCTCATTTGTTCTTAAACCACATCTTCTTGTGTGAAATAAAGATCATCTTCCCTGCCTAAAATAGGTACATTGTGGTAAAAAAAAAAGATGCAGGGATTATTGATGTGAGTTCAGTTGCCCCTCCTCCACCAGCATGTCTGGATTCGCCCCTTAGTCGACCTGCAAGGACTTGCTCCAAAAGGTGGAGGAAGCCTAAACTCATCTGAAGAGAAACCCCTTTTTTTTGGTTTAACTGCGGGTTTCTGGTTCTATGCAGACATACATTCTTGAACCTTTCAACAAGGTGCTCTGAACATGGATCTGAATGACGTGTCTTGAGTCCTGTACAGTCATGCATTGTCTCGTTGTTATACTAGACGAAAATGCAGCAGAAGCAGAGGCCCTTTGAGCAGTTGCATGCTTAGAAGATTAAAAGGACATAAGAAAGTCAGTTTCAGTTATTCCTTAAATCAGTGAGTTGTGATAATCATGCATAATCATGCATAGCAAAATATAGAACATATTATACGTGACCACTGACTTTGAAAGGAAACACGTTCTAAGTAGGCCTCAATCACATGAGAATGTTTTAGTATCCCCTAAAACACTTAAAGAAGGTTTAAACAAATGAAAAATAATACATATAATAATTACTAAACCTTTTTGTTTAGCAAAAAGTGAGATTTTGCATGTGCGTTTTTTGGAGGTTACAAAACAGAAAAAATGGTCAAACTTGCATGTTTATTTTTTAATATGGTGTATGATGACGCCTGCAGCAGAAGCAGAGGCCCTTTGAGGAGTTGCATGCTTAAAACATTCTCTTAAAAGGACATAAGAAAGTCCACTGAGCTTATTTGAGGAGGGACGTTGATGTCTCTTCTCACCAAATGGGTTTAAGACAAGAGGGGACAACACAGACACTATTGATCTGGATGCTCATGTTTAACTTATTTAAGTGTCGCTGAATCCAGAAAGTGCCCAGTAGAAACGACCAGCTCAGACAAATGAACACAGGAGCTCCACCTTCCTTTTCATCCACTCGTTGTGTTGTATTTATATAAGGAGCCATATTCAAGTAAGATCCTGTTTGTGAGTGCAACCGTACAAACTTTCCCCTCAGCAAGGAGCAGACTTTGACTCACAATACTCCACTGCAGGTTTTGCCTGAAATCTGTTTTCTTTGGCCTGCGAGCACGTTCAGAGTCATTACACCTTACAATGGTGAGCTTAATGACGTTTAAGCCTTAACCAGCCTTAACCAACACCCACAAACTCGACAAGAAAGGGCAAGAGTGCTGAAAGTAAGGGAAGACGTTTCCGCGGACGCATGTTCAAACTTGTGCTCCGGCCCGTCATCGAGCTTAATCCTGTGATTTGTTGCAGTCCATTTAACACGCAATGGATGAGCGTCTGGTCTGCCTCAGTGTCTGTAAAACCGAATAATTAGTCGAATGCTCAACTGACTTGATAGTAGGTTACAGCTCTTTTTTGGCAACATTGCATCTGCAGATATACAGAGTCGGGTTGCCTCGTCTTCTATTCTGTCCTAGAACCATATACACACTACAATGCACGGAGGGAAGGCATTGAATGAAGGAAATAAAAGTAGGTTCTGCGCACAAAACTCCATGAAGAAAAAATAAAACATAAAAAGGTCAGGTGACACAACTTATTTATATAGTGGTCTGAACTATATATTGTACTTAATGAATGCATTTTAGGAAAAGGCAGATCGAAAAGTGTGTGTGTGAAGAAGAAAGAGAGAGAGAGAGAGAGAGAGAGAGAGAGAGAGAGAGAGAGAGAGAGAGAGAGAGAGAGAGCCTGTGCTCTACATGCCCACAGACCGCGTGTACCCATTGAAGACTTAAGGGGGCACTCGAGCTCACATCCTGCGGCTGTCTGCAGCAACGCCGTGCGTCACTTTATCCCACAACAACACCACACCGAAGCGTTTCATATCGAGGCGACTATTACAGGCACCTTACCATCGATACATTCAGAGAAATTCAACATATTTTCTACTGCTGTCCCCCGGGATCCAACCAAATATTTCAGTGCCACTGAGGCGAGTCGGAGGGACCAAAAAGTGGCCAAACTGTGCTGAGTGGGTGGTCCTCTTTGGGTTGGCCGGGGACGCTGCAGTTCATCTGTTTAATGTGTCTGAGTGCGTTACAATGATGTGAAAATGACAAACTTTCCCCCAAACTAAGGGCATCTTTTGATTGTATCATTCATGCAACATAATATGTGTGGGCTTGTGGCACAATCATGAAATATTGCACAGATTTAGAAGGAAAAAAAGAGAAATATTTGGAATAAATATTAAGTGCACACATGGGGAAAATATTATTTCCTACAGGGTATTTATATTAAAATAGACTGAATAAGGTGAAGAGGCCAAAATATATTCCCGTATACAAGTTATAGTGTGCAACATGTTGCATGCCCCTATTTATCTAAACAGTTTAACTCTTCTTCGATTCTAAGTTTCCAAACTTTTGTAAACAAATTAAAATGAGTACTTTCCATCAATAATTGTACACGGGCAAATTTAACACAAGAAGTTCATATGTTAAGAAACATGACCATGTGACTGGCAGTGCAAAGCCCTTATAATCTGCTTTACAGTGTCTGCTGGTATTTAATAGGGCTTCATAATCATTCATTCAGTAGATGTATGGGAAAAAGAGTTGAAACAGAGCCTCTGTATCCAGAGAGAGTGGATCTTGACAAAATGATTTCTCAATGGAAGAGGGGCCTCATTAGCATAACAATTGTGGGAAACTGCATGGATCTACTTTTCATGAGCACTGTAAAAATGCATGTGGGTTTTTGGAGGTTACAAAACAGAAAAAATTGTAAAACTTGCATGTTTATTTTTTTTTACTTATTCATTTGGCAAAGTCATCATTTAATGTTCTCCCGAATGGGCTTCGAGTTGGCAGCAGCAGGGGTCCTTATTGTATTCAAAGGGTTGCCAACAAAATAGGGAACACTTTAATTTGTCAATTGTTGTCCAGATTATCTAATTAATGTGTAAGAATTACCGTTCAGCGGCCCCATCGATTATAGAATACATATTAACAAAAGGCCCCATGTCACTAGGGGACTGTCAAAATCCTGGTTTGAGAGGATGGGGTGATAGTAAAAGATTGTACAAATATATGTCTTCAAATATTGGTATTCTTATGCTGAAATGTTACTTATAAGATGTAAAAGTTTGGCTAGACCCCAGGCTTCCCTGTCTGTACCTTTAAAGACTCTCGTCCCAATGAGTCCTAAGCCCCGCCTCCGCAGCAGACATCCCATGAGTCATAAAGTTTGATGTCCTGCCCAAAGTTTAGTCCCGACTGGAGCAAAAAGTTTTTTTTTTTCTGGAAAGTGCTCTGCAGAGATTTGTCCTTCGCACAGTGATTCTGTCGTGTAAGAATAGTCTATAACAGCCTCAACGTTGCCGACACGTAGAAGAAGTGCGTTTTGCGGCGTTTGTTTTTCGTCTTTTGAGGCTGCGTGAACTTTTTTTTTTTTTTTTTTTTCTTTTTTAAGTTTGGGGCCGGACGACAGCATAGATTCCAGTGTGGAGTAGATATGCGCTTTGTTACATTCTCAAGAATGCCAGCGAGAAACAACAGGAAAGCGCTGTGTTTCACTGCAGATTTCGACAGCTAACACACTCTGGGAGAAAACAAACCACTCGAGTGTTCAACATTAGAATGACTCGAGATCACTTTTTCTGAGTGTCGTCGATATTTTCTGCTGTGAAAAAAAAAAAGTTTGAGATTGACTCAAACTTATTTTTTAATTATTTTTTGCGTGACGTTGCAGAACGGGATATTTTTGGGACACAGAAAGTTTATTTTTTGGGTCGGGAGAAAATGGATCCGAGCCAGCACAACCCTCCCGTCGGGCACCAGATCGTCCACGTACGGGGCGACTCCGAGACCGACCTGGAGGCTCTCTTCAACGCCGTGATGAACCCGAAAAACACTATCGTGCCCCCCTGCGTGCCCATGAGGATGAGGAAGCTGCCAGACTCCTTCTTCAAACCCCCTGAACCAAAGTCCCATTCCAGACAAGTAAGCCCGCCCTGTCTCTCCTCGGCCCCCTTCCCAGAAATCACGACCGGAGGAACAGGCCCGTCCCGCGAGGACAGGGGCCCCCGCGGTTCACGAGTGGGAGCCTACAGTCGGTTCATATTCGTGTCCGGGTGTCACCACCGGGCTCCCCGACACGTCCTGTGTTGTAGGATAATTATTATTAAGTCGTATTTGTACACTAATGTGTCTACATTCCTTTACTTATTCTGTCACGGTGAAATTGAGCTTGATCTCTTCCCACAAGCTTTAATTCGATTGGCAATCTGTGCAAAGATCTGTGCACATTACTGTGTGTAAAGAACATTATGCTCGAGAGAAATGTGTTTCTTCGAAGCAAATAATAATATTATTATTACTTTAACTGGTTTGTCTGGTTCCCTTTTAAGCGAACTTGTACATATGTGTCAATGTTTTGGTTCCATTCGGGAAAAGAACGGTAACTAACTTGTGAACATAGTCAAATAATAATGTTTTTGTACATAAGCGGATTTGCTTTCATGAAATCCTGCGATGGTTGAACTCCTGCTATGACACCCCCCCCACCCACAAACCCCACCACGTCCCCCACAAATGCTGCTTGTAGTCTGTGGAGGTTTTTCTCTCCAGTGCGCATGCGCGTTTGTGCAACGCGTAGTCCGCGCTCTCCCCTGTCCCGCACAGGCCTCAACCTCATCCTTAAAACAACTCTCCAACTTGCCTGCGCATGCGCATGATCAGAACGAACTAGCATACGCGTAAATGTATCATATTGTTAAAAATAACTTTTATGGATTTGTGTACTTGAATCATTCCTATTATTTGTGAACCGGCCTCAAACACAGTATTTTATTTTATATTCACAATGAAACTCATTATTTGATGTTTTGTTTTACTGTGTACAATGTCATAAGATATATATTATCATAAGATCACATTAAGGCTTTGACCTTTTTGTATAATACATATATTTCATACCCCCTTGTACTTTTGGACAGACTTGTTTTGCTTCATAACAATATCAGATGAAACTTCACGCTGTCTCTCCTCCAACCCCCAAACCAGGCCAGCACCGACGCTGGCACCGGCGGCGTCCTCCAACCGCACCACGTCCGAGCTCACTCGTCTCCGGCCTCTCTTCAGCTGGGCGCTGGTACTGGTGGCTCCATGTCTGGCATGCCCCCGCCCTCCCCTCAACATCTCCGCCAGTCTTCGTATGAGATTCCCGATGACGTGTCCCTGCCCCCCGGGTGGGAGATGGCCAAGACGGCCTCTGGGCAGAGATACTTCCTCAAGTGAGTATTGATGCGCTGGCCGACGAGTGTCCATGCGGTTTCGTCCGTTCTTCAGTCTCCTGGAAAACCTGGAAGGTTTCTGCAGCTTGATGCCATGTGTTTTGTGGAAATGGACGGGTGGCTTTGAGAGGGGACAAAGTGTTTTATTGATTTATAGCACATGGAGTCCTCAGCCCTGTGGACACCCCTCTGTCCTTCTGACACCACTTTGCATTCCGACGAAAGCTATGTAATGCAAATATTTGTTTTTACTAAAACCTCTTCACAATAATTTATGACTTTGTGACCCGATAATGTCAGGGGGGGGGGAGGCGTCTGCGGTAACTACCCAAGTATATCATCAACACATCACAGGAAATGCGTGTCCTTTATTATTTGTCAAACAAGACCGTGTTTGTCGTTACATAGTTGTTGACTTTCATCCGAGTGCAGGAAACCTGCTTAAAACCTGCTGTCTTTTTTTTTTTTTTAATGACCTCTTAAACCGGGGATGGGTAAGTCCAGTGAACAGATAATATACAAAAAAAATAATACTTGAGTATCTCCCTTAGGTTCAACCTTTTGCAACAGCATTTCAGAGAAGAAGGGAACACGTAAACTTGGGCTAATGTTTGATAAAAGTCCAACTAGCAGAGAAGGGGTCTTGGGATCGGACTGTTATAGTCCAGCGCTGCACAGTGGACATTATGCTGACAAATCATTTACAAATCTGCTGCGGTGCACAATGGGGGCCAGTGAGCTCAAAAAGAGACAATTGTAACAGTTGAATTTTGGCTTATTAAATTTGGTGGCCTCTTGCAAACAAGGGAGATGTCTTTTGAGGGCCTGCTGCTGTATGTGGTGTTCCTTTTCTTGGGATCAGGTTTCAGTAGAAACAATGGATCATTGTAGACGCCTCAAGACAGCAAAGGACAGACGTCTCCGGACAGCTCGTCTGCTAAGCAGCATATCTCCTACACATTGATAATCCAACGTGTACTCAAAACAAGAATAGGTAGTCCTTATACCAGAGCCCTTTTTTTAAGACAGTCCGGTTCAGTGATATTTCGGGAATGTAAGAGTTTTTATTCTTCTTCTTTATAGCTTTACTTTTGTAGCTCTGAAGGATTGACGAACCTGTGGCGACCTGAAGATAATCCGCTCCTTTTGGAACGTTCCAAAGTGTATTAAAAAGCTCGGCGGCACATGTTTTTGAGGCAATTTGACTTTGAAAGTTGTCTCGAACTTCCCTCAAAGGCAAAATGCTGTCTGTTCGAGGCAGTATAACTCTCTGACTCTGTACTTGGATCCAAAAGGAGATGTTTTAAGGTTTCACATCTGGCAAACATCTGCGCCGTTTTTTTAGGAGGCTCTTCAAAAAATGTACAAAAGCACTCGTGGAGAGTTTAAGGGAGGGAAGAAGGGAGAGAAGAAAAAAAAATACTACTCGCTAGACTCTCCCAGGATCACTGCTTGTGTTTACTGAGTGATCGAATGCGCCTCCAGACAATAAGTGACATTTCAAACCAAGTTCAGTCTGGTGTAGACGAACCTGGATAACCTAAATCTCCTTATTTGCACTCAAGTTCTGTTTTTTGGGGATATGTCTGTGTGTGTAATTTGTTCTTCGTAACATAACAAACTGTGTAGTTGTCAAAGAGTTGAGTCGTTCTTCTTCTTTTACTTTTACATTTTCTGGACTCCAGATAAACAGTTACTTTCTCTGACTAATGATTGATCAGTTGATTGATCAATGACGAGGGCACAATTTGGGTTTGCACCATGTTTGCTGCAGAGCTTCTTTTCTCTGTTCTAAGAATAACACTCGACTCGATCTTGAATATTAAATTCAATCCCTCTACGAAAACCTAGTTGTTGAATATTACCAGACTGATTTGAGATTTGAGTCTCTGCTCTTCTGTGTTTACAAGTCAGCCCCAAAAAGAGTTGCGTCTTGGGCCCTTTGGCTTCAGGAGAACACTTGTGTTGCTGTGGAGAGCCGCCCCGTGTTTCCACTGGCATGCGCTTCAGGGTTTGTCTTCACGTAAGGAAAACTCTGGCAGACCTCTTCCATCCGCCGCACATCAAAGTGCAGATACTCGATCTGGAATACAGGCGGCCTCAGCAGAGCTGCTGGAAAAGACGCTCCCCTATTTATAAACGGGGGTTGTCTGACCGAGACGAGTTGCAGGAGGAGTGAAGTTGGGCCAGAGAGAGAGAGAGAGAGAGAGAGAGAGAGAGAGAGAGAGAGAGAGAGAGAGAGAGAGAGAGTGTGTGGGTGGGTGGTTTGGGTTGGGTTGGGGGTGGGGAGTCTGTCACCAGCGAGCAGAGAACAGGGGCTCACATTACACTCAGGTGACCGCTGTTGTCCTCAGAGATAAATTAACCCAGGGTGAAAGTTTTAAAAATGTTTTTTAAATAATCACTTTTTTTTTTTTTGTTGTTTACTCGATACACCACAGGATCATGCAGTCGGGTGGGTGGTTGGGGGGGGGGGGGGGGGTCTCTCCGTGAGTCACATCGCAGGCCTGGCTCCGCTTTGGCATGAATGGAGCCGTGGCGCTGTGATGGCGCCTCTTTTGTGTCAGTGGAGTTAAATAACAGCCATGTGGAGATGACTAGAAGAGGGGCCAAAGAGAAACTCCGGCCCTCCCTTTGTCCCAGCAGTGAAACAGTGATCTTTATTCAGACCACAGGCCCGTTGAGGCTCATGTGAGCCATCCCAAAATAGACAAATGGTTGACAGGAAGTTTTAAAGATGGCGGTGGGAGAGGAGAACGTGCTTCTCGAGACTTGTTGGGCTAGGGCAAGGGAAACATTGCTTGGAGAATTTATTTTCTTCCTTTTTAAGAGAATCAAATGCTGACCTGTATTTGTTTCTAGCTTCTATTTTTTTCTCCTGTTCTTGGATTTTCTATCATTGTTATCTTGGATTGATGTCAACTGGGGTGCATCGAAATGTTGACATGATAAAACAATCAAGTTTACCCATTTAGATAATTCGTTGTTGTAGGAAATAGGAGATTAATAAGCAAAAAAAAAAAACTATTGTTTTGACTATAACAAAAATAACAAAATCCTTAAGCTGAGAAGAAGTCTGAGAACTCTGGGAGAATGTCAACAAAGTGTGTTGACCTTTCCTCCTCTTTCTTCCAGCAGTTTTCTGTGGCCTTTGATTTATGACAGCAGGGGCAGGGAGGTTGGGTCACCTTGCTTAGCGGGGAGATACGGAAGGGGGGGGGGGGGGAGTGGGGGCAGGGCCGGTCTCCAGGGTTGGGTCATAAAGTAATGAAGGTTTCTAATTTAGACACACCGGTAAACTAGGAGGGGTAATCACTGTTTCCGGGCGCTAATTAAATGCAGCTTTGAATGAGCTTTTAGTCCGTGGGAAGTCAGCCCGAAGCGGAGGGAAGCTTTGGGGGGGGGGGGGGGGGGGGCAGCTATTGTCTGCCCTCAGGGGCAGGTAGAGCTGATGGACACTTTTGTCTTTTCTCAATTGCATCTTAAACTGTTTTGATGAGCCTGGTTTCCCACAACCGGAATGGCCGACTCGCCCATTTCGAAAATTTAAGAGATTTCCTAAGGATCAACTTATCCACTGTGACCAGATGTGATGATTCCATGAATTTGATACTGTAAAAAGCTACTAATTATTTATCTGTAAATTGTGCTGAGTCCAAGGAGTCTTTCCTGGACATCTGTTGCACTAAAAACAAGTCAGATAGACTAGGCAATTGTATATCTTGTTGGACTGATTTGGATCACAATATTAACAAAATGGCTGGTTCTTGTTTTACTTTCTACCAACATCTTGTTTTTGAGCCAATACAAAAATGCCATTGCGTTCTCTTATTTCATTCCCCTTAACTCTTCTATATAAAGTCCAAAATATTTTCTACCCGCTAACCATAACGACCGTTGACCGACAGCTAGATGATTTTGATCATTTTTTATTTGAATCATTTCAGTATTTGATGCCTTTATATCACCGCTGACTGTCTTGTCCAATCGCTCGGCTCGCACCGAGCTCGTACTCTCCTTCTTACGTAAGCATCACACTTAACGCCCAAATATTTTCTGTATCGACTGTTATGTGATTACTTAAAGCTTGAGGCAAATTGGATTTCAAATTAAACCGCCGGGACCACTCGGTTGGTCCCAAATAGCCCTGGGAAGGCCGGGCCGGGAGCCTGTGCCGAGCGGACCCTCATTTGGAGCAACTTTGTGTTTGACAAACTTTTGGTATATTGACCACACACAGACAAAGCCCTTCCTGTTCAACTGGGGCCTGTCAGCTCGGTACACAAATGGGACTGTGAGAAAATCCTGCTAATGTTTACCAAAGTCTTGATGTAACACCTCTGTCTCAGACATCAATGCCTTCAGTGTCACCGGGTGCATCTCCACAGAGACGTAGAATCTGGCCCACGGGCCGTCTCAGGTGGGGTTGAGAGTTCTCAAACCGTGGCACCTGGGGGAGGGGAAACAAATAGAAACATATTTAATTATTTTACTCCTAAAATGTGACAAGTTGTCCACCACTTGATTTACTTGAGATTATGTAACCCAGTCCTTTTTTTTAACTTAACATGGCTCTCCTTTAAAAGGGTGCTTAAATACATTAGTCTTTTGAATTGTGCTTTGAAATAAGCAGGTCAGTCCTGTTGCTTTGTGAATTAGTTGCTTCGTTAGGAAGTATGATGAGACAAACCCTCCTTCAAAGGGAAACTTAAAGCCACAATGGGGTCACAGAGGTTGCCACAATAGGGTCACAGAGGTTGCCCCAATAATCTCTCTTGATGATGTCCTGCTGATAGAGAGGCAGCCAGGCATCCCCAGTCAACCAGAGAGGAGGTGGTCATTCTCATCGTAGAGGCCTGATTACATCTCGCCTCCCTCAGTGCACCCTTTCGTCATCGGCTTCCAAGCCCATACTCCCTGGGTGGAGCCTCTGTGGCCTGAGGATCCCATTTTTAACATTTGACAACTCAGCTGTGGGGTGTATTTCGTCGCTGCTGCACTCCCCGTTGCTTCACTCGCTTGTTTTCACACCAGCCAAACGCAGATTTGTACTGGCTTTGAGGAGAGACCGTTTCAGCGGATCTGTCTGGCCTCAAATCGAGCTTTGATCTGCTGTTTTTTTGGCAGATAGCGGAGCTCATTCGCAGACATTTGAACCGCAGAGTAGACTTTTTTTTTTTTTTGGTAAAACCTTCTTCTCAAAGCCAGATGTAAACACCGTTTTCATGGATGTAAACAGGCAATCGCGATGTTAGGACGTTTGTCAAACTGCTGTAATCAGACGAGGTCTGTGAAACCAGTGCTCAGAACTCTTAACACATACATTTAACTACTGATGGTGAACAGTTCTTTCTCAAATGTCCCTTGTGTGGAACGAGAAACTCGATTCAACCGGGACCGCTCGGTGCCGTTTCACGCGAACGGCACCAAACCGAAAAGTTGAATGCCAAATCATTTAAGCAACGTCAAGTTCAGCCTTTATGCGAAAGGTCCCGCTCCCTCCTGCTCAGCGAGACGCATTATAAATAACGCTGACACAATAAACGCCACCTCGATAATTGGGCCATCAGTCAAGGAGATGTCAAGTGCCTGGGTGGATCAAGGGTCCCACTCCGTGCTAAGCCACGGTCGACCATGATGATAGCTCGAGCAAAAACAAGCCGAGCGCTGCAGGCAGCGGACCCCGGCGCTCTTTTGCAGCAGCAGTACCTGGCCAAGTCGCAGTCCGCTTCCCAAGCTAACGAAGGCGGATGTTTTAATGTTTTGAACATCGACTGTCAGACGGACGCCATTTCCGACGATGCAGAATTTTATTTAATTTTCACTTTAATCCACCATCAGCGTTGCAACACCAAAAATATGTTCTATATTTGAAGACATTTGGAAAGTGGTTGAATACCGCCCCCCCCCCCCCCCCTCAAAAAAAAGAAGGGCACACCCCATTCATCAAACCACAGTGAAACCATTTGACAGCTGCTGTAAACAAGTGCAGTTTACTCCATCAAGATTAGTATGAATAAAAATGAAGATGATGGCAGGAGTAACATGAGTGTCCCCCCCCCCCTCCTCAAAAAACGATAAAATCAGCGATTTTACTGTAACTAGCGTGGAAGAGGCCTCACCCACAGCCCAGCCGGCTCTGTGTCCACTGCCCTGCCCAGTGTGGGAGGGGAGGGTGGGGGGGTTAGGTTTAGGGTGTGGTGGCCGTCCTGCTAAGCTCGCCGTGGTGTCATGACATGTAAGGACAACACCGAGCAGTTGTGACCGCGGAGGTTGCAGATCATCAGCAATTCCTGACAGCAACTGGTGGCCTCCAGCCGGCCCGACAGTTGCCATGACATTGTTTTTGTTTCATGTTTCGGCAGCAGGGGGCGGCGTATAGGCCCCCCGGCCATGTAGGGGCGAGTGAATGGATTATCTTTTAGTTTTCAGAATCCGCCGATGGATTACCAAAAGTCTGTAATTTATTAACCGTTTCCCTCACGCAGGCTCTTTGAATACAGTGCGTTGCTTTGGGAACCCTCGCACTGCGTGTTTTTTTGTTGTTGATAAAAATCCACTTGGTTTCCAACAGAGGTCTGTTTACATCTGTTTTGATTGATTCCAGCTACAAACATTGGGGAAGGGGGTGGTTGATAGAAAATCCAATCTTTGTACTTTCATCTTTGCTAGGCGAAGCCCATTTAGCTGATAAGGATTTATAATCACACTTCTTGGAGACTGTGAGCTTTAAAAATGTCCATGTTTGCCACTTGTAGCATTTCTGTACCAGGATGTGCAGGCCTCTCATTTACGATAATCTCCCTCCCTTCCCTTATCCCAGGGCTTCTCTCCCGAGTCTCCTCCCCTGTTCTCCCCTCCCCTGTATAATAAATGTCATAGTTTCCAGAGTGGGAAGGGGGCAGGGCGGGCTCTCAGAGTGTAACAAGACCACAGCAACTCGCCCAGCCAATGGAATTCAGGGGGGATTGCTTCCGTACATGCCCCACCCCCCACACCCTTTTTCACTCCCCCCCCTCCTGTCCCCCCCCCCCCCTCTTCTTTTCTGTAGTTGTCTCACCCCGCTCCCTGTGACCCTTCTTTCTCAAAGCCCCCCCCGCCCCTCCGAAATGAGCACTTCCAGCTATTTTGCTTGGTTTGTGGTGTGTTTGTGTGTGTGTGTGTGTGTGTGTGTGTGTGTGTGTGTGAGGGCTGGGGGAGGGTTTGGTAGGGGATTTGGCAGCTCCTTTGATCAGCAAAGCATAAACAAGAGGGGGGCTTCAAAATGGGTTGCATTGTGTAGGGGGGGGGGGGGGGGGTGCTGAGTCAGGCCCTCTCGCTCTCTGGCCTGGGATCGAGAGCAGACAGACAGGCTGGGATTACCGCAGAGGCCAAAGGACCCTCTGAATCGCTCAATTCACCCAGCTGTTTTCAAATCTGCCCTAATGGCGCTCTGGGATCAAGTTAACAGCGAGTCGTAAAGAATCACACTGCGTTGAAGAGCGGGGTACGACCCGTAGATTGCTGAGGGTAATATTTAATCGCGCTATGAGCAAACACTCCATTATTCTCACTTGGATAAAATAATGTAGTCCCTCCAAAAAGACAAAAATTGGGTTGCGGTGTTCCAACAACAAGCTACTGGAGTTTGAGGCACGGTCTTTTTTAAATGGGATGTTTTGAAACCAAAAGAACAAGTGAATGGTGGGGTTTTAGGTCGTAGCTCAGTCTGTGCCTTTGTCCAGCAGGTGAAAGCTTTGTAAATGTGGCGCCAGATTGTTAAAGCCCCTGACACTCCACAGTGTCCGAGCCACTTCCAGGAAAAAAGGACCCCCTGCGTTGAGCCCTGGGACTGACCCTCCCTCAATAGAGTGGGTCCTGCTCGGAAGAGGAGGGCTTCCTGTATTAGCTTTCCATCTTAATCAAGCAACAAGTACCAACAAAGCACTAATTATCAATGCCTTCACAGAATGCAACACAAAGTCCCCCCCCCCCCCCGCTCCTGTCCCACCAGAGACGTCCCGTAAACCAGACGGAGCGACGTTGTGTTGTTTTGAAACCAACCGTAGCCTCTTGGACACTTTCAAGAAGTAGTGTTTGGCCTCCCTACAGTCCCAGATGTTTGACTTGATCCATTTCCTGTTGTTGTAGCCCGCTGCTTTTTGCCCATGTCATTTATAACTTTATTTGAATTCCGAACAACGTCCAATTGATCCTTTCTGATTCACGGCGTGCAAGAAAGAAATCTTCCTCGTCCTATATTGAGCTGCTGGTTCAGACGGGGTCCAAACAAGACACAGCTCAGTTTGGCTTCCTGTAAGAGTCATAGTTTACAGAAAGCAGGCATTACATTCAGTGAGTCATTAGTCCCTGATCTCCTGTTTATGTGAAATATGAAATATTTAACAGCCCCCGGTTACTGCTGATTAGTTCTGGAATACACTGTCATTTTTAGGGTCTTATTTTTTGTCTTTCATGTCTCCTTACAGCCATATTGATCAGACCACGACCTGGCAGGATCCTCGCAAAGCCCTGCTCCAGATGAACCAGGCTCCCCCTCCCAGTACCGTGCCAGTCCAGCAGCAGAACATTATGAACCCAGCCAGTGGTATGTATACATTGACTTTATTCCGTCTTAGTAGTGGCACATGACGTGTAATACAGTACAAGTTCTACAATGTGGGATTTTCCAGCATTAATACTAAACTCGCCGTTATTTCTGGCCATCGTCTTGCTTTCGTACCACGTGCAGTAGAAGTCAGGAGCAGTCTGGTCTAGTTTTTACATGTCACTGTGTACCTCAGCTGTGGCCAATGTAGATGGAATTTGCCCTAGGTGAGGTAAGGCCGAGGTAGAACGTGACACGTCCTGTCTGAATGGTTTGGGAGCTCCGTGACTCTATGATTACCGATGAAGTTTTTCTGTATTCTCAATTTGTTGCTGGCAACCTAATAAGATAATCTCAGATACAATAACCTGGATTGTGGGGATAAAATAAGGTTGTATTTGTCCAAGCCAGTGGAAATGATTGATTGATAGATAGATGGATGGATGGATAGATTTTATGTATAAACAAATGATAAGAACAAAGAAGAATTGTCAGTAGAATAAACTGTAAAGATAACCAGAATATTCCAGATTAATTTTTTGAAAAGGAACAGACGGAGTTGAACATGTTATGTCCTGCTCCTTTAACTTAGCTTGACTATTAAGTTATTGTTAATAAAAATACGTAAATAATGGTAAGTAAAGGAAGTAAATTATGTTTTTGCTTTTCTATTAAGTCTGGCAACATGCAAAAAAGTTCAGAGAGCAGCGTTACATCGTCTTAAGAGGGAAAATGCCTGTACCCCTGACCTGTTTGGGCAGGTGTGCGAGGTGTCAACCAAACCCCGGGGGACTCTGTCTGCCATGTTTCTCTCTTGTTGTTTTTTCAAATCTCATCTACAACATGAATGATACTCAGGCTGTTAACGAGGTAGCCGTTACTATATGTTGCACAACGACGTCATTAAAGAACAATCTTGAGGCGTGACTGTACCATCAGCATCTCTCCAACATTATTGTTGCCTGTCATTCCTCAGGTCCTCTCCCTGAGGCCTGGGAACAAGCTATTACTTCAGAGGGAGAAATTTACTACATCAACCACAAGAACAAGACCACATCCTGGCTTGACCCACGACTTGACCCACGCTTTGGTGAGTTTGCTATAGAGAGGATTTCCTTAGTTTTATTCTTGATTTAAGTAGAATACCATGTTCTTATCCGGCACCCACAAATCAGTGTAGCTGCTTAAATTGTGTAATATGTTTATTGTATATATATATTATACATCAAATCAGAACACTGAGAGACTCCCATTTTTAATATGGCAATGGTTTCTTAAACACGTTTTAGTGAAAGCATTTTTCTTCAGTAGAAAGTTCTGGTTAATCCCTAAAACGTGCATCAGCACAATGAAATTGTGAGTCCAGTTCTGTAATGATTCATTATTTATTTCACCAAACCACATTGTTCTGGAGTGACTAACCATACCGTCGGTTGTTAAAACCAGATTTCCTTAAACCGCCCTCAACATTTTCACCTAACCTTTTGTCGGCCATTTTAGCATCGGCGCAACAGCTGAGTTAGCCATTAACCCCCCCCCCAGGCCAAGCTTGAGTTTGACAGTTAGCTTTTCAGTGTGTCGTGGCCCAGGCTTGAGTCAATCAGCAACAGGACCCGCTACGTGCGTGGAGATTTCTCCGGCTATGGGAATGAGCTAATCCTCCTATGCAAGGAAGACTCCAAGAGATGAAGGTTCCCGCTTGTCACTGTGACTCATTTACGCTTCAGGTGGCGTCCCTTCATCACAGCAGCGTTCCCCGGGGAGGCTCATCCTGCTTCACAAAGGCAACATGTGTGATTCAGCACGAAGCCTGTTATCCTGTTTAATTTTAGCTGTTTCTCCCCCCCCCCCCCCCCCCAATCGCGCCTGGGACTTAAGTTTTTTTTTCAAGCAATTACGAGTCTCTCTCTCTAAAGACAGGCAGGAAAGTTGAAAACAGAGTTGTAAGGAGAGCGGGGCAGCTGGGGAGAGATGGCGGCTCCGATCGCCGGAGCCCTTTGAAGATTTATAAGTCTTGAACACACAAGACTGCTGGGCCCAGTCAAAGGGAGAAAGAGATCATGTTAACTCGTTATGTGCAATCAAACGTCGTTGTGCTCCCACATGCGAGCAAATCTCCCCGTGCGTAATCACTTGCATTTGCACCTCTTATGTTGCTCACATGCTATTTTTATTTTATTAGATATTATGATGGATGGCTAAGTGACACCAACTTCAAGCTACTTGATATTTCGTAGTGTAGTTGAAGACTTGATGATATCCTCCGCAGTTACCCCCCCTACACCCGAGCACAGCGATGCGCTCCTCCGCTTGAGAAACCTACTATACTCCTGCTATGTAGGTCTCCCATCGTAAGCCAGCTGCTTTGATAATGGAGGCTAATTTGAGCCTTGAGAAGAAAAGCAGCGGAGCGCCTTTAACTGAGGGCTGTTGCCGGCTGGCCTTCCCCTGCGTGAGGCCCTGTGCAGGCGCAGCCCCATTCGGCCGCAGCTCCAGACAGACTTGAATCTCTGCCAGGCCTCTTTATTCTGTGGTCCAGCTCTTAATCTGTTCCAGACCGTTTCAGTCAAAGAACTCCAATGTGAGCGGGGGAGGTTGGGGGGCAGGGAGAGGCACGGCGAAAGGGGGAAGAAAGGAAAAACAGAAGAACAGAGGGAATACGCCGACGGGATAAGCACGCATCCTCTTTAACGTCCAAGGAGGCGGCGAACAAGCCGTGAGGGCGCTGTGGCCGAGTTCGGAAGTAGGGGGGAGTGGGGGCGGCTCTATGTAGATGTGTTGCTTTACTCAATGCACTTCTCCAGAGGAACAGTGTAGCAAAAACAAAGGAGGAAACCGTAGAGCACAGGGAGGTTTGCTTTGAAGCCTTAATCGAAAGCGGTTTGTTAAACACATTATCCGTCATGTGATGTTTTTTTTTTTTTTTTTTTTTTTTCCTTCACCAGGAAAGTTGGCATAGCGTGCTTGGGGCGGGCAGTGAGTCTGTGTAAAGCAAAGGTTCCCAAACTAGGGGGTGGGACCCCCACGGGGGGCGCGGTGGGGCGACGGGTGGTCGCGGCGGCTTCATCGCCAACCCTAACACAGCCACGACGGTGAAAATGAAAATAAAAGCGAAACCGACACGGTGACTTGTCACAGGGAGGGACAGCGAGAGCGAGGGAGAGGCGCAGCATCGACAGCGACAAAGATTAGACCTAGGAAAGAAGCGATGTACAAAGACTGACAGATTTATGAATGGTAGCAAGCGCAAGGTAAAATCTGTAAAGCACAACAAGGCCAGGAAGAGGGACCCCAGTGTGTTGTGCTTCTTAAGATTCTGGCAGCTGACCGTATGAAGCCGACTAAATAAAAAAGACACTTGGAAACCCACCATCCCAGTGTCCCAAGGTGGGAAAATATGGTGTTTGCACGTTTATGTGCTTGCATACTTATTTGAGACACTGGTTTAAAAAAACACCGTGAAGAAGAAGAAGAAGAAGAAGCTCCTATCAAGTATTTGGGGAGGTGGGGGACTAGACATTAAACAGGGATAGCTTCACAGTTGTGAAACTTGCATTCTAGTCTCACAAAACTGGAGCCATCGCATACAACATGACGATGTGTGTTAATGCGCCGGCAGTGTGATGCGCCGATAAGGGCCAGTGTTGCGGGCCTCGTGTTACAGGGGCGTGTGTGAAGAAGACAAAAGGCAGACGGCATTAACCTGTCTCTTATCTGCCTGGCCCACCAACCATCGCCGCCCATATGATCTGCTGACTTCAATCGCGCCACCAAAACCACACACACACACGTCTCCTCTGCCAAGTGTGGCCTCCGTTTTTATGCTTTATCGCTGTGGCCCTGAAGTGAACCTGTCCTTCACTGCTATCTCGCCCTCAGATGTAATTCCCTGCTGCGATACGCTCATTGTTTGGGCTCAGCTCCTCCTGTAACATTGGTTGCTGTTTGGTCTGTGGGGGGAGTCCTTGATTCGGTCCTTCAGTAGAATCTCACCTGTAAGACTGCATTTGTCAACGTACCGTTTTTGTGTGTCGTGAACCCCACACACTTTTCAATGTGTACTCTTCCTCAAGACTCCCACCTTCAAGAACAGTTTATTTCAACTTGCCGTTATGTACATAGTTTTGTCTACGATAACATTGTACGATATCTTATGATAACACTGTACTCTCCAGTCAGATCGGGCAGAAAGTTGTGAAGAGAAGGTAAAAGCGTTCGCTTCTATTCCAAATAAGTGCAGCATTCTGATCTTGGTTTATTGCCCTGTTAAACTTCCTAAAAGCCACACCATATATCGAGTGCACACACTAGTGTGTTCAAACAACTGCTGCTTTAAGGCTCAGGCCTTTGCAGAACTACAGCTGCTCCCTTGGCCCACGTGCAGCACCGCTCTACCTTGAGAACTGCTAATGGTGCCTGGACGGTGGAGCGGTCAAGCCTCAAAGGCCCGCAGTATCTGCAAAAGATAAGAAGTGTGGAGAAGTGTAACACTCTCCCATGGTGTGTGTGTGTGTGTGTGTGTGTGTCACAGAGGGGGATGATGCAGTCAGGGTGGGGCCTGCAGAGCTTCCCAGGGAGAGCCCTGAGCCACGGTTCATTCAGCTCCTGAGATAGTGTAAACAGACAGTGATTGAATAGTGATGAGAAAGGTGCCGGGGCGGCCAGGACAACATAGAGGCAGCCCTGCATGAAGCCCTCCACCCTCCCTCCCTCCCCCCCGCCCCTATCGGGAAAGGCTTTGTTTTGGTTGGTGCTTCAAGCGCATAAGCAAACAGCTCCCACCATTGGTTCCATTACTGTTACACTCCTCGCGGTCCAGCACATTTGCTTTGTCTTTCCCCAGTATGGTGACAAAGTGTGTGACCTACTTTGCATGCATAGAGCTGCATCACTGTGCTGCTTTCATGGGACATGTTTGTTGGACCCAAACCACGCCAGAGTTAAGAAAAACAAAAAAATGAAACTGAGGGAGGCCTGTGTTTTTCAAAACGCACACACGCGTTCTGATCATTTGAACCTGCTGTTACATTTCTCGGGCAAAAGATCGTTGATTAGTGGTGCGGTGTTTACAGAACCTAATCTATTATAAAATGCGTTTCTCTGATTAGCACACAGACCGGTCAGGCCAGGGTCAAAGAGACAGTCCGTCTTAAAGGATAATCTGTTAAGAAGAAAACAAAACGCACACTGAAAGGATAAGTCATAACTAATGCAATGCACGAAAGTAACCTGTCTTAGTCAGTGAGTGGGAGGGGATCAGGTCTTACAGGAAGAGTGATTGTTTCACACACTAGGTAGTAGAAGACTTCCTGTGTCCTACATAACCTGCTGCACTGGCTTCACTCTTTTTACAAGTTCACCGTTTAAACAAAAAAAACCCACTCAAGTTGTTAGTCTTGTTACGCAGCCAGGTGTCTATAGGTGTATGTTCCGTATAAGGTAGCCTATTGTTTGCCAACCGGAGAACCCAGATTTGATATTGAAACACGTCGTTGGTTAAAACGGGAACGAAAGGGGACAGAAAAAAAAGATGTCTCATGCAGCTTAATTGACACCCAGAAGACTTGGCCCCGTTTGCCAGAAAGACTTTTTGATGTTTGGTTTGCACTTTTCTCCACAGAATATAAACCGAACATAGACTATACTCAATCTGGTTACGGATATACTGGATTCACCAGTTTCAGTGGCTCCTTGACATTGTTCAGATCCTCCATTTTTAGACTCCCAGTATACAACCTTTAAGCTGACCAACTCGCATAATATACAGTAGTAACCGTATGCAATGTTTGAAATAACACATTTGAACTCATTCCTGTCTCTCTTGCAGCCCTGAACCAGCAACGGATCTCTCAGAGTGCTCCAGTGAAGCAGGGGGGGCAGCTCCCTCCCGGATTCGCAGTAGGCAACAACCAGATGAGGCTGATCGAGAAGGATAGGCTGAGACAAAAGCAACAGGAGCTGCTCCGGCAGAGACCACAGGTCAGGAATCGGGAGTAGAAGAGTAAAAAAAAAAAAGAAGAAATGTTCAAAAGCCTTTCTTGGGAGGCGCTGTGGCCTCACGGAGGAACAACTAACTTGTATCAAAAGGTCTCAAGGTCAATCCTTTCAGTATGTGAAAGTCCCTCGGCGTAGCAGCAGGACACTGCTTACTGGTCGGATGAGATCATCGGAAAATGTTTATCTTTTAAATGTGATGCAGCTCTCCTGAATAAGCCCTTTTTAATAGGAGTCATCATTCCTAGTTATGGCGGTTTAGGTTCCTTTGATCGCTCTTGCACCCTGCAATGAACTCCTGTGAGTCACATGTGGTCATTTTATCACTTCCTAACTGCAATGTGTCACTGTGCCGCCCACGCTGGGCGGCGCAGCCCCGTCCCGTCGTTTACTCAAGGTCGTGTCATACCACCAGAGAGCGAGGGCTTTATTTATATGAATGAGGGTTCTGGTGACTTGTTTACCGAGCCATTCCCACCGGGCTGTTGAAAGTTCACCGTGTAGGAAGTGAAAAGGTGGTTTGGACTGTGCCGATTAAAGGTCGCAAAACCGTAGGATTAAGTAACCCCGGTTATTGTTGACTTTCTCAAATGTAAGGGATTAAGAGAAATCTCATTAATCCCAAATAGGATTTCTGCTGCACAATCCCAATTTATTAGCCATTTCCAAGCCTTGAACTTTAGCCCTTTTCTTCATCTACTTTTCTTCTTCATTGTAACTATATATCTATATCAGCGCATGCATGGACTATTCCCTGCATTCCTACCAGATCTGCTCCTGGTTTGTGTATGAAGCGAGTCAGGCTTTCTGGCCCAACATGGAGAAGGGGAAAGGTCTGATAAGGTCCAAACTCCAGCAACACTTGAAATGTATTCAATAGCTTTAGTATTTGACCAGTTGTTCGATATACTTCAGGTGTTGCTTTGAGTTTCGACCTCTTCACAAATCCATTTTGACTCGTGAGCAGAGCAGTCATCCAAACCTCAGATATCCTCACTTTCCAGTAAACCAAACTTACTGGAAAACTACAGATGATGGGATTGTAGACCAGACGGTTTACATCCGCGAGAGCTCCACTATCAGGCTTTTGACTAGATTCTAGTAAACTCCAAATATTGAGTAACTTTTCAGGAAGTTTCAAGATTCTTTTGCAAATATAGAAGAGCGTGAGTTTAGTAGGACATTGTGTGCAGGTTATATGCTTGTGTGGGGAGTTCAACCTCCGGGCAATAATAGCCACACCCAAATGGATTCCACATGGCAGAGGTACGATGAAGAGCGGCGATGTGTGCAACATGCGGGTGGCAGTCCAGTGCTGACGCCGCTCACTCATGCTCCAAAGGGAAGCCTAGAAGACATTACGGTTGTTGACAGTACACAACCCTCATAAGCCCTCTTGACAGATTGTTTATATGTGTAAGCATGTAGTAGTTTGAGAAGGAAACACCTTGCTGCACTACTACGACCACAGCTCGAGAAACATCTTTTTTATTTTTTTTATTTCTCTCTTTTTGCCTCTGACAATGTTGTGGCCAAGATCTCCTCAACCACGACCAATAGGAGCTTTTAATTAAGCCCTTTAAGGTGTCCCGCAGCGGGTTTTTTTTTTCCATCTATACAAGCAACCTCCCATTGGCACTCTGTTGTTGTCTACGACCCCGTAAAGGTTTAATGAGATGTCAAACGGTGACATTGGTCAAGTCACTTCACCTTCCCGTTCAAGGACTTCCAGAGGAAGGAGGTGGAAAAGCGCATGACTTCATATCCGCTGCCTTATCTGATCAGAGCGGGATCTGAGCATGTGTGGAAAACAATTGCGTCCAACTGTTGTCGGCCTCCCGTGTAATTCGACACCCTGTATGGGGAGGAATGGCCTGCACCATGTTGGCGGTCTGTTTGTAATTCCTTAAATTGAACATTTTACGCAGTGGCAGCAGAGCAGCAGGGGTAAAAGGCAGTTGTGATATGTTTTTTTTTTTTTTTTCTGAAGCTGTGTATGATTAGCCCCTGAGGTTAGGTGTGGGGGTTTATTTGTGTTGCTCACAAGTTGTTTTTTTGTGGTTTTTTTTGCTTTCGTTTTCCACAGGAGCTCACTATAAGGAATCAGCTGCCCACAAGTATGGATCAAGATGGCGGCACGAACCCTGTGTCCTCCCCTATGGCCCAGGATGCCCGTACCATGACCGCCAACAGCACTGACCCATTCCTCAACAGGTCGGTTTGATACAAAACCCATCATTCCCACACTAGTCCAGCACGATCACAGTTGAGCAGCAGCAGCAGCAGTTGGCGAGGTCTTCCATTCCGGCTGAGCTCGTCAGACGGCGTGTATGTTGGAGCTCTGGTGAGAGCTCCTAGAGTTACACAAGCAGGGCGAACAGAAGGCCAGTCTCTGAGCTTAACCCTCCTCACATGGTAATGTCTCACACGGACCAGCGGCTCGGTGACGCCGTTCGTTGCGCGACGATGACCCCTGGTGTTACATCGGCAGCATTGAGGGCCATCCGAAGAAGCTACGTGGTGACGTGAAAAGTCTGAAGAGGAACCCCACACTTTTATTCAAAGTTGAGACGGGCGGCTTTTGCATTCATATCAGTGACGACGCAACGCCCGGTCGATCTGAAACTGCTCCACTTGCTTCAATGCCGCCCCACGGCATTCTGGGAGCTCACTCCGAGCAGTTCAAGCTCTAGTTCTAGTGAGCCGAGGAAGTGAGGAAAGAGCTGAATAGCAAGCAGGCCATGAGAACATGTGGTCCAGTCAGTAGACAGGCCAACCTAATCTCCCCCCTCACCCCACCCCCATGCCTCCACTCCCTTACTCTCACAATGGCCTCATTCATCCTGCCTCTGCCATACTCTGCCTACATATTTTTCCTCTGCTAATTAGTATAGGCTTGTCAAATGTCCTCTCTCGGCCTCTTTGTCTCTCTCTTGTCCCCTTCATTGTTGCTCTTTTCCCCCGTGTTCTGCTCGGAGAGTGCCAGATATTGAAGCTCGGTGTCACCGTGGATTACTCCCCAGAGCCGTCCAAACAAATATGACTGTGGAAATGTGGATGTGTGCAGAAGGTCCCGGAGGGAATTGAGGCCACACTGTTACTTTTCAGCCTGTGTGCTTTTAATAACCGAGTGTGCTGTTTGCTTTGTTGGATCAGTTAATTAGATTCACCTAGTTCAGTTTCAAAGCATTTAAATGAAGGTCATCGAGGTCATCCTCAAACTCTGCGGAGACAAAAAACGCTTTGTCATTTCCTTCAGCTTGATGGAAATCGGGGATGTTCATTAGTGCTTGCGCAGAGTTCACAGAGCTTTCTGTCTCTTTATGTTTCCAGCGGGACCTACCACTCCAGGGATGAGAGCACAGACAGCGGCTTGAGTATGAGCAGCTACAGCGTCCCTCGCACTCCAGACGACTTCCTCAACAGCGTGGACGAGATGGACACAGGTGAGGCCGGAGGCAAAACCCGTCCCTTGACGGCCTCTTTGCGGATGAGCCTTCCCTAGTCTGCCCTCGGGTGTTTCTCCCCCGCTCAGCCTGGTAGGGCGGCCCGTTGTTTTGGTATTCGGCGACGAGGTGGAACATGGCGGCCCCGTGTTGAAAAGTGAACAACGCGGCGGTGTTGGCTCGTTTGTATTTTACAATTCTTTCCAGCATGGGTCAGATGTCGTAGCCTTCCCCCTAATCTTCTGCTTGCAACTACTACTAGGATTCTAGAGTAACTGTTTTTGGTGGGAGGGGGGTCCTCATATCGACAAAAACATAGGAATGTTGTTCAATGACCTCAGTAATCAACCAAGCTGACATTTCTTCCAAACACTCTTTGGTTTGTTTAAGTGAATATATATATAATATTCTGCTCATTTGCGTGTTTACACTGGTGCTCTGGGCTTTCCATGGGAACCTGCTAACATAATTAAATGTGGTAGTGGTCATGAACTGGCTGAAGATACTCTGATGCAGAATAGAATTTCCCTCACCCCCAGCTGACGTTTGCACCATTCGAATTGTTTAAAAAGACGCGGGGGGGTAGTAGTAGTCGAGCGAACGAGTAGCGGTGCCTAAGCGGAAAAACAACGTTGTGTAACGTGAGCAAAAAACAAATATTTAAAAAAAAACAACGAGCCTCTCATCTGTCAGATGCGAGGGAAGCGTCACAACCATTCCAGACCTTCTTGGTCGTTACCGTACTCCGATCACTCGCTCTGCACAAGGTTTCTTTTGAATTAAATTAAATGTGTCGGTAGTAAACAAGGATGCTAATTAGCAATAGCAAGTTTTCCGCTAGCTCCCGCGGTCGACCGCACATCCGCGGTGACCCACCGAGATTGTATCTCAATGGCAGGTGATCTACTGTCACTGCCATGGCCATCGGCCTGGCGATCGCGCTGGAACAACTAGGCCACCCCTGGTCTACCAGCTGCTCTAAAAGCCAAAACGATGCTGCAGTGTGTGTGTGTGTTTTGAGGATCAGCAATAGTACAGGCCGCAAGAACCAGGGCGAGGCATCTTGATTATCCCGCTCATGACAGATGCAATAATAATATCTGTATCCTTCACCAGGGGACGCTCTTCCACCCTCCATGGCAACACAGCCAAGCCGTTTCCCCGACTACCTGGACGCCATCCCGGGGACAGACGTAGACCTGGGCACCCTCGAGAGTGAGAGCATGGCGGTAGAGGGCGAGGAGCTGATGCCCAGTCTGCAGGAGGCCCTGAGCTCCGACATCCTCAATGACATGGAAACGGTGCTGGCAGCTACCAAGATTGACAAGGAGAGCTTCCTCACGTGGTTATAGAAGGTTTGAGGAGGACCCTCCTAACTCCTCTCCCCACACTTTGAACTGCTGCCTGCTCTCATCTGTGAAGGAGTCACGGATGCTTTGACGAGACATTTCAGCGTTGCCTCCCCGGACTTCGGTTTCTGTAATCGGCATGTAAGGCCAATCTCTTCTGAGGCCGTGTTGTTCTTTTCTTTTCACTGGTGTGTTATCGCTTTATTTTGTCTGTGTCTTCAAGGCTGGCCCATGAACAGACAATAACGCAAGGGTCCCCAAATCTTTCACAGATCTGTCAGTGAAACTAGGGCATCTTTACCTGAAGCAGGGGTTGTTCCTTTCCCTGGTCTCCCCTCAAAGCTGAGCTGGGTGGGTGCATGAACTCTTCTGCAACTCTTCTGCCACCATCAGTTATCTCCTGAAGTCTCTGGTGCCTCCTTTTTCCTGCAATATAGCATGAAGCAGCGCTACCGTACGGCGTTTGGGACTATTGCATCTAGCTTTTATAGCTTTATATTTGGCCTTGTATGTTTTTATCCTTTTTTTTCTTCTTATTTTTTAGTGTGTTGTCAACGAGCCTGACAAACCAAAAATGATGTGTTTGAAGCATAGAGTACAATACTGATTTGGAGTAAAGGTAATGTGAGGCCAAGTTTGGACATGTTGGCTTTTTGGGGGGGGCGGGGGGGTTGTAGCCCTGGGACCGACTACATTGCTGCTTGGCTGTGCCAGCAAGTTTAAGTTAAACCTTTAATAGATCAAGTGCCTTCAGTAGTATTTTTTTTTTTTTGAGACGCGAGCAACATGAACAATTACTTGGTTTCTGTAATAGAGCAATAAGCAATAGGCTGTGTTCGCTTACATCAGCCACACTTTCCTCTAACTAATGTTCAATAATCAAAATTGTATTTTTGTTTTATAAACACATAACGGGATTTAGGGATTACTGTTTTTTTTTTTTTTTTATTATCTCTAAACCCCAGCTTCTAAGTATCTGTCTTATCCAGGCCTAAATCATGAGTCATTCTTTGTTTTCTCTTTTTACTATACTTTTGTTTTTAGATTAATACATATGTATGATAGCTTCGAGCAAATTACATTTTGTTTCTTGTTTTTTAATTTCTTTCATAGATTAGTTAACATTTTTTAACGACTTCAACTATTCTCACAGCACACCACTTCCCCAAAAGGAAGTCAGCCAAGACACCGAAAAGACAGTTTTTTGTTGTTTTTTTGCGGATTCACTTCTTGTCTCTGATTTATAGGTATTACAGTTATTGTGATGATCAAATCCAGCTTTTGCTATCTTTGCATTGATGCATTGAAGATCAAATGGAGCTTTTGCTATCTTTCCTGAACAGTAACCAAAAAGGTAAATCTCTTGGCAAAACAAACTACAGTTCTTCGATCAATCGAACCTTGTGACAATGTACAGTAAACAAACAGTTGGACGAGAGCGGAGCCCCTCTGTGCGATGCCATGTGCTAAAATGAGGGGTTTATAAAGGACAATGACAAGTTTAAGCAGGTTTTAGAGCCATGTTGTGGGGGTCGTGTAGAAGGCCAGGGATTGACTGATGGCGGTGAGTTGCGGATTGTTTTATTTCTTTTTGTTCTTTTTTGTGAAATAATTAAGATACAATCAGTTATTATCCGGTCAGGAATTGTTGTGGCAGATTCCAAAGATGTTTATTTTTTATTTTTAATGACACTAACATTTAATTTCGCTTCCATTTTCACAGAGTCCAGAACCAGTATGATTTGTAAATCAACCTCTGAACACACTGTATAAGCTAATGAGAAAATGATGTAGGTTTTAAGTGTTAATGGACATGTCTATGAATAGGTCTAGCTGAGAGATTTTTTTTTCTTTTTTCTTTTAGACAGTTTTGAGTGACTAACCCTCCGATTTTAAAGTTGAGGTTTCAAAACAGAGCGGCAAGCGATTCCTCTATAAGCGCTCGCATGTTTACATTATCTCTGCGTAGGAAACTGCTACATCTGCAGTGGAGACGACACACTGACAATTCTCTCATAATCCCATTACTTTGATGTTTACACCATGACTCCATCTTTGCATGACTGCAGTAACCTTTGAATAATCAACCTGCTGTGCATGCCCTGGGTTAAGTCCATTCAGGTTGTCACATTCTGTTGCCAACGAAGTTTGCGGCATTAACCTGATGGAACTATATATATATATATATATATATATATTTTAGATCAGCGATCATGAACAATTTATTTTTATGTGTGAGAAACCTCTTTTTAGTCTGGATTTTATTGGATAAACAGTGTTGAGGACAATGCAACTAATACAAGGGGTACACTACAGTGCATGTATTCCACAGCTACGGTTTTCATTTTGATGCAATGCCGCATTTTGTCACACAAACCTGATTTTTATGCTTTTAGTGTGTAACTGTCTGAGCGTATTAGCTATTGACTGTCATTTTAGCAGTAGAACTAATCACAGTTAAAGGATTTTGCATTTTCTAAATGCACATGAAATGAATTTATATTTAGTAATGATCTGTTCTTTTATTTTCGATAGATATGTGCATGTGTTTTAGAACCTTCAATTCTGTTACATTATATCTTGCTTCATATGATACTTTGAAATTGGCCTGAAATAAAGTATATACTTTTGTGGTAATAGTTTTTCTTGTGTGTTATATATTTTTTTTCTTTTTTTTTTAATGAATGAATTGTAACTGTCTATCTACCCTATAAACTTGTACTCATGGATAAAACATAATATGACTAGTTCTTGTATTTTACATAAAATAAACATGCATTCTCAGTTCATGTAAATACACCCTTTATATGATGCATGTAAGTATTTTAAGAAGGATTATTGGTTAGTGACACCTGTATGGTAGTGAGGCAGTCTACATGTAAACTAGCGCCGGGACTTTAGCGAGTTAATTACGATTAATTAATTACAATGTGAATTAGGATTAATTATTTCCCCAAAGAATAACACATTAAACATTTTTTACGCATTTTTACACATTTTTTGCACCGCGGAACGTTTCTCACTGGATGAGTTTCGGAGGACCGATTATACTGGAGCACCAACCAGCGTTCATGACTAATGATGATCTTATTATAATAAACACACGGATGGAAGCGTCGATAAGAGCATGGTTGTGTGCAAGCTGTGCAACAAGGAGTTCACACATCGAGCCTCAAGTATCACCTCAACGCAAAACAATTAGCAGCTGGCGTGGACGTTAGCCCGACTCCGAGTACAAGGACCCACACCCAACCCACACTGCACCAGATGACTGGTTTAAGGACCAGGGTAACTAAGTCCACGTCTGAAAAAATAACCAATGTTCTGAATGTACTTGAAAGTATTGGTCCACTTAAAAAAACATAGTTTACAGAAGGTCTACTTACCTATAGGCTACCTGAATTTCTGAAAGTACTATATTTCTAAATATGCTATTGCTACACTTGTCTGCTGGAATTGGTTGAACAAAAATAAAAATCCATTTGAAAAAAAAATACTTCTCACTGTTCTCAGGTCAAATATTTATGCAATTAATTTCAATAAATTAATTAAAAAAAAATATTTTTAATCGAGTCCCGGCCCTAATGTAAACATAATGAGCTCGTAACTGATGATTCCAAAAGAATATCAGCCACAAAACAAGTTTGTCTTGATTCTTGGAAAGAAAAAAACCTCCATACGTTTTTTTTATGACTTCTTTGACTTTCCATACTTTGCTATTACATCATGACATAAAAAAAGAACAATTTGTTTTTGACATTCCAAACCTAAGCTTTCATTTTACATTTCCTCCAGATGGTGTACAATTACAATTTAGTCTTTTGAAAATAATACATTAACTTATTTTAGCCAGACATATTTTGACTGTTTTTATTAAGGGGACCAAGGCTTTTAAGGATTATTTTCAACCTACTATAATGTGCATTTCTTTTGAATACTCGACTACAATTGTTTTGTACACTTTTTAGTCATAGGATACTTTCACTCTCATGACTTCATGCAACATTCTAAACTCCAGAATATTTTTTTCTCCATATAATATGTTCAATGCGTACAACTTTTTTCAAATATTTTTTGATTTTTTACTATTTTTGACTTCCTACTCAACTAGTATACTTTTTCATGACAATGCTAGTCCTTTTTTCATGCATTTTTTTCACCATGTAATGCCATTTTATTACCTTTTTTAACATATAATACTGTGGCTTTTCTATTTTCAACATGGTGTAATACAACGTTTCGTGGGCTTGTTTTATATTCTATTTAGTAACTTCTTGTTTGGTACCACAACTTTTCAACCTACTACTCTCCGTTTATTATGACTTTTACTTATTTGTTGTTTTTTAGATACTACATCATGTATATTATACAGAACTTTTTGGTAAAAAACAAGCAAAAACAACCTACGGTAGGTTACAATTTTTTTCGGTCCACTAGATTAGACTAGATTTGTAAAATTTTACAGTGATTCACACCCATTTTATAATACTATAATGTACATTGACACCATACTTACATTTTCTTGTCATACGATACAATTACATGTTTTTGTGACAAACTATATAATAACTTTTTAATACATTTCAAGGTTTTTTATGTCTAGAATTATTTCTTATAGCATACTATACTGGGACTTTTAGATATTTTTTCTTTATCACAGACTATACTATGACATTTTCTATGACATATAGTGTACTTTCATGAATGTAATTGCTTACCATCAACTAAGATGTAGTGGTTGGTGGAATACTACGTTTCATGGAGTTTATAGTTGCATTGGTTGCTTTCAATAAAGCTATTTTGATAATTTAATTTGCGAAAAAATGCCTACAAGTTGGTGTTTGTGACAAAAAAGAACTACTAAACAAAATGCATTATTGGCGTGTAGTATCGGACCTAACTGCTGGACTAATGACCACACAACCACCATCAAGTCCCACAAGTGGATACAAAAACACACTCTTTTTTTCTTCTGCTCCCTTTAATATTAAACAAGTTTTTGGTAATTGAACTTCCTCAGGTACTCAAGGACAACAAAACAAAGGCACCCTTAGGTGCACAGCGTTTCCAATTATCCCCTATACAAAAATTCTGTGTATCCCTGTGTTTTAGCAGAAAGAGAGGGCAAGGATACAGTCAAGGGGGAGATAACACCTATCTAGTGTGATATGCCCGTAACAACATTGCTGTTTGTAGAGCAACTAATTAGTAAAAAGCATTAGGAACTAATCACTAAACAAACAACAATAAAGTATTTGAAGAGGTCATTCATAAGATTGACATTCTAAATTCTTAAATAACATTTGAATGCTGCAAGACAGTTTTTTGTGATTGAACACAATTCTGAAAACTGGCTTATCACTAGACACAGTTTATACAACCACACAAATAAGTAGCAGAACACTCTTAAAAACTTACTTTATACTGCCATACTCCATTTTAAACATTTGTATTTAATACTCTTCTCAAGGTAGAGTCTGGGATTGACATTTCACAGATATTGCTAAAGTGAAGTGCATTTTTCTACAAAAATCAGAAAGAAACACAGTCCATATAGAATGTAATATCTAAACACAGCCAAAACATGTATGGAGAAAAAAATGAAAGCTTAAATTACAGTGAAAGCAGGCTTCTGCTGCTGTGCAGGTATATATTTTTCATTAAGACCTTTAGATTGTGGTTTTTATTGTTATTTAATCACGTTTCATATGGCTTTTCCTGGTGTTATTTATTCTTTGTGATGGGTTTTTGTATTTTATGGACTTTCTATTGTCTGTATGAACGTTTTTTAGAGGCAAATTCATTTTCCTTGCTGGAAATTAATTAAGTTATTCAATTCAATTCATAGGTTTCCATTGTTGTTGTGAACAGGTACTCACCTGTGGGATCTTTTTAAAGGTTGACACCCTGATTGACGAGCAATAAGGTGCTTGGTCAGATGGAAAGTGTTGGCCAATTAGTCTGTGGTTTTCGAAATGGCAGTATTGAAATATTAGGGTAGTGTTGAAAAGGAAAAAAGTGCCATTTAATATTACAAATTGTGTGTCAAGCAGAGTTTTTAAAGACGAGCTGAGGTTAGCCTCAGCCGGCCAATCTCAATAATTGGGCTTGGTGTCATCTTAGTTATAAACTAAAACTAAAGAATCTGTAAAAGCATTTTTCCTGCACAGTATTTATAATGTAGATACATATAATTGTATAATTATTTTCCCAGGGTTAATTTAGCCAGTATTGTTTTTACTCATGTGTTCTAAAATACATGACTAGTAAATAGATCTATGATATTTCTTTATCTTTCTTTATCCTTAACCTTAAGTCAGAGTATGTAGCATTTGAATTTAAAAAAGCATAGTTGGAGATGCAAAGAAATGCACCCACACTTTACATTGTTTAAATAGTTCCCCAGAAGAGCACTTTTGATGTATTCATTTATTGAAATTAATTTTATTACATGTATTTTCATGATCATAATGTCACACTACTATCCCAATATTATTAAATATCACATAAAAAAGAATGGTTACATTACTTGAGTTGGAACCAAAAACTACCACAGAGGAAAAAGCTTGAACAATAAGAAAAAAATACATTTGTTGTGGAAAGATTCCTGTCTGTGTTTATGGTAGCCAAACTTTTGAAGGTAAATACCATATCATGCTATATAGTGGATGCAGATTCAAAACGTAACTTGGATTATCAACATGACTTTGAAAAGCAACATAGCTATGTTTTCTTTTCACAGTGTGGTATTTTATCCTATACAGTAGTACAGCATGAGTATGATTAATAGACCACAAAACAGACCGCAAAGAAAAGCAGTTTCTTGGCCAATATACTGTGAATAGAATATGCAGAGTACTACAGACGGAACACAGATTCATTTCACAGTAAATACCATACAAAACAACACACTATAATTGGATAACAAATAATATGAGTTTATAAAATCCATTTCAACATCATTTACAAGTGTTTCTCCTTTCATCCATAACCTATAGAGGAGCGAGTTAATCTTTAGCAATCTGTGACGCAAATTCAAGAGTGACTGCCCAGAATCTCATCCAAATTGATATCTTTCATCCAATCATCATTCCCAGAGCCCGACTTGAGCAGAGAGTCTATGAAGTCGGAGTCTGTGTTGATCCCCGGAACGGTGTTATCGCCCTCAGGAAGGAAGTCAAAGGTCAGTCTGTTGGCTCGGTTATTCTGGTAGCTTCCGGAGCTCGGGCTGGGCTCTGCAAAGTGGCCTGCTGGCACCCTCTGTTCAGGAGAGGCCTGGTTCAGGTTCCCCACTGCTGATGGGGATCCCATCATTGGCTGGCTTAGTCTCGGGCCTGTGTCTCTTATCAAGGGGTTGAGCAGAGGCATCCCAATGTCTGGTGCTACCTGGTTGGGAGGGCCTACGATCCTCTGTTGGTACGGGAGGTTCGACATGTCCAGCTGCGCACCCTGAGCCTGGAGGGGATTGGGTAGCCGCCTGACGCCCAGTCCAGTTGTCACCTGCTTGTTGGCAGAGCCCCAGCCCATGTTGACATTCTTCATCAGGCCTCCCAGACCTTGGCCTGGTAACCCCGAGGAATGCAGGTCAGCTGTTGTTCTCGGGTGTTGCACACCTGCTGCATTGTTCATCCCGAAAGAATTTGCATGCGTGTTTGGACCCAGGAATCTCGCCTTACTTTGATTCAGCCCAATCCGATTAGGATTGTTATGCTGCTGGAATTGGCCGATACAAGAACTCGGACTACATTCAGCCCCGATACCGTATCTGCGGTCCGACGGAGTCATCTTTGAACTAGACCCACTCGGAAGGTGACAGGCCATGGACTGGATGTCATTCTCTGGGCCATTGCCGGAGGACTGGGAGGAATTTTGACCTGTAGAAAAAAAAGAATTGGTCTCTTGTCAGCACATACATTTTTGCATTCAGCATTTTTGACTAATCAGAACTTCACGGTACCTGTGAAGAGGTTTCCCTGCGGAGCTCCCGCCATCCCTCTTGACTGCTTGTAATCAGGCGGCGGTCTGGTGAGATGACGATTGAATTGGTCGTGTACATTGTCTTTGTCCTTGAAAAGGAAGACAAAGTTGTTAGCACAAATTTTGTGTCAAATTAACTTGAACAAACGCCGAGCTGCTTATTAATTGGGAAAGCTGTATGACATTTACACATGCTCTTACTGAATTGCTAATGGTGTGCTGCTGCTGCTGCTGATTCAGCTGCCTCTGCATGGCCTGGGTTTTGGCCGGACCCTTTTGCTGGTTGTTGGGAACTGGGACCCGTGGCTGCGACTGGGTTGCCATGGCTAAGTTTCCATTGGTGGGCAGCCTCGGACCAGGAGCAACACCCTTAAAAGAAGGCACACATTGTGGGTTAATGCTGTGTACCTCTTTGCATCTTCTCCGCTCACTACTTGTCAAGTGCCATTGAAACCTCACCAGTGCAATACCATAACTGGACCACTAGAGAGCGCAGCGCTACAAGTCATCCTAGATCTGGGTCAAAGATGCTATGCAACCTCCAGAATGTGGTCAAGGCTACTCCCTCTGCAGATGAAAAACTGGGACTTGGAGAGGGGGGGGGGGGGTGCAAGCTCTCCTCAAAGCCTGCTTCTCCCTTGATAATTGTGTCTAAAGAGAGTGGAAAGAATCCCTGAGACAGCAGGAAGAGTGTGCCAATGGGGAGTTAAGCGCCAGCACCATGACTACCTCCATTTAATAAGCTCTCCTTTACTGATCACTGTGTTGGGTTTGGCAGGGAGGCGTTCCATCCCCCCGAAACCCATTTGGCTCCTGACACTATCACATGGACTAAAATGTTGTAGCCGGCAGCACTCAAATGAAATGTAGTTAGCCAAACCCGTTTTTTGTCTAGTCCCGAACGGACGCTTTTGCATACACACTTTCCCCATCACAGTGTTTAAGGAGTTGTACGTCCTTGAAATGCATATTTCTCTCAGCTTTTTCAGGCTTTCTTGTGGGCGCAAGGACACTCAACATGCTTAAGCTTAAACCAAGTGCAAGCATTTGTCATGAAGGAGGGTTAATGTGCACCAAATGCGAGTCAACACACACACACACACACACTGTGTATACAATGTCAGTCATTGTGTTGACTTAAAATTTTTCCCAGGGTGAAATGGATTAGAAATCTAACGGTGGATTTAGCAGGAGCCATTACTTAGAAGACAGATTCTTTTCAGAGGATGAACCTCTACAGGGTGGTGACTTTGGGGTCATATGAGAAGCGTAGTTGAAGTGTGTGTGTGTGTGTGTGAGAATGATAATGAATGGGGCTGAAATTTGGAGAACTAACGAGACAGAGTTAGAGAATGAGGGAAGTTGAAACTCCCATGTCACCAGCCGTTTCCCATGAGCTAATTTACACCCTTTTGCGCAGCAACCCACTCGACAAACCGGGCATGGCATTCAGACTACATGAGGTCTAAAATCCTTAAAACGGTAGTTCCTCCCGTTACGCCGGTAAGCCGCCGCTGATTTTGATTCAAGAATCCAATGAGGGGTGTTTGAGCATGTACAACTGAGTAATCCTCTGACCTCCCGATGTGTCACGAAGCAGTTTTCCATGTCCCCCTCTCATTCTTCACAAGCTTGTTGTTAATGAACACCACATGTGGCTGCGGCCTCAGAGAAGGAGCCGAGTGATTTAGTCTCCCATCCTGCGGCAGTGCAGGCAGCTGACAGCGATCGGGCCCCAGCTTTGCCGGCTCTCACACTGCACTTCCTCCAGTCTGGACTCAGGACGCTGTCCCCGGGGGAGCACCTCGGCATCTGGACTTGGCCGCGGCTCCCTTTCCCAGGAAACAAGTACTCCCTTCACAGCACTGCCGGAGTGACGTGGCAGGCTCCACCCCTAGCGGCTTTACTCTCGTCCCCACTGAGGGACGGGGTGCCACAACATCACCCACAAAAGCTGCAGTGAATTATTTGGTGCCAGCAAAGGAATACTTCATTTACACAAATACCGTTCTCACTCAACTCGTGCAGTAGAAGTTCATCCGTTTATATGCTCACTACAACTACTACTACTACTACTACTACTAGTACTACTTCCCGAGCGTGCGCCTCTTTCGCTGAAACCGTACTATCCAAAAACACATCGCATAAAGGAGTCTCACAATTGTGCGAAGTGCTTTGAACAGGAAGGTTTGAATTTGTTTATGTGTTAAAAGTGGCCCCGTTTACTTCACTTTAATCAAGAATTTCCTCTTTTTTCCCCCCTCATTCTCTGTTAACTGGGGAGGTATTTGAAAAAAACTAGTTTCTTTAAGATATTAAGGGAACGAAGGGTAGATTGATGTACAAATATTCATTTTGTAGTTGGGGTTCTACACTCCAAGTAAAGACAGTACTATTTCTGAAGAAAGCAAAGTACAAGCTTGTGCGCGGTATTTACATGTGAACCCGTATTAGCCGGAGCTAATCACTAGGATGATGAAATTGCTGCCACATGTCTGCCTTCACTTGATCTAACCGATATGTTTAAGTGCTGAGCAGAAGTACAAGTCACTCTTGATAAAAAACTGTCTGCTAAATGATGCAAATGTTAATCTGAATTGAAAATTGAATTAAACATACATCTGGGTACTCCAAAGAGATCGGACTAGAAATATACAAAATGGTTGTTTTATAACTGGACTTGTTCAAGCGCTTTAATGAAATGTATAAATCTATAAAAATAATGAAGTGAAGAGGGGTGAATAGTATAAAAGCCCACTTAGTAAACACTTTAAGATAACCTTTTGCCTTAAAAAAGTACTTTCTTCACTTGTATGGACCGCTTGTATTGCATTTAGTCTGAAGAGAAATTCCATACAGACATTTTGAAAATGGGGCAGAAACCAGTCAGCATTCTGCAATTGCAAAAATAGAAATCAATTTTATATCAGCCATAATAAATAACAAAGACCTGTACTAACTAGTTCAGGACTTCCATTCATTCCATTATTTATACTGTCATGAATACAACCTCAGCCTAAATACACAACACGGCTACAATACTGATGGCACTAGCTAAATGTTGTCCTTGGAATGGCATTGCCAGCCAACCACAGTAACTCAAGTTTCATAATGCATTAGTGTCCTCGACCGTAAGCTGCCAGAGAATGTATTCATCCTTTTTCTTGTGTGCGCGTGTGTGACCTCGTGGCTCGGAAGTTGCAGAGTGGTGGATTTGAATTTTGACGCGTTTGACTCAGCAGCCGATTGCTAAACTGGAAGAAGCCTCAATCGGGCACCGAAGCTCACATCTCTGTCTGTTTAAAGAAGGTCCTCGGCGCCGCTCAGTGGGAGGAGGCCCGCTCCTCGTCGCTGGTGTTTCGCAGGGGATCAAGGAACTCTTTCAGGACCTTTATTCCTCTGGCATTACTAATTCAATTCACTGTGGGAAGAGACTCCACTCCTTTTCTCCTGTGCGAGTCGTCCCCTGCTCGTTAGACTTGGTTTAACCCTTTCCATGCTGACTGCAAAAGACAAACATCATCATCATCATCAGCCAGGACACTTGTTCTAAAATACCGAGGTGGCTCTGGTCTCTTCTTCACAATGCCTCCGCAATCATGAGCCCGGCATCGTCTTTGCAGATGTCATTTGTTCAAATGCACATTAGTCCACGTAAGCGTCCTTGGGAAAGTTGACTCACCAAGCCTGAACTTGAGCACAAGTTGTCCTCAGTATTTCAAAGACCAAAGTGAATGGACTTTTACTTCCAGGAATTCTGGGCTTTTGGTAAAAAGCTTTGGTTTTTAATCAATTAGTAAAAACCATTAAAGCCCTTTTTCAGTATTTTACTTTCATCCTCATCTCCTCCTTTCTCCAAACTGTAATTTTACTTCACGTAATGTTTTTTACTGCTTCAATTTATGTGCTAAATAAACGTTTAGAACCACAAAAATATGATTGCAGATGGTTGACTGTAGAACTGATAATATTGCTAATTCAAAAACAACCTAGTACTTTTGACAACTAAAACATTGTATTAACGTGTTGTATGTTTACAGAAAATAGTTAACTTCTTAAGATCATTCCCAAATTTTGAAAGATTTTGTATATTTCTTCCCCCTAATTCATAAATAAACTTTTGTTAGCATGTAAAGGTGAGCGTTAAATCAACATCCACAGCATTACATTCTGTTTAAAAATGAAATGTCTCCCTGGCGCACTGTATTTGTAAAACTGGTTCTGTTTAACCCATATGCCAGGATGTTTTTTTCATCCTCCCCTGTTTACTCCCTCCCTCCTCCCAGTCACTCAAGCATCTCCCTTGATCTGTAGAGGTTATGAGAGCGCTCTTGTGCAGCTCGCATTATCATTTCACACAAAGACAGCTACAGATACTGTTAGAGCTAAAAATGAAAGAGAGGGACGGTCTAAATCTCCCCAATCATAACAAATCAGTGATTCAACCTCCGGCACCGAGCTAAGCAGATTACTGTCATTTTCCACCACTTGTCCCTTGTAGCCAACAACCTCCAATTAGCAAATCCCGCTGTGCATATCTGTGGCCTGCCGGGGAGGCGCCGTGACAAGCGGAGAAATTAGAAGTCCTGCATGTTAATCTACCATGCTCCGGCAGTCTGTGTCATCGTCAAAACACTTTAAGGGGAAATACATATTCAAGGAAGTCACAACAGCAAAGGCACAGTCAAGCAGCTGGAACAATGGTATGAAGCCACAAAACAAACCGCACTGTCGCTGCCAGCAAACAGTAAGATGGCTGGCGGGAATAAGCCGATGAGGTCAACAACGCCTATGACTTCATTTGAAAATATATTATTATTTACCTATAGTGTGTCAGAGAGACATTTTTGTTCACCAGATTGTGAATGACTGGCTCGTTTATTTTCTGAGAAAATGCATTGAGTCAAAATTGTTCATTTAAGTTAGAGGAATTTAGGACACTATATATAGATTATGGTTATTGCTTTAGGCGAAACTAAGGCCTTATCTGATCTTTAAAAGATCACAAACATTTCCAAATTCCAATTGCATTTGCCAATTCCATTTCAAAGCAAACATATTTCATCACGGATTAAGTTTGTTTTTAAAAGTTATTAGAAGTATGTCTCTAATCCTAACATCTGTGGGGAGGTGGTTAGGTGGGTAAAACGTATACAGGATTTTATTTATTCTTTTTTCATCATTTATGCTTAATCCGTAAGTTAAATAACACTTATTTTAGATGATCAAATAATCTTTTTTAAAACCTAATAATGTGCTTTTGCTGCCAAAAACATAAACAAGTGTTTTTTTTTTTTTTATACACGTCAGTGTTTACAGTATAATTCCCAGATTATTTATTGATAAGATCACAACTGCTCAGCCATCAACCTGAGCCCGACGCCGCTTTGTTCCTGAAACATTTTGGCGTTTTCGGTGTTTTTGACAGTCCTTACCTGACGCTGCTGGGACAGTTTGAACGGCAGCCCCCCGGGACCCGGCTTGGGTTGCAGGCAAAGAGCCCCCGAGGTGGCGATCTGTTGGTTCTGGAAGTGGAGAGCTGGATGTGGCTGATTCTGGCCAGTTGACGGCGACTGTTGCTGCTGGGGTGTTGTCTTCACCGAGCTCGCCATGGCAGGCATCGGCTGGCCGGCCGGGTGGGGCGCTTTGGGGCTGAAATGCAGCGTGGGCTTGGTGCTGAGACCCTTCATGTCCAAATGATGGGGGCCAGCGTGGCCATTTGACTTGAAGAGGCAATTGTTGATCCCTTTACCGTGAGAGGCAATCCTTTGCTGGCCGAGCCCTGCCGACGCGGCAACCTTGTCCTGGGGGAAGGCGCTGTTCGAGGAGTGGGTGCTCCTGGCGGGAGCCCAGTTGCTCAATCCTGCAGGTGGCGTCTGGTGGTGGTGATGAAGCAGGGAGCTCGGCTGCTGCTGGTTCGCTGCCATCTGCTTCAGCTGCTCTGCGTGGGATATTTCTGGCCAGCAGGGCAGGGCCCTGGGGTGGCCTGCCTGAGAGGCGACTTTCTGCGACGTGGTGGTCGACGAGGTGCTGGTCAACGTGAAAGAAGGTCCCGCCGAGGCTGGTCGGAGCTGCGGCGAGCCGCCGTGGACATGGCCAAAATCCGGCGAGTGCTCCATCTTTATTGGCTTATCCATGGGGGAACAGAGACTTGCAGCTGCTCCCGCAGAGCTCGGCCGACCTAGATCCAAACCGAATGCATCATCCTGCTTTAGCATCTTCTCGAACTCCAGGTCATTCAGGGTGGGCACAGTCTTTGTGAGCTCGTCAAAAAGATCCTGGAGGTCCGGGTCAATCTGACCGCCGCCTTCGTCTTTGAAGTCAAAAATCATCTCCGCATTCGACTGGCCACAAGACTGGACCTCAATGGGCTCTTTCTTCATTTCTTTGAGGGTCATGTTGAATATGTCTGAGCCCACACCATGGGGCATCATGTAATTCTTCCTCTGCATGCCCATGGATGAGGAGCCTTGCAGAGAATGTGACTGGGCTAAGTTGTGATTGCAAGCCCCATGTCCTAGAGCACCGGCATCCACACGCGCCCGCTTAAAGTCTGATCCAGAAAAACCACAGGAGAGCCCATTCTGCTTCGGCGCGTGAGCCTCGATCTTCCTTCGCAGGGATCCTTGAAGCTGCAACACACAACAGAATGGAGTTTTAAAAACACTGAAGACCATTTTTGGTACGGTCACCTCAGCCTCATTTTAAGGTTAAGTGTTTTTTTTTTTTTTTAACGCCTCCATGGTAATAAAGCCGTCTAATGAGCAACCCAGAGAAAAGGTCAATTACTATAACTACACAATTTAAGAGCCAATGGACGCTGCAGAGTTCAACTGCTTGGGAAATTTAGTGTCTTTAATTCAGTTGAATAAGCTTTGATTTTACAACAATAATGACATCTCAAATAAAGTGGATGCATTACATTCATTTACAGTAAAATGGTGTCACTTGTATCAATGAGGCAAAATGGTTTGATATAATGCAGCCAGCGCAGTGGTTGAGCTGAGAACGAGCGCGGAATCTGATACAGACTGCAGAGAGAAGAACAGGGTCTTTGTTTCCCACCCCATTTGCATAATATGCATTATATTTTCTTCCATTGTGCTTCCTCGGAGAGAGCTACTCCTTTGTGGCTGAGATTCTGCTTAACATGCCGGTGCAGATATCTGACTTCCTTTTGTCCTATCCCCATGTCTCTATTTGAGGTAATAAGCACAAACCGTATAGCCATGACTCACAACTCAAACCAGACAGTGACATCTCCAGAAAACTGAAGCATTAAAAACCCTCACAAAATGTGCATGTTAGAGAAAATATTGTAAGACACTTATTTTTTATTTTCCTTCATGAGTCTGTGAGTCAACAACACTAATTCCTTGAAGAAGACATTGCCCATCCATTCAATACATGTATACACATTAAAATGCCCATCTTCTCACGAGGTGCCTGCATGGAAACAAAAAGGCTCGGGTTGTTCATCAACCCGAACACAGGAGAGAAGTGAGTTGCATATTTCACAGTGGGACCAAATTTGAGTCTCTTCTCCACCTGCTGGCACACATTGCATTAAGATGATTCATAGCCTCAGGGTTGGGAGTGAATACTGCAGTTTCACTACATTTCAATTCTGTTTTCTCTGCAATGCTTCATTTGTTCAGAGATACATCTTTGCAGTTAAATCTAGGCACAAATGTGTTTGTGACTCGCAAAGCCTCCTTTATCAAAGCCAATTAGTGGCTTTGCTGATTCTGTTATGCTTCAGAAAATGTTCTCAAGTCAAGTATGATGGGAAATAGACTGGCTGAAGTTACCATTGAGTTTCTATAAGTACAGTGGCAAAATCAACTTGCAATGAGTTAATTGGAAAATAAGCAGATTCCAATTTGATTAAGAGAGCAATCAAAGACAGCAGTTGTTACTGATGTTCGGTCTTGGGCGGCGCTACAGAATCTGTTGTCCTTCAGCATCCCTGTAACACACTTACTAAACATATCTTATAAACATATAAACTAACAATATCTTTCAGATATATCTTGGTTCATGTCACAGTAAAAAAGGACGCAGAATGTAGATTAGTACATTATTTTTTGGCCACTGTTCAGATGGAGAGAAGATGACAGAGAAACGCGGATCATGTAAGTAACCATCGCTGATGAAAAGAAATGTTACCCATTTTTACCCCCAACTCCTATAGACAACTTTATGTTGCAACCGTTTCAAAGCTGATATGGCTGGTTTATTTACAGACCCTATTGCCATCTTTGCATGTATAAAATATGTATGTGTAAACTCTGTAGTCAAACAATAATCAAAGATGCAGGCTGTGAAAATATCCCCGTTGATTCTGTCATTTCTTTGCATTAAACGTTCTATTTTTACATTCAACTTTCAAAATGTGCAACTGTGGTACAGCATGACAGCAACTGAAATGGAACAAACTGTTGGTGACAAATAGATCAATGTATTACGTAACTAAAGGTTATGCTTCGCTGAAACAATACAGTAAATAAATTAACCATTGTAAAATGCACAATATCTGCTCTTTATGTAGAAAGAAAGTGAAGTGTAATTTAGCCTCCACCTATAGCACTTTGTTGTGGAGGTATTTAATTAACATTAGGCTTTTATGTATCAAAGGAAGATTCAATTCAAGGATTTCCATTTGGAAGTTAGATATACTTTGCCACAAAAGCTAACCTCAGTAGAAAAGTTCTTAGGAGAGACTAGAGGGAGAGAAATCTTCTTGGATGATGTAATTACTGTCTGCATGATGCAAAGTTAATACAGAGACCATTTTAACTTGGAGATTTTCCATCAGTTCATCCACAGTAGGTCTCATTCACAAGCTCACTTCTGCCATCCTCACTGAAATCCAGACTATTAAACATTGTGTCTCTATAGACTATTGGACATCTGTTTTTTGCCGACTGCGGATGAAAACAGGCCCTCTAGTGTGTGTAGCTCATGCACACTTTCTCTCGTTCCAGAGGGCTCTTTCTGCAGAAGACAGAGAGCAGTGCTCCACATGGTTCAAGGCACTGTCTGAGAAAACACATCATGAATAATGGAAAGGACGGTACATGCGTTGCAAAAAGCCATTGTGGAACAGCCTGGGTTGCCTCACCACTGCACATGTGCCATTTAAATATGGACTCCAGTCAAGAGCGGTTTTATTTGATCAAATTCAAAAACAAAGCTTCTCAAGAAGTGCAGTTGAGTTTCTGTCAAAGGTTGGAAAACTGTCAGAAGAGTGCCCTTCATTTTGGGGAGGAAGGAAAAAAAAAAAAAAAAAAAAAAAAGCTTAGATATACAAATCTTAGCTGAACCCACATTTACTTTCAACAAAGGAAAGGACCATTCTGTTCACTGAGCACTGAGAAGCAGTGGCCTCCTGGCTGACCTGGAATCCTCATGACAGATCTCCATGAGATCTGAAAATAGATTTTTTGATTAACCTTTAATGAGCTTAGAAGCTCTGAATCACTTTGAAAAGGGACTCCTGCTGCATGAAGGACCTAAACATATGTGATGTATACCGATCAGCTTAGAGACGACAGAATAACTGCTTACCACCATTGTCTGTGTTTGCAAAACAAAATTCCGCCACTGTCAACATCTGGATTAGTGGTCATTGAAGGATTTCATTTTAAGGCCGACAACTGAATGTGCTTTTGTGGAAGTTAGAAAATCTATCATGTAGATTTCTCACAGTTCCACTGAGAAGAAAACACAATATATACAATACAACCTGTTTTTAAAGATTGTGACGGCTCGGCCTTTAATGCAACTTCCCAGAACATAATTCTAGCGATTCCAGAATGGATATCATTCGTGAGCATTACATTTCCAATGCTTCTTATTAGCCACGTCGGAGGAGGCCATCTATTGCTGGGAGCTGCAGGGCTGTCAAGCTGAGCGGTGTGGTGACGCTGAGCGCTGTGGACGGGGCTCTGGGTGAGCCGTCACAGGCGCGCAACACCAGGCCTCCCGGTACCATCTGTCAGTCCAGCGGCACCGCCCTCAGAACCCTGCTCCGAGGGTAGAGGTTTGCGAGTGTTCGAAAGGGTTTTGTGTTTGAACACAAAAGATAGAGCCCCGCCAGCCTTTAATCTATTCACAAGAGCCCCGAAACATGTTGCAATCCGCTCCTGTGAGAGTTAGAAACCTCCCTCTCGGCATTTGACACGGAAAAAAACAGTCCCAAAATAAAAGGAATAAATACGACTATTGTGTTCCTAGGGAGACATAATATTTATGCGCTTCTGCAGGTTGCATACTGTTGCAAGAGGGGATTTCAGCTTGTTTATTGCCAGATATGAAACAAGAGCCCTCAGACCAGTGCCAATGTCATACACAATTCAGCTATCTGCTTGCAGAGTGCTGAGAAAGTGTGGAGCGCTCGGTTTAATTATAGGGTTTACTCGCTGCCTAAAGCTGCAAGCCATTATATCATATCCAGAGAAATTGAATAAAACATCCTGGATAGCTTGAAAATGTTTAATTATTTAAAATGAAGGCAAGGAAGCGGAGGCTGTAGTGATATAGTATGTACATTCACAAGTCAATTTATAGTTTCAGTGAAATCAGGTCAGGGCGGCCTGCTTTACCTCTCCTGTAACCAGTTCTCTACCAAGTCATGGCTTGTTTTCCATCAGCACATTTCAGGTAACCACGAGGTGTGCACAGTGTATTTGAAACAATGACGCAACAAAAAAGGAGAGACATAATTAGGGTGATGCCGACAGGAGAGAATACTGACACATTAGTGTCAATTTAGTAAGCCTCGCAAAGCTTTTATTTAAAGAAAATATTTGCACAGTAGTGAAAATAGAGGGAAGTATAAAACTGTTAGGCAGCAGCAACCAAACTCCGCCATGGCAACCTACAAAAACATATATACACACACACAAATATTTTAAAATAAAATGTACCAGACAAGAGTACTACAACTGTTTTTAAAATCAGTACATTTTAGTGGATGATTTAATGGTTGACATAATGGTAACATTTCTATGCTTGATCCTTTTTAACTGACAGTTTTTCTCCTCTTTCCCCCCCAAACAACACGTTGAATCCTATTCCGATAACAAAATGAACCCATTTAATCTGTTTAAATCAAGCAAGGGCCATGAGGTGGCACAGGGATGTGCGTTTAAGTTCACGGTGTGCTTTGCTAATCAGGCTGCCGTGTGTTGGGACGGAGCAGCACACTGCAGAGGTGGGCTACTTTTGGCTCATCAGCACTTTGCATCCCCACACTTCCTGACACAGTTGTATTAGATTGAGGCTGCCCTCCCGAGAGCGGGCAGGAGAGAAGGATGAGCAGCAGCGGAAGCAGGAAAAAAAAAAAAGAGAAAAATAGAGAGAGAGAGAGGCAGCTTTGTGGCAGCCTCTGGGAAATGGGAAGAGATGATAAGAGCTCCTTTGAAGGGAAATCATCCATTATGTTTACCGAAGGCCAATTTTTTAACGGTTAATGTAGCTCAGCTTCAACATTCCACGGAGAAACTTGCTATTTTAATAAGAGGCAGCTTCCACAAAAAAATTGAAATTGCAGAAAGCGACACTTCTCAGTCAAATATCCTCTCTCCGTTATCCAAATGTAGAGATTCAAAGCGAAAATTTGAATCACCTCTTGCATTGGCATGTCCTTTGTTAAAAAATCAAGCATGTGAATTTAATGCGATGTCCCCGGGGCTAAAGGAGGCTCATCTGAAAATATGCGTGCGGGGCCCCATCGCCGCAGTTACCGGTCATCGCACAACCATTACAATGATGAAACTCCCGAAGTGTGAGTACGCAGACAAGGCAGCCGAGTCATTAGTCAAGTTGATTTTTTTTTGAAAAACTTTTCCATCCAATTATTCTTGACCTGCTCACATAAGTTGAATGGCCAATTAATTGTACATAATATGTATTGAGTGTATTCTGGTGTCAGGGAGAGTTCAAGAGCTGTGCTATCTGGCAGTCAGATTTCCCAGGGTGGCAGTGAAGCAGTGAAGTGATCCATGGAAAAAATATGGTGTGTGTGTGTTGTGTGAAAGGGGGCAGGCAGGCAGACTCTGCCAAGGCATCACCAGCGAGGCCACGCCACTGCAGACGTACCACAGGTCACCAACATCGCAGTGACAGGCCGTCACATCACATCACCGATGGCCATGTGGCTTACAGAGCTCCTGACACTGCTGTCGCGTCTCATCTACATGTCGTTCTTAACCACGGACACATTTACGGAGGACAACTGAAGGATCCCACACTGAGGAGCAATCCCACGCAGCACTTGTTACCGTCGCTTCCAGAGTAATAAGCTTTCTTTTTCTTAAAAGATGTTCTGAAGTCCGATCGCAGATTTGATTTAACCGCATCTTCATATATTTACGTGCAAGTCGTTGTGAGCGAGTGAAAGGCGACGGACATGAAGATGTGGTGTGAGTGATAGTCACCGATACATCTCATGCCTTTCAACTGCATATACTGTAAGCCGCTATCGTAGGGTCTGATTTAGTGCTAACACATGCTTAAAACACCCAATGAGCTGGAAACATCCTCCATCGGCTCCTAACCAATCCCATCCAAATCTGAAGCGCTAATGACAGCACACTAAAAATGAAAGGACACGCCGCATGTGCATGTGATTACATGTTTCTTGCAGACTGGAATATGTGCGTTCTGTCCACTTAAATGTCAGAAGGCGGGAGGTAAACTATTTACAGCCTGGGAAACTCAAGGGTGTAGGAAGTTAGACAAATGAGAATAATAAAAGGATGCTTGACATCCAAGGCTTATGGGTAATACATTGGAAATCCCTACAGACACCAGAGGTTACTGTGTGAATGAAAAGAATATATCTAGGAATAGTTATTTATTGAATTAGAGAAGGCAAACTAGGAGAATATCAGCACTGAATCATGGGTCATTTGGCAGACTGGAGATATTGATTGACACATTATGGTAGTTATTTCTGTCCATATCACATTAGACACACATGTAACAACTACAACTACAGAGGTAAAGCTATGAGATTTTTCTAATGTCTTTTGTGGCTCATGGTGGCTTCTACAAAAACAAATCCATTGTTAAAACAGGTTTGAAATTCTCGGGAAATGTTTGTACCCTTAAAAAGGCCCTTGCCATACAACCAGAAGTACCTTTTTCCCAAGGCCTGCCTCCGGTCATGCCACAGGAAAAGGCCCATAAGCAGGGAACAAGTTCCCTTCCTGTTTTCAAAGACGATTCCTATGGCATGCAGAGCCGTTTCCTGCTTGCTAGGCTCATTTCACCATCTCAAACATCTGGCTGCTCTTCAGCGTGCAGCTGCAGCACGGTGAGAGCCAATAGTGCCACTGCCGAGTTGAGCAACACAGTCCAAACTGGCTTCACTGGCCAGCTCAAAGTGTCCGAACAATATTTAGGAGCTTGATGAGATGATCTTTAAATTGTATTATGATGTGTACTTTACAGGCTTTGTACTACAACCCCTGTAGTTCCATATCAGGCAACAATATGCGTCAATGTCTGATGTGATTGCAGCAAAGTGCTCTTTAGCAGCATTGCTGTGGCAAATTCCCAGTGAAACAAGGATCCATTTTATATCCCGTGGGAAACCTGGGCTGAGTGGTTAATGCCGGGCTAATGCTGCTTCACTCAGCCAGGTCTTGATAAGCCTCATGCTTTCAAAGGAGGGAAACACATTTAGTGTTTTAAACCGCTTCAATAGAGAAAGCTTGGAAAAATCCACTAGTTGAAAAGGGGATACTTGTTGAGTTTTGTCATCTCTCAGCTTTCACTTAAAGTCCACACACACACACTAGACGGGCCAGCCGTCACACTAATCTGCTCTCATGCTCTGAGAGAATCCTCTGCTAGTTCAGTTTGGAAAGGGACTGCTGCAGCTAGAAAGTAGGAAGAAAAAATAAATGAGTGGGAAGCTTTGTTTGACTCCTACTCCTATCAGTGCTGACATTCCAAATAAGGTCTGTGTAGACCGGTGCTGGCAGAGATGGACACAGAAAACACTGCAGAGCTCTCACAGACTCCAACCAAGGAAAACGTGTGTGTTGGAGGGGTTGGGGGAGGATGGGTGGGAGGGAGGGAAGGGGGGTGGGGGGTGGGGGGGGGAGATTGCAGATCATGGAGCAGAAAATATGTGACCTTTAAAAATGTATCATCAGCCTGGCATTTCCCAGAAGGACAAAAGAAAAACATCACATTATACGGATATATGTTAAGATATTGGCAAGATATCATCATCCATGAAAAACAAACAATTGGGTTAAAAGCAAACTTTGTAGACTGCCAGCCAAGTGTCGGTGTGAGGTTTGCTTTTCACAATCCTATTTACAAAGCAATTGCAGCAGGAAGCCATTTGACAAACAGGCTCCGATACACCGTCTTTACTCTTCACTCCCAGCACCAAGCAGACAGACAGAGCCCAGTAGTTCTTTGTGGAGGTGGAGATCCAAAACCGAGCAAATAGTAGAGTGAACATTGGGCACAGGACTCTGCTCTGGCCGGAGAACCCAGAGAGAACCCACACAGACACAACTCCACACAGACACAAAAAAGGCCGCAGATTGGTTTCAAAACCCGGGGCGTTCTCACTGCGAGGCAACAGTGCAGGCCACCACACCAGCGTGCGCCCTAACACATCAGCCACTTGCTGAAAAGGCACAAATTTGTCAGCTCTGGAAAAAAAAAAAAAGAAGAAAAAAATGATCCGCACGGCTTTAGGTTTTGGTTTTTAACTTCCTGTGCACAGATACCATCTGTGCAGCATTTCTGGGGTTTTGCTTAAAGGCAACAAGCGTCTCTCCTATTAATAACCTCAATTTGGGAAACTTAGGCGCTCACAGTGGCAGGGAGAGTTGAAGGTTGGGGCAGCTTATGTCTCTGAGCAAGTTCCTACCTGCAGCCAGATCTTGTGTTTGTTTAGGTGGGTCTTGTGACTCAACGTTTAGTGTTTTTTTTTTTTTTTACATGTCGCAGCTGGTGAGTGAGAGAAACAGTGGAAAAAAACAACTTTCCACATGATGTGTTCACTGCCATTCATTGAAAAGTTAAGGGAAAAACTAAGCAAACATTGTGATTTCAACCAGATTAAGAGGATTTATGAGGATAATGACACTTGGAGGAAGAAATGATGCCCTAAGCATTCTATTTCAGCAAAAATAGTCTATAGCAATTAAAAGCAGCAGCATCTGGTCAGGTAAACATCTACTCCGTTGCTTGGAAATAGTCAAACAGTCCTGGATGGCAACATGTGTTCAATTTACAGTAGTTCAAAAGTTCTTCATGATTACATTTGGAAAACCAATTGGTTGCTACTACTTTAAAAAATATAAAAAGTCACTTGTATGTATGGCTAGTAAGACACAACTTAATAGACATTGAACGTTCAAACCGCCAACTGCTCAGACAACACATTCACATCCATGTGCTATCGCCACAGCAACCGCTAAAGAGGGAGGCCCCGATTCTAGTCAGGATCCCCGTTCCCAGTCCGCAGAGCAACAACAACCTGACTGGACAGAGGCTGTCACCAAAGATAAAGTGGCAGACCCCAGTGGGAAGTGGGAAGTGGAAATAGAAGGTAATCAATCTCTCACTTCCGGCGTACAAGTTTCCAAGCTGACATAATGTTGAAAAATATCCCTTTCATGCAAATGGACATGTTGTTGAGTATTACTTCACAATAGCATTGTGTGGGTATGCTGCTACTGTTGTAACAAAAATAAATACCTACATTTAGTGTAGATGTGATTGTTTTGAGATTATTACATTACACATAATGCTGCTTTCACGTTATATTACACCCTATTTGATGAAAGTTACATGTATGGCGCTATACACATTTCCATGGCAGCAAATGATAATATTTGGTCTAGTTGGAAGAGATTATACTGCTTGCTTGTGTGGATTTCACAGCTCAACTGGCAAGGCGTCTCTTCACTGACTAGACAGCTGTTTTTTTCCCCTCGCTTTGACTACTTCAGGCAAAACAGATGATCTTGGTGATTCAATCTCTGCCAAAGCAGCATAACAGAGGGGAAAATTCCCTCTCTCCGAGGGAATTAATTCACTGGGAATGACAATGAGGACAAACGCAGATAAACATTAAGTGTCAGTATTTCAGTCAGTGCTTTGAAAGGTTCTTCTGGTGTAATGTCCCAACTACTGAAGAGAATATTTGACTAAATACGTTCAAATATTCTACATTCTCAAAGTTAGTGTTTCATTGGCATTTTAGAAGACCACTTGTACAATAATTATATAAACCTATAAAAAAATACAACTTTGGTGAAAAAAAACAGGAACAAAGCGTGTGGTGTGAAAGCACCTAATAACACATTATCTGGTGGCGGGGCAAAAGATCAGTTTAGGACCAGATACAGCAGTTTGAGTCCAACCAAACCAATAAGTGCCACAACACTGTTTGCTAGTGAGGGGCAACCTCGTAAATTAGAAGTGGATACGGTTCACTCGGCCTTGCCGTCAATTTGTCCCCAGCGGCTCCGCAGCACCAGAATCCCCTGTGGTCCTGAAATGTAAACTGTTGACAGAACACTTTTAACGAAGCAAGGCCAATTATTGTGAAGGTTTTGTATTTGCACAACTTTGTCCAAACCGTTACTGCTACTCCGATCCAGGTCCTTCCTACACACCCAAGCACCCCCACGAGGAGGACCTACCGCCTGCTAAGTGCAAGTGAGTTTGTGAGCTACAAGACGGCTCCATGAAATGCTTGATTACCCAAAATGGAAAAACAAAGAAAGGAAAATGTGATATTCTGTGTATTTTTATGTCCAGACCTCAGATAAGGACTTGTTTGTTCTCGTTTTATTTTTCTTCAGAAACGAAAAAATTATGAATTTCATAATTAAATATTAGTTCTGAGGCCGGACCACAGAACAGCATAGGTTATGGCATGAAAAGGGAAGGCTTTGTTGCCGGATGTGGGAAAAACATCCAATACACTCTAAAAAAAGCACAGGAAGGAAACTGGGGGTGGGGTGGCAGTGAGTAGCAACGGGGGTGTGGCGGTGCAGAGTGGGAGTGAGAAAGGAATGCTCTCTTCGCTCGCTTTCTCCCTCTTGTTATCATGCATGTGCACACATAATAACCCCACTTTCTCACTAACGACTATGAAAAGAATGCAGCATCACAGTTTTGCTCTGCGAGCCGGACGGGGGCTTTAGTGGCTTTATGATTGTTTGACCTCAATTTAACGTAACAAAATCGGACCAAATAAATGTGTGGGAGCCCTGTTGCAGGGAACAGTCCCTGTGGTTCTGGGATGAATTATTTTTTACTTATTGAAATTTGGGTCCACTTAGAAAACACATGTTTAGGTCAATGTTGGTGTAGAGAGCACTCATGTCCTGGGTTAAAGGTCACTCAGCAGACCACACATGTAATTTGGACCTAACTTCTGTATTAGGTGGTTATATTCTTAATGCTTTTTCATATGATGCCCTTTTAGGATTTAGTCCACAAGGCCTCCTAACAACAGCTCCCGTGTAATTAAAGGATTCACCTCCTTAATTGCTTTGAGAGGAGGCAACCCTCCCTAACTGACTTTAGCAGAAGGTTTAAATACACAATTGTACTTTAGGAGAGTCAAGGTTTTTGTATTCTTTTTTTTAGTGAATGGGGAAAAAAATCTCTTAACGAGACTAAGGACCACTTAACATTATCCAAGTAAAGAGGCCTTTAATGGAGCGCAAGAAGATGAATATGAAAGCCCCTACAGAGAGAGTAGGAATCACTTCCATGAACTTCTCTTTATTAATGTGGTTATTTCCCTTGAAGCTCAAAATACACCTAAGAAAAACACGTACCCTGTTGTAATCCCATACGACACCACCGTGCCTGATGCTTCAACTTTAGGAGACGATGTTTACAGCTATCATTGGCTATCATTAAAGAGCAACCTCTACTAAAACTCTGAAGGCAAATAGTTTCCCCTTATTTCCCATCCAGGCCAGACGCTGGTACTGCCTGAACATCTCCGTGTGATGAATCAGGAACAGATAAGACAACATAATGCAAGAAAACGGCATGTTCAATTCACAAATTTACAATTTGACTCTATGGTATAAAATAAAGTATAAGGCCATGAGGGAGAGGGGTAGAATAAACAATTTGAAAATAAAGGATAAAAAGGAATTTAAATTAAAAATGAAAGTTAAAAAATAAAAAGTTACAAATAAAGTGCACCAATTAACAGAAAACCATACTCTACACAACTGTGTTGCGAGTGTATGGGAAACGGAGACTCCATGTTTCTGCTCATTACTCTTCGTGTAATCCTTTCACGCTGGGAAAATAGATTCCTCTCACTTGTCATGCAAAGATAACATTGTGTTGACATTGTACAACATTACGCCGCCCCCCCCCCCCGGGGTTTCACCTCCCGTGTGCTGTGGCTTCCACGGCGCTGTTTGTGCACCTCTGGGTAAGGTGGAGAGAGGGAGCAGGCGCCATGAGCCCAGCTCAGCACCGTGACACCTCACCGCAGCAGAGCAGTAACACAAACATTCCAGCTGCCTCTTCCCAGCCCGATTGGCAGAGCGCGAGCAAGAAACAACAGCATCTATGTTCCTCCCCTGGACCCGGATCTAATGCTCTAGACAGGCTGGTCTGGCAGTCTGAAACATTTCAACTACAATTTGACAGCTGTGGGATTTTAAAAGCCTTATACAAATACTGATATTTTTCAAGCAACAGCTATTTTGTTCATTCATCTCCGACCACGTAAATGCCCCTAAATGACAAAGATTTTAAAAGTGCCGTGAGGTTTTTCCTCACTCAGAAGGGTGGGGCAGCAACCATCGAGAGGAAATTCCAGTTTGTTCCGGCTAATATGTCTTAGAAGAAATGGGTTTTTAACACTATTGTACTCATCTGGGATCAAAGAAGCCTCGCTACAACGAGCCCGATGGGCCAAAAAAATGAGCGGTCAACTGATTGACATTCGGAGGTAAAGCCAAAAGTGACCACAGCCTTATTGTTGCCTCGGAAAACTGTGCGCACGCAACCTTCATACAGTATGGTGGTTTTACGGTTAAATTGTGATGAACGATTACATCTGACAGTTGGGGAAATAAAGCTTTCTCTCGTTTTCGCCTCAGCATAAAGTCTGTCAGTCTGAAGTCTGAACACTTGTAGGTCTTTCCCAGTCTTTATCGCTTCCTGAAACGATTGAACAAATCTCACGAGCATCGGCTCGTTGGTTTGAGGCCGATTCAAATGATCATGCTGGGAGATAGGTGTTCAACTTTGACACACGGCGTCAGCGTCACTGCTGAGACGGAGAATATTAAAAACACTGTTTCTCCAGAGGGAAAAGAAGATGAAGAAAAGGAGATGTCAAGGACCAGAGACAGAGAAACTGCAACAATGTTTACTTGAGCTGAATTAGTTCCCTCTCGATATTCATTTCAATGAAAACAATGTCGGCGGCATTGTTGCAGACACTGCAAATACCCTGTGTCAACACAGTTGTGAAAAATATGAGAGGGGAAAGTCACATCTATAATATTCCCCCGAGGACCACTGTAGCAAAGAACCGAACATTTCCACTATGCAAATGGGTTGAACTATGACTTTGACCGCAGAACACAGGAGCGGGAGGGACACAAGGGGAGAAATAGTGAATGCTTGTGCCTCTTTCCAGCACTCCGCTACTCCGGAGCCTGGGAACCTCAGCAGCTTGGCCGGGCTCTGAGAAATATCCTGAGCTATAATGTAAACACGTCTGAACTCTGATCTGCCATGGCCCTCCCCTCCCCACTTCCAGTTTAACCCGGAATTCTGTGCAAAGGGGTATGCCAGTGACATCAGGAGCCCACTTTCTCATTTCCTGAGCGGGGTAATGACCCTGGGGAGAATGGGCCGTTTGAAGTCCCGAAAAAAAAAAAGAAGAAAAAAAAAAGAAAAGAGAAAGCTGCTCTGAACACCGATTGTTCCCGCAGAGGAATGGAGGTGGCTGCTCACATTCGCCCTGGACTGGTTTTGTCTGATAGATAAATGTTGTGAACTCGTTAGAGCCGGGCTAGAGCAAAGAGTTACGGCGAGGCGAGGACGATGTCAACGTGGCGACGCATCCCCCCGCACCCACTGCCCCAGTGGCAGCTGCGAAATTAAGATCTTTTAACAACAAGTCCAGGAGCCTCCGACGTATCAGGTCGCTGATTGTCAGATAAGTGTGGGAACGGTTATGGATGAGGTATGGCTTATCCAGGCATCGCACAACCGTCAGCTCCAAATAAAAAATAAATAAAAAAAAGACACCCGCCGCAGCTGTCATGCTGATGTCCACACGGAGTGCAGAAAATGTGAACACTGCTTGTCTTTCACCTTGCGGGCACTGCACATAACGTACACCTGAACATGCCTGTTCCCACAGGGTTCCAGTTTCAGCACAGGGTAGCAAAGCACTTGTGGAAAGACACTCCAAGGCTCCTACTGCCCCCCCCCCCCCCCCCTCCCGTCTTTCCCACCCCCACCACACACACACATACACAGAAAGAGAAAATCCGGCCCTCCCTTCAATTAAGTCAAGCAGGAAAAACCTGACAAACCTCAAAGAGGTCTCTCAGCAGAAGAAATCGCATCAGGCATGAACGGCTACCTCTGCAAGGCCCCTCTGAAGATGTAGATGTACATAAACACGGGCTATTTTTGCTAAGTGGCTGCCCCCGAGCTTCACATCTATTTCACGTCTAAAACCCAGACGATGAAAATACGTAATGTTTTCTCAGTCAAATGGATTAAATAGCTACCATGGAGCACTAATACATCGGCCCTCCAAAAATTCCCCCTTGACTCTGTTGGCGCAGACGCGTTTGCGTCTCGAGGTCCACATAATGCTTGAGATTCAAACAAAGTGCCCGGCAACAACGGGAAGCATGCTGAAAGCACAAATCAACAACAAAGGGATACAGTGGGGACTCTGATCCAAACCCCTTGGGAGCTGAGGTATTTCAACCCAGCGAAATGTTCACTGGGATGAAACACAGAATAGTGGGGTAATTCATATTCAAAACATGAAACGAGTATCCACGCACCGGCACAAGAGTCGACTGCACCGTCTAATTTGCAGTTGGGGGATCAGCGAGGAAATTTAAACAATTCTGCAGCCGCAACTCATTTTCACATTATTGGAGTGCATCTGAGAGCAGGTTAGAGTATTAAATAAATAGCACAGCAAAACAAGTCAGGCTCCTTGTAAGTAAGTGTTTTCTTATGGACTCATCTGTAGACTTTTCAACTAAAGGGGTCTGTGTGTAGCAGTTCTGGGAGCTATTAACAGAAATGCAATATAATAATCACAACTATGCGTGTCTACAACCACCTGAAAGAAAGAATTGCTGTGTTTTTGTTAGGTAACAAGGTTACATTACATGTCATTTAGCTGATGCTTTTATACAAAGCAACTTACATTGCATTATAACCCATTTTTTGCCTGGGGAGCAATTAGGGTTGGGTGTCTTGCTCAGAGACACTTCGGCATGGTTAGAACAATGATTCATATCTACGTTGGGAGCGAGTCCCCTCTTGTTGTTTGCAAAATGAAAAGTGTAACTAAATGAAGAAATCAATCAGTGATACAAAATGTATTTGAAAATGTCATGTTTCTCATGTATTTTCTGGCCAAAATCTAAAAAACATCACAAATTATCACATTTGCAAAGAGGAAATCAATCAAGATTTGGTACTTTTGCCAAATATATGACTTAATCGGCCATCAATATTGACGTTGATATTTCCCTGCTCCTTCATTCAAATGAGAATAAACAATGCAAAACTCACATTCCTGACCTGTTATGCTTTACTGCCCTGGGTGTAAATTAGCAGAGTGGACAAAAAAAAAACACCCAACACAACCTGCACCGCCGGGGAAGGGATGTAACAAGGTTGATGCTGATCATGTATTTTTCGACAGTGTAAACGCTGTGTCTGAAGGTAAAGCTGTTACCTTGCACGCTCCGCTAGAGGCCACGGACCTCAGCCAAGGACTTCAAGCAGATGTCTACGGAGGAAAGGCTTTTAACCCGAGACATGCAGCCGTTCCAGAACAACTACAGGCTAAATTTACCCTAAAGACCCGGCTACTTTATACCTCTATACAGCAGCAGAGCAGACCCGGCCCACCTGGACTCTCAGAGGCCCGTGTTCCCCTGAGCTCGCACGCTCGCTTCCATTGTATCGGTCCTTGAAGACTGAGGAAGAGATGGGTCTGCTACATGATTCCAGCAGCCCTCTTCAAAGACAGACACAGCCTTCCCATAGGCCGCTGAATAAAACATAAGGCGTGTGCGGCAGGCTGGGTTTTGCACGTGTGTGCGTGAGAGATGGGTAGAAGGGTGGTTGGGTGGGGGAGCGGGAAGAATTTTTCTTTTTTTTTCATACATTGCCACTAGACATACTGTAGAAAAAGAGGATCTATGAATGCCTTTGATTTGACACACATCCTCACTGCCCTGCTGGGTTTCTGGAAGCTTTTGTCTTCCTCGATTCATATGTATTTTTGTTTATTGGGTCTTTTTTTTTTTTTTTTCCTCTACGCGTGTTTTGTGGTAGCATGGAACTTGTTCACAAAATCTAAATTAATCCAGAAAAAGAAGGAAAGTGTGCTCATTTCAGGAGGAGAAGGCGATGGAAATCTTGCCAGGTAGAGCGATGTCCCAGATTCACAGAGCATTGTCTACACAAAACTGCTGCTTCCACACCACATTTGCTGAGCCTGCTCTGTTTGAGACAAAGTGTACCGGATAAACCTTATACTCTTTATTTTTACACAGATTGGCACAATAAGTGATCATCCAACCAGAATATTTAAAAAAAAAATGAAAAAGATCAACTTAGATTCATTTGATCAGAATAGTCAAAGTTCTGCAGCTCATACAAAAAGGGATCAAAGGAACCTTTATGCTTTTTCGAGTTTGAATGAATGACTAGAACTGCATAATCAATAAATGGCCTCTTGCTAAAAACCCACCTTTCCCCCACTTTACTGGCACTCAGGCATTTCATTGTTCTCCGTCGTTCACCGATTCACGGAGCTCGGGAAAGAATTGACTGTACACCATGTCTCGTGGGTCTTTTCTGGGACAATCCGCATGCTCAGGAAGTGATACACGTTTACTGGCATTTACAACCCTGTTAGCTGCAACTGGATTATCATTGGCTGGCTGGACGGACGAGGAACAGACCGCCTGTATCACTGCTTAGCACAAAACATGTCCAGAAAATATTTTTTACAACCACTTAGCGTTTCATTTTTGGATTCCAATTATAGGAGAACTAGTGATTTGTTGAAGGTCTTGACTTATGACATTGTGACACTGGATGATATTAAAAGCTGTAGTTCATGAAATTTTAAATGTTTTAATACATTAAAATAAACACTCATTATCTCAAAAAAGGGATTGGAAAATAAAGCTCCCCTGAGAAATGACAGTTATCAGTGTTGTTTTTATATTCGCCGCTTACAAATCTGGTGTCTGGGTCGGGCCGCCAGAGGAGGAGCTGGTTGAAGCCGCGCTCTCCCTCGAGGACACAGCAATCACAACCACAGAATAGACGTGTTAGTCGTCTAGAACACGTGTACGCCGATGCGTTGATCCTAAAGCTCTGTGTACTGGGGAATAGGGACATTCATTTCATGCGCGATTTAGCCAGAAGATGATACTGTAGCCACTAACCAAGTGAGGATCAACATGCTGTCCAAACAAATGTCATCCAGAGGCAGCAATTTCCTTGGAAACGGACGGGGCGCAGCATTGGCTTTGTGTGTGACATGAACAGACTCCCCCCTTCCACACACACACACACACACACACACACACACACAAGCTGTGCTTGCACAGATCTAGACGGTGCTAAAACTTTACCAACTGCCATCGGTTAGGAGTGAGGAATGTCCAGAACATCACGTTACATGCCCCTCGCTTTTATTGCACAAGTCTGCAGATCTGGCTGACGCGTTTCGGTTAAAGAGCCGCTGTCATGTTTCCCTTGGCAAATTGTATTGAAGACCCCTGCTGTTTATCTGGCGTCAATCAGAAGACACAATGGAGGGAGAAGTCTGATTGTTATTCACCTCGGAAAAATGTTACCGCCTCAAATGGATCTGGAAATACTTATACTGATTATAAAAATAAATATCTATAAAGCAGATTACTTCCAGCTCGAACCACATGCATAGTGTACTCCTCTCATGTCAGATGCTATCATTTTGTTGTAAGACATCTATGGCGTATTCTAAATGGAAGACGACGCATTTCTGTCTGCCACTTGTGTACAAGTTTTTGAAAATCAAGTTCAAGTGTTATGTTGTCACCGTGTGTGAGCTCTCGATAAACACCCGTTTGAGGAAGCTACTTTTTGTCAAAGTATCATAATATAGCACATGTGAAAACGCTGTGTTAACCAGAGTATTGTGACATAACTTTAAGTCAAAGATTAGGACATTTTAAATACATATTCAACACCCATTTACAAAAAGCACAATGCAGGAGCAGAACTTGATTGTTTAAACTCTATCTTGGAATAAGCACCAATGCCAAATAGAAGCAGGAGATTACCGGATGGCTTTCCTTCAGTATGTGAAGGCCTATCTTAATGTGTTTCTATCAGAGCACTATGAGCTGCACGACTCATCTCTATACAATGGAACAAGTCTAATCACATCAGGCTTACGGAGCAGCCGGGCCGTCAATAAAAACGGCCCCCACGTCGATTCCCCTCCTCACTAAAGGGGACTTAAAGTGATTCAGCATCCAGACCAACTGAAAGCCAGCTACCTCTAAAAGAAAAGAAGAAAAACTCTATCCGTCCCATGACAACATGGGAGTGATCTGTGGGATGAACATGGATCCCTACTTCATCCACGGGGTTGGGTAAAGCTGTGGGCTTCACTGTGGGTGGCCCCCATGGACCTGGGCTAATTGTTTCACATCTCAGGCGAGCCAGGCCGAGATCAGACCACCGGCAGCTCTCATTCAGCGCTTCGACAGCCAAACAGGGAATGCCAGGAAGCACTTATAGTGCCCACCACACCTCACTCTCTCTCACACACACATGCACACACAAACTCTTCATCCGTCATACATGACCACGAGAGAGTAGCAAGGCATTTTCTTTTGAGGCCATGTTGTTAATGCACTGGTCTGATCCACTGAATTAAGAGGTGTGACTAAGTGGGTTATTTTGCAATGTTGGCTGAACAAAATGTTCTTGAAATGTAAAAATAGTAATTGTGACACTATTAAATATTTTTTTTTGTGATGCAGGTAAAGCATTTTAAAATCAGTAATTAATATCAAAATAAATGGTCTAACGGTGTAATCTGCAAGACACCGTTATATGGTGGTCTAAAACCCCTTCAAAGGAACCCAATCAGAGCAACCCTCTTAATAATATTGCAAACCATCAGATGTATCAGATGTACAGAGGTCCTGAAACCTTAAATCGGGAACATCTGATCTGACAAAAGCACAACGGACTGCCGTTGCCAGTGCTGACCTTTTGTACAGGATGCTGCAATTGTGCCAAACGCATCAAGCTTGAAGAGTATTTGTGCGCTGCGCCTTTGCGGGGCGGCTCACAGTAGATGGTGACAGGAAACATAAGGAGAGAGAGGAGGATGGCGAAAACAAAAGTTACTTGGCCAGATTTTAAGCGGTTCAGTGATTCCTGTTTTGGACCACGAGATGACCAGGAAGACACACGGAGTTGCAAAGTGGGCAAACAGAACATCAGCACACAAAAGCACTTTTCGCGTACGCCGCTCCGGGCCTACAGTCCTCAGATCTGTCACTAGAACAAGACGGGGTCATAGCGGAATCCTCCCTGTGCACACGGGACTGTTAATCACCAGGCTCTACTTGCCTACTGCTTTTTCAAGGCCTGTTTGACTTAAAGTAAACACGTGCAGGAAATGTATCCAGTGGCTGTAAACATTTTTATGGGGGCCTTGTGGTTCATGGCCAAGTACATCTTTCAGCAAGGTGCTTAGTGAGCCTTTTGTTAAAAAGCGTGATAACAGGGCACGACAATGCACGGCATGCTACACGCGGTGAGGCTGAGTATTTGTTTGTCAGGCCTTTATTCCGTGTCCTCGTTGAGGCAGCTGATCTGATGAAACCCAACGTCTGTACATCGCAATACGGAGCTACGGTTTTGCAAGCTCTAGCCTGACCCATTTCCTCCGAATGCATTCACCGATGCAGGTATGAAGGGAAAGATGGGAAAATAAATAAAAAAACACAATCTATGAATCCATAAATACCCAACAGCTTTCGACTGGTTCACGCAAGCATGATGAAAAAAATCATTTTTCTGAGTCGTCAGTTAAGCAAGCGCTCGTCTTTCTTCTTACCAATTTCTCCAATTTCATCTAAAAGAATATCCTTTGTTAATCTGGTCTCAATGAGCACCGTTGTTAAGTGCTGCTCACCCTGCACTCCCAGGCACTCATAATCCATTGTGTTGTTTGGTCCTCGCTTGGTGTACATTTCCAGCACAAATTCCAATGTGAACAGTCAATAACATGCACAGATGTGACCATTGTAGAAACCAGACTCTTAAATTCAGAAACATGTACTATGTGGATCTACAACTGCACTCTTGGAAGTATCAGAAACACAAGTATTTGTTTTCAAGTGATTCTAGATGGTATTTTGTTTCATTTGCAAGAGATAGCTCTGCAGGATTTAAAGTGGAAACATGCCGTTTAAATGTATTAACAGGAATTTCTGCAATGGCTGCTGTTCTGCTTCACCCATCACCGCGAATTGTTAAAAAAAAAATATTAACCTCAGGGTTGATAAAAACATGTACGCCAGGATCTCATTTCCTCCTCCCCATCTTGCTGCACTCATCAGTTTTATGTAGAACACGCTACTCCAGAGTGAACATCAGTAAAACTGAAACTGCACATGATAATGATGTTCCCTGACCTCTTTTAGACAGTCAATATAATCCATGATGTTGTGTCTTGCCTCCCGTCATCAGTCTCCACGGCTGTACTGTACCTAACAGCACGAAAACTAAATATGTGGAAAGCTTTGAAGCTAGACTGCCCTTTATGTTCGCACCATACATCACGGAACATGCACTTTTTCTAAATATCATGACATATCCTCCTCAATCCCTGGGATGACAACGAATGAGCTGACGGAATAATCATTGTTGCCCTTTTCACGGCTCTACTGGAAAAACACATTTTACATTGTTTATTTTTCCATCCAACATCTCCAGCAAATCTAGAGCGGGAACATCTGCGAGCTTTCACCCTTTTGACATCTTATTGAAACACTGCTTGGGAAATAATTCATACTCTGGATGCTGAACTCCCTCATGTCCAATGAAAGAAAACAATAAAATAAATCTCCCGTCTTACTGGCTGTGCTCTTAACAGGAAGTCAGTCCTATCAGCACTAGCAGGCACACACACAACGCCCCGCTGGGTTTCACAGTTAAGTTACCCTACCCTAGGTCTGTTGTTAAGGGAGAACATCCCAAAACTTTACAGTCCTTCATTCCCAACATCCTTTTCTCTGAAGATGCTCCAAATAAGGTCACACCGCTCCTTCCGTGACACAGGATCGCTCAGAAACTAAAATAAACCGTGCTGTTAACAAACTCTTTGACAAAACCCTGTTCAATGGCAGGTGGCATCCTCTTGAGAATTTAGTAATTCACTCGACACAAAGCAAACTGACTCTTCTGTAGTGTGCATCTTAAATGTGTGTTGTTTTTTTTAACGCAGCAGAAAGCATCTGCATTTGCTTTTTGGATCGGCTGCAGAGCAAAGAGATGCTGACTTGGTCGCCGTTAAATGCAAAGCATCCCTGTGACCCCGAGACAATAGTCTCTGAGTGGAAGGCTTAGCGAACCACTTTAGTGATCCTGCACCACCCCGTCCACTTCAAGGCCCTGACTTTACGTCAGCTGGACCAGGAGCCGAGACAGATTGTGACTCAATGTTTTCAAACATTGTTGTGTCACCTGGTCTCCATTCCATTGTCCTGTGAGGTTGGACAGAGTCTCGACTGTTTGTCAAGGGTGCCCAGCCCCTTGTAATCTGTGTAGAAACATGGCATTTCATTGATACTGCATCAACGACAGCTCCCAGCTGAGTGGCAGATTGGCACAAATTCTGGTTATATCTCAATGTTATTAAAAGCTGTCCTTTATGTTTGGGCTGAACTTTGCCACAAGTAATAGCAGCCATATTGTAAAGGATGGTGTCATCCTCCAAATTCTTCATAAGCATCATCCCAATTGTTGGTAGCCTAGTAAATGATAAGCATTCATTAACAGCACAAGCATCAACTGGGTCTCTCCAAAACTCACCGCTATGCGCGTGGATATCTTCTGCTCGCCCTCGGCGCCCTTCAGCTCTCCGTTGGCCCTGCTGTACTCTGGAGGTTGCTGGTTCGATCCCCGGCCGCCCTTCGTCTTCCGGTTCCCGGGCCCCTGGTGGACTATGTTGAGCAGGTGAAGCGTGCTGTCGTGCTCCCGGTCCGAGCTCTCGGCCTGACCCCTCTGGTAGCGGTTCTCGCAGGTGGAGTGGTGCCGCCTGCACAGCTCGATGCGGGCGCGCAAACGCTCCACTATGGCGCTGTGCAGCTGTGGCACCGCGGAGCCTCTGGACGTGGCCCCCACCGGCCCGTTGCCGACCCCGGCGGGCATGGTTCCCAAACCGACCCCCAACATGGGTACGAACGCCCCTGCAGCGGACTGAGCCGGGGTCGCTTCTCCCATGCCCGCAGGTCCCCGGCTAGTTGGTAGAGACTGAGGTCCACTGAGCTTCTAATGGACCACAGCACGGGCATGGAAGACACAAGACGCGTGCACGCAGCTAGGATCCCATGTGGAAGGAAAAAAAATACACTGCCCTGCACGCACTATCGGCTCACTTGAGAGGAACTGCGATGGAGCCAGTGGTATTCGTTGAAAGACAAAACGCACAATTAGAACTAGGAATGTTACGGTGACGCGAAGGATGAAGCGACACTTGCTCGGAAAGTAAGAGAAGGTCAGTGCAAACTCACACAATGGCTCCACGGAGGCGTTCAAAAGTCTCAATGTTGCAGGTTTGTATTAGGGATCGCTTCCTTGGGGAGGGGGGGGGGGGGGGGAGGTGCTGCTGCTGCGGTGTCGGCTTGTAATTAAAACGGAAATGATTTACAAACACGAAAAAGCTCGTGGATTCACAGCTGCAAGAGATCCACTCGCGCTTTACGACTCGAGCTGTGCTCGCAGATGAATTCTATTCAGTGTGGATGATTCAAAACCACGGCACGCACAACTTCAGTTCCATCGGCGGGGAGATCCCTGGTACAACGCCATCCTACTTTAACTCAAATGTGCCACACTTGGGGAAATAGTCCGTTGAAACAACAAACAAAAAAAAAGGATCGAGACTGCGAACTGTACAAAAAAAAATCCAAGTGAGCGCTTAGTTCGCCAGGACTGGACAATCGACCAACGCGCCACAATTCACGAAACTTCCACGACTCACGGCATTTTTGTTTGGATTCCAGTCCTCTCTCCGTCTCTTTCCCTTTCCACCCGGATTAAAAGGATCTGGTGGCGAATTACAAGTCAGAAACCACGCAGCGGAAACGCGGGGGAGCCGTGGCGCGCACCGACCGAGATCCGTCTCCAATAGTCCATTGACAACCGTTTGCCCGTGTGGCGCACCGAGGCAATAGCGGAACCACAATACACAGACCCTCATTGTACGAACATTCCTCCCCTGACATGACACACTCACGAGGATGTCGAGGTGGTGGGGGGGTGGGGGTCCAATCGCGCCCCCTAGTGGAGCGAACGGGGGACGCTCCCGCGACGCGCGCGCCGCGTAACGTGACAGCGGTGGCGCTTGCGTGAGGAATAGGTTAGCAGTAGTTCATTGTGATGGTGCGTCACTTCCCCCGTGGTGGACAAGTGATTGTTTGTGGTAGTTGGTTTAAAGAGTAAAAGGCGCTTCAAATGTTTCTTGGTATTCTTGGTTGTTTCAGTGAGTTGCACCAAATGTCCTATAAACCCCTGGTCACGTGGTGTCGATGCAACGTCGGATGAAACTAATATTTAGTTGTGTTTTTAACGATACCGTGTCTGTGCATTTAACCTGGTTAAGGCAGTGTAATCTCACTGAGATGTGGATGTGGTTTATAAGGTAGTCATGGGCAAGAAGGCAGGGTAAAAGTTTTGCAAAAGCCCTGCATAAGCAAACATAAAATAACAGGCTTCAAAATACAAAACAGCGAAAGAATAGAAAGCAAAACATTAACAACAACAAAAAAAGATGGCAGCCTTCAAACAAAACAGAAAATTGCCTAAAAAAACACAACAATAATTGTCATCCAATGCCAAGACAATCAGACAACCAATTTGGGCCTTGTTCATGTGGAAATACATTTCAAGTTGCAGCTCATTTAAACTCTCACTGTGTTAACTAGCAATTCATGCACAATTACAGCGCACATTTGAAATCCCACTTACAGGTAACATTCTACAAAGACAAACCAATTTACAAGCACGTCGATCGAACTGTAATGAAGAAAACTACTACACAAGCCAATGTTCCAATTAACCCCCTTTGTTTCTCCCCCGGAAAAGATTACATACAAATAGGGTCCTTCATTCTTTTTTTCTGGAAACAGGAGGCAGCTGCTGTGCCTGAAGTGAACTGCAAGCCATTTATACCGTCTGTGCAGCTTTTCGGTATTGCTGAACAAAGGTAAGGAAAGGTTAGGTAAGCTAAGGGGTATCGCTCTCACTTTCGCAACGAGCAGCGCGTGCTGCCTCGAGACCCCCCCCCCCCCCCCCCCAAAGCACTCACACGTGGCCCACTGGCCCCCCCCGGCACGCAGCGCTGACAGACTCCTCCGTCCAGACTGTAAATGAATCGTGCAGGGCCCGACACACCGGAGACGGGACCGCGACCTACCAGTTGAGAACGACTGCTCCACACTGCAGATTAAGACTTTGGAGTGGAGGCCAGCACACCACGGTTCACACTAAACTAGCAGGCAATCGCACTGACATTCACACACACAGGATGCATGCTTCTTTTTTTTTTGAAGCAGAAGGAAACTGAAGGCCCCACAGGAAAACCACAAAGACGTGTGGAGAACATGAAAATTCCACACAGGAGGAAGCAAAGAGGACAGCGAAGCAGTGGAACACAGACATACCTTGCTGCCCTTTTTGAATTGCCCCCCTGTGCGGTGAAGCCACCTGGCACCGACCTCCGGTTTTAATTTAATTCTAGTCGTCGGAGGGGTCACCTGCCTCTTTGTTTTATTAGTCAGGAGGCTACCAATACTGTTTTCATAAATACATGAGTAGAGGTTGAATGAATACACCACATCATAACTATAACAGGACTCTTGCAGACCACTCGTTGTAGCAGGGTATTTTATTTATCAGGTAGACACACTGGTGAGAATAAGATATTCATGGGAAAGAAAAAAAATGTCATTACACAATTTATTTTTCAGCTTTTCCCTCTCTTAGTCACTTGGTCAATCTGTCATTGGGGACTTGACATGGACATTTTTAGCCGATTAGTCAATTTTATTGTATTAATGGGTCAACAACATTTTAGTCATCAGCCATTACAGGAAAATATGTCACATCATGAAGTACAATAACATCCACTCAACAAGCACACCAGTTTAACAGATCCAGGAGAAACCCATTCTACTGTTTTACTATAAACAAGAAATAATACATTAAATGCATATTTTTTTAACTTGGTCACATGTCTTGGAGAAATGATGTGTGTGTGTGTGTGGGGGGGGGGCTTTGCATATTTGAAAATGTCTGGTAAGAAAACACCTCTATGTACAGGCATAAATCCTGACTGAAACCTCTTGTGCATGTATCACATTACTCATCTTATGTATCTTTAGCAATGTCAATGGGTGCAGCTGCTGTACGGCACAACAGGGGGCAGCAGACTTCAACTTGTGCGCATTACAGCACCAATTTAGAATGTGCAGAAAAGGGATGAATAATGGCATCGTTGCTCTAACAAATAGTTTTTTGTGTTTTATTTAAAGAGGAACCTTAACAATGAACTGTACCACATTGCCATCGCACTGGCATCGTCTGTCATATTGCTTCACAAAATCAACAGTTTGCATACATCGATGTTAGTAAAGAGAAGGTTTTCCTTGTCTGATAGTTGTTGTTTTCGTTCCTTTTTACAATTACCAACTGCAAAATGCACAATAAATTAATAAATTAACACACAAGCAATCAGCAAATGGTTTACAGTAGTAGCAATAACAGTGGTTACGAAATGATCACTAGTAGTACAGTACGTCAACCCAGTGACAGTCTGACAGGAGATCAGAGCAGTCTCTTCAATCCCACCCAAGTCAGGCTGTCATTTAACAAACTACCACTTACAATCTACCACGACACGTACACAGCTCTCCTGCTTACAACGGGTATCTAGATAATAAATTACACATCCATTTCACTTCAGAGGCGGACAGGTTTTTCTTCACTATTCTCTTTCGCCTCTCACTCTTTGTGAATCACAGTTCGCCCCAAAAAAGGGCTTTGCCAGCGCAACTCCAGCTGCCAGCCTCCTCATTTCATGTATAGATCATAAAAATTCAATTTTGGGAATAAAAAAAAATATATATAAAAAGAATAGAATACAGGCTGTAACAAACTTAGCTTAATTTAGCCTCACCCCATCCTCATGAATATCACCTGCCTACACATTTCAGTAAAAAATAATGATAAAAAGAATACAAAAAGCAGTAAAAATGGTAGAAAAACATTAAGAAGTAAATCTTAATGAAATAATCTATAATACCATTTCACTGCATGGCCACACAATTCATAGAAAGGTCAAATAGTTATTCACCCTTTAGTGGTTCCAGCCCACAATGGAATACTGGACTTTGACTAGAAACTGTTCATTCAGCTGTCCGAAATACAATATGGCTCTCACTTGAACAATATTGTGAATTAATTGAATTTATCAAGGCAAAATTTAAATAACAACGTAAGGCAAATGAAACAAATAAAAGAGTTTAGGAAATTAAGAAAAACATTCTTTCCTAAACTATTGTTAAGTGACTAGGATCACTGGCAAATCTTCATTGTGGCATGATGCCTTTGCAAGAAAAGCACATTGACACATTACTGTAGTGCACATTTTGTCTCAGACAAGTGCAACAAACAGTTGTGCTGCAAATATGTCATTCTATTAATAATTTATGCACAGAAAACACATGACTCTCCGGTGACAGATAGCTGTAGTGTATCAAAGACCAAAGGCGTACATCAGGAAAACGTAATTATGGTTTTCTCCTTAGCTTGTATTCATGGTTTTCCTTTATTTATCTGTAGGGAGAGAAAGATGAGGGAGGGGTTATCTGAACTCCTTGGAAAGGACACCTCCTGTTCTGTTTTTTACGTCCTCCAACTCAATAATTTTTAATGAAATGTATTAGAAGACTGGCTGAAGTAAATGGCCCACAAAAGTTAAACCAACACAGATACAAGATGCTCTTTCTTCTTCTTCTTCTTCTTCATCATCTCCTTTTTGTCGGTCTTGCGCTCTTCTTTCTGAACATTTAGACGCTCCTGACTTTGTACCGGCACTGAAATAATTGGCCTGCCATCCAGCCCGACAGCTTTTAAATATGGTTTGCACTCATACTTAATTAAAACCGAGGCATCAGCCATCTGCAGTCATCGTTAGGGCTTCTGACACAAGCCTTTCCGTAGTTGTAAGGCTGTATTTCCCCCCCTCCTCTTAACAGACATGCGCTGCTAAGCTGAAATGATTGCCGGCAGTGAAAATAATCTCCTCACTTCTTCTGCAAGGCTCAGCACAAATGATAGATTGAAGTGAGAAAAAAAAAAAAAAGAGTCTGCCTGCATGCCAAAATTGGAGTGCATCTTGTCAATCCTGAGACCAGTGAGCGTACTCTTACATTATATTAATATGGTTATCGACCAGTTAGCCTCCGCTGCCCCTTTAAATGGCAGCCGATGGGTAAATGTTTGACTGCTGCAGAGGGGGCAGGGGGGGGGGGGGGGGGCAGCTGAGGATGATATTTTCCGTACACATTATCAATTGTCCACGGACTGCTATAACAGTCTGCATGAGGGGCTTTGGCAGGACGCTTCACCTGTATATGGCCTGATATTCTGCGTGTTAGCAGTGCATTGCAGTAAAAATCATCACAGAGAACAGGCGTGGGATAGGTTATGGCTTTTTTTTGGTCCAAATCACTCAATCTCAATCAAGGCCAACCAGTATTCATAGCGATGATAGACACTAGAGATGCTCGAGTTCAGCTTGGTTGGACTTGAGGTCATTGTTTTGCACAGGTTGGTGTCAGGACTTGACCCCCTTGGCAGGTTCAGTAGACTGCCGTACATCGGTCCACTCTTGCATGGTGCTTTGCAGTGCCTGGGTCTTCTCCTTGTCAACTTGCACATAGTCCACCTTCTCGTCAGAGGTCACAGAGGATGTAGACGGCTGCGAAATGATCAATAAACAGGAGTGAGCTCCCGGGCCGTGATGCAAACTGCACTGCAGTAGAAAAAAAGGAAATGCAGAACAAATTGAGTCAACAAAATTGTCTGCTTACTTTTCTGTGTGGACTGGGTGACCCAGGCTGGAAGTCCAGCGCTAGGTAGTCCACGTTGCCACACTTCCTAGGGGCCGGGCTGCTGGTGCCGCTCACGGCCGGGGAGGTAGACGCTGGGTTCTGCTGATGGGGACCAAAGAGCGAGGTTTCACTCACAAAGAGTAAGCACGGCACGAGTTTGTTCATCAAAAACAAAATGAATAAACAATGCTGCGCTCCTGGTCGGATATCGGCCCTCACCATTGCCACGTAATTCTCCTCGCTGTCTGCAGAGTCTGTGCTGGTGATGCTTTGTGTGGAGATGGGTCGACAATGCTGGGAAGACATGGAGTTCATAGCAGGCCTGAAGCGAAGCAGAAAGGACAGTGAGTGCTTCTACCTTCTGGCAGGCAGAAATGAATTTGTATCATCAAAATTGATGTGTGTGTGTGTGAGAGTCTGTCAGTGGCCTTAGGTAACCTAGCGTGAATGACATGATACTAGACTCACATGGGCCGTGTCCAGGACATTGTGACTGGGCTCTTAAATGGCAGCTCATCAATGATCCCATTGTGCTTCAGATCCAGAGGTGTTGGCTTTGCTGTGGAAAACAAGAGCAGGCGCCGTCAACAAAAAAATCATCGTCCTCGTGAAAACAGTCAACAATGCAGTTGTTGGAGCCTGGATCGCAACCCGAAACTTTGAAACCAGGGTCAAAAACTCACATTTTCTGTTTGGTTTGAGGTTGCGGTTGATGGGTGGTGGCGTGACATCACTGAGGCGGCTGGGCCGGTGACACAGGGAGGCGCTGCTCCCCTTACGGGCAGGTAATGTTGCAGAGAATCCTGGGAAATCAAAGTGATGTGGCCCGGGGCTCATCGGGATGTAGATATTTTTAGGGCTGTCAGCCTGGGCAGCGCTGAGTGGCGAGGAGCCAGGATTCATGGGCACATAGTTGTCATCCGAGTTGCCGCTGTCTGAGCGAGTCAGCGGCGCTTTAGTTCTCTGTCGTCAAAGGAGACAGCGAGCGCGTTATTCTCTTAAACTCTCTGGGCCCAAATATTGCAAAGGAAACGGAAGCACTCAATAGGAGTAAATAAATGGAGGAGAGATGCCTTTCCTATCCCTGCGGTTTGTCTGAGGAGCGAGTGCTGCTGTGGGGGGGGGGGGCGGGGGGGGGGGGGTGGAGAGAGGGACTCACCAGGTAGGAGCTGAACCCATCATTGACAGACTCCACAGACTGGCCCGAGTTGTTGAAATGGATGGGACGGTGATGGCTGTTGGTTTCAAAGGAGGAGCCTGGGAAGCGAAGCGAGGAGAGAGATCAATGTTTACAACCGACATGAACTGCTCACGTGAACTGGTACCAACACAAAAAGACAAAAATGCTCAGCTTTTCGAAAAAAGTAAACTCGCATCTCTAAATGCGACATACAGAACAGAAGTGACGTTTTATTAAATGCTTCACTGTGCTGCACAGGTGTGTGAACAGCCTGTAGCCCCAGTAACACGGGTCACAGGTCCACCCTAGTCTCTGGCTATACAAGGCCCGAGCATGGGCTCGGCGAACACAGCGTAATAAGAGGCCGCACACTGTGCCCGCGAGAGGGTTTGTCTTTTTTTCATCGCTTATCAGGCTGGAACGAGGCATTCTGGAGCTGGCCGTGTGGCTTGAATTTCATTAGCGTCTCAACAGAACAGTGTCTGCTGGACTGGGCCGTTTGTTTCTGTTCAGCTGCTGGCGTTAAATCATCACGATGAGAGATAGAGGAAAAGGGAAAGAGTGAGTGAGACGGAGGGCCGGGAGGGGGGAGGGGGGGAGGAAGCACAGAGTCTCCGCGGCACCACAAGAGAACGGGGCCGATGAAGTCAGACAGACATGCATTTGAAAACAGGAAACAGGTCAAATGTGCAATTTCAAAGGATCTGCATGTGTCAACCGAAAGGAAACGAGTGCCGTTGAGAAACAACGGATCAGGAAAGCTGTCAAAGCACTTTTTGCATCCAGTGTACCTCTGTGCAGGCGGATGTTCTCCACAGCGGGGAGAGTATTCCTGCGTGGGATAACCGACACGGCAGGCTCCACATCTCCGTTCTGGCTCCCTAACGACTGGGGACTCCCCCACTGCCCCTCTGAACCCTGGCTGGGTTTAGGGGGCCTGGGAGGAGGACCACTGGAAGACTCCGAGTTGGAGGACGTCACGGCATTGTGGTTCTTGTCGAACGTCCGGGGGATCTGGTAGAAGGAGCCAGGCGGCGTGGGAAGGTCGTAATTGTCAGTCGCTCGCTCGTTGCTGTGCGCGGTGGCGAGGGCGTTGCAGGGCGTGTTGAACGTGTAGACCTCCTCGTTCTCCACATCCGGGTCGCCTAGAGCGCCGTGTGCCGACGCCTCGGAGCTGTAACCGCGCGGGAGCATGTAGCAGGCCTCCGGCGGGGAATCGTCGAGCCCCGGTAACTGGTGTTTTCCTGGTTTGGGCAGGCTGTAGAAGCCGTGCAACTGGGCACCCATGCCGTTGAGACAGTGGGAAAAGCCGTGGGAGAGTTTCTGCACCGCGGAGTCGCTCCCCGCGAACAGATTTCTTCGCGTGGCCTGGGAGAAACTGGCACTCCTGCAACATGGATAAAGGCATACACATATTACACAAATACAAAAACGTTAAGTCTGTACGGCCCCCCCACTTCCCACAGTGCCTAAATGCTCCCTCACACTCCAATGGAAACCTATTAAAACAATACCAATGAAATGACGCACATATCCACTAGATGGCACTGTAGCATTTCGAGTCACAGCACAGTAAAAAAAACAAAAAACACATTGTCATCCCCTCCAGAGAACATTTGGACAGCTCTAGCATTCACATTAAATTAATTTTCAACATTTGTCAACATTGAGTTTATTTAACATTTCCCTGAAAAGTTGATGTGTCTACATATTTTCTGCCATGTTAGCAGGGAGAGGACATTTGTGACTTTCCCACAGTGGCTCCGCTTTGGTGAGACACCCAAGGGACATGCCTCATTTATTCTTGCTCCTTCGTAGAGCTTGACCTTGAGTGCCAACTAGAGCAACCCTACAGCTTAGACATTTCTTGCCAGTTAGCTGAGCAATGGTCCGATTTAGTTGGCCAAAGCCAAGATATCCTCAGTGAGTCGTTTCTTTGTGTCTGTACTGATCTCCCTTGAGGTGCACTGCAGCTTTCTAACGGTGGCGATCGATCTTGATCAGAAATCGAACCATTTCAAGTGAATATGCATCAAAAGCAATACAATTAATATTGACATAACGCTTTGCTCCCACAGACTTTCTTCTCATGTCGGACGGAACGTTGTGTTTCATCAATTGTTCCTCCGTCTCCTCAAGATTTCAAATGAATCGACGATCTTGTTCATTACTCTGCCTTTCAGCACCGTGGCTGCAGATTCATTTATACCATTGGCGATCGGACCAGTCGTCGTTTCATTCTGAATCAAAGCCTGCGTCTTAATTCATTAATTAATTAGCAGACCCACGGAGCAGAAGCCGGCGAGGGAGTGACAGAAATATCTGCATACGCTGATGAGATGGATTGTGAGGTTCAGTTCCACAGATTTATGTGCAAATCGCGTGGCTGAGAGGGCAGTTCTACCCCGCGCGGGTCTAAACCTATAGGAGTGATGAATTGCTGCCTCAACCTCATTGATCATCTACTGTGCCGGCTATCTGCTGAATGGCATCATTATTTAGGCTGCCTTTTGATTCTTGGAAGCGGGGCATGGCGGCGGCAGGCGGTGAGGTGAATGTTAATGAAAAACTCAGGAGTGCATTTCACATAAACACTCGGTTCTTTTGTTCTCCCACTCAGCCTATAGCTGGGATAACAGAGCGGAGTAACCAAAATCACTCATTTCATCTTAAAATAATAAAACAGGATGGTCATAGTACCCATATTGCCATATTATTCAATTTAATATTTTTGTTAAAAACGGGTTCTTCCGCAATCAAAAACGTTATAACATTTCCACAATGCTAAGACCCCCCCCCCCCCCCCCCCACACACACACACACAATTTTCCCCAACAACAGAAGTTTTGACCCTTGGGGGAATCTAAACGGAGGAAGCGCCGTAAACCTGTACGTTGACCTGCATTAAAGGATAACAGGAAACTGACACAGGACGCCAGAGGGTCGAGACCTTTACCGTGCACTCTCCGTCTTCCTGCTCATGCACTGGTGGAGGAGGAGGTAGTCCTGGGGTGCACTGTTGGGCAGCGAGCTGTGGTGTGTGTGGCGGACAGGCACATCAAAGGTGAAGAGGACAGGCTGGCTGGAGTGGATGGGGGCCGAGGACTTGCGTTCTCCGGTCAGCGGAGCCATTGAGCCGGTGACATCTGCTCCGACAGAACGGGGCATATGGTGTAACCTGCCATCTGCGGAGCGGAGAAATTGGAGTAAAACATGGGCCTTTTTTATTTATATATTTCTTTTCCATCTAGATATTTAATGATTGAACCTGCATGATGTTATTCTACAGAAAGAAGCAATTTACCAAAAAACATCCTCTCAACATTTTCCTTTTGTTGTCACAGGTCTTGAAGTCAAAGGGCAGCGTGTAATCCATTTGAGGATTTTAAGCCTCTACATGACCTTGCCTTGCATGGAGTCTGGTGTTCAGTAGGTTTCAGCCTGCAGTCTGATCAATAGAGACGAGGGATCAGTCTCAAGGGAGGAGAGAAAACAGAATCCTTCGGCTTCATTTGTGCCGCAGGGTACAAGCGATTCAAGAGCCCATGATTGCTGTTGTTCTTTCCGACCAGTGTAGATGTTCTTTGTTCTTAGATTTTATTGCGTTGCATTGTTTTGCAACACAGGACTGTGTTTATGTGTCACATTCCTGATATCTGCATCGAAAGGATACAAAGAAAAGATGAATCTGAGAAGGGGATGCTGCAAATAGACTAGGCAGGAGGCCAAATAGAGGAGGCGCACACTGAGCTGTAGGAGGAGAGAGTGGGCGGCCCACTGATCCATCGACCCACGGTGCTGTGTGCAACACAGGCTGATGGGAGGGAGAGAAAGAAACTCTACCAATCCTCTTTTGAGGGAATGAATCTCTCTTTTTCACTGTACAGAACATGAAAGTTGTTCTTTTTTAATAATATTTTCATATAATGACCATTTGATTTAACAATTTTACAATAAATTACAATAATTTATAAAAGGATAAAACCATAAAAGACAGTAAATCTATGTTGTATGTTAAGCATAGATGTTGAATAAATGACTGAAAACACCTGTTAATCAACTGCTTCTGACTTAAATTATATCTGAAAAGTAACATCCCACTTTTCACTCCTTTTTCTCCAACATTCTCCTCCTATATGACACCATAACAAAGCATATTATGGGTCCAACTGCCCTTTAAGAAGAAGCTGATGTTCTGCGTCAGCTGACCATACGGACCACAGCGACTGCAAAACACTGAAAACACACGCAAAACAACAAGTCTGATCGTGTTGTTGTGTGTGTGTGTGTGTGTGTGTGTGTGTGTGTGTGTGTGTGTGTGTGTGTGTGTGTGTGTGTGTGTGTGTGTATGTATCCATGTGGGGTGGTTGGGGGGGGGGGGCTATTCTGAAGCCCTGTTAGCTGAATGAGGTCACATCCATGCCTGAGGGGGAAAAGGGCCTCTGCTGTGGGATCTCCAGGCCAGTGCATATCAGTGAGATGGCCAGCCCCCCCTCGCCCCTCCAATGCTCCTCAATTACACCATTGTTCTGAGAGATTCCACTCTCCATAGGCATCATCTCCTATCTCTGCAAAAAGCTTTGTAAAAGCTTTCATCCAGTGCGGTGAGCACTAGGGCACCACTAACATGGGTAGATATATTGATTTGTTGCAGAAAGACAGTCCCCCTCCCACCCCCCCCCCCCGTCAAAGTGGAGAGCTGGAAAAAACACATGCAGGCTTAATGATACTGACGACACAACTTCAAAACTAAAATGTAATTTGGGTTCTTTTCATGAAGTGCGTGTGCACTATTTTTATGCCTTCCTTAAATGGTTTTTGATTAACTGCCGCACATGACAGTCCGAATCAGAAGGAGAAGACGGGTCCACCCCGCTGACGGAATAGCCTACATGGCTCATCACTGACACTAATGGGTCTGATGATGTATGTTACCTCTGGGAAGAGGCAGTTCACAACAAAGAAATGGAGAAAAGAGCACAAAATATGAAACTTTACCCTTAGGTGCTTCTGGTAATAGCTCCTCCACTGACTAATGAACTGTCATATTAGGTGGTAAAATGTTTATTAACCAAAAGGTACAAGTCATTTGTTACACTGCATATGAAATATAAAAGTAACAAAACTGGGAGGGACAAACACGACCACAAATTTAAGCTAATTATTATCTTTTGAAGTAACGAAGTTCACATCATTACCAAATGCTTCTTTTTCTCTACGACTAGACTGAGACCTCGACATTCCTTCACTGTGAAACAAACATCAGACCATCAACAGCAATGCATTAAAGGAGCCTTTTGGTTGGGGAAAACGACATACTGCTATTCTGGGTCAAAGAACTCCTAAGTTCACAAGCAATTTTCCAATAATGCTCCATAATACATCACCTATGTCTCATCTGCTCCGTGGCCATAATCTAATAGAAGCCAGATGCTGGGCTCAGGGGGCCAAAATTAGAACCCTTCCGGATCGCTAAGGACAAGAGCGTCTTTGTAGGGTGCTCATTTCCTCTCAGCCAAGGCAAATTTAGACGAGGACATATGATTATCTAATCTGAAATGAGATATAAAAATAGGGAGTATCCCACTGACCTATTGAATGGAAATGGTCTCTGATGGAAGCATGCAGGAAGAGGAAGCATTTGAATCTTCTCAAAACAACACAGTTGTACGCTTGTCATCAGGATAACCACTTTAATACCCTATAAAATTATAATCATGGAGAGTGCGCCTTGACCACGTGCCTTCAAATACAATATACAAGGGAAAATGCCAATTGCTTAATGGTTCCATAAGAGATAAATATAGAGCCACAGGGCCGAGGCAGCTCCAAGGAGTTTGGCAAATTAACCTCTCAGATATGTCTCTGGAGGGTGACTGGTGTATTTGTGTATTTGTGTGTGTGTGTGGGGAGGAGGGGGGGGGGGTGGGGGGGGGGGGTCAAGTTAAGGGTTTGAGCCTCCGACGGAGTCCCAGGAGGCCACATAAGGGGGACCATTTGCATGTGTGGTTAGCAGATGGTGGGGGGGGGGGCTTCCATGAGACGGACATAACTGGATGAAGGAGATGATAGCGGTAGCGGAGTTGGGTTAGGTAGAGCTTGACAGGACGAGGGGAAAATGGCGTTGTTGCTCTGGGGGTTAGCCTGAAGGGGAACATGTGACATGGCTGTGTCATTGTCCCATGAAAACAGCTCACGTGTGTCAAGCGAAGCAGGCACACAGGACCGTCCCCTTATCACATTACCCCCCCCCCCCCCCTTCGCCTGCCTGCTCAGCAGCAGCATCATCATGTGAGCATCGCCCATCGACTACACTGCGACATCAATTTCCCCCAACACAACACACCGGGCTGATCAATCACGTCAAAGGCCCGGGGCTCGTCGTGGCCAGTGCATTACAGAGTTTGGTCTAAAGCTGAAGCTTATTTTCAACCCTTCGACCTCATTTCTGTAAGGCGATGGATAGATAAATACTGTAGCCCTGCAACTGACGGATGAAGAAAAAAAAATGGTGGTGGAGGTTGAGTGAATGAGAAAAAATGGTTACTTGGAAACGACTGTGTCAAAAAAAAAAAAAGAGATCCTTTTCTGTGACATGCATGAGGAAACGGGAGATCGGTGTGGAGATCATAATAAATGGGAGACTGGGACTACAATATTCACTTTGGTGATACATTCAGGGTGCTTTGTGCAATCCCTCCAATAGAGTTCAGTGCATTTTAGGGTGGCATACATTAGATTCTGCACTGAATCAATTCACCTTGATTGTGTTTAAATTTGGCTCAGTCACCTGTTGACAGCAAAGCCGGAGCCAATGTTAGTCAAAGTTGCCTTTTTGTGTCATCTTCCAAATGAAAGACTAAACATACCTTAACATACTGGTTTGGCGGATACGAGTTAAAATCTTGCGGCACTAAGACAGGAAACAATTTTCGGCTAGCCCTACGATTAGAACAAGCAGCAGTCCTCTCTTCATCAATAACAAGCAGGAAGCCCTCCGCTTGCTGTAAATCTGCTCCAAATAGGGACATGAAATGTCTGTGCACTCGCGAACACAAGAAGCAACTCTGTAGTCATACCTTTATCTGCGCCAACGCTACCAGCTGACCAATTAGGTTCAGCAGCGTGTTACAGTGTGACAGACGAGCCAGGCCTACCTGCCCATTGGACTCCAAATTGCTGAATACAAGATGAAGACAGGTAGAAACATCTAATTACAGGAGCTAAACTGCATATAAACAGTCAGCCAAACAAAATATCCCCATCCAGAATAGTCCATTTGCAGTTTTAATGTGATTTTAGGCCAGACAGACGGCCACCAATCAGAGGGATTGTCTTTGCCACAGGGCCGATAGTAAACCTGTCAATTTAACAATTGAGCGGATTGAAGATGAAAAGTGGCTACACAATACGACCCCGAGTATGTGCACAATGACTCTTACACAAATGGATGGCCAGACACTCAAGAATAAGTAAGGATTGAGGAGAACAAGAAGGAGGAGAAATGAAGGTCAGCTAATGCTTGTGTCAAAAAATGATCTTTGCCAGAGAAGAACAGCATTTTGTTTCTACAGCAAACTCTGATTTCACAACATTACGCAACTGCTTGGATGCTTTTGGTTTGTAGCATTTAGTGGAATTCCTTTGGCTTTACCCTGGTTGGAAGAGGTTTATGTGTTGCCAACACTAGTCACAGTTTAACTGACGTTTCTCTGGCGCAACCACTGTTGAGGTGAAAAGCAAGCAATCAACACAATGTTAGTATCATCCTTAAAGTCGGTCACTATTTCACATAGACTACAAAAATCTGCATTGCCTCTGCAAGAATGAGCAGGCGGAGAGGTTTTGGGTGGACTAAATGAACATTTATGCAATGATTTCACCAAGTCAAAGGAACTCTTACATCTTCAGTGTACTAATCAACAATCAACATGTGGGGTTTAATGAAAAGAGATTAGAATAAATCTAATCTCTTTTCAGTAGCTATTGGACAAAGACTGCTGAGCCTGCTGTTGGAAATGCTGATTTAGTATTTTATTCTTTTTTCCTCCCATTTCTCACCATCAGGGCAACAGTTTAACTGAAAAACAATATAGACTTGTTTTTTTCCAAGGGACAGCCAGGGTAACGGAACAAATGAAGAGGCGGAAAACAAAACAGTGTGAGAGCCGTCACACCAAAAAAAGGGAACAATAAAGAAAAAAACAAAAAGAAGACTGCTGACAAGTAAAAACCGCATCCCTTAGTTGAGATTATCCTCGTCTCGGAGTTCAAACAGCTGAGAGCAAGCCGAACAAAGCCCATGATTGACGAGATGATGTTCCATTCATTAGATGTGCTCAGGGGTGGGTCTCTCTGGATGCACACACACACACACACACACACACACACACACACACACACACACACACACACACAGCCATCAGTATCTGATAACAGCAGCGATAACACCCATGGACATATTGCCTTAATTTCCAAAAGCAAGTAGCTCTGCCCTACGTGTCGGTGCAAGACGGGCTGTGGTGTCCATTTTCTCTGTAACATCTACAGCATCAACATGCAGGGGGGTTCCTTTATTTTTTGCTGATTTGTATGTCTCCGGTCTTTACACATGTTGTATTTCGGGAAGCATGGCGGTGGCATCAGTAGCAGACGGACCTCAGACGGCTCTTTGGCAGCCGAAACCTGACCTTCCAGGGCCATGGAGTCTCGTTATATCAACAAAAGAAAAATCAATGCACATGAAGGGCACTTTGGGAGGCGAGAGAGACAGGCGTGTGCATGTGTAGAGAGTGAGAAGCCAACGCAGAGAGAACGTTTCTGTTTATGTGCACTGTACATACATGCAAGTATGTGTATATTGTTTCATGTTAAACACGGGCCTGTTTCTCTTTCTCTCTAGAAGGATTAGGATAAAATAAGAGATTTAAAATTACTTGCTTCTTGAACAGTCCGCGTTCAAACATATGGAAACAATGTCCCGGTCATTTGGGATATTCAACAGACCTCAGAGGAACTACTTTCTACGTAAAATTATTCGTATGCAAACTATATTTACATAACTTTATAGTAAAAGAAGAACTTCCTCAAAGATATGGTGCTGTTAAGTTTTGGTTATTTAGAGGCAAATATCTTAAAATATTAATAAATAAAAACTATGATTATAGGTTACCATGAGGATTGAAAATTGAGGTGAATTTATATTTTAAATGATCTTTTTTTTAATAGTTTGTATTAAACCTGTCATTGCTAAACAAATGCTTTGTAAAGCACCAAAACCCAGTCAGGTCAATGTGCATGTGGGGGTGTGCACGTGAGACAATGCATGGGGAATTGTGTGTAATAGAGATATAGGGGGGAAACAAGAGAAAAGACAGAAAGAACGGGAAAGTTGTGCAACAATGAACTGCAGTCATGTGCTGCCCTTGGCCAAACTTCCTCACAGTCCCAAAAGGCAGCTCCCCATCAGCAGCAGACGCCAACTCTGAATGACTAAAGGTAAGTTCAGATCAAAGTGCTGATATAACAGAGGGAGCCAGAGTCTCAACTAAATCCTCTGAGAAACCCAAACATTTCTACACAGCTTAACACTATTGTGTAGCTAAGCCGGATTGATCTCTGTGATAACTTTGGACTTCCAATTGGCATCATCCGGAACAAATGTGTCGACATTATGGGTTCACAATGCCATCAATATACATCTCAGAACCCAGAAAGTGTTCTTTCCCTCTGCCTGCCTGTGTGTTAAAAAACATCTACACAACTCTGCATGTGTGCGTCTTACGTTTGACTCTTGTCTTCTTGTTCTTTTTCCATAAGAGGAATTAACTAACAAACCAACCCTGTTGGCCCTGATTACCGTCCGCATGTCTGAGTCGCTTCATCAAACTGTAATCACAAAAAGCCACAAAAGTACATGTTTCTGCATCAATCGATAAACACCCAGCGCGTTAAGGTACTGTTAATGTGTTGGTGGGGTGAAACCGTGGCTCGGCCCCATGAGCACTACATTCTCACAGGCTGAAAGAACCAGATTGGAGACATCGCAGGAGGAATACTGATGCAGGTGGGGTGCGTCTTCCTCCTACATACCGTATTTCTCTTTGAGATTAAACGACTGGTGTCTTTGGCATTAGTTACCCTTGAGAAATGGCCTCATCATGGAGACTTACATCATCAAAATAGATCCAAAATACAGCGGACACTTACACAGAGTTTAACATTTTTAGGTAGGTCCTCCGTTCAGGAGTCCAAAATGCACCCTGTTAACAGTACATTGCTTTGCTTCTGGGTGCATGCAGAACGCCATCTACTTGAGGTAATACACAGATTATTGATCAGTATGGAACATTCAACCCTATTTCAAAGGACACGTGCTATGCCTTTAAGACAGCAGGAATGACGCAATAGGGAACAAGTGGTAAATTGAGCAGCCATGCCCTTGAAGAGCAGATGCATGAAAGAATAACATCTACATTACCCCTTTTTTTCCAGGATGTTTAGCTCACAATTTAAGGAAATGGAAAATGACTACTATTAATACTTAAAAGCTTAAAGATATGAAGTGGAAGAGTCAGGGAAGAGCGTAACATTTCCCACGCCCGTCTAGAGCCTTGAGACACTGTTTGTAATTCTTATCAATGTCAGTTTTCAGTAACAAATATAGTCCTCTGACATAAATGATCCTGAGAATTAGGATTTAGCTTAGAGCAAAAAGAGGGACACTTTTTCTAATTTCTAGTTTACCGGCAACTACAATAGAGAGTGGAAAAGGCACACGGCTTAGTTTAAAGAGGCACTGCATGTTTCAGTAAAATTCACGTGATGTAATAAATCTTGGACGTGATGTTTACACGAGATGGACTGCAACCACGATCACAGCTGTCATGACATACACCCTCTCACTCCCCCGACCCGTTCGCCAAGCCACACCCCGCCGGCTACAGTCGATACAGTTTGAGACGAGGGCCGGGATAATTACCAAACCTGGCCCAGAGGGAGCGCCTCCTGTTGTGAGCACTGTTACACAGCTGTTTTCACTAAAACACCTGGATATATTGCATGTTACAGATGATCGACCATGTGCACAAAGATTAACGCCCATCAGCTGCCAGATGGCGTGCGAAAACAACATCATGAGTCCAATCTGGAAGGAAAGGACGAAGAATAGGAGATGTGGTTGTGTGTGTGTTTTGCAAAATCTTGCATGAAACATGAACATGTCGGTCACCATTATAACATTATTATCTTCTCGTACGATATACTATCATGACCTCGATCATTTTTGCTGACCTCAACGTTGACGGTTCTGTTAACATGCATGTTTGTTTACATACAAATGTCAGCAACATTTCAGACAACACGATGCGAGAATAAACAGCAGGGTTTTAACGACCATTATAAGCCGCTGCAAAGACATTGCACACTTTAGTGTTTTTACAGTGTACAACAATGCTAATATTAATATATAATTTCCATGAAATTATCTTAAAATGACAATTATATCTGAAAGTGAGTCGACCCTTAAGAAGTTTAGTTTTGACTTATCTCATAACTGCAATGCGTTCTTTTTTTTATGACTAGAGATCAGATCGAGGTAATTAAGGTCAATTTTCGAAGCTTAAAAATGTTACCATTATCATGTCTTGCCTGATGGGCACCTTCAGGATGCCACTAGTGGATTCCTTCTTATTAATGGTTGCCTCGAAGCGACACAAGCCCTTCTACTGCACAAAAGACCAAAACAAAACATAGCTATTACAAAAACTCAGCCTCTGTATCTGCTGTCAACTTTCAAAATGGCCCCTACCAAGAATTTCCATCACCCTGAATACAACAGTTGGACCCCTTCTTTAACAAAACAACTAATGAAAAAAAACACTAACACCCTCACACACTGTGTCCATTTATTTGGCTGGGATGTTCCCATTACACTCTCTAAAATAGCAAAGAGGGAAACAACACAATTGCAAGTGATGTCATGTGACTGGACCTCCGCGGCTGATTTTCTTTTGTGAAACTAAGATGCAATCTGTTCGAAATAACACGAGAAAGCACAGAGGGAGACTGATAAAAAGGGAAGAGTTATTGTATTCGGCTTTCTACTGCTTAAAGACCTCAGACAAGAAACCACATTACATTCATCCACTAAAGAAATAGGATATTACTTATTATGCTCTTATATAACTAATTCATATTGTTCCCTGTGTAAAGCCAATAAAATGTAAATCATTTGTGTAAAAGTCTTGCCACCTGAAGTTTTTACAAGCTATTATAATATAAAACAAGAAAAGCAGATAACCATTCATAATTTAATTAAAATGGATAAATGATGTCACTCATTTTCTGTTAATCAACAATTCCAATAATTAATTCATTATTAATTAATTAATTAATTAATTAATCATTACAGGAAATATTATCATACCGTAAGCATCACTGTCTGCTGTATGAACTAACTTTTTTGAACATTGAAGTTTAAAACCCCATTAATTGTCCAAATTACTTCTGAGCTAACCTCAAAAGTTTCACGTTTTGAGTTTTAATGAATTCCTTTGGACCACACAACTTGATACGGGTAACAGCGGAGGCGGTGGAGGGGTAAAGCGAGGACAGGTCAGGGGTTCCTACCGTGGTTGTCGTCCGACTGGTTGAACCCACACAGCTGGCAGATGGCGCGGACCCACTTGTTCATCTCCTCTTCGGTCTCGGCTACGAGATAAAAAGTGCGGTCCGAGGTCTTGATGTCAAACACAAAGCTGTCCTGGAACTCCTTCCTTTTGAAGGTCAGGCCGGCATCCACCTGCTCGCAGCAGTGCAGGTCGATGACCCGGATGGGCTTCTTGGAGTGGTCGTTCTTGTAGTACTCGAGGACATCGGGGTCACCGCTCATGCGGCCGCTGCGGAGTATGAACCAGCGTTTCTTCCAAGCCTGGGGAATGAAAATGGAATAAGAAAATCAGGTGTTGATTGTTTAAAAGTTTAAAAATGCCCAAAAATTGGACGGATTTGGTTTACTTTCTCACTATGCCATGCACAATGTTGCCGTGGCAACACAAAGACAACAGCTGGACCTCAGTTGTGATGTTAACTGTTGATGAAACAGACCTCAGAGAAACGTAAGTCTGCTCTATTGAGCCAAGTTACTGTGCTTTAGCACGCATGTGGTTGTATGTGGTTCAGTGTGCGTTGGAGGCAGTGCGAGGCGGTGGGGGCGGTTGGCAGGTGTTTACTTTCCTACCAACGTATTTCCTGTGCTTATATCCCTCTGTAAACTACAAGAAAGAAGCGCAAAACTCTTTCACCGAAAGAATGATTCCATCACAAGCCCGCGGGCCCGTCCCACGTGAGGTGCACGGCCTCGTGTCACTTGGGGCGGGAGTGGTCTACGTGTGTAAATGAACACCCCCCTGTCGTATCCACATGAAAGGCAGCAGAAGCACCCGCTCCGGGTTCTGATGCAAACGAGAGACGGCTACAATGCAACGTGTTGATTTTCACACCAACAACACCGCTGTTGTATTTGTTGACTGGAACGGCATGAAGGGAAGAACAGTGGCTTCCATATGTGTTTCCCAGTGGCTTTCTAAAGGGGCCCTCTGTGTTCTCTGTGCTCGGAGACAAAAGAGGAAGACGGACCAGGAAGGGAAGGGAAGTGGGGGGGGGGGGGTGTTGGACATCTGCCAGCGATGCACTTCCGCCAGGCAATGTCTCTCACATGCAGGCTGCTGACACACAGGATCCTGCCGGCCCCCTCTATCTCCATCAACACAGCCACTGCAGCAAGGCTAACTGCCCCCCCCCCATGACACACACACACACACCGTGCAGCATGCATATCTCCTGTGCTTTTCATAAAGGTGTTCCTCCCGCTTGGTTTAATGGAAACATGCATGCAACCCTGCATTACACGTCAATACCTCTGAGCGGTATTCCAGGGCTGAATTAGCTGCTTCGGGGTCAGCATTGCTGGTGCTGTGCATGCTGGCTGTTTGTCACACACTCATTGGGACATCGGGACACGCACTGGGACACATGGATTCATCTCTGATAATGTTACACCGGCCTGCATTTTGTCAGTGGACATCGCAGTGGTGTCTCTTAATCAAATCAATCATCTAGCACGTGTGTCGCCGTCAGACAATTCTCTTTTTCTCAGTTTCGTTTTTTAAAGCCAACTAAAGGAATGTATTTCATTTCCGTGCTTTTTTAAATTCTGCAGGTTTTCCCTAAATGAATTTGTAAGCACTGCCGCCAAACCATTTGTCTCTTTTCGCACATATTGTCAGACGAGATCCATCTTTCCTCACACAAAACGTTATTTTGACATGTTAGCAGTTCTTCTAGCAGTAACACTTTTCTCTCTTTTTTTGGCCCAGGATGTGCAGATTGTGATCTTATCTTCCTTGTTATGCTGAAGTACTGCTGAGGTATTGAAGGAGGAAGACTTTTTCATTGTTCGTAAAAGCAGGAGGCAGGTTGACCTTATTGATGCAATAGTATTAGCTCATTTCTCAGGCATTGGGCCGTTGGCTTCTTTGGAAAAGATTCCAAAGGAGTCAACAGTGTAGTGGAACTACCCAAGTGACCTTTTAAATGATTTCATTGTAGTGTGGCGTTTGTTATTGCATGAAAATACAGTTCAGCCGTCACACCGCTCTAAAGGCGCATTTACAGAAAATGCTAAAACTCCATGTGAACCCCATTTAAATTGTATGGCCTTTTCTGGGAAAAGAGAGCATCACTTAATTGAGACCTGGAGCGCTGCCCATTTCCAAGAGGTCAGCTCAACCCCAGCTGGGTTATTCCTGGCACCCTTCAGCTGCGGCCGGCGCATTAACCCAGGACAGCCACAGCTCTTGACCACGAGGGAAGACCACTCATTTAGGAGGCCCGTTTGCCCTTTTTAAAAAAAATGTTTTTGCTGTTCACAGAAATGTGGCGTGCAAAATGAGAGGCGGTCTCAATCGCGTTTCCAAGCAGCTTTTTCACACACAACTGGCAGTGTGGCTTGCTTTCCCTCCCTCTCTATCCCTCCCTCCCTCCCACTCTGTCTGTCTCACGCACTCTTTCAAAATCTAGTAAACTTCCCTGGTGAAGTAGATCAAGGGGGAGGAGAACACAACAAAATGAGCTAACCCACCCACCGCCTGTCCTACAGAGCATGTCTAAGCCCATCGATCACTGTCTAAGCACTGGGAAGATGAGGGGCTGAAGCTGTAAAACTAGGCTGAACTCTCCCAGCTCTCCAAGTCCCCGCATAGCTTTGGATTTAAGCTGCATCCCTGTTATGGGAAAAAAAAAGAGAGAGCTCAGCCGAGACCCACTGCCCTTGTTAACAACTGGACTGGACAGTGGACCAGCGAGAGCGGCTGTGAGCCACCCGATCACACCCTAAATGAGCACTGCGTCGTATATTATTGTTGGAGCGATAAACCGCAAACAGCACTGGACATGATGAGGCTCTCTTTGTTCGCCGTGTTCTGCTGCTCTTTCCACATCAGGGCTTAAAGTCAAATAGAGGTTAAATCTGAGCGGAGCGGCGCTCAGCATTCGGCTGCAAATGAGAAAATAAAGTAAAGGCAGAACTTTGTGAAGCCGTTCAAAATACTTCCGTCGGGATGTCAAGTGTAGAAAATAAAAATAAAAAGAAATGTCCTGGCAGCGCTCGAAGCTGTCTAAAGAAGAAGAAGAAGAGCAGCCATCCGTATCTATGAACGCACAGCCCGTCTCATTCAATCACCCCATGGAGGCTTGATCCTACCTTGTTCCACCATGTTCTCATTTGTCCTGCTCCGATGGCAGCCACAGATACAAAGAGGCCACAGTGGAAGCGGTTAACACGTCTGCCTCTATTTCACGTGACGCGGGGAAGGAAAAACCTTCAATAACAAAACGTAACACAACAATCTGCTGTTCGCATCTAAAAATAGGATCAAAACTGGTTCGTCTTGCCAATCCCTTTTGTCTCTTTGCATGTTGATAAGTGGACATGTTTTGTTCTATTTTTGGCAGCCTGCAAAACAATGATGCTTTTGGGAAAACAAACACAGTCACACAAAGGGGATACAATCGTCTGGTATGTGTTGATAGTTCTCCACTCTCACACTACAATTTCAGGAGATAAATACTGATAAGTCACGCAGCTCATTCTGCTGTATCTTGGCTACATAGACTAATGTACTTGGAGATGCTTACGGCCTAAAATAATGATCCAAGGTGTGCCTTTTTTACGGCGACAGAGCCGAGCACAGTGTGCGGCGAGTAGCCGGCTGTGTCAACAGGGGCGGCCCGATAAGCATCGGTCCGCATGTTTTCAAATGCCCATGAGCAAACATCCAAGCCAAACACCTTTGTCATTCGAGTTGCGGGTTTGACTAGTCTTGTTTACCTGTTAGAGGAGGAGGAGGAAACTGCAGCTAGCTGTTCTCGACTCCTCTGCTTTACCTGCTGCTGAAGTACACACAGCTGCACAAACACTCTGTGGCAGGGCCGTTTACCTGTTGTTACGCTGAAGGCTTTGGCTGCAGTCTAACCGGAGGCTTCCCTTACACACACACACACTCACGCACACACACGGACATACAAACACATCACCATGAGGCGAAGGGACAGTGATCCCATCGGTGTTCTCGGAGGTCCCATCGATGGGCTTCTAAAAGCCGTCGCACTCGGGTGTCTGTTGGACTCTACTTGGCATTCCGATGATAAGAGGTGTAACTACTTTGTCTATCCGGACAATATATTTTCTGTGGGGATAAAGGGGAACCCCTGTGAGTGTGGAAAAAGGAATTTACGTTACCGGTGAAGAAATAAATAAATATATTGATTTCTAATTTGAGATTTGCCTGAAAAAAAAAATCCCTGACACCCCTAAAAGTCCTATAAAACAACGAGATACCAGGCTTAAAACCACATGGGCGCGATAGCCCAGTGAGTGGACAGTAATCGTGGAAAGTGTTACGTTGAGAGAGTGAGGATTCCCACTCTCGGACAGGCTTTTGCGAAGGCCTCACGGTCCAGAAACGGGAGCAGTCCAAATCCTGATGTTCGTCTGACCCCATTGGACACAACGAAACCCACGCGGAAATGATCGACAGCCTCACTACCCAACGTGGGCAAGGAGTCAATGATGCTCGAGAATGACGCCTGCCTGTGAAATTTGACCCTCTAACGTCGTTCAAAAGCGTTGAGAAGCTGTGGGAGTCATGCAAGATGGCGGGTTGGGACGAGAGCAAAGAGACAATAAAGGAGGGGGGGGAGAAAACATAGTCGAGGGGGGGAAGGGTCCTCTGGTGTTTAATTGCAGCCAGTCAGGACACCCAGAAGCCCAAGTGCAGTTTGTGCTTCCACACAAGCACAACTCAGGGAGTTCTTTAATTCAGCTTTAATCTTTTGTATATGGTTTATGTAAACTTAATATAGGGCTTGTTGTGTTTAGTGAACATTGTGTTAGCTATACGTTTATTATTTTGTCAAATCAAAAAATATCCAGAGTCCAAGTCCAAGTCCAAGCAGGGTGTGACATAGTCAAGACCACGGCCTGAATAGTGGGCGCATCATACTGCATGACACACTTGAGATAAAATGTGCAACACGCAAACCAGAGGCACTCCTCAAATTGATTCGAAACGAAAAACACCTCTGTCATGACAAAGTAATCAAAAAGGCGTTGCAGAGGAACATTTTATGTGTGGCAGAATTCCCCTTTTTTTGATGAGCAATCACAATAATATTTTTCACAAATAATCAGACTTTGCACATGGAATTTGGGTCATCCCAATGTGTGTGACCTCGTTTAAAATCATTGTATAAAAAGCTTTGCTAGGAATGATCCTGGTTGGCACGTGTTAGCTTGAAGCAGCTTTTCGGTTCAAATCCTGAATGGATGTTCTATGAAGACAGCAGACGGAGCCTTCCTACAACAATCCCCTGTGATGCATAGCACATCTAAACTCTGTGGGTGCTGTTCCTAGCTTTTCACACTTAAACATGAACAAAGGGGGGACGTTTATCACATCCGTGGCTTCATTTATTGTGGTGCCTGAATAAGACTAGAATCTCCTTGTTTCAGAAAAAAAAGAAGAAAGGAAAAAAGGAACACTTTTCAACGCTTTAATTAAAAAGGTGGGACGCCTATAATGCCGTATAATGTAATCGTTGTGTGAGCGAATGCCTGAACACTTGTGATGCTGGTTAATGTGATGAGAGGGTCGGACAATGCTGGACGGGCTGCAGCAGACAATGACGACAGAGCCCCGATTATGTGGTCCTAATCAATAGTGGGTCACACGTCAGCCCACATTCCAGGAACAGATGGGAGTGTCCGCATGTAAGAGAGCAACCCAGTTACATTTAAAGAATAACACTCGGCCATTCCCTCTGCACAAAAACACATTTTAATATTCTCATTGCAGCGCTTTCCGATTATCCACATGAAAGACACTGGATTATTCTACCCGTCACGTACCAGGCACTATTAAAAGGACGGTCTTATTTTCTGTCTTTGACAGATGTCATGCGTCTGTATTTACCTATGTGACATTAGTTTATGTAACCACAAGCTTAAATAAACCGCACATGGACATAAAAGAGCATGGCGACGTTCCTTGAAAGTCCTAAAGTTTACACAGGGCCCCATCATGGCTCGGAGCGAAAGACGTTAAGCAGACAGCCGCCCGAGACAAAGTTTATAACAGACATTCAACGGATTCAACGTCACAAACAAAAGCAGCGGTCCAACAGCGTGCCTACAGTGTGTGGCCATTTTGCATTTTTCGGCAGCTTCGGCTCCCATTATCCGTCTCGAGCGGTGAAGAGATCCAGATGCTCCCGGCTCGGGACGCGGCTCGGGTGCCCGAAGAAGTAAACACCGAATCGGATGTAAAACAGAATCGCCGAGAGAATGAAACTGCAGGCGTTTAAAAGTCAAGCGGATCCATTAGAGCGACGTTAAATGAAAAAAACGGTTCATGTTTCCCCGATAGTCAAAACACTGACCTTGGAAGGCCGGCAGCTGCAAGACATAACACATGCAGATAAGACCCAAACAGGCTCATAAACTCTCGTGTGTTAATAATGAAGGTGGGAGGTTAGCGGGCCTGCACTTTTCCTCACGTAGGCTTTTGAAACCCGCTCAGTGCGTTCAGGGTACGGCCTAATGTCGTTCAGCCTTAATAACATTTCCACGTAATGCGTCATCATATGGCCGTGATGGAAAGTCACCATCCCACAGGTGGGAAGATGACAAAGAGGGACGAGGCGCTTATTCGCTCACTTCATTGGGGCAACGATCTGCAAAAATCTGCGGCGCATCCGTTTAAAAAAAAAAAACAACAACCTCTCAAAAGCTCTCTGGGTAGATATAATCAGCCTCAATTTGCAGTTGAACACTTCCATCATTAGGGGAAATGAGTAATCTCTTGCCATGTCTCCGTACCAGCAGAAGGACGGGCTTGCTTAGCGGCAGCCCGCCGACAGTTTTGGGGGTGGGGGGGGGGGGGTATTATCTTCAATCAGAAGTCTTTGTGTTACTTCCGGTGCCCCAGCCATCTGCTGCGGCTCGTGCACGCAGGGTGCGCCGTGAGCATCTCTATCCCGGTCTCTCGTGCTCCAATGCAGCGAGGCGGCTTTGGATGCACGGTGCTGAGAGGAAGCAGAGAGGAAGCGTTTACATGCAAAAAAAAATCACTCTGTGAATGTGATTCTTTAAAAACAGGCGGTCGTTGGTATGGCGGAGGTTCTTCACACGGTACTGAACGTCTTTCATCTTTAAAGCCGACCACTGTTAACAAATAATTTGGGTGGCATAGATATTTTAGTATTGCTAAGTCATCGGCTCAGCAAAATATCTCCTTTCTCATTCGCTTTTCTAGCCATGTGAACACTTTGTTTTGTATTCTTTCGGTAAGCACGTATTGCAAATATACTTGCCAAGTGGAAGGAAACGATAACATACTTAGGTGATATATTAAACTACTAGAATGACAAACGTATCACAAGTCAGCATTCAAGCTTGCACTTCTCCAAATCACTTGCAATGATGTCATTATATGTACACAAAAAGACCAAATAACTCTGCTGGAGCACTTGATGTTTTCTGAAACATGCTGGTACCAAATTAATGAAATGTCTGAATAACACCATGAAATCGTCCAAAAAAAACAGAATAACATTTAGCTGATCATTATCACCAATGAACCACATTGATTACAGTGATTACAGCGAAATTCATTAATAAAACAACCTTAGGAACGCGTTAGTGATCTCACTGTGTTTCAGTGAATTCCGTATTCCGAGAGATATCACTCATCTTATTTTTAGCTGAGCTTACGTTGCAGGAAATGTCACTTCTTTCAAGTGAAGAGCAACGACTCATCACCGTCTGGAGGTAATAATCTTAATATACCTTTCATATTTAAAGCTCCTACAAACTATTGCCCAAGGCAAGAGTTTCACATGAAACAGAGAGACAAAACATTTTAACACTTGTTTGGGGATATTTACAGCTGCTAGTGTTGCAATAAGATGCCAGGATGTCTGGTTAAAATGACGTGACCGTCAACAAAATGAATTCTATTCTTCATCCTTTTTTTTCTCATTTATTTTTATATTATTATTTACCCATTATACAGTTTAAAGAGCTCTATATTCCCTCCAACTCCTTGTTATGGGGGGCATCAGAATGTGTAAATGATTAAACAGTCCATGAGAAAGAGGATATTCACGTTTAATAAAAATCATACTTCCCACACAACATTAACATGTTGTCAGTAAGTGTGAAGAAAATAGCTGTCAACTATTCTATTTCCAAGAACTTGTGTATAAATAGCTTCATATAAATATTACATCAAGAAATTGCCTTCACTTAGGAGAATTCAGACCACTTCCTATTTTAACACAATTCGCATTAGTGGTTATTTGCATGGGAGGGAAGTAATGCTTAGTAATGTGCATCGTTGCGTTCAAGAATGAAAACATGTTTACCTAAATTAATAGAGTTTTCTGCACCTTACCAGCTACTATAATGGTGCATCTACAAGCGGCAAAGAGGTTTTGAAGAGGCGTCAAAAAGGCGAGGCTTAAGCGGCTCTTTTGACTGTTAAGCAGGACGCCGGTCAAGAAGAGCAAGTGTGCCAAGTCAACTGTCCCTGGGTAAATAGAAATGGCTGTCAACTTTTTTTTGTTTTTTTTCAGTGGTCACACACTGCAACACCAAAGCGAGCGTCTCACACTAAAAGCTGAAATGCCAGCAGTCCAAGTCATACTTATGAACACAAAGGGGCAAGGACTTTTCTTATTATCATTATCACTTTTATGTCCGTCTACGATGCTCTGCAGGATTGGAGGCCCGAAAGGCATTTCTACTGAACGACATAACTGCAAAGCCCATTTGCTACAGAAGGTCAATCTAATGGCAATCATGTGACATGTAAGCTACTAGTAGATGTAGGAACAGCTAGTATGATCCCTCTAGGAGTTTATGTTTGGATCCGAGCAACAGCGGAGAAACTAAATACCTATTGAAGGAGAAGGTGGAACAGTGTAATGGTACACTTAGGTGTGTTAGAGCTTTAAGCACCATTAGGCGCCACCTCCGCGATAGGGTACTTCATGAGAGTGCAGAAAATAGGTACAAACAAACATTCCTACTCCTGGTCCAAATCACAAGAGAAAAATCAATGGGATGTAATTTCCTTCAGAGCAGCAAAACTTTCAGCTCAGCTGATAGAGGCGTGATGGGACATCCTGTAGGTACCAGCCAAAGGAAGTGGGACATCTGCTAGTGGTGCAATAATTACGTTTTGGGTAGAAAACATAGTCTAAACCAGAGTTCATGGCAAAGGAAAGGATATTATAACAAAAGGTTCACACAAGGCCACCCGGGGATTTTCACAATAAATGTGAAATAAAATAGATCCACTTGGGACTAGAGAACAAAAGGGTTGAGGAAAGTCATTTTGAGTCAAACAAGTGCGAGCTTTGAGCATAAAGGTTCTCTATATAAAGGGATTCCGAGCATTAATGGAGCAGCAATGTAAAAAAATAGCAGAGTGATGTTTCCCTCTGTGTGTGATATTATCTGAGCTCCTCCTCACGTGTGCTTTTACTGCGCTGCCACTCTGCACTGCGCTCGTATGGCGGTCGGTCACAGCTGATAACGTGCAAAAGTAGCACCAAAACCCCCCACATGTTAACTCAAAAAGCTGTCAGCCTTTTTGCCATCATTTGCATTGTTTGTGCGGCTAGTGCGGTCAGCGTGGTTAGCACCGTTAGCCGTTATCTGCCCGCTCAGCCGTCAACATCTTTGAGGGACATTGAGAGGAAATCTAAAAAGGCTCACAATTTAAGAACAGAAAGCCTTCCATTTATTACAAATGTGAATGTTCTGCTAAAATGGCTGCGAAGTCGATCTAAATGCAATGCATCAACAACCAATTCCTTAAAGATATTAGTAGTTACGTACAAGAAATACTTTCAGACGTTCTCCGGTTCCAGCTTCTTAAATGTGGAGACATGCTGCATTTCAGGACTAGCCATTTGAAGTCACCTTTTCCTCTGGGCAATTGGAATACTATTTTTTCTGACAATCGGATACTCGTACTTAAAGAATCAGTTAAGTTAAAATAATCTATGTAAATTGATCACAAGGATCTCGCTTGGCGATCGTAGCCCAGAACCATCTAATCCTACTTTAATACTGCAGTCACACAAAGCAACGCCAGTTTTTTAGCTTCTGGGGTAAAGGCCCATTCGAGGGCTCTCAGATGAAGTGGAACAAGGAAAATGTCTGTGTGAGCGCTGGGTGTCTGTCAAAGCAGGAACTGGGAGGCGTCCTCTGTTGACCTTAGAGGGCAAGGACTTCCCAAAGCCCCCTCTGCAAAACAAAAGCACACCCGGCAGCTGACAGTGGGACACAGGCTGCTGCTGCTGCTCTGCTGTGCTGGGCCTTGAAAAACCTACGGACCCCCCAAACCCCCCCCCCCCCCCCCCCCCCAGTGGGCCTCCTCTCGGATGTACCGTCCAGGGCAAGGCGGTAAAGCCCTCAGAAGCAGGCAGTGGCAGAAAGCAGAAGCTATCACCTCGTCGATATGATCTGTCTGGAATGTGGCAGTGCTCTACTGTATGTGAGCAGACACGTTTGTGATTACAGCAGCGTGATCCCGACCTGGGAACAGGAATCAGACTGTTTACTGTATGACACGTCGAGTGTATGATTCACATTGTGATGAATCATTTTGGAGGAGCTCTTATGCATGTGTCAACATTGGTTGTCCCGAAGGGGTAGGACTAAGGATTAAAAGTCAAATATGAGGCAGGTTTTGGGGTTTTAACTGATGAAGCACATTTGAACCTCAACAGAATCCTGCAAGAGGCACTGGGTACTGGATCAGTCAGTTGTTTTCATGTTCCTTCTGCTTACTCTGGACATCATTCAACAAAAGCAACTAGGCCACTCCCACCTGCTCTTAAAACACCAGCCACCTCTGGAGCCCCCATTGCCCCCCCCCCCCCCCCTCGAGACGAGATAAACCCTTATTCCTGGTGGGGGTGAAAAGTGGCTTCACACGGCTCCGCAGCACCGCTGTCTGTCACATGGTGGGGGAGGGCGGGTTGGAGGGAGCGCTTTTGTGTGCGTAGAAAGAAAGAGTCACTGCCGAGAGTTAATAGGGTTACAACAATTAGCAAACATTAAACCAGGACTAGATGTGCTCGTTACGGGGCACAGGCGTGTTGCCTCCCGTCTCTTCCTCCCCCCCCCCCCCCCCCCCAGTTGCGTCCAGGCTTCAACTGCCACAAGTGTGTTTGCTCGCTGATTTTGCATTCCATTTGCATGACCCGTGGCACTGGCACCAGTTTTTACTCTCTCCTAAACCTGCATCTTTGACTAAACCACTTCTGAGAGGTCACATAAATGCTATGACAATTTATCCCAACAACTAACTACTGATTAACAAAACGCAGGCCCCGTCCGGTTAAGGGAGGACTTGGCTGTAGAAACGGGTGGAATATTCACAGGACAAGGGTTGTTGAGGATTGTTGCAAATAATCTTCTAAAAAGAAAAAACAAAACAACTATGGCACGAACTACAATGACCTATCAAGCCACCGAAACACACCTACGGGCTAGAATGTCTGCCAGTATGTGAAAGCACTATCTGAATATGTCCCTCTCCATTAGAACGTCAGCTATGTCAGATGACAGCAATAGTGTTGAGTAAATGGCCCCGATTGTCCAGAGCCTGACTTTAAGTGGAAGGAATTTGAGATGGACCGATTATCACATTTACAAGTCTGCATGCTCTGGACACTCCATCTCATGACACTGTTTCCTGTGTGTGTGTGTGTGTGTGTAGTTGTTTATAGGTTATTGCTCAGGGTGAGAAGCATGGTGAGAAGGGCTGAAAGGCTGAACCCTGCTCTCTTGCCTAGGCCTTTATTATGCCTTTCCCCCCCCGTTGTTTATACAGTACTGCTATGAACCAAGCAAGTTTTTCTTCCTCTGTGCCACTGCAGCTGCCGTTCCACACGGACCACGGTGGTCGCTGTGTAAACATTAGCCAGCTTTAAGTGGAAGACAATGAGGAAATGACAGGACAATGGAGGTGAGGTGGAGGGGGTTACATTTGAGCACATTCAAGGATGGATTTCCAGATGAAAACAGAGAGATAACATCATGGCAAAGTCGGCTTAGTAAGGAGGGGGAAAAGGCCCGGTAGTGCAGCACCATACATAAACAGTGGACAGCTGTATTTATGGGAGATTGTCTCATGGTTCTATGTTCCTCCATAAATCCTATTATCCGATTTGTTGCCCTTCCCCTTTGGGCCGGCACCCAGCGGGAGACTACAGCAGCTTCTGGCCCATGAAGCCTGGTCACAGGGCTGCGTGTAGGACATCGACGCTTCATTAGACATTACCTCATCACGATTGGATAAAGCCAAGTGGCAGTTTGTGTCTGGGGGCTATGTAGTCAACACCATAGACAGCTGCTGGGTATTACACAGGCTTACCTCCGTGTTGGCCCACAACAGTGGGTGGGCATGTCAAAACGGGCAACTGCTTTTTTTCCTATTATGTGAAACATATAATTCTAGCTTCTAATGGTCGGGACTATTTTTTTTTTTTTTTCTAACAACACGTGGTTCCTCCTGTAAGTTATTAAAACGAGAGAAGCGGGTGCAGAAGGATGATGGGGGGGGGGGGGGGGGGGGGGGTGCACCTGCTGCCTGCTGCAATGGGACTCTCAGTTTAACCCGACTACTTATCGGAGATGCAAAGCGCGATTATTCAAAACACACAGAAACTCCGCCAAAGTGCAATGGACTTACATATCTTCTGAGCTTTTTCTCCGGTGGGGACTTCCTCAGCCAGCCCTGGAAGATGATTTCACCGCCGCTCATGTTTGTCAGCGTGTGTTGTTTCCTTCTCGCTGTGCACGGCCGCTGTCACTGGGAGCACATGACGGCTCCTCAAGGCGTCGATGTCCCACTGGCGCAGTCCGCTCCCCCCATTTGATTACAAAAAAAAAAGAAAAAAAGAAAATGATACAGGTAATAGTCAAAGTGCTGCTGGTCGGAGACGTTGAAAACCGGAGGAGAGGGAGGGGTGGGGTGGGGAGCGGGGGGTGGGGGGGCGGGGACGGGAAAGAAGCGCAACTCGACTCTCGGGGAAATTACGCACGGCCAGCTGACGGGGAGCCGCGGGCAAAACTCAACTGATGCAGGCTGAGGAAGTATCGTAGTGCATGCAGTTTGTTTTCCCAACTCACGCCACGCCCACCGAGCCGAGAGAGGGATGGGCCGCGCTGGGATGGGACGAACAGGACGGAAGAACCGCTCCGGCCAATCAAGTCGACTCAAGATCCAAACACTAGGGAAAATAATGGAGGAACTGTAAAAAAAAATATATATATATATATACATATATATATATATATATATATATATATATATGATTCCCAAATGCAAACCAGTGCAAACGTTAACGTATTTCTGCTTTATTATAAATACGGAAACGCCTCTGATTTGAGTATTTTAGGAAAACACGCATGATACGCCTCGCCATGGCGCAGTATTAATTAAAGCTTAAATATGCGGGCTTTCTTTAAATATTTTGCGCGCCTTGGCAAAATAAAAGTCAATATTAAAGTCAATATGTGCTGTGAGTAAGTTATTTGCATTTTCTCCATTGGATGGAATGAGCAAAAGCACCATCTGGTGGCAATTTTAAATACTTTTCTGTCGCTTGGAAAACCGACATCGGTGTTAAAAATGGAAGTTGATGCAGGCAAATTAATAAATGAATGAAACTAGACATCGGTGTTAAAAATGGAAGTTGATGCAGGCAAATTAATAAATGAATGAAACTAAACAGTATCGTGAGAATTGATTAATACTAATAAGTGGACGAGTGAAACTCCCTCTCAGATATGGTATGTTTTCTGTTCATTGCTTTTATTTACAAAAAAATAAATAAAACATGATGTCGAATATAATGTTTATTGCCTTTTTCACAGAGAGCAAAAACAGAAAATACAGACGTACACATTTCTACTCAGCCTAAATGGGGTTTTATAGAGGGCAAGAATGGGAAAATCTGGGGAACGCAATCACATCTTTGATGTTGTCAACACCAAGAATGCATTGCAAAAATCGCTCAAATCCCATTCCAAAGCCTCCATGAGGGACGGAGCCAAAACGCCTCAGATCCAGATACCTACAAATAAAGTTCAAATGAAAACGATTAAAGTGGAAGGATGTCTCTTATAACATTTTGGTAATGTAAATATGTTTTCTTCTTACCAGCTGTAGGTGTCTTCTAATCCGGCCCTGGAAAAGTATGATGATTCATGTAAAAGCCTCAAAACAGAAACTCAAAGCACACAATAAATCTTCTGCATTGCAAATTATTTTCCTATATTCACCATCAATGTGTAAGTAAGAAAAGTCTGTAGCAAAGCGTCAGGTACTTGTTCTGTGATACGGCTGAGTGCAGACTGCGATATGCTTACTGCTGATGCTATGACTGTTTGAAATGATCCTGATGTTTAACAAATGCTGGAATGGAATGTGAACGCAGAGTCGGAGATGCAACGTCATCTTTGATTTCTTGCAGTAAATGTAATATTGCATTGCAGCTTAATCTGTAACGTGTAATGATTTTGTGTTCACTCAACTGAAAAAGTGTGATTCTTGTGAAAAAAAAAAAATCAGCTGTCATTACACCAGGAGGCATTTGAAAGAAAACCTGCATTCTGGTTAACACTTGCTTCTAAGAGGCGCAGAATTTTCCGTCCCGTGAATGCATATACATGACGCGGTAATTTGCCTTTTCAGTTCCCGCAAAAAGTGTTGAGCTACACAGCTAGTGCAATAAAACCTTCAATATATATATATATATATATATATATATATATATATATATATATATGTAAATGAAATGGTAGATGCATCTTAAATGTCAATGTATCATTTGTATTCCGATCATGCATGATGTGTGGTGAGTTAGGATGCCTAAAAACCGTCAAACCCAACTGAAGAATTTGGATTTCAACAGCTGAGTTTTTCTGCCCACTGTTGCTCTGTGGTGTTGGTGAGAGAAAACAGATTTCTATTTTAAAAGGCCACTGCGGAACTTGTTAAATGTGCCAGCTATTGCCTACTGGGACTATGCATGACCTCATTAATTAAAATACAAACAAATTTAGAATATTTAAGCAGATTTTTACAACTGTAGTGTATTAGCATTGGCCTTGGCCCTGGAACTCTTACTCTTCTAGCCGGGCCTTCAGCAGATCCAGCCTCTCCTCCCTCAGCGAGCCCCCACAGAGCTCTCCAACACCCGGCACCAGAAGATCCACTGCAGCTGCCTGCACGCAAAACACAGTCGGGAGTCAAAAGAGACAAGCAAAAGTACGTGATAACCTGCGAGACAATGCAAGAAAGGAAAGGAGGCGTTAAATCATTGATTTTTTGAGCATTCTGTGTCTTACCGTGTGCTCGGGATGGTCTAGGTTGTCTCTTGCATAAAAAGGCTTAAGATCATAAGGGTAATCAGTGACAAAGACTGGAATGTTGCCACAGTGTTTCACCAGGTACTTCTCATGCTCTGTCTGGAGGTCACAACCCCACTGTAGTAAAGAAGAGCCAAGGTCATTGTTGTGGGATAATAGTGTTAGTGGGAAATGTACAGTAGCGATAGATATCCATCTGGTAGTAAATTAATGAAAATCCACACTTACATATATTGGGAAGGCAAATTTCTGGGAACTTTTTTTTAGGATGTCAATAGCTTCACTGTAGGTCAACCTAAAAGTAGATTGTGATAGTGTTATTCAAGTTCTTCAACATGTTGCTTTTTCAATTCAAATAAGTAGGGACTTACACAGGAAATCGGTTCTTCAGCATAACTTCCACAGTGTCCTTAGAGGGAACGGACATGTAATCGGAGAAAAGAAAATGTTGTTTGGGACATTGAAGTCTCCCTTATTTGTGGCCGGTTGGCTAAAGGAGTCAGATTATGTGTATAAGTGTCCTTGAGGACTCACCCTGTGTCCAGGAGCCACATGCTTGTGAAACAAATCCACATCCTCGGCACAGTGAGCCAAGACATGCTCAGTGGCGGACCTGAACATGTCCTCCATGACCTAAGGAGCAGGGCCCGGTTTAATAATTAAACATTTTTCTGGCAAACTGCGCATGGGGGAACCTTTTATAGTCACATTGCGCAAGTGCAAAATGTTCAGTACACAGGAATTGATGTGGTGTGACAATCAGTACACTTCATCGCAGATCCTCATGATCAAACGATTTGCCAGTCGGAGATGTTTGCATTTTGTCAGATGCTGTTGAGGAGCTTTAATGCTACACAGTTTCATCATTGCCAGAGAAGATGAGCTCCCTACAACTATGTGAATGTGAGTCATCCCATAGTTACCATTGTGCTACTTTGATCGATATTGCAGAGCAGCATTGTGTTTGTAGGACAATGACACAGTGTACCTTGGTGAGATCCTCTAAGGACTGTGTGAAGGAGACCTCGGCCTCCACCATGTAAAACTCAGCCAGGTGGCGTCTGCTTTGGGAGTTCTCTGCACGAAAAGTTGGTCCGAATGTGTAGACTCTCGAAAAAGCCCTGGAAGAGGAGGAGTGATAATGCATAATTAGGAATGGTTCTTTGTGTGCGTTCTGATGTAGACCCTCTTTTTAGTAGATCTCTTTTTTTATGTCCAGAGGATCAGTAGAAGACAAATTCATATAGTTGATCTCACCCTGACATCACTTCCAGATGAAGCTGACCAGAGACAGTCAGGAAAGCTGGAACAGAGAAAAACTTCTCACCTTCTTCATTGTTTGGGCTGGACGGCTGTGGTAGAAGAACAGGCATCAAAGAATGGAATTGATTCTTTGTGTATCGGGGCTTCGATTGACGATAACTCACTCACCTCAACCTGAAAGAGTTCCCCAGCCCCTTCACAGTCGTTTGAGGTAATGACCGGAGTGTGAATCTGAACAAAGCTATTTTCCTGAGAAAAAAAATTAAAATAAATACATAGTCTGGTTCTGCATTAAAAACTTTTCCACTGATGTGCTCACCTTGAAATATGAGTGAACTGCTGTAGTGGCCTCACTTCGTATTCTCAACAGGGAGCTAAACGCATTTGTCCTACACCTGAGATGCGGGAACTGTCGAATATACTCAAGGCTGTGTCTCTCTTTTATTTTGAAGGGAAAATCCTGAAACGACAAATTCAAAGCAGTATTAGTAAATGCCATTCCTACACAATTGGCAAATTACAAAGTTATAACATAAGTTGGAGATAGCACAGCCAGTAAAATCTAATGTTTGTAGAAACGTTTTTTCGTACCACAGGGTTACAATCTCCAACTATGTGGATATGGTCTGCTTGCAGTTCAAATGGCTGTTTTTGCCGTGGACTTTTCCGAAGAGTACCCGTGACTTCAACAGCACTACCAAGTGTGAGCAATCTTAATTTGAGAGAGAAAAAGAAGGGAAGAGAGTCAGTGAGTATTTTTTGTATGCGCATCCTTCATACCTAAAAAGGATTATGTAGAGGAAATATGAGAGAAGCGCTTACGGATGATTCAACTCTGAGCTGGCGACGACCTGCAATGACTGCAGGGAGCTCCCATCATTCACGTGGAGAAAGAGATTTTCCTTCTGAGGTCTAACAGACCGAATCCATCCCTAGGACACATAAACCAGTCAGATGCACCTTGATGTCCCCTCTGCCAATACAGCAATATCTTATTGGTTCTTATATTCTTATTGGTAGGTGATGCTCATGAACCCAGATGTTGGTAATTTGAGAATTCCACTCCTCGTTCTTTCACAAAAAAAAGTAAACTAACGTTAAGTGTATACACTGGCACCAGGCTGCAGTTATGACATGAAAACATACTGGGCCAATGTGTAAATAATAGTTCAGGGTGCTAAAATGATGATACTAACTTTAGTTGTATCGTCATTTACTTAACGTTACATGACTTGAACCTTGAGTTGTTTACAAGTCGGTCCATTAAGAAAATGCATGTATGGCTTGACGTAACGTAATAATCCCTTATTGTGCACTGCAGCTCATTTATTCACAAATGTAGATACACAAGCATTAGCTTAGCTGCATGCTAGTAGGCGTTACCTGCACTTTGACATTCGCTCCCAGTTCAGCTCCTGAAACTGCTTCTGACACTCTCAGTCTAGCCGGTGTCTTGTTGCAATAATGTCGAATACTAAACCATGTTCCCCGAGTTAGCGTCGCTGCTGTGGTCGTTGCAACAGAAAACGTTTTAGCAGCAGACTGAAACATCGTGACAAACGCCGAGGAAGAAAAAAGCCTACATGAACAATACGTTTCGACAATTTCAAGATGGAATAAACGACATTTCCAACGGTATAACTTTCGTTTCACTCTTAACGTGACATTCACGTTGTTTCGGACAGTACCACTTCCTGTTTGTGTCTCTCATCATTCGCTTTATTGGGTCACGTGGTTTTCATTATCCAATGAGGTGCCGCCCTCTAACAGCCGGTCGCTCTGGGTAATGTAGTTTTCGCAACAGGAGTCTAAATGCCATTTTAGGATTTCGGAATTCTAATTTCCTTTCTTTATGGACATGCTAATGATATTAAACTTTATTGTGGACGCTATACAAGAACGCATTTTTAAATCAAAATGTGATGATAATAAGTAGCATGAGGGTTGTCAAGGGAAGAGCACTGTGTAGGTGATGGGATCTCCTTTACTTTGAAAGATTACTTTGAAGATTACTCACTTATTCACTAAAATCAACTGATTCAATGCAATTCAACAGCATTGAAAAGTACACAAAACCCTGAGAGGAAAATCTACAAAATGTGTAAATAGAAGATTGAACATTTATGTTCTCCGCTCTGTAAGAAGCATTTTTATTTTAATGTCCCAGTCGCTGTCTATCAGCAGAAAAAAGGAATAATGTCAAGTTATTGTTTTTGGCCACAATATCTCACACTAAAGACTGTGAAGTTATTTCTACATGTAGGGTTAAATGCGAAATGTATTTCCAACACCAAAGTGTAAGACGTGTGGAGTGATTCAAAAGAGTAATGAAGCAAGCAGAGCAGCCATCACAACCACATGAAAATCCTCTTTAATCTTACATGATGTATCTGCCGTCAGTTTGAGGTCCATTTGGGCGTAAACCTCGTTAATCCAATACCCACAATGGCAACTGGGTCTATTTCCACCATTTGCTGCTGAACTAAATCAGATCATGCCAGCAATGTAATAAGATGCCATAGACAATTACTCACCTGGACTTGCCTGTCAGATCTGGAGCCCCTGGTCTGGGCCTGCCAGCAAACACAGAGCTGGGTGTCTCCACCTCCGGCTGCTTATGACACATCATCATTAAACCCAACATGATGCATTTGAAAAGTCAGCAGGGTCATTGATATTAATTATCTCCAGCATGGATGGGGCAATTATGCACATGCTTTGTCTTAATGGGGAGCAGAACAAATCCATTTTCCGATTCATTGACGTAGAGTGCAAACTATGAAGAGGGATTTTTTGAGGTCATGATGTCTGCATATGGTATGTTTCTGTGTCTTTATAGCAAAATTGAAACAGACACCATAAGACTGATGGAAACCCACAATTAATGTATCTTTAGTTCGCTGGAAGGAGAAAACAACAACGACAATAATACAAATATTATTTTTATTATTATTATTATTATTATTATAATAACTCGAGACTCAAAACTATGTATGTCAGTATTAATAGAGTAATATACTCCTAAAAACATATTTCTCTCTCATCATCTTATACTCCACAATAATGTGCAATATCTTGCGTCCCCATAAGGTAGTGCTGTAGCTCTACGGCACTTCCACTTCTTCTTCCAACTCCCACTGCACCTATTGCAGATTTATTCATTTACCCCTGAGTTGCCTCCACTATATTATTCATTTGCAGCTCCAAGGTCTACTGAAATGGAAACAAGCTGGTACTGTTATGTTCCCTTTGCAGTTCTATCAAGAATAATGCAAAGGCCCTGCTGGCTTTCATCGACATCTGATAGTTTAGAACAACAGTGAATTCAGGTTACATCCAGCAACTGTTTTCTATGCATCAGTAGGAACAGCAAGGTGCAGATACCCCCCAGTGTTTATCCGTAACTAGATTTGTAATCCCCCCCCCACTTCCTAACACATTCCGTGACAACCTTCATATGGGAGTGATACCCGATGGCGTGTCGCATGTATTTATATTTGCGCAGACACACATCAGCCCTTTAAAAACCAGCAGGCAATGTATGCTTGGAACAAGGGGAGACATTTTGCTCTGTTGTCGTTTACAAATCTGAAAGAGAACCCCCCCCACTAAAGTAGAGTTGTGTCCTGTTAAACTCTGCCCATGATAAATAAAAAGGATATATAAGTCAAATGGTGCTTCCAGTGGGAAATATGTCTCTGTGGTCCTGAAGCCTCTACAGGTAGAGGGGTTGCCTGGCAGTGGCCTGACAATCTTATTTGGGCTTAACAACTTGTTAAAATCAATACACGATTAGTCAGCAAAATAAAGGACTCTGCTGTAAAAGCTTGGATCTCACAAGGATCACTCAACCCGAAGGGCAAGTGCGTCCTCTGCTCTCAGCAGGCCGGCCTGTCCACCCTATCGACAGCATCTCCTGCCCCCTTCCTTCCGACGAGCCTTCATCAGGCCCTCCAAATATTCTAAATTCTCAAATGGAAAGGTGCATTGATTTTATGTAACATGGCTCGTTAAGTGCTGATTAGACCATTATAGTGATGTGATTTCAGGGAATGTGTCTGGGTGACAGGCGACCAAGCACAAATCAAAAGGAACTAACAACCCTTTCTGATGGAGATTCGGGCCGCTGCATCGCTTCACCTGCTACAACTCTCCAGGTTCTACCAGTGGACGTGTTGGCGTCGGCTCTTAGCTAATGGACCGGCAGCAGTTTAGAGGAAACAGCCTTTAAGAGTGCTAAAGATACCTACTGTTTGGAAATGATAGTGTTCAACCATCAGTTTCAGAGGCTGAATTTGGAAAAATTTGAATAAATGTGTGGTTGTTGTGAAATGCTAAACCAATTGGTTAATCAATCAATCAAAACAGTTGACCATAGAAGTTCTGATAACTTCTATGGTCAACTGTTTTGATGATTGATGATGACCAAACAGTTGTTGTCTAAAGCGTGAGCATTTGTTGCACATGGTATTTGCAGCCGTAATTTGTTCACGGCAATATTCAGAGCACTTGGAACTGGTGCCGTCCCCTTGAGGTTATCCTCTTGGGCTACGAGAGTAATTCTTATATTCATCATATGTTTAAGATGCATTGTGATTTGAGCCATTTCAAAGACAACATTTCCATAATTTTGTGGTTTTCCTGCTTTCTAAATGCCATTTTCTACCACTTTTGTGTAGCTCACAATTAAAGTCCTTCAAAGTGAGCATGCTGTTCCTTAAAGTCTTGTTGTGGAGAAAATCGGCACTTAAGCCTCCATATACAGTATATCCCTCTCTGGTTGAAGGTAGTTATATTTCTGATTTCCCTTTCACTGCTTGACCTGTTTCTTTTCCACAAAAATGCTTTCTGTAAGATATTGTTGCACTGACTCACAGGGGGCTCTCAAATCAGTACCCAACATCCATGCAGTTCACAAGGAAAGGCAGGGCAATCGTATTTATATAGCACATTTCAATAACAAGGCAATTCAAAGTGCGTCACATAAAACCATTGAAAATATCCAAACATAAAGCAAGGAGATTTGACAACAGTTAGGAATATACAAGAAAACATACATTAAAAACTAAACAACAAAAAATGAAATTTGCAGGGTAGTTTAAGAGCAATTTCTTTAAGAATTCCGAAATGCAGAGATGGTCAATTAAAGGCAGCAGCAAACCGAAACGTCTTTAATATGGATTTAAAGGAGCTGAGGGACTCGGCAGACCTGCAGCTTTCTGTGACTTTGTTCCAGATATGTGGAGCAGAATAACTGAACGCTGCTTCTCCATGTTTAGTTTTAACTTTGGAAACATAAAGTAGACCAGTCCCAGATGTCCGAAGGGTTTGTGGCGGTTCGTAAGGTATCAGCAGATCAGAAATGTACTTTGGCCCTTAACCATTCAGTGTGTTATAAACCAATAGCAGGATGACAGCAAGTCAATTCTTTGTTTGACAGGAAGCCAGTGTAAAGACCCGAGAACTGGAGTGATGTGATCCACTTTCCTGGTCCTAGTAGGGACTCGGGCCTCAGGGGTCTGGGTCAGCTGCAGCTTTCTGATTCACTTTTTACAGAGACATGTAAAAACACTGTTACAGTAGTGGACTCTACTGAAGATAAATGTATGGACAAGTTTTTCCAAATCTGGTTGAGACATAAGCGCTCTAATCAATGATATATACTTTAGGTGATAGTAGGCTGACTTTGTAACTGTCTTGATATGGCTGTTCAGGTTGAGATCCGAATCCTTAATTACACCCATTAATAGCTTGGTTTGTGGTTTTATAAAATCAGTGATTGAAGCTCAGCACTGATTTTCCCTTGTTCATCGTTGTTACCAAAAACAATTATCTCTGATTTATCTTTGTTTAATTGAAGAAAGTTGTTGATTTGTTCAATGCTTTTACCCAGCCCTTATATTGGATTGTAGTTCCCTGGTGATATAGTTTTGCAGATTTGTGTGTCATGTGTTTAACACACTTTGTTGTTTTGCATGAGCTAATAGAAGCATGTAGATGTTCAACAGAAGGGGCCCCTGTATTAAACCTGGGGGAACACCATTCTGCCCTTCCGTCTGTGTTTTAGTGGATCTCATTGAAAATCTTAACCGGAGCAGTTTCAGTACTGTGGTGCTGTTGAAAGAGTTACTGAAAGGCATCACAATCGTTATTTGCAACCAAGAAGTAGTTTGGCTTTTTCAATTATTTTACTTAAAAATAGCAGGTTGGATAATATTGCACCGTCTAAATTAGCCTGCTATAGAAGGGGTTTTATAACAGCAGTTTTTAGGGCTTGTGGGGAAGACACCTGAGAGAAGGGATGTGTTTACAATTTGTAAGAGGCCACTAGTTATGCAGTTTGAAATATTTTTGAGAAAATAATGTTATAAAATCTATCCAAGCAGCAGGAGGATGACTTCAGATATTGTATAATGTCATCTAGGCCTTTATGGTTGATTTAATTATTATTTAGCAAGCATCCCCCCACTGAGGAAATAGTTAACAACAAAATCACAGCTTAATAAGGTAACAAAAGTTTGGCACTTGATCTTATGCAGTAAGTACGCAAAGTCAATCCCTCCCAACATGGATAATAATAGAAAATGAAAAATAGAAAAGAAGCAACAAAAACCTATTGTACGTAATCACACAGTGTGATTCTCACCCACACGCACACAGGCCACAGACAAATGAAACACTTTCTCATCCTTTTATTGCAGCATCACTCGTCAGTGCCGGCTACCAGGATACTGGATACAACAAGCTGTTTGGGCCTGATTTCCCCAGATTCTTTAACCAAACTTCCAATGAGAATAGAGCTAACTTATCCTCATTTACAGAATAATTTGCACATATCATTGTAAATGCTCTCAACTCTCAACTGCAATGCAGAAATTTCAGTTATATCTAGGTCACCCCAGATGAATGTGGAAGTCATTGCCTTTCCTTGTGTCGGGTACAGCACACCTCTGTGGGGAGACTTAGATAGGACATGCAGCTTTTGTTGCATAATTGTCTTGACTTCATAATGAAAGACATATAAATATCTCTGTATATTTATATGGGGCTGATCGCCCACAGACAACTTTGAAAACTTTCACCGCACATAGTAATTTTCTCATCACGATATCCTGATGTCATATATTTTCCGTAGTGTTTTGAAAGGAAAAAACGCCTGCCGTGGGATTTTTCATGATCTGTAGCTCTTTCAGGACATGTTTAGCTGCCTACCATTCCGTCAAACTGCTGTGAATTTAGAAAGTTTACTTCATCTGCTCCATATTTATGGTTCTTACCTCCTCCAGAGGGAGTATGCATTTGTATATGTCTGTCCATCCGCTTTGGAGTCTGCTTGTCTCTCTCTGTTTGTGGGTTTATAAAACTACCGGCCAAATAATCAAAGGCTCAGAACATTATGCAGCCCTTGAGCCAAGAATTAAAGTAAAATGATCAACAACTACAAATGAGCAGTGAGAGTTTTTCTATTCTCTTTGTGTGGGTATTCTTTCACAGGCCAATTATTAATGTTCCCCTCCCACACTGATTTATTGAATTTACCTCCCCTGTAAGCAGGAACAATCTGATGATGAGTGAATAACTGATTTTATCCCAAATGCCCAAAAAACTATTGCAGCAGAGCTAAATTCACATCTCAGTCTTGACACACAAAGCGATTTGAGTTGGAAAACTTCAGCCGTTGGACGTTGACTGCTCCATAGGCAAGAATATCCGAGACGTGAACATTTAATCACAAAGGTCAGAGTGCTGAAGTAACTGGTGTGATACACCTGGGGCAGTTCACTGTCTTTTTTTCCGAGGCAGTTTTAAACGTTAGATAATGTTCTATACAGTGTTATATCACTCTGGCTTGCACTAGAACACACATGTCTGTCTTTTCACTGCCAACTGTCCTCATATATATTATTAAATCACAGGAGGAAGCAATTTTTACTATTTTTGCCTCCTTCCAAAACCAATAATCCCTTTTGGTAAATGCAAGCAAGTGCTGCCTCAGCAGACGTTTGGCCATAAATCTATGCGTAATTACTTTAGTTTATCCAGACACACCAACTACCCTCTAATTAGCCAAACAATGAATGGTAATGTCTTGGGTATCCATGTGGGCTTTTGAGTTGCACTCGCTCACTGCATCAAACTGAAGATGTGGGTATTCAACCAAAGTATTCTCTATTTTTCACTGCATTTAGGAAAACAAAGGCTTGCGCCCATATGTTGTGTTAATTATAGAACAATTAAGACCAGCCAGAACCATCCCTCGTAATTAAGGGGCCATCCTTTCACATCTACAGTACAAAGGAGATGCACATTGTGCAGAAAATAATGACAAAAGATTGGACCGATGTACAGCCCAGGCAGAGAATAATTCTAAAAACAAAATTATTTGAAAATTCTTTCTATTGTCACAGCACAGCACCGTCCTCCAGCTGCCTCTAATTTATTTATTCATGCAGTCAATTCCTATTTAAGCACTTTTGTTGAACAGCAACAGAGAGATTGAAATATCATGAATTCTTATTTGATAAAACAAAACACAAGCACAGAAACCGTACTGTAGCTGAGGCACTGTTACTCCTGTAGCATTATGTCGCGATGGAGAGATGGTGTCTTGAGTGCTCAGCAAAGTTTGTATTCTGTGAAAAGATGGAAAGCTCTGGTAAGTTGCCTCCACTTCCTTCCATGTAGGATTTTTCATGCCAATTTTTTTGTTGTTTTTGACAGCATCCCTATGTGCCTAATAACAGCTTGACATCACTTATCGAAAGGGAGAGCTATTACTGATTTCCTTTTCCATGGCTTGACTGCAAAAATCAGTGGTACTATATTGCAGATGAAAATAGGGTTTCTCATGTTTACAAATGCAGTGCAGTAGTCACATCTAGAGTAGTGGTGGAAGCCCAGGGCTGCGCATTAGAATTATAATCTTCACTCTGCCACAATGATTGCACATGTACGGGTCTGAGGCTTATTGACAATTTACAATGAATGTGCACATCAAGAACATGCATAAAAAACTCTGCAAAAGCAAGGAGGGATGGTAGAAACCCGAGTCATCCCAAAAAAGGGTTTTTGCATGCGTCTCCCTTTTTCACATCTAAACAGCGTTCAGCGTGTCACACAACGACGATATTCCAGATTTTCCCCACAAGATCTTGCAAATAGAATGTGACTTTGAAAACCTGGGGTTAAATATTTATTTTCCCCCGACAGCGACCGGCATTGTGTTTTGACGTTTTGCCAGCGGTGTGTGTCAGTGAGAGTCTGCATGTGGAAGACGGCGTGTTGAGGGGGGACTGGGGTTTTCTACATGTAAAGAAAGTTGAGAAAAATGTAAGAAAACCAGTTCCCTCAGTAAAAATGTGTTAAAAAGACAACGCCGACTTTAAAGCAGTTGGACTGGCAGGCTTATGTGTATGGGTAAATTAAACGGGAGGCACAATGTTCCCCGAGGCTGATTCACATAAAAGTACTCGTAATGGGTCCAAAGGTTCTGTAACCAAAATAATTCTGTCACACTGTTTTCGGGCTTTGTAGTTCAAACTGGAAACACACAGTGGCAGGATTCAGATTAGGATGAAGAAAACAAATCCTCTGCTGTATTTGCGTCTCTGCATCTCATCGCTGCTGCTAATGTTCATCATAATCTATCACATGATTGCAATTCCTCCTTGAGTGGTTCCACGCCAGGACATACGTGGCATTCAGATTGGCAAGGCAGTTGCTCAACAGCTGTCTGACACCGGATAGATATTGTGTCTAAGTAATGTCAATGCCAATAAGAAAATGCCCGTGGCAATGAGCACTTTGGGGATTTTGTGCCACACCAGAAGGGGGTTGAGGGAGGGAACAACTAACCTTATTCCTCTTTGTCTCTGGTGTAAAATGGTCTTTCACACACTATGAATAGCAAAAGAATTCCAGGAGTAATACGGTTTGAACCGTGACGACAGGTAACGTGAAAGATTGAGGCAGTTTATGAGTTGTGTTTTGTCTGGACTGTCACACGTATAAAACTACCACCAGTGTTGGACAAACTCCACCTGATCTCAGCTACAAAGGTTTGTGGGTGACATTCAGGTCAATTGTAAATCACATTCTAACTCATTCTAACCAACTAAATAGTGTGCGTACTGGATGCAAAGAGGGCTCAGAGAGTTCAGATGGAGGAACATCCTTCCATCAATTTAACCTTATGGCCAAAATAAAGCTGACTAACTGAACGAAAACAGAACCTTTTCCACTGCTCTATACTGCTTAAATATGGCCTGCTGTTAAATACCTTGCGGCAGCTGAAGCTTATTAAATATACATATGCCTTGTTTCAACCCTGGCAACGGAGAATCTCCTGTGAGGGCACATCTTATCTTTACGGCTCCTCTTTGTCTTCGTCTGTGATTAACGTCTTCCCTCTTTCATCCACCTCTCACCTGATGGAGGGAGGCAGCGCCGTAGATGCTTTTTAAGCGTCTTGTTTCGTATCATAGAGAGTTCAGGGTAACAATTTACAACCACAATTTACAATTTGAAAAATCTTTCCGCATCATCCATCATGCAATTCAGCGCCGCTGTCGTGCAAAACATTGACGGCGGCTCCTGACTGATGCTCACTGGCACTGATGTCATAGACAGAAATAAACAACACCTATTTTTTTTTTTTTTTTTTATGGACTTAAAGTGCTACATGATACGCTGTCCTAAGACATTAAGCGTTAGCTAACCTTTCAGTCAACCCAAACACTTCCAGACACTTGGTTTAGAATGCCTGCTGATCTTTGGCAATGAACAAATTTGACCTTAGGAATAATTAGCCTAATAAAAGCATTAGATATGCTGTCAATATGATTTGCATAATGTGCAAAGGCAGGTTCACTCCTGAATGCAAGCGGTGTGTCCGAGAGACTTAAAAATGCCGCAGTGACATTTCTCTGGGTCCTTTGTTCACACCTGTCAGGGGAAATGTGATGGGAGACGGCAGCTGCAGCTGCGGCTTCCGCCTCCAGTGAGTCCATCAAGACCCCTTAAAGACCCCGCTGGAGTGCTGCACACATCAACCGCACGCACACGTGCACTTGCAGTATGTATTTCTGAAAATCCCCAAAAAGATTTCCACCTTCAGGATTTATTTCTCACAGCGTCGCTTTCCGTATTTTCCATGGAAATCAGACAAAGAGAGAAAAAACGGAGGTGTGTCACTTAACAATGAAAAATAAGTATATATAATAATTTTATACATATCTCACATTTTATGTTAAAAAGGTTTTTGAAAGACAATCAAAACCATTTTTTTCTTTGTAATGCGACCCTATATGTAGGTGTAACAGTCTGTTGATGCAGTAAGTATCGGCTCTCATAAGAAACACTGATTACTGATTATCTTGGCAATGCTGGTCATAGTAAAAAAAAATCACAAAAAAACCCAGAAAGCCTGAGTTCCTTTCACGCTCGTGCAGAGGTCATAAAGGTCATGTTGCTCTACAATGTAGTACAGGCTGTCTCACGGGGCTTTTAGTGTAGGAGTTCCTCTTTTGGAATATAATCCCTCTCGTATTTCAAGCACGCAGCATTGTACTGCTTAAGGTGCTGGTGCTGCATATTATCCACTTTCCCTTTGCATGTCAGTTGTATGAGAGGTGACGCTGGCCTTTGTGTGACCCACGGAAATGTGACTTTTTGGCAAGCATCCCCTCGCTTTCATTTCCAAAGGCTCGCACTTCACTGAGTGCTTCTGTTGCCGCTGTGTTTTGTCATCACGGTGAGCATTCAAATGAGACTTGAATCTTGAAGAATATTCAGCCTCACTTCTCTCTCTATGAGGCCAGTTGGTTCACCATTCCCTGCCCCATTAGCTTTTATGATTGGTCCATCATTTGCATAACTGTTGGAGAGGGAAACGTGGACCAAAAGGATTTAAGACAGAATCTAAGGGCTGTCCTATCCATTCAGGCATATGGTGTTATCAGGCTACACAACAGATGTGGACCATCAAAGCAACTGGTTATTTTATGGCTGTTGGAAAAACTCAAACAAGCGAGTAGGCGGCTTGGATTGTTACAATTTGTGGAAACTGTGTGGCAATAGGGATTTATTTGTAAACTGATTTTAAGGGAAAATAAATGCAGCCAACGGGGAATTTAATGACAAAGCCTGAGATTGACAGACAGAGGAGAACAAGCGATAACAGGTGTTTGATTCCAGACTTTATTTCCAGGCTACATACAGGATTCATTGAAGGGATGGATGGCTGGCTTCTCAGCAGGAATAAGCCTTTCGCTGATTTTAGCAGCAAATACCTGTGCCAGTGTTTATACAACACTCAGAGTGTTAAAATGATCAGTGAGGGGGAAACAGATGGAGTGTGAAAGCAACGGAAAGATAACTGTTCACATAAGACCCAGCGCAGGTAAGGGGAAATAGTTTGTGCATGTCTTTTTTCCATAGAAAACTTTTACCTTTCCAGCCTGTCAGTTGTGAAATCCTGGTACAACCACAACGTGTTTGTTATACATATCGAATTGGGATTAAAAGATCGTTGGTCATTTGTGGCCATCGCGATTTGTTGCTTTAATCCATTAAGGTGTAATTAGAGCAACAACAGCAGATCTGTAAGGTTCATTGATACCAGTGAACAACCCATTTCTTACTTCATACTGTCTTCTTCGCCCTCATTCCCACCACTCATGCAGCACTAAGCTCCGTACTCAAAAGCTAAAATAGGTCAAATCAATACCAAATTTGTTTACCTAAGTAGGCCTGCATGCAATCATGAGCTTCTTTTTTTTAAATACAACTTCCTGCATTGTGGTAACTTCCCCTCTGCAGTAGAGGTGAAGTTATTGGTATATGATTCTACAAAAAGACTACATTCCTCCAGGCTAAAGGATATTTAGCCTCTCTGCAGCAGAATTGCTTCTGCGCAGACTCTCTGCCTTAAGGTCTTCCTGTTCCTTATGAGAAATCCTCTTTACAGGAGGCATGTAGGGGCTTCAGGCTCAGGTCGTCTCAAGAGCCACCTATTTGAAATTTACTTTTGCACAGTCAAACTGACTAAAGCAAATGTTAGGATGGCATGGTTTCCAACAGCAGGCGTCTGCCAAGCACGAAGATCAGCGGCAGTGGAGAGGAACAAATAATAATACTGTCCGCTTAGGTAAAACAGGCCATCTCACTCTCTTCTGGGCGCAGAGCTCAGCTCTGCCTGCAGTGAGTGTAAATGTTCCGGGCTCCCTAGACGCCACCACATACTGGCAGCTAACTCCCGAGCCACCCCGCGTGCTAACAGGATTAGCCCCAGAGCTCCACTTGTTTCTACAAAGTTATCAAGTTGAAAAACACACAGTCTCCTGGTGGCTTTTGTAACATCAAAGGATTGGTCCTCCTTCGACAGGTTAATTAATAGTCAAGTTTCGCACACCATCCCTCGGGGATGGCTCGCCTTGTGACAATGAATTACATTACGTTACATTTACTGTTGAGATGTCGTTTTTATTGGTCATTATTTGATGTGCTGCTGATTAAGCCACATGCTCACTCCATGTGAGAATTGAATTTAAGATGTGAGATCCTAACAGGTTGCAGTGCATGTCTGACTAACTAATTGCACATGGTGCAGTATTACATTATCATATTGCATCCAATTAGACCAGAATAAAACATCTCACTTTGAAGCTGAAACAATGAATGTGTGGCAATTGAGTGACTATAGCACAATCTCCATGATGAGATACGTAACTCATGGTTCCTTGTGACATGAGGCAGTAAAATGTGTTTTTGAAATATAGAATATACAGGAAGACAACACCAGAAATAAACACAAAATATTCCCTTTATTTTTTTTTCTACCTTAAGACTACACAGGGTCACTGATGTAGCTCTAAGAGGTATCTACATTTGCATTTTATTTACAGCTTACTTGGATGTCTTTATATTTACATGGTCAAAGAGAAGCGCTACAAACACAGTGGCGAGAACAAACCCAAACTCAAAATGAGTCCAAAACTTTAGAAAAAGATACAGTTTCATGACGCAACAGTTCTCAGTGCAATATTCCACAATGCAAATATCCTTCATTCATATAATGTTGCACATACATATATATTTTCTTGGAAACAAAAATTCACTGAATCAACCAGCAGCAGAAGAAAAATAAGCGTGTACTGTTTGCTTTAACATTTGTACAGATTGAGACACTAAATTGTGCTCCCACCAGCCCTACACACACACAAACAAAATGATAAGGAAGTCAAGAGTGTGCAGTGGCTTGGCAGTGACCAAAAAGTCCAACGTCAAAATAGTCCTCATTGTCTAGAGTTTCCACGAAATTACATTTTCCAATGAACAGAATTGTCCTTTGCAGTCTCCACTGTGGAGGACACAGACATACGGGAGCTAGAATATGTCCATGTGGGTTATTTCCAAGGTTGCCGAGTATAGACGACCTTTGGTCTGTAAACGGGAACTAGTACACCTACAGGGCTAATGCATTTCAGCCAGCCACAAGACAGAGAGGACTGCTATTCCGTAGAATGAAAGCACTTTCGATGCTGACCTGCGGGCAGCCCTTAGGGCAAAGGCAATTTGTATCTTTCATCTCACCCAAAACACAATGCAAAGCCTATCTATCAATCCACTTATCTATCTCAGCAGCCAATATGTTAATGCAGTATTTATCACTGATGAGACCGACTCTTCAACCATATTCTTAATCTCAATCAAACAGTGAAAAATCTCATCCCAAGCTGTATTTGTTTGGATGATATTGTGAGGAATACTGACAAAAGCAAACTAAACAAACACTGGCTTTCAAATGCAACAGAGACCAGTAAATGTAGTCTAATGAAAAAAATTTAAATGAATTTAACTAAACCGCCTTTCAGTTCCAGTTTATTTCATGTGTTGAAACACCCTTGATTATTGTTCAAGTACAACAATTAACAATAAAAGGGACAATTGTTCACATTTTTTTTAATTCACATTTGTTATACTGTTAATTCATACAGCTATTCATAAAACAAAACTAAAAAATGTAATTCAAAACCGTTCATGTAAAATACCCTTTGTTGTTTAATACAGACATTGATTCCACAGTATTTTCTTACAGGCTTGGCTCTTCCGCTATTTTCAGCATTGAGTGTGTTCGACCACGGCCAAATAAAAGGGAACAAATTACAGATTGCTTTGAAAAAAGAAAATGAAATACACACAAAATAAAAAAGTGACCTCATATCCCTTTGTTGGCTTGACCATAAAATATAGTCTTCATTAAGCAGTTTTGCTAATTTTGTAGTTCACAAAGACGGGCCATCAACATGCACAGTCAGGGTGCACTGAAGCCTTCCCAGCTCAGACCACAGATGAGTATTAATCCTCCTCTTTAAACCCAAAGAATCACATCACACAAAATGAAAGTGCTTGGACAAGTTCAGCTGGGGTTTTGATGAAGGGCTCTACCACCAACAGAAATCTCTCTCGTTATTTATGGATGACTGGGGCTATGAGGGTTTCAAATTAAAATAAAAAAAAGGAGTGATTAAAAGAGAAGGAATTTCCTTGGCTGAGGAGCGGACAAGGCAGAATGGAGCGAGCTTGTGAATAACAAACTGCAGGTCTGGCAGCAGTGAGCCAGTGAGCATAATGCATTACCAATACTCCTCTTGCATTTCTTTGAACAGAATCACCAACAGGGATGAGGAAATGGAGTCACAAAAAGAAGTCGGAGACATCGCACATTTTTCATCCTCTAGCAGCCGCACTTGGAGGGCAAAGACTGTTAAAGAATCCCCAAAAGGAGAAAGGCCCTCGTCCATTAATACAGTGCAACTGATTTGTTTTTTTTCTCTTTTTAAGTATATTAAAAACCAAGTTGAGCACGGTCAAAAAAAAAAAAGAAAAAAAAAAAAAGAGGTCATGTACACAACTGTCTTTGGCAAGAAGTCCCATGTCCTACATCAGAGTCCGTCACTCGAGAGCCTCGTGTTCATGTCACCTTCGGCCCATCTCGCTCTGTCTCATGAAATGAATGTTGTTGACACTGTCTGCCAGCTGAGGGTACTGGTCGACCGACACCACGTAGTACCCGTCGTAGCCCTGCACCTTCCCCGAGCCGAGCAGCTGTTGCTTCTCTCCCTCGGTCCAGGTCCGCGAGCCCTCCTCTCCATCCCTCAGTCTCTGGCGCTCCCGGGCCCAGGCCTGGGCGACAGATCTCTGGCGGGCCAGCTCCAGCACGCGGGCTTTCTCCTCATCCACGCTGCTGCCGTAACGGGTGTTCAAGCACAGTGCGCCGTATTGGAGCTGGATGTCCGTGATGCGCCTAGTCCTGCCATTGAGGACGGTGTTCACTTGTGACACCGTCACGTTGACGCCGGTCTCCAGAGTGCGCCGGCCCACCGTCATGCCGATGAGGGACAGGTCTCCCTCCACCGAGCCCAGCTTGACGAAGTTGTGGGTGTCCATCCCGCCGACGGTGAAGTGGAGATCTTCGAGGTAGAACGCGTCGTTCAGCACCGCGGCCATGCGGCGCCCGTCCTCATTGGCTAAGCTGATGATGTCGGTGCTAATGCGGCCCTCTCGGATCGCAAATTTCACGCCCTTGCCGAAGATGGAGCCCCCGGAGGCAAAGACCTTCTTGTCCTCTGTCTGAGGACATCCCGCACTTTTAGATCTGTAGATCTGGCCAAAGCGCTCCAGCTTGACAAAGGCCTTCAGCTGCCTCTGAACCTCACACTGAACGCCCAGAAGAGACTGCAAAACAAAGAAGACGCTGTTTAGTCACGCAGCCCCCGCAGCATTTATATAGACAGTGAGAAAGATTCACACCATTTCCCTCAATTGCTGCTTTTGAAAATATTCCACTTTGTATTCTTCTCAACTTCTGATTACATCACAACTTGTAACCTTTATCCTAGATTGATTGATTGATTGATATGATTCAAAACTTTGTCTAAAATGTAAAAAGAAAAAATCCAAACAAAACCTTATCTGGGTCTAATATACACTGTATAGAAAAGGAAAAAAACAATGTTGTAATTAATTGAGTCTGTAAATGTAATTGCTTCGCATCCATTATCAATGTAAAAGAACAATTCTGCAGCGAATTGATGTCTATATATATATATATATATATATATATATATATATATATATGTATACTTCCTTTGGGGATCAAAGCCTTGTATGGATACAACGTTCCCTAGAGCCCAAATTAATACTAATACTAATACCACTTGACAGGAGATAGTCCTTAGGGAAAAAAGAGACGTTCAAATGAGGCGAGAGATATGAAATGGAAGCTGGCCAGCAGGCAGCGAGACAGTCGCCTGAACGCATCTGAGCAGCAAAAGAAAAAGGCTCTCAAAGACGCTTCCTTCCTGCCATCGCCCAACATGAGAAGCTGTGAGCGTCTCGCGGAGTCAACCAGTCGCATCCAAAGTCCTCTTCTTGACAGTCTCTAATTCTGTCTCGGGGTTCGAGCTGGGTGGGGGGGGGGGGGGGGGGGCGGAGGCTGAGGAGTGTTGGGGGGCAGGTTCGCAGTGACTAGCATATCGGCCCGCTCTTTGACGGCGCGTCAGATCCTGCATAAAGAGGTCGGGGACGGGTACGGGGGCAGCTGTTCTAGTGGACCCCTTGGGAGAGCCGGCCTGGGGGGAAACTTCACACTATGCCACTCCATGTTTGTTTATTGGTCAACAGTGTGAGTCGGTCAGCTGTCCCGGCAGCGTTCGGGGAAGGGGAGGGGGACACACACACACACACACACACACACACACACACTCCTAGAGAGGCATCCTTCACGTAGCATGAGGTGTAATCAGCCTCCAGCAAAACCCACAACAAGAGATCAAGCCTAGTGCAGCACAAACCTCATCTGTCTGCCCCCCCCCCCACGGCCCTTTTTCAATCGCTGCACGGATTCAGCTGCATGGCAAAATGGGGGCTTAGAAGAAAAGAGATAGAAAGGCAGGAATGCCGGGTGTACGTGATACACCTGCATGTGTAGTTTTAAAGCTATATCCCTGCTTCAAAGAATGCTACATTTAATTAGTCTCTTCTGGCCATCTGTAGAGAGGATCAGCTTGGCACTTAGCAGCTCAGTTCACAATTTAGAAGCAGGATTCCTAGATAAGAATATCATGTCCCGGCTCGCACACAGGGTAAAGAAGCATTATCTCAATCTTTATCTCCCACATCATTTACAGTATTTACTCCAGAGCTCGGCTAAAGATAGGGCTACCTAACAAACGGGGATAAAACCTTCAAATCTACGCTAAGTGTGCGATTTGAAGCATCAGCTACATGGTTCATGGTCCATCAGAGGGTGTTCTTGAATCTGGAATGCTGGAAAGTCTGCATTTCCAGACAAAACAAAAGCTTGCAATTTTAATTGCATAATGCACGCGTTTAATCATAGTCCTTCTATGAAGAATGCTTCCAAGAAAGTGATGCAAAAAAATGCAAGCAATCTGTTACCCTCTTTAATTATTGTGGTGATTTCCTTTGGAATTAAACATATTACGTAAATCACAAAAAAGCTCAAATTTCTTGTTGAATAATGTTTCTGTCCAATATAGTCAGAACTGCAACTCCATGTTAAGACTGTTGCATTTATTGTTTTTCACCGACTGCACGATTCCATCCTCCCATATCTACTCTCGGGTATTTGAAACTGGAAACAGCTGGGATGTCATTGGAGTCAATTAGAGCTTTCCTCGGCTGCAGCTCCTTTGTAGATTGGTACCTTGAGTGAGTTCAGAGAATCTCAGTGGTGTGTCAAGCACAAGCAGCACAAGTCAGTCCCAGGGAGCTTTGGTGGTAACGCTCCACAATGCTCAATGTAGACATAACTGGGTTATTATGGTTCTACACTTCACACACATGATTTGCATGATAACTGCATTCTGGAATGCTTAGGGTAACTGGAATTCCTTTAAATGGATATAAAGACCATCAGTGCACCTATTGAGGGGTGGTTTTGGCCAACGAATACTTGACGAAAGAAGTAATGCAAAATAAATCAACAAAGAAATAATAATATATGTAAAACTGACAGGGAAATCTATTTATGTCCACAGGCAGAAATACAGAGTGCAATGGATGTATTTGAAATAGCCAATAGTAGATAATATGACACTCCACATCGTTGCTGTTTCTATTTTTTACGTTCAGAGTGGATTTAGATAACCTTGTATTCTATTCCACCAGCAGCTTTCAGGGCTCACACTTGTTCAAGAAACACTCACAGTGGTGAGGTAGCAGCCAGAGTGTCACTCAACATGAATCCGCCCCCCTGACGTGTGGCATTCACTCGCCTAAGCTGTAACCGAACCCAAGACAACAGTGGCCTCTTCAATAATTCAGGTGATTGGGGGCAACTTGAAAGGGGCTGATAAACGCAGGAATTAGAGCATGTCTACTACTTCTCAGACCTTGGCTAACGCTGTAAGACTGAGATGAAATCAATGGCCAGCGGTGGGGGGAATGGAGAGTGAATTTCCCTAATGGCAGGACAATTACAAGAGCTGTTTAGCCTGACCCCATTTCCCAAGACGAGGACTAGGGGCAGGGACCTGGCTCGCTGGGCTGTGTTATGGCCCGATAGCTGGCAGCTCCTCTGGGAGTGTGGCCACACAGAGCATGTCTACTTGCTAATGATGTTGGGAAGGAATGGAGTTGAAAAAGGAGATCTTTGGCAAGGTTAAAGGTGGATTGGGTGAGAGTGACAGTGGCTTACCTTGGTGCTGTCCCACTCCTGTGTCTTGATCTGGGTGCGGACCAACTCGTAGGACGGCTCCATGGCCTGGGTGCTCGGTTTGCGATAGCCGGGGATGACGTTGTACAGTTGGAAGCCAAAGGTCACCAACCAGCTGTTCACATCTGCAGGGGAAGGAACAAACATCAGGTACATTACAGACATAATCACAACTGGCTCCAGATAAACCATAAATAATTCAAACCACTTGGAATTGATTCTTTTGAATTTTAATAGTTGGCTCTTTGCGGTCAAGTGGCTGTCTCCTTGAAATACTCATTACAAGGTCTGAGCACTTGGTTTGTTTGTGAAAGTGGAGGAGCTTTATTAAACACTTGAGATGGTGCCTATGATTTATGTCCACTCCTGCAGGTGCCACCCTAATGACACCCAGCTGGGCCCCAGAAAAGCCGAGGGACAAGTGAGAGTGTCTGCTGCGCTGATAATTATATACTCCAATTTTGTTGTGTCATTTTTATGCAGCGCGGACTTCGACGCGAGATGTTCTGATATCCTTATTTTTTTAATTAGAGAGAGAGAGGGGGGGGGGGGTGTTACTGTTATATTGTGGCACCTGGCAGAGTTTTCCTTAAATAATAAAGTGTTTGAGGACAATGAAAGGACCCTGATCATTTAGTGAAAGGAATGGAAATGTCAGCGCCATCAATCACAACAGAGGCAGACTCACTACAGTGTATCTAACAGGCTGCTTAGCATCTAAATGCCCGACAGTCCCCTGATGCTGGACTGTGGAGCTGAAAACCTCTCTCTGTAGGGCAGCCAGATGAAGGTAAATAGGTATGAAAAGGTATGAGATTAATTAACTGATAGCCGACACTCGCACTATTGAGTCAACATAATGCTTAGAGAACTCAGAGAATTAAATGTTCTATTTGCGAATAAGATCCGACTGAATCCGATTTGGTTTCATCCCTGAGCATTCAGTATCCTTAACATTGATGTTTTCCTTCCAAGCCCAAGAGGTTGACACAACCGGCTCTGGCAGAGGTTTCTGTGGATCCATTGTGCTCTCCATCTCCACTGGGGTGCTTTCACTGCCATTCACCTCCTCCCGACCACCAAGCAACACAAAACGATTCGATATTTCTGGGAAGGGACCTCAGTGCTGACTACAGAGGGGGCTTTGCCGTACAACATGGTTCCCTTTGAGTACTTTCAAAACTGGGCACATGCACATATGTATGCCTGAACACACACAGACACACACACACACACACACACACACATGCACACCTACACACCCACACACAGCAGAGCAGAAGAACAAAACCTCAGTGTTCCCTGTGAGGAAGCTTTTAAAAGCCTCCATAGCACACTGCTGTTGAATTTAAATTTTGGCAGAGCTTCCATTCCTGACTTGCTGTTTTGAATAAAAAACAAATAAATTTGACAAAAAGCCCTGAAATGAGTGTTGTTTGATGAATTTTAAGCACCGGGAGTTTCACATAGAAATGGCAACACGGGGAACCTTCACCTCCCCCGCCACGCAATTTAGCACTATAAAAAAGTTAAATGCACCACTGACTGATGTGGTAGGACTCACTTAACACTGGCTATTTATACACAGTTACAAATCACTTCAAATCATTATTTTGAGGATGCTTCCTACTGTTTTTAACTTACAGCCCTCAGAGGAATACTTCACAGAGTTTGCTACTCTGCAGAAGATGGCAGCTGAGATTTTGGAAGTCTCTTTGGATGATTTTATACTTTTTTTGAAGGGACACTGGGATCCACCCCTCTGCAAAGCACGGTTTGGGCAAAGAGCAAATTATCTCTAAATCACAGGTCTGTTAAATGAACTCACCAGTCATGTAGCACTTTATCTCTTCGTTGTTGCTGAGTGGATTGTTATTCTTGAACATATACAGGTTGAATGGCACAATGTGGTTGCTGTTGAGACGCTTCCACACGTCATGGTTAGGTGTCGTCCAGCGCCCAGCGAGGACATCGTAGTCCCGTCTGCCCATGTGGAGCAGCCGGCTGAGAGGCTCATACAGGCCTCCCTGGTATCCGATGATGAGCTGGAGGCTGGGGTTGGTGTCCAGGTAGACCTCTCCGAATGCTGTGTGGAGGACCTGCTTGATCATGAGGCCCGAGCCACTGAACACAGCCAGAGGGGTGCCTATGTTGTCGCAGGCCACATAAAACTCGTCCCCACTGCTCAGCTCCATGGCGAACAAGTGTCCCTGTAGGTCGTAGTACAGCGATGTGATCTCGGAACTGGAGTGATTGTACATGTGGGTAACCCGCGTGGGGCTGGACAGGTCGGCGTAGAAGAACTGCAGGTGGTGGCCCGTGCTGCTCCTGCTGGACACCCTCCTGCCAAGGCCGTCGTAACGGTATCTGATGCTCCAACCGCTCACTTTGTTGTACACCTTGACCAGCAGGCCTGCCGAGTTGTAGTCAAAGTAGTCATTCCCTCGCTGCTTGAGGAAACCGTCCTCGTCCATCCTGTACTGGACATCTCCCAGGCGGGTGATGCGGTCTCTGATGTCGTAGCGCAGCGGCGTGAGGCGCGCGGTGTTCCCGGGGCTGAGGAGGTGCAGGTTGCCGTTCAGGTCGTAGCTGTACCTCCACAGGGCCTTGTCGTTGATGGAGACCACCTGGAGTTGACCGTCGGCGTCATACTCGTATGTGTAGCGCGTGGTGTTGGCGTAAGGCCCGACCTTCAGCTCCTTGGCCACCACTCGCCCCATGTTGTCATATTGCACCATCATCCAGTACATGAGTGAGCGAAAGATCTCATACTGGACCTCCTTCACCCGGCCATAAGCGTCAAAGTGTTTGGTGTGGGTCATCACCGCCGTGGTGATGATTTGATTGATGTCGTAATAGATCACTCCAAATTTGCCGAACTGCTCCGTTTTGCCGGACACGTCGTCGTAGCGATACAAGTCGATCGGCAGCGGCGTTTCGTTGATGACGGCCTGCATGCTGGTGACTCGGAAGCTGTTGTCGTAGACGTAGTCAAATCTGGCGTTGACCAAGCCCTCTTCGCCAAACCGGAAAATCTGCCGGTCGATCAGCGGGCCGATCTGACGGTAACGAATGGTGCAGGTAAAGCCCTCACTCTGCAGGTTGACCGTCTTCAGCATGCCCGCCACCTCGTCGTAGGAGAAGCCAATGCGCGTGGTGTCGTAGAGGATCTCGACGAGCTTGGAAAGCTTGCCGTATTTGTAGATGACCCTGCGGCCCTCTCCGAGGTAGGTGGTCTGCAGCAACTGGCCCTCCTCGCTGTAGTCCTCGAGCACGGAGGCGTTACCTTCGGGGGGGCGGTAGGTGTTCCTGTAGTAGCCAATGGAGCGGGAGGTTTCCAGGGTCTGCCGCGCCACGTTGGGCATGGTCACAGAGGACAGTCGGTCGTTTTTGTCAAATTCAAAGATGTACTGCCTCTGGGTGTAGAGCAGCAGTACCATGGACTGTAAAGAGAGGTGGAGACAGTCTTATTTAATACTTGGAGTATTTTAAACACAGTGAGAGATTCATGACATTTCATGTATTTGGTACAAATGAATGCAAGAGAAGATTTAGATCAAAATAAAATGATCCCCCTTCATCTCTTTAGGTCTGGTATTGGTAACTGCGGTAATATAAACATCTAAAAATGCAAAATTATAACAAATTCAAAATTATATTAAACTAACAAAACAAAGATGTTACTTTCAATCTATTCCTTACATTACTTACCTGCTGTGTACTGTCACTAAGTAATGGTAGAGAACTAACAAGACACTGAGCTGGTATAGCACAAAACAACATGGAATATGTCAAGGGCAATAACACATTAGGGATGTAAGTTCGCTTCAGACCAAATATAATTCCCATCTTGAAAGTGGTGTTGATTTTCTTCTGACATTAAGATTTCCCTGAAAGGTGATTTCACAACAAGCTGCTTGGCAAATCAAAAATCTCCATTCGCACATTTCTTGGACCATTAAATTATGTTAGTTCAAAGGCTGTCACAACAGGCAGCCAGCATCTCAGCTCTCATATATCACTGAATAAAAAAAAACAGCTATAGACTTTTAGAAAGGCTAACATTTTCACATTACTCGTCGATGCCGGAGAAGCGTAGGTATTCACCTTCTCCCCAACAATCTATCCTTCAATTAGTGGGTAGAAAGTGACATTTCCCTCTGCTCCTCTCATTGGAGCTATTTCAGGTTGAACTTTGCTGTCAGACTGTGGTTACAAAGTATAACGTCTGCGGTGCACCAGACAGGTTTTAATTACATTTCTCCTGATGTCTGTGCGGGAGCCTGATAATGCAGCGCAAAACGCTGCTTGAGTATTAGAAGCTAACTTTTGACTCCAGTCTAAAATCTCCAGTCAAGGCTCCGTCTCTCACACTTTTGTACCAACCATTCACTCAACATCGCTACAACAACTACTTGTACCTTCTCAAGGTAAGTGTAGCTCCAGGATTTCCCATCGGCAAATATCTGGGAGGAGATTCTTCCATTCTGGTCATACTCCATGCGAACCGACATGGTACCTCTTTGGATGCCCGCTACATGGCCCCCGGGAGAATACGTGACGTTGACTCCATTCAGGCGACTGCTTGGCGCCCACAGAGTGGGCCGCCCGGCGTGGTCGTAATGGATCCGTAACGTGAACTTCCTGTGGTCGTCGTAGACCTTTTCAGTCCTGGTGATTCGATCAAAGTCCAATGACAACAAGTTCCTGTTATGAACCTATAGGAGAGGAAGTGGGGTTAGAAACGTTTCATCTGAGCACAGCAGATCCACCAAGGAGAAATAAACATATTGGGGTGTTTGAAACCATTGAGAGGACTTGGTGCGCACTGCTCTTCTGAAGTGGCACCTTATGCGGTGGGCTTTAATCACAAAGTGATTATTATTTCTTCTTTTCACAGCTGTTAATTACAACAAAGGAGCTGTATCTCAGGACTGCAGGAGCCATTGAACTGATGAAATTATAAGAATTACCATATTTCTTTGTTTGTGCAAAATTTCTGTGGAGTCTAAGTGGGAGTATGCCTATTCATGCAGGAAACATTAGAGTCACATTGATCATTACGTTTATTTTCACTGCTAAAGATTTACCAGGCACAGAATACGTTCATTCTATTTAGCCATTTTCTTTAATTGGAAAAGGAGAAAAAAATGAATTATTCTCTTGTGGAAATATTGTTTAAATGGCACTTTTTCTTGCGTCTCCTGAATGTGTGACACGGTGAACCTTAGGTCTCACTATGATCAGAGAGGAAAAAACGCGGCTCTGAAGAGTGTAATCCTTAAGACGCTGTCCAGGTCAGCATCCGCTGCCAGACTTCATCTAGCATGCAGCCCGTGTGCTGCTGCCAAAATCATCCACAAACCGCCCCAAACGCACCAGTCAGCAGCCTGTGTTAGCAGACGCTCCAGAGGAAGGAGAAATCAAATCAGGGTCTGAGGAGGCAAGTGCTACATTAAACACTATCTGGAGGATTCAGTCATAGCGATCTCTGGCGTTCATTCAAATGACCCCTCGAATTCTGTAATACTTCTCTTTTTCCTTGATGTACATTGCTTCTCTTCAGACCGTCTGGTTTAGTAAAAATCCTTGCAAAGCTCAAACACATCTTAGCCGTCGGGAAGATGCTTACGGCCACTTCCCAGACCAGTGCCCTGAGCAGGTCTTTAATTTCCAATTGCATTGAGAGAAGCGTGCTTTTCTTTGAAGGGACAATTAGACCAGAGGCAATTCATGTCATTGATACCTAAATGAGAGGAGTACTTTAGTACACTAAAAGCACAGGACACGACAAGCAATTTGAGCCCCAGGCCTCATCCGGTGGATCATGGAAAGAGAACCTGTCCACATTTGTTATCTTCTCTTTTACTTTAACTTACGGTTCGAACCGGAGCAGGACTGCAGTGACACGTTGAAAGGCACTATAGCATTCATTGTAATAAACTAGGAGGAGATTATTATAGATAAGAGACTGATATCCTAAAACACTGGTGTCACACTCTTTCATATGCAGAAAATACCTAGACTTACTGTCTGTCTAAAAAGATATTATTTAAAATTGCTTCCAACAGGAAAGAAGGTATAAGAAAGAGATAAAGTTATTCGTGCCAGGATCTGTTTCACAAAAGACTCAACAGGGTGGAAAGAAACTGTTACAAGCGGAGATCCCAAGATCCCATGAGAAATGAAACCCATTCAAGAAGAATTATTCGAAATTGGACACTGGTTCTAAATGGAAATCATAAAAGAAAAAGAAAGTACAAACAGAAGAGAGACTTTCACACTGCTTTAAACGTACAAAATTATAATTTAAACAGTCCTCAGCATAAAACATTATAGCTACATGTGAGAAAATTAATTGATTTCAACACATCAATGACAATATCTCTGTTATCGCATTTTGACTAAAGGATACGCATTCTATGTTTTTTTTTGTTTTCAGTTGGTATTTCTTTGAAAAAACTGACCAACAATACAGGACACCTTGATGATACTGAAATGCTAAAATACAGATTTACCAGCACCGTCCACATTTCAATTCCACATGGAAGTGGTTGGAGCTTCTTTCTATGGCTGAGGGTTTTCCCATTAATGTATATTTGCAAACTGCTGAATCCAAGAGGAGGGTTGGTTTCCATGGAGAGGAACAGACCGACTGTGGCTCCACAACATAAATCATGAGTGGCTAGGAGGGCGTTAGCCTGAACGAGACGTTGTGGAGGGGACAATCGTTGACCCACTTCGCCGTGAACAATGAAAACCACAATACGACAAACGCATGCATTTGTAGTTCAATGGTGCAACAAATACAGCCAGACACAAAGTGGAACACAGACAGCAACAAGCCAAACACGCTTTCTTCGTTCTCTCCCAGCCCAACAAAATATCTGCAAAGACTCTACCCACTCCTCCCTCCCACTGCCACACACTCAGCCAGCCACCCACGTAATATCACTTGACATGCCACTCAAGGTCGCCCGATGACTCCAGCTCCGCTCATCCCCTCTGTTCTTGCCATTAGGCTGCTCCCATTTCCTATCTCACCCCTGGGGCCATTGTCTGTAACATACATTAGACACTTTCACTTCCAGAGGGACAACGGGGCCATTAAATGAACAGCCAATGACAGACAAAGTGGCACCTCCCTGATAGCTGTCGCCTCCCAGATAACGTTGAAGACAACTCAACCCAAGTTGTGCAAAAACAATCATTGCTATATATATATACATACTTTTTATTTACATTGATAATGGATGCGAAGCAGTTGCATTTACAGACTCAATTAATTAAAATATAGTTTTTTTTTTCCTTTTCTATACAGTGTATATTAGACCCATATATGTATATATTTACATAAATGCACAAGCTAATCTGTCAGAGTGCATTTGAAAGTTGTTAATTAACCAAAGTATTTTTCAGACATTTCTTATCGAAATACTAAGACAACAGCAACACCTTCAGCCGGGTTTCTTTTTGCCGAACCCGCAACAGGTCAAATCTACTGTTTTGTTGTGTTGGACAAAGTGCTAATATTTGTGTGAACGTAACAATCTTCCAGTGAACCGGGCGACTGTCTGTTGAGCCTACACTTAACGTTCACACTGAGGGAAGCACAGGTCCTCCAGTCAGGGCTAGATAGTAAGTGGAGCCAAGTCAGGCACGAAGCTGAAATGAAATGCCATTTGGAGCGAATGGATTGTTGGATAGTCACCTCGTGGCCCTTTTTAAGTGTGTGTGTGTGTGTGTGTGTGTGAACACAAGTCGCTCTCACCCGTAGTCTGCGGCCGTACACAGTGACCTGGCCACGTGCCTGCTCTTTCCTCTGCCTCCACTCCACCAGGTTGAGGCCGTTGTCGATGGCCAGGGTTACGTTCCTCTTGCTGACAGTCGGGTTGACTGTGCCGGCCAGCGAGTGGGGCTCGGTGTGCAGGGACACCTCCATGCCATTGGCCAACACCAGCCGCAGCGAGCCATCTAGGCCGAGGAAATAGCTGTTCCGAACTTGTTCTGAAGAAGTACAGGGTGGGGAGAGAGAGAGAGAGAGAGAGAGAGAGAGAGAGAGAGAGAGACGTTTGGGAGGAGAAGAAGAGAAACAATCAATGAAACAATGGCAGCTGATGCAAGAGGTCTACATCTAATATTCATCTCAGTGAGAAACAAACTTAATGACCTAAAATGGCTGCTCGGCAGAAAGAAAGCCTTTAACAGCAGTATTTAACTGAACCCCGCCAATAACGTCGGGTCGGTGACAACAAAGATCAATAGTGAACGGTTTCACAGCGCCAGTAAAGTAAAGTTTTACAGCTGTTGCAGCAGCCTGGAGGACAAGGAGGAATGAACACTATCAAAGCTGTTAGCTTGCCTGTGGCCAAACACACAGGGGATACATCTGAGCCTGTCTATTACTGTCCCCAGGTGATAACAGCCTGTGTTCCAGCCCCAGACCAGTGACTAATGTTTCCACTGAGCGTCTCCTTCTTGCTTCCCGTCGGTAGACTGACAGGGCCCAGCATGAGCATAAGTCCCATCGAGAACAGTGGGAAACGAGTGGCTGGTCAAACCTGACGTTTATTAGTTGACTTCATTTAAAGGAATACAGCAACAAAAATCAGACTGTAATTTCCTCATGTTGACATTATGGCAAATTATTTTTTCTTTGCAGAGCAAACATGACGATACACATCTCATGCGTAGAGTTTTGTGTTCTGGATGTGCTGCACTGTGTTGAGACAGGAGATATGGGCAGAGGAGTCAAGGCCGACCTTGCACTGGCCCTTACCTCTCTCCATCATCCAGACACTTCGGGGGTTGACCAGAGGCCTCAGAGGGGGTGACCGTACCAAAAAGAGGCTGAGACCGTAGGAAACGGAAACTACTGCTGAATTAGGCAGTTCCCGCACTACGCATACTGTCAGGGTGGGAAAATACTTAAAACAACCGGGAGAACCCTGCAAACGTTTATAATGCAGACAACATCACAAATGGCCTCTCAGGGTCAGCCTTTTACTCCTTTGGGACATTAGCAATGACAACCCATCTAAGCCGGGCGATAAAAGTCTCCATGCTGTCAAAAGTCAGCTGTTCGTCTCTGTTAATGGACCCGGAGTTGATCCGTCCCTGCCCGGCCAATTGCAGAGATGTAGGTAATAGACGAGCACATCAGTGATCGGTAGGGATCACTGACGACAGTTTGGCACGACAGAGATCTTTCTTTCACTGTATTTACAAAGTATTCTTCTTAAAACAGAACCTATAACGTCGCAGTACATCTGGCCACCACAGTAAGGCTCACCTTTTTCAGTTATCAATAACAACTATTAATTCAAGAAATAAATAGTTGTTATTGATGACTGAAAATAATCATGTTAATTCATTAACCCAACAAAAAAATCACTAATGACACCAAACCTGATCGGAGGGACAATTACAATGAGGCTTCCTTGAATCTTACATTTGTCAAGTTCCATAATGACAAAATAATTAACAGCCCCGCGTTGGGCCAAAGCTCGCTCAGAAGAGGACAAAAACATAACCAGATGACCAGAAAGGAATCTTGAAGGCCGTGCATCCATTGTGCCATGTGATCGCCCCATCGCCAGCTTACAAAGCAGACAATGGCGAATTAATTAACAGCAGAGTTTCTGGCGCCGCTCTTTTCACTGGCGGATGTCTAAAACAAGGTCACAGCGGAGGCGACCAGTTCATCGAGCAGCGGGGGGGGGAAACCGGAGACAGTCGTCTTCCGTTTCAGTCACAACTCTGTGGTGATTCAGTAAAGGCCACATGATTGAGTACAACCTTCGAATCTGAATCAAATGTTAGAGGAAATGTAGGTATTTAACTTCAAAGTTGTTAACGGGTGGTCGGGGACAATGAGAAGATGGAAATCAGGTGGAAAAAGCCACACCGGGGTGCCTTCTGCCTGCTTCTCTCGCACTACATTTTTTAAACTTAGAGGATCTTGCTCATAGGCCACCAGCATTGTGCGTTGTGAATTGTGTTCCATGACAGAAAGTCAATATGTGTCTCCGTTCGGGGCAAATGGGAGTTGCCCTCAAATTTCATTAAAACAACAGAGGTGCAACAAATACTGCAGAGGTTAAGCCCTGTAATTGCTAATTAGTGAGACGCTACATCCTCATTTAAAGGGCAGCTCGACACAATCCCACAACGCATTTCTAACTAATTAATTAACCCCTTCATGTGGCCGAGCCAGTCGTTTTTGAGATATCTACATCTGAAGAGTCGGACCCCACCTCAGCACATTAAGATAGAGGTTAATGGAATGTTGTTTTGCTCAACGCACTGAAAAATGTCCTCGCTGCATAACTCACTCATTTCACTACCAAAATGATTTTAACTACCTTCGGTTTCTCACATGGCAGCAGCCCACGTCCCTCCTTCAAGAGGAAACCAACCCAGTCGAGAGCTTGAAGAGGGTTCATCCCAAAAGGGACCGAAGCCCATAAAGATCCATCATTGTCTTTTCCCTTACCCGACACCAGTTGGATGTGGGTCATTCTACGAGGACCTACAGGACCCTAACAATGCAGCTGGCAGAACCAGAATGGCACAAAAACCTCTTCAACACCCCAACAAAAAGCTAAGGATTCTGAAAATGATTAATTGATGTCAAAACTGTAACCATTAGCCAGTACCAAGTCTTTTAAAAAAAGTCACAAAATGTGTCTAACAGCACATTGAAAGTCATGTCAAACTAACCCTGCATGAGTGTGTAGAAGGCGCCAGAGGCCGACAGGTTGGTGGTGATGGTGATGTCCTCTTTGTTGGAGCCCTCTGTCTGGATGCGGACCGAGCTGTCGGCATCTGTGCGGTAGCTGCTCACTCGGCCCGTCGGGTAAGTGACGTTTGTCAGACGGCCGTAGCTGTCATACCTGCAAGGAAGAACATCGATGAGAGAAAAGGAGAGGAAAGATGGGGCATGTCATCCAGAACTGTGTATGAACTGTCACTGCAGCGGATTTCTAAACAGTGTCGTGGCCTTAAAAAAAGAATCCTCTGCAGAGCCTTGTTGAGATTTGTCATATGGTAAAGAAACAATCACAAATCACTGCACAAATGCAGTGAAGGTATGCATGCAGGTACATAAATATTTACACAAATGTATAGCATTGAATTGCATTTGAACTCGATTTGTCTGATTTTTCTGTATTGGTCTGACAAACTGTGCAAATGTGTCGACACAAGCACAAAATCATGGATGTCGAATCCCTTTGGACTTTTCTAACTTTCGCAACCAGATGCAAAAGTGACATTAATCTGAACGATACCCAGTTTGTGGGTAACTTTTACAAGAAGGAGGCACACAACTGGAAGAAAAAACAACTCAAAAAACACCAAACTACTGTCAAGGAAAAACGATGATGCCTATGACGAGAGGGCACAACCTGCTTATTAGCTTAAAAGATTAGCGATATCACCTAATCTCATTATACAGTCTATGAAATAAGAGCGCTGAGGTGCGACTCCTTGGAGAGATGCTCCCCAGCCTACGAATCAGTCAGTCCCTCACATACAGGAACATGAGTGGCCAGATTGTTTCATTCTGCTCGGAAAGCACATCAGCATGGCACAATTGGAAATCTTTCAGATTGCAGGTGTTTCCGAATGCGAAAGAGTGAACGGTGCATTACATAGAATGAAGACTCTTATTTGTGCTCTGAATATAAATGCCGAAGCCAACTTCTATGTTGCTGCCTGCCATAATAAAGCCTCTAATAAAGGAGATGGCGGGTGCTGGCTTACAGATATTTCCTCAGAGCTGCCATCTCAAATATCCAATATGGAAAGGAAGAGAGGGAGAGGAATCATCTGCCAGAGATAAATGCTATCTGATCGCAACTGCACCCGGGACACGGATTCATATATGCATTTCAATCAGAGTTTTCCACTTCAGGAAATACTAAATATCAGGGCAATTCATATTGAAAGCATTTGATTTCTTTTGATAAAGCTGGTATTTTATCAGCAGAATATTCTGTCGTCGTTTGTCGTCATACAATCAAAGTTTCCGCAGTGAAAGCACTCAAAGTTATAGGTTATCCTTCACCTCTGCACAAAAGACAAGGCTCCGCAGGACCAGAAATGTCGTTTTAGAGCGACGCTGCGTGCCCCAACTTGATCACTGACCCACACTCTGTCTCAATTAGGCCCTTAGGCCACCGCCAATTCCTGGGGCTTCACCGCCGAGCTATATTGGCTCCGGCCTGGTTCAACTCAGCTGTCTATTAGCCTGCTTTCTCCTGACATGAGGGGCGTGCGGGGGCAGGGTGCTCAGCAGAAGGAGAGAGGACTGCTTTCCCTCTGGATGGCCAAGAGTCCGCTTGGATTGAATCACCTCTGTGTCACGTGCTAGCTCTATGACCTTTTCACGCTGGGGCCCAACAATAGGCCGGACACTTCATATCAGCGTCCCCCTCCGGCAAACCAAGCTTTAATCTTGTGCAAAGCTATTTTCACCACCTCTTGCTGCCTGACAACCTCGGGACACATGATGTGACTGATGACTGTGGGTAAGATGTACATTCAACAGCCACGGGAGAAGTTGTTTTACATGGTTTAGCTGTTATTATTGATGTATTAAAATCAAACCAGGAACATTTGCTTGAACCCAGTAACTAGATGCAACTAGATGCAAGAAAGAATATGGCATCTTTCAAAATGCCACATGATTTAATTGATTTATAGCAAGCTGTAAGCATAAGCACTTATCTATACAACAAAAACATGACGAGGTCAGTGGGGCATCTGTGTATACAGTAAATGTCGGAGCAAATGAGGCTGATAAGGGTTACGCCTGTCGGACAGTGTAGCGAGCTGTCTGTTTTTATCTCAAGTCAGTCCTTTTCCAGTTTCTGCATTCACACAAATTAATTTCAATGTATGACGTAAGAACACCATTTATATGGCAAAAATGTTCAGCAGTGCAGCGGCGGTAAATTGAGGTTCAGTTTCATGCCAATTTGGATGACACCAAATTACAGTGGAGGGACATTCAAAGCTAATTATTCCAGAAAAACAAATAGGTTCTTGTAGTTTAATAGGTAAAAAGGTATTTGTGAATATGAAGTTTTCACACAGTCCCATTTATGAAAGTTATTGTACATACTGTACAGTCACTCTGTCATCACGGACAAGGTAGACCAGGATGCAAAGGTATCCCGCTTTGTTCCAGTGACTTTATTCTCTGTGATGTTCTTTAAAGAAAAGGATAGATCATACATTCTGAAAATGTTTTTTAAAATGTTGTAACTATAGGGGAGATTTTAGAGAAATCCAAGATATCCTAAACATCAATTGAGTCCATTGAGATATTTGAGTGTCACTGGAGCAATAACGCTCTTAATGTTTCTGGGGAAAGCATTCATTTTGAAGGAACTCAAAGAGAAATAATTCAGGATTCCGGCGCCCAGCTGAATTCGTTGAAGCCGTAGGCAATCCGCTCTACCTTGAGAAAATATATCTGCGAAGCCGTCTCAGGTGAGTCAAACACAGGTGATACATGTCGGCACAGATCAAAAAGAGCGTCTGATTATGTGTCAGAGTGATATATTCCTCCAGCAAAGTGTAACATATGCGTGACCAGCCTAATCGCGCTTTTTGGAATGATACCCTGTTAGCACAGTGTCCCATGGTACAGTATGTTAAACTAAGGGGACAGATTGCTCCGTCAAAGTCACACGACCATGAAATCCTGAGCTCCAACACTGCAGCATATGGGAGAGTTTCAATTGTTCCCCATTTCCGCCTCTGGCTATTTTTTAACCTAATATTTCCGCGGCTTCATACACCTACGAGTAAAATGTGCCAACCAGCAGATCCGTGTTGTTCCTGTATCTGACAACTCCAAACAAGCAATAGTCTGCGGTTTGTCACTACAAGCAAGGGCGCACTAGACTAACATTTCATTCAGTAATCCTATTTTGTGTGATTACAGCGAATAGGATTACAACCAGGATTACATTACAATCTTTCACAGGTCTTGTATCGGGAGGGACTTAGACGGCAACAGGTAAAAAGGTAGCGTGGGCGCCAAAATAGTTTAACTTATGATATCAAAGAGTTTCCAGTTAATATATTCCACAAATGACAAACTATATTGGATTTAATCAATCTATCCAGGGCAACAAATCGCACCTCTTAGTTTGTTGTGATATGGTTCCTCTTCATCACAAACTCTCCTGACATTTCCGGTGCTGCAACTTTCTCAAGCCACGCAACCAACTCTTTCCCCAAAACTGATCTTTCCCGGCCCACAGCCCATACTCTAATTAATATTATATTTCTCAGTTTTTATACCAGTCCACTTTCACTTGGTCGATGCCAGGGTGTCTTGTCTGTCCAGTCTTGTAGGATTTGCCTGTTCTCACTCTGTCTGCTGGTGTCTTGGACCTTACAAATCTGGACGGCCCCTTTTTGGCAAAGTAGCAATCTATGATCAGCTCATCTGGCATTACAACTCTAGGTGTAAGAAATACAAAGAGGTTTTCTTCTTAATGTTGGTTAAAATCACTTACTCAAAGAAGGTTGTCCATCCATTTTCATTCGTCTTAGTTGCGAGGAGTCCTGAGCTTCCGTGGTAGGTCATTACAGCTAGTTCTTGACCTTGGGCAGCAAAAGTTTTAAGGGCATTATTAGTGCCAATGGTGAACCAGAATGTCTGCCCATCGGGGACCATCAGCCACAGAGGCATTCCTGTCGTGTCTCGACGAATGTTCACTACGTTTTTGTTCTTATCAGTGATGCTGGTCAGATCTCCTGCTCCCGTGTAGGTCAGATTGTAGAGGTGGTCTCCTGTAGTCAGACTCTGAGTGAAAATGTGGCTTCCGTTCGAGTCAAACAGGTACAGTTCGTCGTGAATGGGAGAGGACACTTCGTACATGCTGAGGGGATTCAGGTAGGGCTTGTTTTTGCGCACAAATCGGATGCGAATGTTGCCCAGATCCGCGATGTAAAGCTCGCCGTCCGGACACACCGCCAGAGAAGAGGGCGCATTCAGCTTTGCATCCTTGGCGTAGCCTTCATCCCCAAAGTAACAATCACAGTTGGCATCATTCTTGCAGTCGCAGCCACTCGGTGCCCCTGCGACCAGGGAGATCTCTCCATTCGTGGACACCTGTCGTACCCTGTTAATTTTCTTCTCATCTGACTCAGCAATATACAGAACGCCATTGTGGGACACGGCCAGGGCGTTGGCGGACTCGAGGGTGGCGTGGATGGCCACTTTGCTCATGAGGAAATGGTCGATCCCAGGCACTTGGCAGTGCATGGGGCGGCCCGCTACAATACGGACTTGATGGTTTTCTGAGATCTGGAGCACAACGTTGTTGTCCAGGACGTACAGGGAGTTGTCCATGGGGCTCACCGCTAGGTCTGTGGGCCACTCCAGACGCACCTGAGAGGAAAGAAAACAGATACCTTTATTGATCCACACATTCTACACTTTATCCAAAGGAAACTGTATCTTAAGGGCAGAATTGTTGAAAAATGCTTACAAAAAAAAGGTGTTCTATCTCATAGCTTACGCCTGAAGCAAAAACAATTTTTGGAACAATTTATTATCTGACAAAGAGGAAGATAGCAGCCGGTGAGTGGGATATACAAAAAAAAATCTTCAGAGGATCAGAGGTGATAACAATAGTGAGGAGGAAATATCAGAACAGAAAAGGCCCACACCAAACAATCAGGAGAACTCCGGACAACCGAGGACGAGGCTGCGGCATCCATTTCCTTTTTCTTTGCTTTGGGTTATTCATTTTGACAAGTGATTGCATGAGTCCTCGAGAAAGAAACTGGAGCGTGCGCCCCAAATGAAAGCCTAGCCTGCCTCCGGCCTCCCTAAATTATGATTTATTGTTCTGATTTTAACAAATTGGAATGATTGCATTGATCCAATTTACCGGTCTCCTTCTCACTTATGATCCCAGGAGGATGTCTTGGGAACATAATATGAAGTGCCACATTTCAACAGAAAATTTGGAGCACCATCAAAGGAAACTGATTAAAACCTGGACCCGAGCACAGAGAAAGGTCCAGATTTTAGGGTACCTATTAAATGGGGGGACTTCAGCATTGTTTTCAAAAATGAAATGAAAATGTATGGACAAATTAAAATGGGAAATGTGAAGGTAAATTGATGTAGCTGGAACTGTGGTTGACGAATTTGTCACAATGATCTTGGGATACAAATTAGGTGATCATATCGGTGTGGTGGAAATTTGTGGATTAAGCCCTTGAGAGAAATTCAAAGTATCTTGAACTTGCTTAGTGATTAAGTATTTATAACTAACTAGAATATAGACAAATCATAAAGAATACAGAAATCCTCAACACAAGCCGTAAGCACAGACAGAAGTTTAAATGACTCAATTCAGCTGAAAAGGGACAGATTGTTCCCTCTCCCTCAGAGGAGCAGGAAGATCTGACAAAGCTTCTTGGGGAGAATTGACGCTTTAATACACATCACAGAGTTTGTGTTGTCCAATCAGACAACCTCCCTGCACAAAAGGATTTTCAGTAGGAAACCACCACTAAACCTTCCTTAATGTGACCCAGGCAATCATGTGTTGACAGACAGAAGGGAAGACAACCAATGATCAATAAAAGCACACAATGGATTCCAGCTGCAAAAAAAGGATGTCACCCTGGACTTGTTAAGGTCACAGGTTTCCCCAGAAAGGTCACACACCGAGTTCGAGCGAAAGTCACAATGTGCAGATATACCAATTCTCCCCCCACTATAGGCGTTATGAATTCACCAAAGACTTTTCAATTCAAAATAATTTCAACTTAAAATGTAGGAAAAAAGCCAAGGCTGACACATTACGTTCAACTTCTTTTTGCTGTTCATTAAACAAAAAATACGGCACTTAATAGAAGCAGAGAAGTCTGCCCTTCATTTCATGCCTTTTATTTACCTGCTTTTGCCATTTTTTCTAATTAAAAAGGCAACTCTGACAAAATAATGAATGAAAACCCGACATGGGATTCTAAGGAGATGATTCCCTTCCACTCTCTACAAGAAGAGCATTTAATTGAAAAACAGATTTGAGCATCGTTCACAGCTCACATCCTATAAATGTCCCGCCATACCCCAAAAAACAAAGGAGGTTTATATAATAAGACATATCTTTGGCCACATACAGCGCACAGAAGACCAGTGGAAACATGTCTCTCAGTGAGCAGAAAATGCATTTACTTGGGAAATGAAGAGGAGACGTTAAATTTCTTAAAACCTATTTCTAGTCAACACTAATGGTTAAATATTTCATGAGCCTGTGTGTGGAGTGGCCGGGGGGAGCTGACTGTAAGGAGGTTTTCACAGCACTCTGACTGATGAGGGGGATTTTTCCCATGCTGCCGTCCCATATGCTGTAACCCGATCATTCGCTCCCCTTTACACAGCGGGGCAGCTGTCTGTAGTGTCTGTCTGACCTGGCCGCCACCAGCAAAAAAAACAAAAAGCTCTCATCACCCCGAGGAAACGAGCCACGGATTTGCCCCAACAGAGGTATTTTTAAATGGATTTGAACTTGTATTAGAAGTGTAATGTGATTTTCCATTAGCAATCTCTTCACTCTGCCAGCATGATGCCTGTCTGAAGTAGAGTAATATGTCATTATTTGAAGTCCCTCTCAGATTTGAACTGAATTCAATGTCACACTCAGAGCCCAGATAAAGCATTCTGAAGCTGCTAACACCCTTTGAACCTGTTCAAGAGATCTGGTTTTAAGACGTGGCTTCCTTCTATTTAAGTTGGAATTCGGCAGGGGGTGCGGATACGATTTGCAAGAGAAAGATAAAGGGGAAAAAAAGATTTCCGTGAGGACTTGCGGCCTTGGTGTAAACAAATTAAAAGATTCACTAACTTTTGTCTTTCTGCAATAAATTAATTTGAAAGAAATAAAGAGTACAGAGCTGCATGTTGGATAAAGAGTGAATTTGCTGCAGAGTGCTCGCTTCTGATGAGCTCATCAGGGGAGAGAAAGAGACACATTTGGCATTATTTTTCTGCCTAGAACAGGTGAGATACAGTAAAAGAAATGACCACTGTGATGTGGCTTCTTCAGAGAAACGCTGGTCCTAAGTGAGGGATCGGGAGTGTTTGAAGTGGGAAGCTATGTGGCTTGGATGAATTTTTAATGGATGCTTTTTGCTGTCTGAGTGTGTCTGGCAGTGCTGGTGCGATTTGTCATCGTTGCCGAGCTGCAGTTGGTCTGCCTGTGTCCTCGGCGCTGCGGAGCACGGATGGCGAGCATCTATAGGCGCTTGTGTTTGTGGTGTTTGTGTGCAGGGATGGGGGTGAGGGTGTGTGTGTGTGTGGGGGGGGGGGTGGACAGCAAGCACAGGTCATGAGGCGGATGGTGCTCCCCCAGGGCTGGAAATGGGCAGCTGGAGGCTTTGCTCCCTCCACTGAATTACTGAATACATCATTTCACAGACACACAGAAAGCTCCTCTCTGCTGGCATCCCGGGCCCCCTCAGGACCTGTTTGCTCGTCGTCGTGCTCTATAACATACAGCGTGGGGTAAGAAACGTACTGCTGCATTGCACATGGAGCAGGGCTAAGACATCCATCAAATCTTATCCATAAAGCCTATAAAATGTTCTATCCATGGGAGTAAAACTATTACAATTACATATACTGTATGTGTATATGTGAAAAAAAGAAACACATAACCAACTGTGGAAAAAGATATTTTCAGGAAAGTTAAACAAAACCTCATAAGGCTGTTGGAGGATGCATAAAGTCTGTCTTTATGCATGTGACCACAGTGCAGTGCCCTTGCCTGGGGAATGTGTGACTGAGGTAACGGGCTGGTCTATATGTGTGTATATTTGTGTGTGTACATGTGTTTGTGTGCCTCATAGAGCATGTGCGCATGAATCGAGAGCCAGCTGGGTTAAAGGTCATCTTCATCATCCCCCCGCGGCTGTAGGTCGACGCCCCATTGTATTGGGGACTGTGTGGCCATTTGACGCGTACGTCAAAGCTGTGGGGACTACCGGGGTGTGGCGCTTATTCCAGTATATGGCAACTAATTTTCATTCAAATCTGTTTGCTTATTAACCATTAGATGATTTAATCCTAACAGACCAAACTAGTGATGTAGGTTTTGGAAAAACAGGTGCAACATGTTAATAGTTGTATTTAATATTTATTTAGTAGCAAAACAGAAAGCTTTCCTAAACCATACATTGCCTTTTGGGTGAACTTAAGTCTTGCACTTCATCACTTTACAAACCCGTAGTTTGTACCAGTGGCACAGACACTTTACTGACTTGAATTTAATGGAAAGAAGGGAAACAGAATTCAGCTCAAAAGCTCACATGGGAATGTCAGCATCCTTAAGACGGGTCAGTCAAGGAGAGACAGGACAAAACATGCCAGCGGCTCAGGTCAGAGAGGTCCTACCTGAGAGATGTCCATCACTGCATCGCAGCTGAGAGGTCGGGCAGAGGTCAGGTCATTGAAGCCCAGAAGAGTAGAGATGATACCATTCTGATCAATCCTACGAATCATGGTCCCATCCACAAAGAAGATTACACCGTACTTATCCACCGTAATGCCTGCAAATAAAAAGTTACCCCATCGACAGGAGAGTGAAATATGCATCAGTTATTTTGTTTATCTGGGGCTTTTATGTGCGGACACAGCACTACTAAATGACAATCCAGCGCTATTCACTGCAATGAAAATTAAAGACTAATCACAGCAATGAAAGCTAATGCGAGCATTGATTTTTCAAAAAAATCAATAAAGGAGAACAATAGACACATCAAATAGATGATGAGTGCCGTATGTATTGATTCTATAAAAACAAAAAATGTCATCATTATAAACTTTCTCTCATGCTCTCTCGGCCTCAAACAACAATGGAGAGTACTAACTGTAGCCGGGCACATCTCTGCATTGTCTATCGCTTCAGGGTGTGCCAAACAATATCCGAGCGGCTTTGCACATCTAGTCAACAGTTAAGGCAGAGTGTTCTATTTTGAATGCAAACCTGTAATACACTGTTGCCTACGTGCTTGTTTTCTGTGGGACTTGACTGTTATTTCCGAGCATATGAATCACGATGTCATGCCGATGGAGGACAACAACAAAAGCGTGTGATATAGTGACTAATGCATCAGCCGGATATGGAAACAACAAGACAAGGACCCCTGGAGACAAAAGGAAAAGCATGCTATAAAAAAGTTTTTAATACTAGTGAGCTATATATACGCAAAGTTAGTAATGGTGGTTGGATAGGATAACATAATGCATGAAAACGAGTCTTGATCCAGCCCCTGGGACTACCGCCTTTAACCATCTAGCTTGAACAGAAAAAATAAATCCTGACTCGGCACTGTACACTGCGCCATTACAACCTCCATACAATACCTCTGGGGTTGGTGAGAGTGGCCTCAACGCCCTTTCCTCCATCCCCGCAGCGGGCGTCATCGTATGGGAGACACTGGTCGCCGGTGCCCGCCACCAGCTCTAGATTCTTGGCCACATCTTTCACAACTTTCATGGATTTAACCTTGAAGACCTTCCTGCTGCTGGTGTCCGAAAGGTACACGGCACCGTTCACCGGACTGGTGGCCAGGTAGTATTTGTGAGTGGGACTGTTGCTGAGAGAAAGGAAAAAGGGGGTGAAGAAGCCAGAGTCAATAACACTGGAAGATATACGGCGCTTTCAAATAAGAAACAATGTTTAATAGAATAAAAAATGGATTCAAAGCCATTTAGAGTCAACTGTGGTAAATTACAGTTTAAACCATGGACACAGAAAAAGAATAATGGAATAGGATTATACATGGAAAAATAGAATTAAAGATTAAACTTGACATAATAGTGGAGCTTATAACTCATCTACAATACAGTCAGCTTAGTTAAAAAATCCTTGGTGTCAAAAGGGAGTAAAACTGAACTTTTCAAATGTGATGTATACACAGAGGTCATATATCTAAATAGGGAACATGTGTAAATACGGATGTCTCCTTTATTTCATATTGTTTGAACAACAGAAATAACGGAGGTGATGCAGATCTACAAAGACAAAGAGAAACCAACGTCTACTCAGTCATCGGATCCCTTGACGGACGTTCTAAGTACTCCCTCATCCCTGACCCGAGAAATCATGGCGATATTATCTGTCTATAGCCTGATAGGGGAACAAACAAGTGAGATTTCCGGTTCACTTAGGACTTCTTTAGAGAAACCCAAATGCAAAGCTGAAGCAATAACACACATGTGTCCATCAGGCACAGCACAGAAGAAGAAAAAATCCTATTAAACTTCCAACCGAGTCAGCAAAGCAATCTTTCATATCCACAGGAGGTTGCCCAACCTGACAGAGAGACAAAAGAGACAAATATAACCAGTCCTACTGTGGCGCAACGCATGCAATCTATTGGCACACTCCAGTCAGAATATAGGTGTCAGAAAATAAAGATGAGTGTTAGTAGACAAATTCATAGAAGTCATTAGGCGTCATTACATGTCGATCGTCCATGTGCCAAAGTAAGTCTCTTGTGTTTCCAAGTCCAGGTCCTTGTTTTTTGTCGGTTTTGTTTTCTCTTCCTTCCTCCCCTTTTTGGTTGGAGCGATTTTGAGTTTGAGTTTTTTTGACAATTAAAGTCTTTTATTTTTCAACTCTGCATCTGACCAGTTTAACTGTGTAGTGTTTAGCGCACCCTTAACGATGACCAGCCAATTCTGGTCACGATACAGCACAGTTCTGCCAGACCCGATAAGCATTTCCCAGAAAGCTGTCAACTACAACCTTGAGGGTTCTTTAAGGCCTTATGGTCAGCATGGCTGGGCCAAAGCTCATATTTTTATAATACAGCACGAAAGAAAGACCAGTGGGTCTGTGTGATTGTCAACTCTGGTATATGTACATTTAAATGACAATTGACCTTCAATGAATCAGTGATGACAGGACAATGCAGCAAACCTCAGGCACACATGTCACAATGAGCCCACAGACCAAGTTGACTGAGATGCTGGTCTACAGTACATTCCAGGTACAACCGGCTTAGGAAAAGAAAACACTGGTCTCGGAGTGGGTCAATATCAAGCTCCAAAAAATGGCTACTACTTTGCATTCTATCTGCCATGTGTAATCGGCTGATACCTTATCAGCCCCCACTTCCATGCATAACAGTATTGGTCCCCCCTGTAGTGTTTGAAACTATAAGGCGTTATTCCATGACCTTGAGCCTTGGCCACATATTCCATCTATATTCACTGACAACATCTAGTTTGTAGAAGATAATTGGATTTTGCTGCATGCTGACGCTGCAATGTAGGGAGTGTGGTTGGAGTGGACGGGGACATCCTTAGTTGGGGGTCAATGAACATTGCAGTGAGATCACCCACCTCCCAGATCTACCGCTGGCTCACACAAGAACAGGAGGCGGCCATCCGTTTCTTACGCACACATGCTGGGTTTTTGCAAAATAAATCTCTGTTTTAATATGTAAGTCTGGTAGGAGCAACAAGAGCGAAGGGACAGAGCTTCGACGTTTCTTTCGGTTTGCTCAAGCAAACACTGCAGGAGTCTGCATAGGAGGGTCTTAAGTTAGTGTATGTGAGCGCACTAGCGTCTTGTTAGTGCACAAAGACGTGAGGTAAAAAGATGTAGATGCAGAGAGACGGAAAAAGCAATAACGAACATTTTGTTCTTGAAAATCGAGGCCCTTTGACTTTTGATCCTCAGTTGATCCAAAATTTTCCTCAGCCCTTTGATAGAAAACCAATCAATAGCCGTTTGCCCTGAGAAACCTGCCAAGCAAAATAAGGTCTTTGTTTTTTAAACCACTGATAAGATCTACACAGTTGCCTTTTTCTATTTGTCTTTTCCCACCTAGATCCATAGATTAAAGCGTTATAAAACTTCTTTCCAATCGTGTGTTTTATTTCATGTAGCAATGTGGACTTAACACTTTAAACTTCAATGCATATGAGTGTTTTATGTCCCACTCTGAAATGCACACTTGATTCCTTGACTACTTATATACTTACTACATATTGGTGTATATAGAATATTGTTATTTGACCCTCATTGTCAGTCCTATGGAAACGTACAGCCTCTACTGAGCATAAAATAAGTAGCCCGTACAAATGCAAAACACTGTTGTGAGCAAGCCACTGAATCCAGAGATTCAGTAAGCTCATAAACCGCCGGCAAACCATTAAATCTACAGCTTTGTAAAAATTAAAATCACACACAGTCATAATTTAAAACATCATCTTTGAGCTGCTCAAAAGTGCACGTTTGAAATGGGCGCAAAAGGTGTACTTTAACGTCAAGTATGTGGACTGTGCACTTGTCTATATTAATTTGAGCAAACACTGTTTGGCTTACCTATGCCTGAAGTCTTTATTTCTGTTTGCCAAGAGCAGCCGAAAAAAAGAGAGGAGAGATAAAATGTTAATTGTTAGAAGATAGAAGAAGAAGATAGAAAAAGAGAAAAAAATTTCTGTTAGTGGACAGAATTTAAAAGAGAATCATGACAAATGAATTCCGCATCAACTTCAACCACCGCCTTTGCTGACGATAACAGAACAAAGAAATTAATCTTTTCCTGCAACGTATTCTGTTCAGACCCCATTACATCGTCTTCAGCCCCTTTCAGGGCCAAACTGCAGCTGTTACAGGTGGATGAGAGAGGCAGGACCATCAATCCCGGGCCTCAGGGCTTTTCTGTCTATCTCAATCGACCTCAGTGCTTTACGACCCGTGTGCAAGCGCGTCCGAGCACATGGTCCTGAGCAAACGTCGGAAGGCTACTCCTCTGTTACCTGAGCTCCAGGACGCTGGTGACGTTCCCCGTGGTGAAAATCCTCCTCACATAGTTGAAGTCGCCCACATACAGACTTCCATCTGAGCCGCACGCCAGAGCCACGGGGGCCAGCAGCTTGTTTCCGTCAGCAAGCCCATTACAGCTGGGGCAGGAGATGCTGCGCCTGCGCCCGTTCCCCATCACGCTGCCGATTACAGGGGGCTGCTGGGAGATAAAGACGTTCTCCCCGTCGCCCATGTGAAGAATACCTGAAAAGGGCACAGGAAAGACAATAAGTTGAAAACACCCACAACACGTCTAGGTTTAGGAGGGTTTAATCGGTTCCGTTTCCCTGGACTTGGATGTGGGCAGAAATATAAGCGCAAACCAATTCTGGTAATTCTCAAATAACAGGAAGTGCATCTGGGCCAGTTTTTCACAAGAAAGAAAGAAGCCCAATAACACAAATTTGCCTAAGGGGGCTTTACATCTGCGAAGCATACAACACCATCTCTCCTTTTCCACTTCAGATAGGGAAACCCTTCCCAACTAATCATGTTCACAAGATACATTCCATTTGATTAGAGGAATATCTCTTTTTTCCGAGTTTTGCTTAAAAAATGTCGCTGTTCGACGTGACAAAGCTGAAGACTGAGACTATGTCTGTATGCTGCCAGCTGCACACATCTGCACAGAAACTTGAATCTGTAGAGAACAGTATTCCTGCCTGGTGCATAGAGATGCATAAAGGGGCTATACAAATTGGTTTGCATATTCCTTGTCAGAAGATTTAATGATTTCAGACACCCATGCTGCTTGTGTGTGTGTGTGTGTGATAATGGGCAGTGCAGATACCAAATGTCGAGCCAAAGGATTAAAACGGGATGTTCGAGTCGCTCTGTTTGTTTTGTGGATGGGCAGCTGCTTGCTAACACGTTACTTGTGAGAACTTTTGTAAGCCGAGGTTATTCTAGTGCCCTCATGCTGCCGGTCTCTGTCTCCTGATGTGCTTTTGCGGATTTGAAAATATATAAATGTTTCGGATAAAAACTTTAAAAGAGAGTGAAAGTCAACACACACACACACACACACAACACAAGAATCGTTATTTTGAATAGGTCTGTGTGTGCACCTCCGCCAAGTGAAACCAGGGAAATTGCTCTGTGTGCCCATGTTTGCAATAAGAGGTGGTCTTTGCGGATGAAAACACAAGCACAATTTCACGCCAAAATGAGGAGCAAAAAGCCCTTGGCACAAGTGGAATCTCTTGGAGCTAGAAAATTACCACACAGGCACACAATCGAAAAAGACTTGCCCTGATTAAAAATGGCAGAACGCCCACCTTCATGACTCTACCGGCTTTGTGCATGAATAACAGTAGAGCTGACTGAGTACAGTTCATGTGCAGTCATTCAGGCATGCAACCCCCCCCGAAACACACACACATGCACACACTATGTTGACATCAGTGTTGCCAATCTACTCTTGGAACATGATCAAATATGTTAATGTAAAGATGTTCTTGCCGCCCAATCAATGTAATGATATTTGAAATTCAGCATCTGTGCGTTTTTCTGCTTCCGATGGTACTTGGTGACCTGAGCTCTTTGAGCAGCACAACATTTGGAGCATCAGAAAGGATCAGCCAAGTATCTCCTTCCAGGGACTTGATTTAATATTAGGAGCTGCTGCTGCTGGGAGCAGCAGACCAACAGCAATTAAATAAGGGATTGAGCCTAAAAATGCTGGGCATGAACGGGACATAGAGGTGCCAACTGGGTTGGTTGTGTTTGTGGGGGAGGAGGTTCACCCCCCCCACCCCCCCACCCCTTGACAGCACATTCAGACTCTAAACGTCAAGACTGTCACGTTTAGTGTGACGGATCAAAGTGCCACCTTCCCAACCACTTTTCATATAAGTATGCCTCATCAACTCTGATGAGCCCTTCCAGACACAAACACACCGTAAAACTTGGCCATTGACAGGTGCTGCCATGAGTATTTTCTCTTCAGCCCTACTTCTCCCTCTCGGGAGTAATTTGCCAGCAATGGGAAAATTGACCCCCTCGCCTAAAAATGGACAGCAGCAATAAAAAAGTCAGATCTGAGTATCTGAGGATACATGAGTGCTGAATTGAAAAAGCCTCAAAATGCCAAAGACGGGGAGGACAACTAAATGTTACACCAAACGCATCGTCTGAGGCGCTCGGTGGACATGGTGGCACTTATCTGCAGAATGTTAAAGAGTAAAATACGACGGCGGAGCGATCTCGCGCCACAAAACGACTAGCGAGTGGAAATATTTTTCTGCATGAAATCACTTTTTGATTCAGTGGTTGAATGAACGATTGGCTGAGCATAGGACCCTCACAAGGGATCAGTAGTTGACTCACCGCTCTGGATATTTAAAGCATGGTGCTTGTCGATACTCCATCCTCCCAGTTTGGAGGCTGTGGTTTCGTGGCCCTGAAGAACAGCGGTCCTCTTCTCCCATAGAATAAAGTCGGGACAAGACTCGTACTCAAAACCAACGGACACTAGGGGAAAGATATTAAAAGCATTCGTTAAGCACATGTGTCCTAGAATATAACATTGCAGGCAATAACCAAATAGTGATCGCCTACCAAACGCTTCGGATAATCCGTAGACTTTCTGGCTGTAGACGTCAGTTTTGTCCCACACAAAGTCATACGAGAGGTTCGGGACTGCAGGAAACCACTTTCTGAACAGCCGGCCTTCCACAGCCACCATGAGGTGAACCTTCATCAAGTTGAAAGGGATTGTGGAGTGGGTGAGGGTCACCCTGAGTATCGACTTGTAACCTGGAGTCCTGCTGCTCAAATAGCCCAGCTTCATGTCCGTCCCTGGTAAGGGAACTTCCTCCTGCAGAGCCTACGGACGAAAAAGAAAGCTTATAAAGACAACATAAATCCCTGAGCTAGCTGACAGGAATTTAGAATTCCACTGTGCTTGGGAAATCTATTTTCCTAAGGATTAATAACGTGCCTGTGTGCACGTCCTTTATTTCACACACATTATCAATTTGTCAACCCTTTGGTCAGTGGCCACCACACCATTTGTTACATATTCTTCTTAGTCGCCCCAAAACAATTATATTGAACCCTGGGACGATTAAAGACATCAATTAGAGGACAATTACGTTCATGCGTTAGAGGGAATCCAATGATGGATTTCTTCATTATGTACTTCAGGGAGTGTTTTCATAATTGAATTAATAATAGCAAGTCCTTCATTAGGACAACAGTCCCCGCAATCCATATGACAATGGCATCACAAGAGTGCCCTCGGGCTAAGCTTGCACTGTCCGATAATATATAGAGTAATAAATGTTGGTTTAGAAGGAGGCGACTGTGGCCTTAGGCTTTTCCATTGAGGTCAGACATCTAACCTTTTAATGATACAACAGTAGGTCCGCACTCAATTATATTAAATGGTATTCATATTCAGGTTCAAAGGTCAACAGCAATGGTTTGGTTGACCTGCTCTTCTCTGCTATAATTAGAATAGGTCTCGTTGGTTGTCTCTACAGAACTGTCATTGTTTATGACACGTTTCTTAACACGTGTTCATGGGTGTGGCTGCGCCGGGTTAAATGATCAGAATATCCTAGCACACGGTGTAAATTGTACAATGTCTAAAAGCTCAAAAGACAGCAAAGACGAGGCTGCCATTAATAGACAGGACTGCATACTAAATTCCCCCTCTAAGCTAATAACTAGGGCTGTCAATAGATTAAAAAGAATTACCTCATTTATTTGCACATTTTGAAATGTATTAATCTTGATTAATGCCGATTAATGAATGTTGTTGTTGTTGTTGTTTCAATGTTGTTTTTAATGAATTTTTGTTTTACTTTCTATAAAGGCTGAATCTTAAAAGTAAGTAGTAATCACTTTAGAAATCATTTTAGATTTGTATTTTAGACACTATTTAATTTAATTGTTAATGTTATTTTAAACACAAAACTACACACATTTGATCATGTTGGGTGGAACATGTTGAACTAGGGACTCTTCCCGCTGTCCTCGTGCACTTTGCTCTCAACTCTCCATAATTTAACGGCTGTGTTTGTGAGGGCCAACAATGTTCCCACATTTAGCCAGGACGTTTCCAAACCACGGCCTTTAGGGGACATGGTGGTAGTCCTCTGCAGACTGTGTGCCGCGCAGGGTGACGTTACATGTTGAGATGGAAGTAGCATAGCAGCTAGCTTAGCATAGCGGTGCTTTAAGTGGTCCGTATGCCACTCACCCCCCTTCTGATTGACATGTTTTTTGCTGTGTGTCGCGTCTCTGTTTGTTTTACTTCCAATGCAAAAAGCTCTCTCCATGTTGATTTAACTGACTGCAGCAAGTTGCAAGCAAACATACGTTAACTACCTTAAAATATTTTGTTGCATTAATTCAGACACATTAATCGCATAGATTAATGCGTTTAGGTTGACAGCCCTACTAATAACTCATTTAAAGTTGGAGACACAGTAATTAGAGACGGGCACAGAGACGCCTGCTGGACTTTCAGTGTGGACGGAAAGCTAAATACATACAGTCATAAAACATACTTTCCAGTGGTATGTGTATGCTTCTGCTAGGAGCCCACAACCCTGGAGAAATTAAAAATGCCATGGGTGTTTTCTGTGTGAGAGGTAATCATCATCACTCTGCAGCGAGGCAGTACAATGCACGGAGTAAATCGCCTGAGTTCCACGGACCAATTACACCCGAGAGATAAAATCACAGCACTGCCACAAACTACAGTTTCCAATACATTTGTGCTCTTCAGAGTCGCCTTCAGATGTGGCACATGATTCATTTGGACGAGAGACCCATGTACATCGCAACCCGCGGGGGGGGGGCAGGGAAGAGGCGTAGAGGGAGTGGTCACCTGGATCTCGGGTACGACGGTGCGCCTTTCGGAGCAGGAGCCGGCGAAAGCGGTGAGCGGCGCCGGGGACACCACGGGCCCGGGCCGGGTGAAGCTGCTGAGGTCACAGCTGGGGATGTCATTCTCCTCGTGCCGCATGACAATGGTGTCCATGACGAAGAAGCGTCCCCATGGCAACCAGAGGGTGTGCTCCTGGGTGATGAATGGGGCGCGCTCAAAGTGCAGGGCTATGGCTATGCCCCCGTTGGTCACCAAGTCAAAACTGGAACACAGAGGTGCACAATTTGATGGGGGGAGGAAGAGGAAGGGGCTCACCACACAGTGAATTATGTGTTTTTTCAAATAAAATACTGTGAAAATTTTCATTAGCAATGCATGTAATCTGTTGTGTGTTAAGGATTAAACCATAATACAATTTACTCTGAATGTAATGACTAATTTCTAATTAAGTGTTGTTATAACAGATCAAACTGTAATAAATGTCCTGTTTTCATAAAAAGAAGGCAATGAAGAAAGGATGCGGTTTCACTATTTAGTATTATCTTTCAGGCACACACACACACAGGCAGAAAATACAAAAGGGCAATTAATCACAACGTTCAAAGCACATATCTTAATTACTGTCATAATCTGTAGATTATATTTGATGGATGAAACACAGCAGTTGCTTGCTTTAAATTCAGGCATGACTGTGTCACCCATGACGTGTGATGCTTCTGCGCTCACATTCACGCCAGGGTGTGACAGCAAGAAAGAGAGAGGGAATGAGGGAGAGAGAGAGGAGGGGGGGAGATGTATGCTGCAGGATGGAGGCAGCTCTATTGATCCCCAAGATGAAGGCTCTCCACTCGAACATCAGTCTAAAAGCCCTGCAATGCAATCCCATCCACTGTTGCATTTAAAAGCCCCTACCTCCGGTGTGACCCGAGTGGGTCTCAGCTGACTGCTGCATGGGGACAACTGCGCGCCTGCACCCACACTTGATTATTCTATAGCTCTTGTCACTCATCTCTAAGAGACCATTAGTACCTGGTCACCAACAGGCCCACGGGAAGCATCTTTATTCAAATAATAGGTCAAGATAGCGGCCTCTGTACTGTGTTATCTCCCTCTTGGTTGAACCCAGTATGAATAATCTGCTCAGTTTAACTCTGTTTCAGGATAAACATCTGATTGGCAGTGGCGATAAAAAAGAGGTTTGTTCCGCCCTTAGTTATTTGCCCTTGGCGGGGTGTGAGCTTGTCCACTAGTACAGAGGCTGGAGAGCTGATGGGGGCTGATAGTCGTACCCTTGCGCGATCCGTCAGCCGCTGCACAGCCTGCATGACGCCTGGCAGGTCTAAGGCTACGAGCTCTCCAAACAATTCTGGACAGATACCTATAGGCAGCGGGGCCAATCGATGGAGGGATTCGCCGGCTGTTATCAATCATGACAACAGCCTTAAGCCATGTGACAAAACATATTAAACTACTTTCAGCGGCCTCGGTTCCTTGTGGCCCTACGGGAATGCATCAGCCTCAAAGTGTTAACCCTGCCAATGATCCTTGCGTGGCTCATACAAATGATATGCAATCAAGACAACGTATACTTATAGTGAAAAAAATGATATCTACTTAAATGGACTGATAGCTTGAAGGGTTTAATAAGAGTAAATAAGTACAATATTCTGTAGATGTTTAAGTGACAGGTGAGGTCATCGTATGTCTAAAGTGAGAGATAAATCACACAAGTATTTATTTGGCACGGGCAAAAAGTCTATTCATATTAATGATCAATTGTATCTAAACATAATAACACAATGGTATCTCTATTTACGGTTTAAGGTTTTACTCGAAAGAAACATCAACCAACAAAAAAGACAGCAATTGTAATTATTTTTAGATTTAATTACATATACATGATGTCACCATTGTACATTGTCAACTGGATTTCACCTGTCTATACCGTGGCTCCTATAGAGCATATCTCCAGCACGGTATAATGTAATTAGCTGGAGCCGTGTCAGCATTCTTCTCATTATCGGAGAAAATCATAAAAGGGAACGGGGGGTGTCTTAATGCTCAGCCGGACAGAAAATGGCTACACAGCTGTAAAGAAACTAACCTCTTTTGTTTAGGCCAGAAAACTTTTTAAGATGGAAAAGGTCATTTAAAACCTAAGCCCATGGACAATAAAGAACACATCATAAAAATGAATTTAGACAGCTCTCCCATTTCTAAATGGCTGAACAGGTGCATTTCGGATTTCACGCTGCACTGAGCCAGTTTACAGTGATTGCAGGGGAGTTAAAGGAGACTGGGCATGTTTACAGGGCAACCTGGGATAGAGGGAGTATTGTTTACATATATGCTGGGAGGAAGAAAGGTGCATAGAGCTATACGAAGCAAAAAAAAAGACTGATGCATAAGAAAGATAGGACATGCACGGATGGAGAGGATGAAGACGAGGGGAGCCAGCGCTGTGGAAAGAACATGAGACCTGGGCTCCTGGAGAGTACAGGACATAAGTGAAAGAGTAGGGCCCAGGAAGGAAAAGCTTAAGGGCGGTGAGGGATTAGACGAGGAGGGAGCAGTTGAGATGAGCGAGGAAGGTGAGAATGATGAGGTGGAGATGGGACATTTTTTTGTAAAACTTGAAAAATGAGGAAAAGCAAGAATGATCCAAATCCACCTGCGGCAAAGACGTGGGCCTTTAGACGGCCGGTGACTGATAAAAGTGTCAGGAGGAAGTGGGACTTGGAGAGCAAACACCAATTCATACTGAGCTGTGATAGAGAGGCTTTGTTTGCCACAACACCTCAGTGACACCGACTACTATGAGAGATACCGAGGGATTGGAGAGATGTGAGAGGGCACATTCTGATGAATAAATACATGATCACCAAAGAACACAACATCCCAGGGACAATGTTAGCCAATTATTATTATTATTATTATTATTATTTTTATCTCTGGCCTTTCTCCCAGTCTGTTTTTTCTGAATAACTTTATTGGTGCCAAAGCAGCTGGCAAAGAGGCGCCCGGGCTCATGGAGGTCTAGTAATAGTGTAACGAGACACCAAGAAGCTACACAATGAGTCTACAGATAAGGTTAACTTTCATATTGCAGCGGTAAAAATAATAATTCATAGTAATATTTTTATTGACATATATTTAAAACAACCCAACAACTAATTAAAACTAGCTTTATTTTGTACCCCATGCCACCAATGAAATGAATCACAACAAGAGCAGACACTGATGCAAAGCAAATTAATTGCAAGTTTGATTAAGTGAGACAAAACTTAAATGTCTCACATAATTCAGTAAATCTTCCATCGTCAAATAAATAATGTCCATCTGCACTCGGCTTCATGGGCCCAGAGAGCTGCTTTGAATTGGCATATTTGATTCCTTCCCCTCCCTGCTGCTACTGAAGCATAACTTATGAGTGTACCAGAAGGGCTTTGTTTGATTTCTCTGGGAATTGAGCCGAGAACTCCAAAATTGGACCAAATGAAAGCACAAAGCAGATCAATGGCGGCACAGTTTGCTGTGGCAACTGTGTTTTTTGTTATTTTTCTCCCTTGCATCATTACAATTCACCACCGCTAAACAACGCAATTTATCAGAATGCAGCGGTTGGTGGTATCTGCTGGATATCCTTTGTTTTGCTGTGTGTGTATGCGTGTGTGTGTGTGTGTCAATATATGGATGTGAGCCCTTACCTTCCATCCTGCCGGGTTATTGTATAACCATAGGACGGGTTGTTGATGAAACTGATGTTGACGCCAACCAGCGGCGTTCCATCCGATGTAACCACTTGCCCACGGATGACACAAGCATGGCTGCACGAGAGGGAAAAAGGCCAATGTAGTTAGTAATATGGACACTTAAGTTGGAAGATAAAAGAATACACTTAGAATGGATGTTTCCACAAGTAAATGCTGGACAAAACAAAAAAACAAACAGCCGTAACAGAAACAGAACTTCCTAACACCTCCTTGGCTGTCTCTAAGGGTTTTCCATCCAGAATAATGAGATAAGGAGGCTTTACTTTGCTTTTTCTCTAATTAAAAAAAAGAAAAGGAGGATTTATCTTTTCCATTACAGAATTCAAGAGAGGAAAATAAAAGGACTGCAGATCGCAACACTTGCTTGGCTGGTTATCAAGACCTTGACAGATTTCCAGAATGACACCAGGTCTCCAGAAGTTGCATAAATTAGATCTGATCATCAGTCCCCACCGATCAATGTTGGGAAGCCATCCAATTTCAGCTACTAATCTTACTGAACTGATGAGTCGAGACCTTGCTGTTTCACGTCTCCCCCCCGTCGAGTTCTGGCCCGTGTCATTAGCAAGGCCCAACTCATGTTCAGCCACCGTTCCTGTTGTCGTTCGCAAAAAAGTCGCCCCCCCCTAACGAATGCCTCACTGACACTTCTTCATTAGACCATGGCTATTTTTTAATACATTTGGGTCTTAAACACTGCCACGGACTGGAAACAATTAACACTAGTGTGTTAGTAGCTGCCCTCAACATGTCCTTACCAGAGGCAAGATCATTCACCCCACACAATTCTGGTCCCCAGAAACCCTGTTTTATGTTAATTAGGCCGGGGCTCCTTCACAAGACCTTGGCTGTCCACCACTGCACTGTAAACAAGCAAGGAGATACTGTTCTGAGTCCTTGAGCTCTAAACCAAAGATCTAGCTTTAATTCTATTCACATACAATTACTGCGAAAGGTGGCGCTGCGCAGGCCTAGCCGTCTACGATTAATCATTCATGCCAACAGTTTATTTTAGAGTCTTGTTTGAAGAGGCAATCTTGCACATTTCCTTCAGACGGAGCCGAAAAAGTGGAACTATCTCCGTGCTGCTTCCGCGAGCCACATGGGGAGATGATTCCTCGCCGTCAAGGCAAATGATTTGAATATTGACATCAAATAGAAGAGAAAGAGAAAGAAAGGATGCGTGAAACATTTGGCGCAGAAACTCGTCCAAGAGGATTTACAAAGGCAAGTGGGACCTTCCCGATATCTCCAACCTCCAGATAAACATAAATCATCCGCAGAGGGCGAGTTAGGACATGTTGTGAAAAATGAACGCAGCAGGAAGTCATCTCTAGTTTATCTGGGTTTTTATTTAAAGTGAGTGTTATGGATAACAACACTTAGTCTAGTCAGATCTCAAGGTGGAATTTGCCATTGAAAAAACGCATGACTCACTTTTTGACACAAGGAACTTGCACCCTTCAAACAAGCCGTCCTGAACAGATTATCCCAACGAACAGCTAAACATTCCTGTTATCTAGCTTTTAGTCGATTGGGTGGATCAAGAATGCTGTTTTTTAGGGGATAACACCAATGATTCTTACAGTTTCAGCAGAGGTGGGAGTGTAGCTGTCGAAACAAGACGTTTAAGGAAAATGAACCATCTTTGGTGAGATAATGTCAAAGACAACAGAGCAGGCACACGTATAAAGAAGTCACAAAATGGGAAAGTCCCCCCCATTGTCAACGTGTAATTGTAACTACATGGCTCGGTAGTATTTCAGAATTATTTTTTTTTAAATGCACGCCGGCATGGCTAATAAATGGTATTGTCACCCACAGAAGCAACGAAAACGTAATTACCTATGCAAATGACTTGATTATAGGGTAAACCCTGATGCAAATATAAGCCCTCTCTTTCCCTGCCTGTGTGTTACTTAGCATACTGAAGAGTGCACAATGAGGAGATGTCAGTATCCGTTTTTGGTTCTCCAAATATATAATGCCGCTAAAAGGGATAAAGCACACAGAGGAGAAAACAACCAAGACATTTCATGACAATAAAGGCCTAATGCTAATAAAAGAGTTGCAAATAAATGAAAGAAAACGCAAGCCTGTAAAAGAAACAAATGGCTTCTGCCTTGCTATTATAAACCGGCTATCAATCTTTGCCCATATTGTTCTGGGCACAAAGTCCCCATTTACTATTCGAGTCAGCATCCACTGTTGAGCCCATGCACTCTCTTGTATTGTGTGTCATGGTGGAGAGTCGAGACCCTTTTACGCAGTGGCAGATGCTTTATTCAGTGGCACCTTTGCAGCTTTTTCGTGGTGCGAAACAACCAAAATAGCACTCAGACATGTCTACTAGCATGAGGAAGCGGTTAATGGATCAATAAAGAGATGATCAGGTGACCAGGGCAGGCGTATCAGGATGATGCTGAGACCGCGGCTGTAAGGCTCATCAGAGGCCCCCGAGCCGCCTGTCATAGCTGCTCATATCTGTCAGTGGGTGGGAAATGAATACCGAGCATGAATAATAGATTATCACTGATATTTTTAGGTGAGCCAAGGCTTCCAATCTTGTAGCTCATCTCTGGATTCTTGATTTTACTTATTTATGGGCTGCATCTTCTGGTGAGAGAGTATTACTCAACCCTCTGCGCCTCTTTGGCTGTCCAGTAAAGAACTGCAAAATGTTCTCCAAAGGCCAAACAAAAAGTCAACCAGGAATAATGTCACAATGTGTGTGAGCTCTGCTTTACCCAATAGTGGGCTGACACTAGGCTGAGTCAGAATTTGTCGACGCTTGATTTGAAAATGTCGGGTCATAAGCAGATGATGAACGAGGGGACTATGACTATAAATGCTTACTTTGTAAAGGTTGAAAGGGGTAATTTGGACTTTGAACTAAGTTGTTTTATAATACCAAACCCCTTTTACACTTTTTTAGCCTCCTAAAATCAAATCCTGACTGATAATAACTGTTACAAAAAAGTAATATAATAAAATCCCACAAAAGAAACGCAACCCTAGTAGCACCTAATTGCTAGGACGTGTCGTGTTGCAAATTATACTAATGGAAATGATTCTTCTTGAGCGGAGACACTTTCGAATCAATTTTCTTCTTTCAACACCAAAGCAACTGCGCTTATGGACTAAAAATAGTTACTTCTCAACATAACATTCTGCCACACAAAAGCCTCACAACTTTTCTTTGATTCGTCTGCTGTTTATGACACCATTTTTTAATATTTCTTCACCAGGGAAAGAAAACAGTCCAAAAAAAAGAAAAATTGAGAATATTCTCAACATATTTTATTTTCCATTTATTTATTCTTGACTGTTGTCTGTTTGTTTCACAGAAGTATAATAAGCCGGGATAGGAGAGAGCTCCACAAGCAGGCGGGATGCAAATAAGTCGAGGCCGCCTCACAAGCGATTAAAGATGAAAAGAGACAGAGACAAAAGAAAAGAGAGGCAGGGGAGTCTTATGGGACTTTGACAGCCATCCTGGCTGATATGAAAGAGCCTCAGATTCCATGGCTTGGGTGTCGTGGGCTCTGCCTCTGGGAGTGGGCCTCAGATGAATTACAGTAAAAGTAATCACAATACATGAATATGAGATGCCTTCAGTCCAAGGGGATGCTCTCTGCTTTTTGCCACATTCTATGTTTGTCCATCATTATCTGTCCGTTATCTTTCTAGTAATGCACACATTCGGTCCCTGCATATTTCAGCCTCCCCTCCTTCGCACAGACATTTGGGGAAAAAAAGTTGCAAGTGCAACAACTACAGTAGTGAGCAATGGCTTACATTAATATTGAAAGCGAACAAATTATTTGTGCTTGCACCTAAATCATCAATACGTGACTAATCAAGTCGTGTTAACTATAGTACATGTCCAGACTTGAACCCAGTTTAATCAATTGAAAATGTGTGGGAGAGTGGGACATTTAACAAATGTCTGCCGCATTCAACTCATTGTCAAACAATTAGGATTAAACCTACCGCCACCAGGGAAAGCTCTCTGTATCTCACTGTGAACCAGATTGGTGGCGTCGGATGCGTTTTATGTCAACCAGAGCTAAGGGGGCCCGGAAAGACTATTTAATATGGCCATGGCAAGAAAATCCTAAGAAGCTTCCAAGAAAGCTCCCTGGAGTGGATGCTTCAGATAATAAAAGACGAAGAATTAAAGCAAAAAACGAAAGTGATTATCGCCGATGACTCACAAGCTCACAAGAAATGAATGCGTGACAAACAAATGAACATGAAAAAAAAACATCGGCGCTTCGCCTGCGCAAGTCACTCACTTTCCGTCAAAGGGGTTGGTTCCGGGGATGACGTGGGTGCTGTCTCGGCCCACCAGGAAGTACACCCTGTCATAGAAAGTCTGCAGGTTGCTCTGTGCAGAGGACATCTGTGTCTCCTGGATGATGTCCAGGGGGTCCGGGGAGCCAACGCACAGAGAGGTGGTGTGACAGGTTGCCTGCAGACAGCAGTCTGGATCCATGCAGTCCACCAAGCCATCTGACAAGGTTAAACAAGTCACACACACTCCCTAATTTAACAACAGTCTGGACACACACCTGGCAAAAGAAACTGAGCATATATATCAGAGCCACCGGGGGCATTGTTCATTTTTACCGCTGTTTTGGGAAATGAGTTGGAGCCATGTCAAGTACATCTCTATTCTGAAGAACATTCTAACACTGGCAGAATTGCTTTGGATCTCTATCTGTAATTTGCATGAAATAATACAAGACAGAAAGAGCTGCTGTGCGATGCACTTTACTTTCCTAAAGTGGGTCATTGGAGTCCCTACCCTTTGCTTTCAAGGGCCTATCTGGCCAGATGGGTGATAAAAATAAACCGTGCTGTCAGGAGTCAGTCAAATCCCCAGCAGCACCCCTTCCTTGCCAGTCAGAGCTCTGCAGTCTCTGCAAAGTGATGGGGGGATTGAAACCGCCCCTGCATGAATAAGGGATGCTATTGCATAGCTCAAGCCCAGAATGAGGTTTGGAAGAAAGGAAGTCACGTCTTCTACTTGGCCTCAAGAGCGGTGCAGCCCCCTGGCTGGATCCGTGTGTGTGTGTGTGTGTGTGTGCTTGGCCCTGCTCGGGGCTAGTTAGCGGGCAAAGACGGGGACTTCTTCCTGAGGCCGGCCCGTGCTCTGAGTCCTAAAGGCCTTTTAGAAACGATTTTTGAAATAAAACCCTGTTGTCCAGGTGACTGCCACATGCCTCGCCCTCACCTGCATAAGAGTGCAACTGAGCCTGGAAAGCATGAAACAGCTACAGCGTATTCTCGAGCACAGAGGGGGTTTTAATCTGTAGTCAAACCATGTCTGGTTTAGAGTCCCAGTGGATGCGCGGCCGGTGTTACAAGGCATTGGTGTGTGTTATTTGTGCTTTTACCTCCATCGTTGTCCTTGACATCACTGCAGGCCGTTTCCATAGAGGTGTCACATCCAGTGCCCCTCCAGCCCAGCTGGCACACACAGTACCAGCCATTGTTACCCAGAGTGCACCTACCATTTCCATTGCATAGGCCGGGGCAGCCCTCTGTGTAACAAGAAAGGGACAATAGACAGTTGGCACAGGGTTTCAAAATGGCGGGTAAATACTGTGTGTTGTGTGCGCACAAAAACCAACAACAAAACAGTGGGCCTGATGACAAAACAGTTTGCTGGTAATATGTCTCTGACGAAAGTCACGTCAAGAATGGGTGCGGCTGGCTATAATGACTCTTAGCTGGGATGATTAATTCCCTACACCTTTAGTGAAGTTTCCAATATCCCTTTGCACTAAAATCAGATAAGAGAGATCTTCTAAATCAATATTCACTCATTACTACAGTAGATTGGTCTCCGGTATCTGCACTGCTGCGGCTGGATAATGAGAGCAGTGGTGTAGGTGCTGGCATTCCTGCTCATAATTGGATCTGTTATTATATGATTTTCAGATGTGACCGGCATAATGATCATAAGCGTTACTGTTACGAAGCTGCATCGGTTATTGGGGAAAAAGCGAGAAAAGAAAAACTTGGCTGGATATCATATTACTTCATTACGAATCGCATTATTTCTTCAAGGAGAGTGTGTGTTCTGTCATTACAAGCGGAACAAGTAGGCGTATAAGGCCGTAGCCAGCAATATCATGCAGGGGAGGACTTTACGCGCATGTGACCCCAGGAGAGCTGAAGGCAGACTGGAGCATTCCCCCGGTTCTCTCTGGATGGGTCCTAACAAGGGCATACATCAGCGGATTATCTCACCCCTTCTAGGGCTGCTTGGCATTTATCTGGTACCTTTGTGATTCGGATCCCCGTCGCTGAGGGACAGGGTAACATCTCAAGATATCATGCGCACGCATCTATCACAGTTTGTGTTGTTAGCGAGCTGCATGGTAGAGAGAATGCTAAGCTGACCCATTTTATCAACTAGAGAGAGGCTGGGGCGGCTGTCTCGATGCTCTTACATCACACGGGGAGAATAGGAGTGGGAGCATGAGAGAGCAAGGAAGGAACGAGAGGAGTGCGGCGATCGGGAGAAATATATTAAAGGGGGAAGTAACAGATGAAAGAGAAGGGAATACAGAGAAGTGTTTGGAAAGCTAGAAGGTAGAAGCAGTAGAATAAATGGGTGTTGTAGATCACATGGTGAGCTGAGGAATGCATCTGTTGCATTTGGTTTATTGCAATACAGAGAAAGGTGAGTATAATGACATAATAGGACCATTGATCAATGAACAATCCACATATATGCCAGGACCAGGACAGAATAAAATAAATATAGCCAAATAATATCTTTGACCTTTCTGTAATTCATTTTCGTTTTTTTTATTATAAAAACTGTGACTGTTACATATATGTTTAATATTCAAATATAATGAAGCTTTTAGCCACGTTGAATCATGGAACATAGGAACCTGCAGCAGAGCTCTCTCAATAATAGTCTTTCCTTTATACACCATACTTACACTACAGAGCAGAATCAGGGCAGAGGAAACGCTCCTTTGAAGTTGTACATAAAAAGCTGAATAACAAAAGGAGCAACAAAGATGCAGAGTGTTGGACAATGGGGATCAACTGAGGAGCATTTAAAATAGCATAATAAAATAAATAATGTCTAAATTTTCTTCCCGTTCCACAGAAGAAAAGGAACTCCCGGTCGAAGGCTAATGCCATCAGAAGGCGTCGTGCCTCCGAGACAATAGCCGTCCTTTTATTGGGCGGATGGACAAAACAACTCCGGTTGGGCTAGTGTAAAACAGATGATTATTAAACTCTGAATATTTATCACAAGGATAAATAAAGATCCGCTCCACCGCTTGGCACCGGTTCAACTTAATTGGCAGCCCTTTTCAGATTGGAGACCCCCGCTGAGCCGCGCCCGAGCCCGCCTGAAACGGCTCCAGACGCGAGGCTGCGAGTGTTCGAAAGGACTCCTCTGGCAGCCGCTCTGGTGCCAGGTGGTCCATTACCAAGGACACAGTGAGAGTCAGAGAGGGTGTTGGAGGCACAGAGGCAGGATTACTGCAGAGCCTCCACCCTCTGCTTGTCCTGCACCAACCGGACCATGAACTCTTTTAATTAGAGAGGATGCGGCCTCAGCACCTATCAGGCCCTGCTCACAGCTGCACACTCATCCATAATGCATGGCGCAGGTTATGAAGCCCCCTTTTCCCACAACCCCCCACCTCTATCAAAAAAGCAAGGTTGCACACCAACGCGTATAGAAAGCTGTACAACTTCACCCAACTGGTGTGGAGGTGCTAAGTGGAGATTAACATGGGACAGTATGGCAAAAAAGTTGATGGGAGGTGGGGGTCTGTAGAATGAGTTTGTTTGGAGGTGTGTAGTGTTACCATATATTGATGTGTGTGTGTGTGGGGAGTAGTGGGGGAGGGAGGGGGGGTGTATGGAGTTATGATGGCAGGAGGACAAAATAGAAGGAAGGAGGAATGCCATACCTTTCACTACCTTATCCAGATAGTGAGCTTGGGAGATAAAAGACAGGACATGTAAGGGAGGATTGAACAGTGCCACTTCCATGACAAGACAGCAAAGCAAGGTGTTAGTTTACATTACAAAAGGTAAATAAATAATAAGAAAGGAAAAGTGCTGTCATGAAGCAAAACCATGCATTACAAGTAAAACAACAAATACGATCGAACACAGAGGGAGGGAGACTGGAAAAAAGACAGGGGAGGGTGTGGAGCACAGGAGAGAGAGAGAGAGAGAGAGAGTAAGAGGGAGAGAAAGAAAGGGAGAGAGAAAAAATAGTGATATCTTCGGAAAGAACATTTCAATCTCTTCCCATTTCTCTGCCAGCATCGGCAAGATATCTCAGGGGAGTATTTCATAAGCAACGTGATTGATGCACGTATTACCGCCCTTCAACTCTCAAGTAATATCACACAGGAGGTCAGGATGTTTCAACAAGAAAGCACATTTAATCTCGAAACACCTCTTTAGACGATGAGGTCACCGGAGGCTCCGGCGTTGGCTGGGGCCCGGAACGGACCCCCCCGCTCTCCACAGCATGGGGCTTTGGGGCCAATACAGAGCTCTCAATAATGAAAATTGATTCAATTTGAGATCTTTGGCTTCTTATTTCAATGACAGTGAGGGATTTTCCTTGTTGGGGGGTGGGGATCTCAATATGGCACTTATAAAAGGCCCATCAATAATGTAAGGCCAGCGTATGAAACATTCACAGACTGAGTCAAGGCTCTGCACTGAAGCAGCTCTGCTCCGAGATCTGATAATCCTGTGAGAGAAAAATGATTTCATTCAATTTTCTCTATAAAAATAGAATGAAATCTAACATTCATTACTTTGTCCCATTTCCCTAGTGACTTCTTTGTGTGGGAGTTTCCCATTTCAGTTCGATGATGTGGGGGAAAAAGAGATGGCTATTGTTTAGTGACACTATCTGATGCTTAAGCAGGATCATAGAATGACAGAGCTGAGCGACCATGTTAGTTCGCAACTGTCAACTGGGCAGCTTGAACCAAATGATTGAATCATATTTTATTTTATTGCCAAATGTAAAAGCAGAGTTTGTAGAGTAACTACATTAATATAGGCACAAAATGTCTGCACTCCCTATAGTGGAGTAGATAACAATTATTAGTTGGTAATAAATAAATACATGCATTGGAAATGCTCAAGTTAAGTACTAATGTGTCAAAATTGTTCTTGCGTTGAATGCTCGAGTGAAAGAATTCAGTTACTTTCCAAAAATCAAACAGAGCCCAAAAAAATCAATTGAATTATATATAGCAGAGAAGAGAAGAGAATGGATGGTACGCAGGGGTGAAAGTAGCACACACGCACACATGTCCTCTGGATGGAGTTTAGAGGAGGTCTGACAGTCCTGATGTCAAAGGACATTAAAACACTCTTCTTAACCATGAAAGTTTCAAACTTCAGAACATCCATCAGCTTAACCTGAAATATATCTGTGCCGTCTCTCTCTGGCAGCCGGCATTTTAAACAGACGGACGAGGTCACACTCAGTGGTGAACATAGTCCACTAGAGGATTTTGAATGACTTTAGAACACTGTGAAAACTTTTTCCTCGGTTGTAAGTGAGCCGATGCTTTCAACAAAGGCCTTGACAACATAAACTTCCCCTGAGGAACAATTGTTAGTGTAAACACCGAGCAAAAAATGTGAGGGTTGATCTGCTCACAATGACCCACATGTCAGCATTATGAAAGAAATGGCACATGGCAAGGGAGAAAAGAAAGAGATGAGGAAAAGGATGGGTTAAAATGAAAGGACACCTTAGCACATTCCCACATTAAAATGCATGAAGCAAGCCTCAGATCCTTGAGTAAACCTGTTCATGCTCTACCGACTTGCACAAATTCAATTAAGCATGCTTTTCCCTCTCTTCCCAGACCGGACCCTTCCCCGCACACACCCAGTGCTTAATACACACGCAGAAAGAAAGACAGCGCCTTTGTTGCCGCCTCCCCACCCCCATCCCGAGATCCCTCCCAAACACACACACAGGGTCCCGGGTCCCCCCGTTCCCCCCCACCGCCAACACCAAAACCCCGTCCCCTCCTACCGATAGTGCAGTGTTCTCCGTTCCACCCAGGACTGCATTCACACTTGCCGTCCCTGCAAGTGCCGTGCTCGTTGCAGCGAGGGTGACACGCCCTCTGGTCACACCCGGTGCCCATCCAGCCGTCGTCACAGCGGCAGGTGCCCGACACACAAATGCCGTGGCCACCACAGTCCGCTGCACAAATCTCTGTGGGAGACACAGACATAGAAAAAGACCCCCCAAAAAAAAGGAGAGAAATGAGTGCGGGGGGAGACGGACAGAAAAGAAGGAGTGTGTGGGGGGGGGACAGGGAAACAAGGGTGAAGAAAGAGACAAATCCAGGAGTTATTGTCAGGGAAAGGCAGCCACGCTCCACTACCTTGTCTAATGGCAGCTGAAAAGAAATTCCTGCACCTCATAAGGGGCAATCCTCTTTGACAATACAAATCTAATAAGTCCATTGTACAGAAAAGTCATGGATTGAGGCAGCCTTAACAGACTTACTCTTTCTCTTGTCTCTTCTTTTATTTGTAAATTAAACTTTCCGACAGAGGGGAAGAAAGAAAATTGAGCCTCCACTTCTTTGATGAATAAAAACAACACGAGCACTGCTATTTTGATTAAACGGTGAAGCGTACTACATTTTGGTTTGCATCGCTTTGCCACATTACTGTGACCTAAAGGCAGGAAGTACGTCTACACTGAAATATTTAAGGCACATTCAGGGCATGATTCAAGGCATGAGATGTCAATAAGCTGTTTTTATTCTACCTGAGTGCAGTGTGCCAGGGAACGAAGTACATTCGCAGAGACCGAGCCACAGTAAAGCTCTGCTGAGGCTTTTGTGTGGCGGCAGAAAGACCTCCCTGACAGGCTGCGATAGAGCCCGGGACATTACCCCGCGTGTCATGAACTCCGGGGAGAGCGTGACGAAAGCTCACAGAAATTAAACGCTGACATATTTATTATGAATCTCATTGAAATGTTGAACTCTTTATAAACCATTGTGTTTAGAAAATTAAAAAAAAAACGAAGAGGCTTAGCCGCATGGGAAACAAAAGACGCGTATTCATGGCTTATTAGCCAAACCAATTCAAATGTGACCGCGGGGGACCTAACTGGAGGTACAATTTTTGAATATGTCAATTACTGCCTTCACTGGGCTGATTTTGTCATGGGTGCCAATTCGATTTGAGTGGTATTTTTTAGCCACAAACCATAACATGACATTACCAGCTTGAAAAGATCTCTTTTTCTTAAACACTCCACAGCTAATTGTACTATGAAAATGCTAATTGTTCAGCGGACGTTTGATAATGAGGTACAGTATGGTAGCAGCATTTGGATCGGTGCCCCTTATGACTGCTGAAACACACCCTGGCAAATAGATAACCATGGAAACAAACATCAGAACAGGATTCAGTTACAGGGGGTTGTACATTACTCATTTTCAAGTAATTATTGTGAAACTAAACCTCCTTTAGCCTCTAAAGATGATCGTAACACAGTTATAGAGAAGGTGCTAATGAACATAATGAGCACCTTCAGTGATTTCATTATCACTCGCAAGTTAAAAAAATGGACCTTCCTAGATTTACTAGAGCGCATCCTGGTCAGAGGAAAACAGACTCAAACTGACTGTGGGACAACTGCTCACTTGGCTCAAAGAGGAAACCTTTAACGAGATAAAGATGCAATTACAGCCTGCAGGCCAACCCTTATTATCCGTGGCCAGAGGAGTCAACAGTGAGAAATACCCCCATCCCCATGATGGCCGTTACCATTTGCACTGAAGGGCCGTGTAAACAAACTTTCCTCTGGGTGGGAGAATGGCAAAAACATACATAAAAACACACATATTAAAGGACATAAAACCCAGGGCAATGTTTCATGGCTTGTAACAGCATTACTTACAACTGGGCATACCAAGATTGTATAGTGCCAAAGCACCATCAGAAAAATTGTTTGTGAAAAGGGTATTACAGTGAGGGGGGGGTTAAACATCTTGAAAGATATATTGAATGCTTTCCATCTTTTTCTTCCCGCAGAATGTAAGAAAATACAGCAAGCTGTACTACCCCACCAGTGAGCTTAGTGTTGTATTAGGCCACAGAAAGCTCTACAAATGAACAGGATGAAGGTGGATGAAGAGCCAACTCGTTGTTATTTACATCGAGGCAAACTCAGAAAACTGCCCATTTCCCTCAAAATCCCTGGGATTGTCTAATAGGTCACTGTGTATGCTCAGTATATAAAGGGATTCCTGGATCTAAAGGACAGCCGGACTTTAAGTCACGTTTCAGAAATATTTCGGGAGAATACCAATTATGTTGTCTAAATGAAAGCAGCTTACGGCCGCAACTGTGTTGGCCTTAACAAAAAGGGAGATGATGAAATGATTATCCACACATCAGAGTCCTGATTGCTCCGGACTGAGCTATTGCAAGTTTTAATCTTTCAGAGAATAGGCATAGAACATTAACACAGTTTCACACGAGTGTTTTATAAAGGGCACAATTGTGAAGTTATCCAGCAGGCTACGGTTAAAATATCAATCTGGAACGTTTTGCATCTGCCAACACTGAAACTAATTGATGTTATATACCTACATTTGACAGCTCTTTACCAATCCACCCCTGAGTTCACTGAGGTTTTTCAGTCAAATATTTCTTTGTTAAATGTGAGCAGGCAGGCGGGCGGGCAGCCTGTCGAGAGCTCAGCCTGAATCGTGCTTGACTTTTTTTCAGCCTCAAAGTCTCTAGAAGGTGTATCATAGCTGTAAAAACTGTATCTTACGCTCAGCCTATTCTGACTACCAAGAGGGAATGTTTCCCCTGAACGATATATAAACTCAAATGGGAACAATCCTGCGGAGCAGAAGAGAGCGATCATCAGCGCTGAGCCTTGTGCAAACGTGAATAAAGCCAGGACTGAAGAATGAGCATTAACTTGCATTAGACCATGCCTCCGACAATATCCCCTCTATGCGTGTTTCCCTCTCCTCTCCGGCTGCAGCTAACCACTCAAGATGAAGCTATTTGAAAGAGAAATGCATTTGGAGGGAAACCAACTAGAATTTGATTGCTACCTGTGGACCTCTACTACTGATCATCGATGTGAATGATTGAGGCTTTTATGTGAGCCGTTTGCCGTTTTTAACATAATCAGAATGGTTTACTTCTGCCTTGAGCTTTGCAATTATCAAAGCTGAACTGAATCAGGAAGAGAAAACCATTCAGACAAAAAAAAACATTTTATTAGTTAGCCAGTTGTGAGATATGTATGTATATATATGTATGTATATATATATATATATATATATATCAGGGAGCTGAGAAAAGAAATGCTGCCAGCGTGTACTCGGTGTGAGGGAAGCGCTCACCTGTGGAGCAGTCTTGGCCGGTCCAGTTGGGATCGCAGCTGCACGTTCCGGTGTCTGCCAGGAACGCTCCGTGTCCGGAGCACTGGTCCATGCAGGACGCCCTGGGGCTCTCGCACCCCGGGCCGCCCCATCCCACAAAGCAGTGGCACTCTCCTTGGACGCACACCCCTCGGCCTGAGCATGTCGGGTCCAGGCAGTCCACTAAAAAGGTTGGGGTTTGCGAAAACACTGTGTCAAGACACTCAAGTCACCTGCTGCTTCCCTCGCTCAAAGGCAAGCTGGCGTCTCTAGTTGAGCATGACTGGAATGGTGACTGGGATGAATGTGCAGGAAAAAAATCCCGCTTTCTTCAACACAGTAGGCAGGATTTACAGTCAAACTAATTAAATGAGAGTAGGGCTTATGGTACAGATTGCCCACGCTCCTGCTGCCATTATCACCTCGTAATACAAATTCCTTCCGAACAGGGACTGGGCCTTAATAGGAGCCTGTTTCTCTAAAATGAGAGCCACGGGATGATTAGTTCAAAGCTGAAAATACCAAAACTCACATTACAGAAAGCCGGGTCAAGTAAGGAAAAATCCCAGAGCATTATTTGGATGTCTTAGGTGTGTACCACTCTAGTTTATGTACTACTTATAGACTGTCGGACGGAGGAAGCCTTGCACTTGCTCTCCTCTGCTGCATCTTTGATCCGTGCACTGTACCCGTGTTCAATGCATCGGTTCAATAAGTATGCAAAGATCAAATTGTTTCTAAACCATCCCTTCCCTTGACATCTTGTCAAATAAATGCTTGCTTTGTAAGGCACCAGAGTTGTGGGAGCATACAATAAAAATTCATAAAATTCCCAGACAATAACTGCTTAGTACACACAGATGGCAAATGGGCCCCAAGCAGGAGCAATGTCGCCAGGAGAGCAGCAGGCCCCGCCGTGGCAGCTCCCCTTTACCATGATATAAATGGGCATAAAGGCCGTCATAGTAAGACAAACAGGATCTCTCGCCTTTTAGCAGATGGTTTGGGCGCAAGGCACAAAGATCAGAGGCTAACTGACAAGAAACTCTCTCCTGGCAATCCATCATCGAGGCTGAAGGTCGCACGGAAGAAAGGTAGAAATGTTAAAGGGCCCTCGTCCACATTCCCCTCCACTCCTTATGGCCAACACCCCACCCTAAAATAGAATGGGGGCCTATGGATGTCACAAAGCCCCATTTATCAAACTCCCCGGGTCCATTTTTCATCTTGAAATGAGAGCCTTCAAGAACTGACAAACACAATGGCTCCTTCAATCTTATCTGGTCAAGCCGTATCCGGCACCGTGAATGTGGAGTTCCTAATGGATTAACACAACACTTTGCGTATAGACAATAACAACACAATACTGTTTACACTAGCGTAACGCTTTTTATCCATGATTTATACACAAAGAGTCGCCTGGAATGCATATTGTAAAGTGTTTTGGCCATAACAATCTTCATAAAGAATGTCTTGTCTTTACGACAGTAATAGACAGACTGTTAAATAAACCATGCGAGCTTAATAGCCATTTCCATTGTGGGTATTCTATAAACATGTCAAGCAGTAACAAGATGGTGGTTACAAAAGTCATTTTATACGGGACAAAACAATCACCTTCTTCACAGTTTTCCCCTTTGTAGCCCGGGTTGCAAATGCAGGTTCCCACGATGCAGGTCCCGTGGCTACTGCATGTAACGTCGATGCACTGGTTGGTGGGAACATCGCACTCGGAGCCCTTCCAGCCGCTGTGACACATGCAGCGACCTTTAAGGTATTGACCATTCCCGCTGCACAGCACCGGACAGGCGGCTTTGAAAAGAGCAGACAGCATACATCCATTTGAATGGACCCCTCCAACCATAGATTCAAAGAACAGCCAGTGTGTGCAAAAAGCCTCGATCGGACAATGAGCTTCTGACCAAAAATGCTAAATGGTTTCCTCTCCAGTGCAAGATGGCGCTTTAGTATCTGGTGCAGATGTGAACCAATTCCAACAGCAAAAATATTTATTATCAACACAATGGCGGCTGGGTGTTTAAAGTAAATAAAAATAGTTGAATGAGTGTAAGGAATGCTTCCAATCAACACATAGTTAACAGATGGCAGTGTATGTGTAAAGGTGTGACTAAAACACATTCCCGTATGTTTTAAAAAAAAAATTAGGTGGTAATTAATGCAGCCTTGGTTTCAATAATTGAAATAAGGGTTCAATATCAGTCCTTTAATCTAAAGCTCTATTTTCTTTACAACCATTAGAAAGTTCTTTTATGCGAGACACCAGACGCCATTAGGAGAGAAACAGGTAAAATAAATCATCTGGAGGAGAACTGCCTAATTTAATAACGAAGATCTGAAGCATAATAAAAAGTAATTGGAAGATTAAAAATGCTTTGCGCTGGTCACGCAGTTAATATAATTCTGTCGGCACCCTAAAATGTTTTGTGTGAAGGATGTGGATCAATTTCGCAGTTAGGAGTGAGGGGGTGACTCACCTCGGCCGCAGTCCGATCCCTTGAAACCTAAGAAGCAGTGGCATGTTCCAGCAACACAGTCGCCGTTCCCGAAGCAGTTACTGGGACAGTCATCAACAGAATCTGCAAGAGAGCAATCAAGCGCTTTTCTGAATAATGCGGTTTGGAAAAACAATTTTCCTCCCACTCATTTTCTTTGGGTTGATTATCATGCCTTTGTTAATGACAGCGATAAGAACGCGGCTCCAATCCTGTCGACATTTCGGGTTTAACTGCAAAACATTTTTCAGTGTTGCTACGGTTTCGCAAAAATGGGGGAATTTACTGAACGAGCAAAACAGGTTCCGATCATCTGGGCTTCGACCGGAAAATTTCTCGGAATTTGCCAACCAATTTGAGGGTGATGAGTGACGCGCATCATTTGACAAACCTAATTTGACGCTTTTATGCCTTCTGCCATGGGTCGTGTTCTCATGTTTTCTTCCATGGATGGATTTGTACTTTGCTTAAAGGTATTGGCAGAAAACGAAAAATTGGCCAGGCAAAGAAAAGTCATGGTAATCCTCTTTTGTCTCTTCAACACAATAAATACAACCTCTATGTGGTTACCAATCATCTGCCCTCTGCATGTACACTTTTCATTTGTGAACATAGCGTACCAGTCAACAGCGATTCCTATTGTTAAGGTCCTTTTGTTGGGCAATTGACAACAGCTGCGTTTTAAGGTATTTTTTATTATCAATTGTTTTTTTCCCCACCAGTTCTTTATTAAAAAAAAGATGCATAAACTGAATGAATCAATTTAAATTACACTGGGATATGTAAAAAGATATCTTGACAGCTTGTCTAAATGTAGTTGGGCTCAAATGTAACAGCAATGTCTAAATGTGTGCAGGGATCAGGAATCATGGAAAAGGTCTGTTGTGTTTAACTTTATCAAGGGCAAAACAATGCATGTGAAACAATTGCAACCCTTAGATCTGGAAAAACGCAGCACATTCAAATAGATTTATGAACACAAGTTGCATGTAAAAAAAACTTTTGTTGTGATGGTAAAAACGGGTGATGTCTACTTTAAAAGCCATTCCAAAAATAAATAATACTCCCCCCGCCTGCATTTAAATACTGTACAATTTCAATGAAAGTTATGATGTATTACTTTACTGTTGTTTTCTGTCCACAGCATTAGCTTTGATTGCGGCAACAGTGACTGACATTGTGTTATTACGTACTGTCTTCCTTTGTTTGAGCGCACTTCTGTGTGAGGCAAACACTCTCCATCATTTCCTCTATTGATCCATCTAACTTAATCAAATAAATTGGCAAGATAATTACTCCTACCACCGTGTTCTGACACTCACTTTGATTGGAAATAAGAATGACCACTGAGGCGCTCGACAGCAGCAGGATTCTGAAACAAGACGCTCGCTGAATTAAGCCTGAAATGGTGCTGAAAAATATTCAATCTTGTCCGTCTCCTTCAGGCGGCAGAGGCTCTGAGGCAAAACTTACAGAACAAAGACTCTCTTGTGCTCCACAAAGGGCTAGAAATGTGAGCCTTGGATTCAGCTTTCCTTTACTCTGGAGAGTCAATCATCACTGTGGATGCAACGCAAGACTGAGAGAAAAGAAAAAGATACAGAAGGAGGGAGAGGGAGAGAGAGAGAGAGAGAGAGAGAGAGGGGGGGGGGAGAAGAGATATAGAAGTGCTGCTGATGTTTTCTGTGCTGCAGGCTTGCCTTTGCCATGTCGGGTTAGCAAGGGGATGCACGGGAGACTGTCCTCCGGGGTGGTGGAAGCAAATCAGCATTTTTCTGAGGTTTTGAAGGATTCCACAAAGAACTTCTACCTACACTAGGAGGCCTAAGCTTTTTTTTCTCTTTAATGCTCCTAGCTGTAGTCATCCCAGCAGTGTGTATGTGTGGCCATTCAAATTCCTCCCAGAAGTACAATTATGCAGAAGAGATTCTTGGCGCGGATCGTGCAGCTCATGTATATAGGGACAAAAAAAAAAAAAAAACCAAGCGGGGGTTGTAATTTAGCATTCACCAAAAGAAAAAAAAAAAGAAAAAAGATCTTACCTAATAAGATAGAATATTACGTTTCATTAGTGTGCCTCTGATCAAAGGGTATTTCTTTGGTGAACAACAAACCGTCAAATCAAACACGTGTAATTGAGTGATCGTGAGCTCAAGTGCTTCCATTCCAAAACGCTGATGCGGTTCAGCAGACTGCGGACGTCCCGTGTCTGCCGCTGCGTTCCCTCTGAGAGCGGCTGGGGAAGGGCCGTGAATATCTCTTAGCCACATACTCAACACAGGCCAACGCATAAATCAAGGATTCAAGCAGGGCTTCATTGAAATTCATTACCCTTTCACATCGGGGTAGCTAACTGTTGTGTGAGTCCCCTCCAGTCGGCTAGGGACAGAGTAGCATGCAGCAGGCAGGTTTAATCAGCCACCGGGAGCATTGCCGTGCTCTCTGAGGATGTGCTCGGCACCTTAGATGGATGGGCGTAGAGAGAGAGAGGGAGAGAGGGAGAGGGAGAGAGAGAGAGAGAGGGAGAGAGAGAGAGCTTCTGCTATACAAGGAGACAGGATATGGAGTAAGACATAGGTCCGGTACAGGCAGTCGAGTCTGGGCTGAGGCATGTCTGGCACCAGGCAGCGGAGGACAAATGGCTTCATGCTCCAGAGGGCTGTGATGCAAAACATTCGGCGGGACATGTTTCACATTGCCATGGAGCCACAACCAAGTAACGAGGAGCCAAAGAGCCCAGATTAAAGACAGGGCTGATGCGTCCACCCAGATGGATTATGGGATGGCTGTGTGCAGCAAGCAAACCTTTCATGGTGTGCATGTGAAGAGCACAAGGCGCTGACGACGAGGGTAAAATAACACTGTTTTCTTGTTGCACTGACGCTGTCGGAATTAATTCTTCTGTTAAGAGTCACAAAAAATGTTGTTTGTGTCTCTCGGTGCGCCTTTTCTAGATATTGTTCACACACATTTCTGTGCCTGGGCCCCTTTATTTGAAGGTCAGCTCTATCCCTCTATGGCTCAATACATTTCAGGCAGTCGGTGAGATTCAATTTCTGCTGAAGGGCACTTAACCGGTGACCCATTTTAGAAAGGGCCCCTATGCCTCCCTCTGAGCTCCTCTGGGCAGATCAGCTCTGATAGAAATGAACAGAGGCAGAACCCTAGCTCTGACTAACTCTGCCCCACTCCGTCCTTTCCCAATTCCCCATCTGTTGCACGGAATAGCTCATCTGCAGCGGTACTGTTTTCCGCGACGCAAACCACAGGAGGCCTTCACACACACACACACACACACACACACACACACAGTGAAGGCGAAACAAGCCAAGGTAAGTCCCCCTCTTTGTGTCATATCATATAATAAGTATTGAATTACAGCTGTTTACGGCACAGCAAGTCTGTATGAGGGGGGGGGGGTGTGAGTGTCTCTCGCCTGTCTCCACTTGGTGTTGAGGACAGCTTTTCATCGATCTGCTGCCAGGCAGAGCCCCTATCACAGATGGACTATGGCCCAGGAGCTTTTAATTACAGAGCATGTGAGAACAGCTCCCAGCTGCCATCCCAGTGAAAGTCGACACCTCGGGCCCCCTCACACCTTGCGTGGTGTGGCGGAAGAACAAAGAGGCGCGTACCCAACGAAATCCCCTCCGCGAGAGGAGGACGCGCGTCTGAAACGTTGGCCGCGTTTCAGACACAGCTATACTTTTGATATATGGAGAGTAGATGGAAATTGGAGCAAACCGTGATCAAAAACGGCACTAGCAGGAGGGTACAATCATACTTTGAATTGTATGCAAATGGCTCCCAGAAGCTGGACCCCTGATTCGCTCGGGAGGCTCTTGGGCTAATGAGGATATTACGATCTCTCAATGCCCTACTCGGGGGCAAGGCAGGATAGCGCTGATGTCCTGATTTCTGTCATATTTAACTTCACCTTGATTAACCTTCACTTTGCTCGGCTGTTGAAATCAGCCAAAAACTGCCTCCAACTCGTGCCCCGAATCCAGGCTGTTTGCTGCTCGTTGGTATTATGGGGCTTATGCGGATGTCTGTGACACGGCCAGGGCCCTCACCTATGGCGGTGGTGAGGTAAGAGACCGTTTCCGTGTCTCTCCCGTCGTTGTAGATGGCCAGGTGCCAGATGCCCGAGTCCAAGTACTGGATGAAGCCCGTGTCGTGGGTGACGATGGGCGCCAGGCTCCGCTGCATCGCCTGGGGCCCCTCCAGGCTGTGGATGTCCTGGGCCAGGAGCCTCCGCCCGTCCAAAAGCTCCACGAAGTCGAACTGCGGACAGACGCACAGAGAGAAAGACTGATGGATGGAACGAAGACACGCCATCTGAGTGAGTGACGCATGAGACTTGAGTGCTTTCAGCCCCTCCTCGTAGTGGAGCATCATTTGGTGTGCATGAATAACTCATCACTCCAGAGGAGCTGGAGTACGTCTTGTGGCGCATCGTGGCTGGATGGGCTGCGATAATTTCTCAATCCAAATATTTTACATGAAAGCCGTGTTCAAAACTCTTAAAGTAAAAAAAGAAAAAAAAAACAGGGAAGCTGGCAGGGAGGAGAGGAATGTAAGTTAGTCTTTACCACATAACATCTGCAGCGATTAGCTTCATATCAGTGGTGACTCAATGGAATACCAATGAGACGGAAGTTAATTTGCATCTACGTGGGGAAGGGTGTCTCGACTCTTCAGCTAATGTTTGTGTGATCAGACACAGCGCCAAAACTCATACATTAGTTTCTTTAAATTCAGAAAAAAAGAGAGGAGAGACAAACTGAAAAATAAATCACACTGGACATTAACGTAAACACAAAGCCCGCAATGAACCATTTGTTGAACTCCAGCTATGTTTAAAACAGCAATCTAAACTCTGTGAACCAAGCAGTCAGACATGATTAATAACACAATGTATCTGATTCTGTGCTGCACCTAGATGGGAAATGAGGTTTAAGAAAAAAACTCAATTTCTTGCTCCCTGAGTCCTGTATCTTTGTTTAAATCATTGAAGATATTGAACCTGAACAAAATGCGCTGTAAAACCTTTTTGGAACAAATAAAGTGATTCATAATAAATAGACAGATTATACTATTTTTTTTCCAAACACTCCTTCATGGTTAGTCGTTGTTTAAACAATATCCCGATTTGTATTCTGTGTCAGAGGAAACGGGGGGGAAAACAATTTTTCTTTGTGTTTCGCAAGCAAGATATAACGATTGTTACAGTAACAACAAAATGTGACTACAGCCCTTAAAACAATTAGATCCCAAACTCTCCTTTCATACACCGGCTAAGCCCAACCAGATACAAAAGATTACCGGTAAAAACAGATGAACGAGTGTCAGTGACATTCAAATATTTCCCACCTGTGTGTGCGACGGAGGCAGGCCTCTCCGTCCGTAGATCCCCACTAAGGCGTCTTTGCTCAGGGAGACGTTAAATTTCAGGTACATGGGATGATCAATGAAGACCTGGGCCCTCCAGAAGATACCGGGGGGAATCTGCTGCGCGACCTTGCGACCCACGTCAATCTCCCCCATATCTATATAGCTGTCATCTGGGTACAGGCTGTCCAATTTGCCTGCATTGCACACAAAAGCGAATCGGTCAAATAGATCACACCATTAATCCAGCATGTGGAGGGCCGAGGGAGTCGATATGCTGAAGCATGATAGTCCACAGATATTCAATCACATTGCTGACAGCCAGAAAAGGAAATATTATCAATGACCCCTCTGGCCATTGTCAGCAATTCCAGTCCCAATTCCAGAAGAGTAGTACAGAACTAAGAATAATCTAATTGAACACCTTTCTGGTCCTCAATTCCGGTTGGACTCGGAAGTGATTTGTGTTAAAATGATAAAAACGTTTTAAATTTCAGGCAGCATTAGTTATTCAAATCACAGCCATCCAATCAACTGGGAATAAACTGGGAATCAAACTTTGACTTTTTGAGGTTGCCGAATAATAATTGTAGAATGACTTTCTTTTTATGATTTGCATGCATTTCATCAAAGTGAAAGGTTCTAGTGCTTTCATAGAGTTATAATTTAAATAAAAGTGTAGAGTGTTGTAAAGTAAAGTTGTAGTTAAAGCAGGGAGGGATGTCTACTAGTGCATCCACTGCCAACAGTTGTCCATATGCTCCATAATACACCTTATATTGGACTCGGTGGAAATGGTAACATCTGCTTGCTCATGTAGGGGAGCTAATTTCAGCACCGATGTCTTCTAACCTCGACGCAAACTACCCCCAGGACTTGGTGGCAGACACGGCTTTAAGTTACGCATAGTGCAGCAGATGGCGGTGTTCTCAGAAGTCCATCAGTGCCGAAGGGTTTTATCAGCCTAGGCAGGGCACGCTGTCCCTGGATCTGGGCTTTGCATTATGCTAGAGCACACAGGTTTGCATTCCTGCAGCATATTATCAGTGTACTCATCAGGCTGTTTACATAAATCATGAACAGAGAAGAGTGATAATGGGCCTCATGGTTAAATAAATGTCCACCAGGCTTACAACATAATACTTTGATGGAAAGACTCAGGAATTCACCAGAATTTTAGCACATCTGCTTGATCATAAATCAGAGAGCTCATCGTTATTTCTGGTAACAGTGTCGCAGAATGAGACTTATTTAGAAAACTATGGGTAATGATTTCCTATCAGCGACGGTTGGGTCAAAAGCTCCGCTGTAGCTGCGCTTTGTTGTTAGCTAAACACACTTTCTGCTCGCTGGTAAATGAAAAAAGACAACTCCTGGATTCATCTATATGGTAATGACCCCGCCTAGCTACCAATTGTTCCCCGCTAGTGGCAAATCACATGGCTAAATCTGGGCCCATACGATTCGAGAAACGGAGCGGAGCAAACTTTCCTCAAGTCGAGCAGTTGATACCGTGGGGCGAGCACACGCTTTCTTGGGCTGCCAGGAAAAGCCCAGACGAGGAGATGAAAGGATCACATCCGTTCTGAGGAGGACAGAGTGGCTAATCCCCCTCCAGCCCCTGGATACTGGGTCCCTTAAGCTGCCCCCATTTTCTCCCTCCAGGAACAAATAGCACTTTCCCACTTACAACAACTTTCATAGGATTACAATGCAGATCCCTCTGCTTACCACGGAGACGAGTGAACACAATGTGAAACTGGATGACAAAATAATAACAAACTTGCTTTGAGCCCCAAAATGTCATCTTTAAACTTTAAGAACTGAAAAACTTTGTCTTTCTTTTCTGATGACAACAGTGTACTGCAGTTAACTTTGCGTTATGCAAATCATCTTGGTGAATATGAATATGCACTTGAAAATAACTTTACAAACCAACACATTAAAGAGTGAAAATGCAGTATTCACAAAAAGAAGGAGTCACTCACCCTCGTCTTTTCCCTTGCGGTCAGATATTTCCAAGCCTGTGTTGCCTAGCGGTGGCAAGCTCAGGTCCGTAGAAAACGGCACGCCACTTGTATTGTCCTCTGACAGCTGGTACATCTGTCTCTGCATCGGTTGCAGGTGCCAGTTCAATCCAAAAAGGTGCATGGCTGTAATATCAAGTGGAAACAATGCAAAGTTTAAATGAAATTCATCCCAGCAAAAAATGATACTCTCTAAATTACATCTAAAGCAACCCCAAAAACTTCAGGGTACTTTTAGTTGTTCTGGCGTGTGGGGTAATTAACAGCTGTGAGCTGGAGGCACATGAGATGAATTCCAAAGAAGAAAGAACAATACGTGGTTTAATGGTTAATCGCAGGATTTTTCAAAAGTGCTGAGCAGTGAGATTGCAAGATGAATGCTGTCCTGACCCCATGGGACAACGTCTGTCCCACCATAACAACATCGACCAGGACCATCCCCATTGCCCCTTCGTTTTCCAACCCCAATACCTTTCCATTCTCTTGCAAAACTAGTGGACAAAAGGAAGAAAAAAAAACACATCAGCAGGGAGACACAAGGGTGTTTCAATGTGAGCACGGTGGATGAAGCATGCTGATATTTTACAAGGTCGACAAAAGGAATGTCCTTTGGAACAATGGCAACGGAGAGCAGGACAGAGGAGGAGGGGCTGACCATGACAGATCACCAATAAGAAAATGGACAAGACCAGCTTAGCAAGGCAAAAACCACCTTGGAAGTCAACAGTCAGCAGAAAGATTCAAGAAACTCAATACAGCTATTTTATTGGTTTGTTTGTTCTCTTAAGCTCCTCGAGTAATTGTCTACACAATGCAATTATGTAGAGTGATATGATCTGACAGCGTGAGACTGAAGCATGGAGAAAGACCTCCAAAGTTATCTCAATGTTTGTTTCCTTTTTTGCGTTCTTTTTTTTTCTTCTAAACTACTTCATATGAGTGATGTTTCAGACTTACTGTTCAGATTAGCAGTTTCCGACTGGTTTAGACTGACGGCGCCTTTCATTTTATGGATACATTGGGGATTGTTGGTGGCCATAAAGGTCCAACAGTGTTATTGTCACACCATTTTCAGCAAGTGCAGCAGAATCAGGTGCAGCAAGGACAGCAAACATTAACCAAACCTTCATTGGAGTCGAAACAAAGTGCTTTATAGGTCATTTTCCAAACAGAATACTGCAAGTTGCTTCATTAAGCAATGGGTATCATGTTAAATTTCTCCAAATCAAAATTCTACAGCGGTGATCCCCCAAGAATAGAAGGATGTTTACTTGACCAAGCTCAGCTATTATATTCAAATTGACTGAAACCACTATAGGCACTTGACAAAGTGGCTAATAAAACCACGCTAGAGTGAACAAATACATCAGGCCATTTCCAGAAGAAACACGGATGATCAGAGAACATCACCCTGTGCGGTTGGTTCCCCCATTGAGTGGACGTATGGAAGTGTTTTTTTTAAAACACATATTGTAATGATGCATACACTAGATAAACAGTACAATATGTTAACTGAAATATTTGTAAGGATTTGTGAAAGAAAGGTGGGCAACAACAGCGTGGTTACTGGACCAAACATAACAGCAACAATCCCTAAAATCAAGTCGGCATCTGTTCTGGAGTAGTGAGGAAACCAATAAGGAGACAGATGGCTTAGTTTGTCAAGCTCCAGAAAGACACTTCTTTTGATTCTTAGCTCTACATCAAAATGCTGGAGGTCAGTATACGATTCCGGCAAAATCACAGAGCCCGGTGCCATTCCAAGTGTCCTCGTAATCACTTTGTGTCTTCCATTCTTCATCCCGGCTGTCCCCGAGGCCTCTAATAGAAGACTCATCCTAAATCCAAAGATTTTCTTCCCCGCCGTCTTGGTATCTCAGATATGCAGAGCATCGGACCCGGGCCAATGAAGACCGATGATCTTGTTTTGCTTGCTTTCCGAACTTTGCAAACATTGTGCAGCGAAGCTCAGAACGTTGCTGCAATTGGCTGCAGAAATGCTGCCAGACAGGTTGTGGGAGTTGTGTCCGTCTTCCAATGATGCCACTGACCTGTCAGGGGTACTGCAGGTCGTGCGTAGCATCTTTATCTCATCTCTTGGCAGTAGGTGCAGTAAGTCAGGCCACGCCATGTGCCAAATAGGTGACGGAGGGACTGTTGTAGAAGACTTCCCAGCCAATCCAAGGAAGTCCCGTTTTTTGCTCCGGGTCATGTGACAGTGATGTTCCTGTGAATACCCTGTGATGCAACTGGTGCAAACTTCAACTGAAGCTGAATATTTCAAACGTCTAAAAGAGGCTAACTAGCTTATAGGTATACAAAAAGAAAAAAAGGAAAAAATGTCCAGTAGAAAATAGTCTTCAATATGAGTATGTTCGAAAAATACTTAAACCATATGGTTAATTCATCTCTTATAAATAGGTGCTAGAAACAGCTGCCATCAGTTGCTCATTTGTCACCAGATTGAATTAACACCTTTCGTTGGCAGATATAAAGGACCAGTCATAGAGTTGTGAATAACTGAATAATACACAATTGTGCATTTCCACAAAAACAGTTTGAGGGAGATAACTTTTACAGCCATACGTTTTTCTAGCATCACTCAATTCTAATATGGCTATGCTTTATTTCTTCACACAAAGAACCGTGGCTGCCCTGGCAGTCGAGTATTAACAGTGCATACCATGTAACCACAACACCCCCAGTTGAATTCTTTGGACATCTATTGCATGTCATGCTTGTCTTTTTTTCTTACCTATTTTTACACTACACACAAATAAAAAGATCTTAATAATGAAACCAAAAAGAAAGCAAAATAGAAGCAAAGTAAACACCCAACATGAACTGACCTTAGATATAGCCTATAATGCAATACACAACCCGAAGTGTGCCGCTACATGCTTGTGAGCTATATGTGGCTAGTAGCAATGATGTGTGAATGACACATCCTTTCAACTGATGTTTGCCAGTAACAAATAAATAATTAGTTAAAACTACGTGTCACATAAGAAGGACAAAACCCTGCTTAGACATGACCATCAATTTGTTTAAACATTACAACAACCTGGCACAATTGAATAATGAAAAGTCAAATAAAACAAAGCAGTACTATCTAGAATTGCTGAAAGACAAACAGGTCAAATCTGTGTTGCAGAGGAGCCCTTTTTGAGTTGGATGATCACGATGTGAAAAAACATTTCTGGGTCCCAAATGTTCCATCCTTGGCTAGATACCCAAGGTGAATAGACATGAACACAGGAGGATACTGATGACCTCAGAATGAGGGACATATAATAAATGTGCTAATGAGCGAACGACCACAGAGAAAATAGTGCCATCTTTAACCCCCAACCTTTTTGACACTTCAAAATGTGCCGATTTACAAAGCTGTGACAAAATAGAACCATGCTGTAACTCAAAACATCTGTCAAGAGGCATAATTGGGTTCATTAGACATCTCACCCGGAGTTCCCAATTAGAGGCCTCAATAATTAATTGCACTTGAAATTAAATGTATTTTCTCATCAGCCCTTAATTAAATATGGCCTTGGTTCTTGATTGGAAATCCCGATCATAGGGTGAGGTTTGGTCTCCAACATGTTTACTTGTGGCGCATGGGAGATGGTCTGAGTTTTTGCAGGGTATAATCACACAGTCTGATTAAGCACTATCAAGCTGATGGGGCTCCCTGGCTTTTGGCCAGGTGAAGGCAGCAAACTGTAGACGCGTACTGTATCTCTACTTCTAGAGCCAACACAAGCCGAACCAGTACTTTCTCACGGCAGTCGTCCCTGATTGGAAATGACTGGATACATGGATAATGACCAGGATATTGTTTAATCCAGCACTGTTCTGAATTTAAAATTAAACAATTCATTAAATGGCGCTGGAAACCTTGAAAAAAGGAATACTCCGATTTTAGCTCGTTTGGCCTGAAGGAAAAGCAGAAGCGATTGCCTCCGTGATTGTTACAGTATAATACATATCTATAACAAATGTCCTCAATGAAGATTTCATTTATCTCACTGATGAAGGCCAATGCACAGAGATTAGGCTTTTCATTCGACATCCGTTTGAAAAAAACGGTTCCCTTTTCTGTGCGAGAAGGAATTAAACCGTGTGACCATTTATATGTTAAACAGGTATTCAAAGACCAATCAGATGCATATATGCGAAAAATATATTAAAAAGAAGTCTGAATGAACTCTTTATTTCAATCTGTAATAACAGTATGGTTATCATTTCATTACTCCGAGTTTTTTCATGTACATCATCAAATCCTTCGAACCTTCTGCCGAATCAAGCAACCACGATATCAAACGAAACCCTAAATCCAGACCTCAAACATACCTGTTTGACATTTAATCTCAAGAAGCTTTACCTGGCTCCATTTGCCCCGAACCCATTTGTCCTCTCAACGGTCATATTTCCAACCTTAGCCAAGCTCATAACTAATTCAGAGGATGTGCGGTTTCCTTACCTCACCCATGACCCAAACCCCTTGAATGCCCCAATCCTCTAACCTCTCTAAGCTACCCACGTGTTCTACAGGATCACACTGTTTCTGCAGATGCCGCTGTTCTTGTTTGTTGCTGTCCACTGGTGAACTTGCTTGTGTTTAGTCCTGTTTTCCAGAAAGAACACATGTTCTCCTATGATTTTTCTGATTGATTCAACAATATTGATTCAACCTCTCTGAAGCACAGTAAACCATCTCTGCTGTTAGTATAACTGTAATAAAAAGAGGATCGAATGGGTGAAAGTTGGCACGGACCAGAGAAAAAACCTCTTTCTAGTTTTTCTTTTTGTGTCATCATCGCCTGCTTCCTCGTTTCACTCTGTTTGGAGAAATGTTGTGCAATGAGTTTTGTATGTGGATCTCTTTTCTCAGATATTGATATCATTTCCTAAGGGAATGATAGCAGTCAAAAAAAGAAGAACTGGTTTGATAGCAGAGCTCAGCTTTCACAGTGCATAGTCCTAAACCCGACTGGGACCCGGCTAAGCTGGTCGGGGGAATCTTCATCAAATAGATGAATATTCTAAACGTGCAAGTCATCTCCTGTGTGATGGCCGATGTCCTTTCAAGTCCTTCCCCATCTGACCTATTCACAAGAGCAAGAAACCGAGAAGCCCATCTCTTTGAATCCAGTCAACCCAATCTATGAATGATAATGTTATTTCAGACGAGGCGTGTGGGCGAGGAGTCAATCTGCGAGTCGCTATATAACTACGCTCACATGAGGCCGCTGAGTGCAGACGCCACACTATTAAAACGGATGAGAGGGAGAACATAATAGACCCGTCCTGTGGACTCATCCTGTGTCTGCGGGTTAAGTGAGAAGCGGGGCCAGGCGCGCGCCGGTGGCGGCCGCTCGACCCGGTGCGCGCCTGGAGGCACTCGGAGGTGACTCACCGATGAAGTAGGCCAGCAGGACCAGCAGCGTTACCGAGAGGAGGATGGCGCTGAGGGCGGCGCACTTCCAGTTGCAGTGTTTGTAGGGTTTTTTCAGGCTGAAGGCGGGTCGAGAGAAGGTGTTGCGGGGCAGAGGGCGAGGGGGGGGCGAGTACACCGTGCTGGAGGTCAAAGGGTATCCTGGTGATGTTGTGCAGTACATCGGGGAGGTTCCACCTGGTTTGAATAGGAAATGCCTGGGAGGAAAACAAAATGTGTTGTTAGGCTTAAACAGGGAAGCGTCTTTTACCATAACACCGTATGCTACCGCGTATCCGGGTGCAGTCCCTTCCACTGGTGGGTGATTCTGCTTCCGAGCAACACTACTGTTACCATGGTCACGCCTCTGCTAGATTAGCGAGAATAGTAAAGCATAGCGCCTTTTGCTCCGTCAAAACTGCGAATCAATATCAAATCTAATTTACAGGACGAGCGACCGCAGCTGGCGCTTGTTTACGTATTCATCTCCGCGCGCTGCTGAGTAATTCCCGGTAACTACGTGTCAAGGCCGTCCGCGGGACAGACACAGCATACGCGGTTGCAGCGAGGAGTTTAGCAGATTTATTCGCCCTTGAAGAACATGGACGGCTATTTGGGGAAAACGTGTAGAGCTGCGTGTCCAAGAGCCATGTGATCGGCCCATCACAGAGCCGGTGGCGGCCGCGGTGTTGTCATGGCCGTCTTGCTGACAAGTTTACACGGAGCTCCTAAGCGACAGTGACATGGACGTGATTGAGTGTCACATTACAATGTATGATGTGGAAAGTCACTGATACCATATTTTACGTATCAAACATCAGGACAAATCTCGGGCATTTTCCAGCAATAGGAGATAAAACAGGGGCGACTGTGTTTCATAAAGCGGTCATGCTTGACATTCATCAGAAGCAACACAACCCAACAATGTGACTCGATGCAAATTGTTCGGTGTATCAAACAGGGAAGGGACAAACACCAAGCAAGGACTGCGGCACTGTAGGGAGACGCACGGCTACTGATGGATAGCATTTAAAGGAGGATGTAAATGGAAAATATGGCACAAGCATCACTGTTGTTTTTTCGTGGCAAAGCAGATTGTGACAGCGGCGTGAAGCCAGATAGCAAACATGCAACATACCCGTCGTTGTACGAGGCATCTGGGCGTGCTGATGCCAGAATGTCCATCTCAATGAGGTTGTCCTGTAAAGTCTCTAGGAATGCCTGCTTTGCTATGCTTCTACACATAGATGGAAAGATGGATATGAAGCTAGTGTGAGATGTGCGTGCAAAAGACACAGAAATGCCAATACAGTATGTGATCACCGAGGAACATCATCAACAACAACAACAACAACAACAACAACTGACAAATGGGGGTCAAGACGGACAGCGTGAGTATAGGAAACCAAGGCCCTTATGGAACTACTTCTACAAAGGTGTGAGACAGATAAACATCTAGGTCTCTTGATCCCCCTCGTTTGGGCTCTGCCATACCTTGTTTTGTACGAGCCCTGCCCTTCTCTGCAAGCGTCTTGCTCTTCTCTGATAAACATTAGAGTATTCTGGCTCCTTTAAGGTTGTGATTGGAAGAAAACAATGCATCACTCACAAATGAGAACCTTAAGGTTTCTAACACTTATTTCAGACAACACACTCTGCAATGTCTTGGTTTTGAAATACAAATGCACTGGATAGTACCCTCAAGTGAAGCTTAATTTAATGGTTGCAACACTCCACAAAAAACACAGTTTGGCATCGTGTCTCATTTCTCCACGTGATACACCCCTGCAGCAATGCAGGAATAAACTGTCGCCATGTCGGATGTGTTGTTGGGCAGCCTGAACACGTTGAGTTGTACAAGAGAAAAGCCTTGTTTTTGATCCCTGCCCCTCGAGGTCGGTGTGAAGTCTGTTCGGGGGCTCTCAAGCTTTTGTTCTGGGAAAGAATGCAACTTTTAATGAAGAGAGGGAGCAATGCTTGGCAGAAATTCTAAAGAAAATGGTGGAGAGGCCCTTCCAACTACTGGCATCTCTCTATTGGCATAGCAGAATAAGACCTACCACTACAGAATTGATCAGGCCATTACGTTTCACTGAAGTGACAAGACGGGGGGCAATTCCAATACTATTAACTAAGTAACAGGGGCATTGAAATATCTGTGTCTGTGTCTGTGTAGATAATACTAACGGATTTTCATTGTTGAAAGTTAACGGGCTCTGCTGCCTGTTGCAGATTCCCTCTCCTCGCCATCTGGTTTGTGCTCCACAGGGAATACCTGTGCAGGATTAACTTTGGAGCTGGATGACATGTAATCATTCATTATCCCACTAACTGTCCTTCCACCAGTTAAAATTGATGCTCATTTTCCTGTTGACTGAACCGTCTCACAAAATCTGAGGGGAGAGACAGTCATTCTATTCATGGCTGGGCCCGCTTAGCTTTTTGCTACTCTTCCGTCGACAACAGTTTTATTATTGGCAGCATGTTTTTACTGTATGCAGTACAGGCAACAGTGAGGTCTAAGTTATTTTATTTGATTGCTTTAAATGGATCATCCACATAAACAAATCATATAAATTAAAAAAAAGAATCAACGGATAAGCTAATAGAGAGATTTTTGTGAGGGATGAAATAACATGCTATTCTTGATTTCAACCCCCCCTTTTGCAATAAGACAAGCGGAAGAAATACCAACAGATATTCCCTTTATTACAATAACACTTGACAGATCCACTTCACACAAGGGCCCCCTGTTGAGAAATGTGCTAGAGAACCAGGCCCTGATTAATATGAAATAATAAACAAAACTCAAGGCTGAAGTGGAGGAGCTAAGAAGCCTGCTGCCAGGAGCCCAATTGTAATTTTGCAAGAACCGTTTCAGATCCAGCATGATTGTAATTACTCGATGTTGGCATTGCTAACCCAAAAGCAGCAGCAGTTTGTCTTGCTTGCCACCGAATCCCCTTTGTCTCGAACGTAAGCCTTTGCCCCTAAGCCCCTAAGGTATTCTCCTTGTCATCACTTTGCCCCTTGTAAGCACTGCGATACATTTAATATGGACGGCATGAAAAACTTAAGCTCGGACTTGCCGACATCGCTATACATCGCCGGGGAGAAAAGTCCCAGGTTACCTGGTTTCCAGGGGGATGTTGCTGTTGAGCAGCCAGTTGTCCTGCGTGCTGCCGGGGTCTTGACCGCCGGGCGGACCCTCGGGAGGCACGGAGCTGTCTGTGGGTGCGGGGCTCGGGTTACTGCGCGGAGTGTAGTTGCCCCTGTTCAAGGAGTTAATGGAGGCCGCGTGGTGCTGATGATTGGGCGAGTGGGAGTGGGAGAGCGGTAGTGGAGGCGTCCGCAGCCGAGAGTGGTTCTGAAAGGCTCCGTCTGGAAAAAAACGACAGAGGAAGGAACATGTAGTCAGCTTCACAACGACTGCATGTTATACAAAAGGCTGGTGGCTTAGCAGGGTAAGAAGAGCGGGATGGTGTTATGGTTGCAACATGATTAGCCACGGTTTTACCAACAGTAACACAAATTAACACCTACACTCATTTCAGTGAAGAGCTGCAATGCCCACTCTCACGGAAGTCCCTCTTCTGCTCATTAGTTCTCCGTAGTGGTCTCTATCAGAGTGCTTTCTGCCTCCCACAAAGACCCGTGTTTCCCCAGACCGTGCTAACGGAGGACCCGGCTTCTTCGTTTCTCCTTTTTAAAATGTATTTAGCCGGGGAATGATGTGTGAGCATACTTCATAATAATAATAATTATACACCTTTTTTATAAAGCACCTTGTAAAACGCTGTAGCAATGGGCTCTACAATTAAAACAGAACAGCTTTAAAGCAGAACATGATTGAATTGAACTTAAGGCCAACAACTAAATACATGAAAAAAGTAGGTTTTTAAAGTGATTTAGATCACTTCAGGCAGGTAATTCCAGAGTCTATTAGCCCTTTTTTGAGGGTTTGTAAACAGTTGTATCTCCTCTGTGTACAAATCTGGATCTCGGAAACAGCAAGGAACGATGGGTTGGAGATCTTGGGGTGCAAGCAGGAAGATGTGGAAACAAGGATAATTAACTTAACTCAATAATGACTAATAATTTAAAATCCATTTGAAAGGCAACAGGTAGGCAGTGTAAGGAAGCCAGGATCCGTTATGGTCTCAAATCCAAGCAGCAGAGTATTAAATGAGATGGAGGCTGACGCCAGAGAACAAGGAGTTACTGCAGTTTAATCTAGTTACAGTATGACCGTTTCCAGATGTCTAGGAGATATATATGTTAGTGTTTCTTGGACAATGAATGCTGGATCGAAATGTTCGACTTGGTTTGAGATTAAACTTTTTCTTTGATTGAAACCATGGTGCAAAATGTTTTTTTTACGACCAGCCCAGCTCGTCTGAACCTGGTTTGATTTCTGACACAGAAACGTTAGATGTCACTACTTGCTTTTGGTCGAGCTCATTAGAAGGGATTCCCGTATTCACACACTGTCCTAACAGGCTATTTGCTTCGTCTTTAACCTTCTCTGTTGTCACTTCCCATCAGATGTATTAAGACTATTAGATATGAAGTCTTTAGGAACAGATTGGACCCAGTGGTCTTATCCCCACTATTTGATGCTCTTTGATATTCACAACACTGAAAACCAATGTCCTTTTGCAATCTCTGTCCATTTATTTCCACATCTGTTAAGCCATTCATCAATCAATGAACTGCTGGCTTGACTGAGAATGAAATAGCTTTTCTTTAAAGCAGCAAGCCTCCTTGATTTCACAGACATCCCAAACACTAAATTGCCAATTTACAGCGGAGGGAGCCAAATATAGATGCACAGAGGGCTTATTATCAGATCCTTTATTAAAGAGATTTTTACTCGTGCCAGTCAGGAAGCTCAGTGTCATTTCAGGTTCTGCAGGGGTCAGGGACATGAAGATGCTGTATCAACACGCCTCAGTTAAGGCAGACTGATGCACAAGCTGCTGAGAACAAAGTAGCATTACGCTTTGGGGCTTGAAGCATTTTAGGAAAGCGGAGAAAGAGCCCTTTGTGCTTTCAGGTAATTTGCAAATAACCAGCTTGGCAAGGAAAAATGAAACAGAAAATGTAGTTTAGTCCTCAAGCCCTTGTTAAAGTCTCTTCCTGCAAGCGTTTTAATTACACTCCGTATGTTTCATGTGAAGAGCCTTCACTGTTGACTCTCTGCCTTATCGTGCACGTGTTCCATGGGATCAAGTTCCACATTATGCATTCCTCACACTGATGGATGGTGACACACTGTGTACACTTTTGTACAATGCTGTCCTCCTAATTAGCAGAATCAGTGAAAGAGAGTGAGAGAGGCAGAGCGAGAGAGAGAGAGAGAGAGAGAGAGAGAGATGCATACCACAGTCCTGGTGAACAGTAGACTGGTCTGAGGTAAAACCGCACAGTTGTTGATTTCTTCCCTCCTGCTCACTTATGTACCTCCATCCCGAAAGCCATTAACACCCATATGCTAATTTGAGCGGAACAGACATACGCAGAGAAAAATATATTAAAAGGACAAATGCGTCACTGCGCTGGAATGAATTTACTACACAAAAACGTTACTTCCTGCGAGTATTAAGCAAATACATGGCAACAAGTGGTTCATTTTTCTAACACTTCTTTTTAAAAAATGTCATCAAAGGACCACACTCGCTGTAAATTGACGTCACGCTACGGGTCACAATTTCCGGGAAACAGGTCTGTCAGTGTCGGGTGCTTCACAACAGCAAAAAAACAAGCTGGAATATTAACGTGTGTTGTTGAGGTGAACTGTTTACAAAACCTCCCAATAATTAGAGAAGGGTAGTTGAGGGTCAAGCACTTAAGGAATTGGATCGAAGTAAATCAGCTGAAACCACGGAGTGACTAATCACAGTTTAAACCTTTTGGATCCAACCACCAAAGTCCAAAGAAAAGCAGTTACCAAAATATTTAGAACCCAAATGCACTTTAGTGGTCCTTTATGAAATAGTTTGTATATTCCAAGTGTCACTAACTTAATAATGCAGTATTCAGGTTAGTGACATGGTAATCCAAAATATTTGATCACACACCAATCAGTGACAGGATTAAGTGTTAATAATAATATCTATATCATATTAACGATGATGATGTTAGTGATAGGAACAAGTTATCATTAAGTATTCAAAAGAATCTTCTATATGTACTAGCTTCCAAATGCTTTTACATGGAAGAACTCCCTTACTCTCATATGTATTGTATTGTAAACCTGCAGCATGACTTACATGTATTACTTGACTGTTTGCATGTGTTTTGTCCTTCCATTCCCCCTTCAACAGCTAGAAAGTTTCCGCTATGCTCTAAACAAAAAGACGAGAAGCTGGTTTAGTTGTATGAGACAAAGCAACACAAGCCCGACAGATGTGGTGGTTCAGCAACAATTATTCACCACTATCCAAAGGACAGAGAAAAAATAAATGATGTTCTTTCTTTGCACAACAAAATTGTCATGAAAAGAAGGTTCATTTGTTATCAGAGAGACACAGAAGGGGGACATGGCTACAATAGTTAAACCTTCACACGACTTTCAAAATAAAACAAAAGATATCCATTCAGTCTGGGAATGTGGGTTTCCCATTTTTCTTCCTAACAAATGTATGGACTGGTAAAGCCCTCCCAATGCTATTCTAGATGAGTAATTAAGGCAAATCCACTTCATTAGCGAGGACCTCAACCCCCACCGTGAGAGATAACAGCGACGTGTGACTAATGGTTAGATGTTGTAATTGCAGGGAGACAACTATCCAACTGGTGAGGTACCAGATAGCCAGACTATGCGATTAAACAATACACTTAAAATGTTTGAACTCAAGCAAAACTAGGTAATGGATGTCGGTGGTATCTCTGAGAACTATTTACTCAAACATATGTTCAATAATTGTTCATTTCGATCCCAGAGCAGGTGTGGAACACACATTTTAAAACATGGTCTATAATCATAGTTGAATTTGAAATGCAGTCATGTTAATTAAATTGTACAGTGAACAGAGCTTCTGGAAAATATCCCATCGAACTCATCAGTAATGATGCCACTCGACAAATGAGAAGTACAAATGTCACCATCCATATTAGCAACAGTAGTCATGGAAACATTTCAGTGACCTCCACAGCAGCAGAAAATCAATATTTAAGAGACCAGCCTTGTGGAGTCCATATTTCATTGGATACGCCACAATAGTTGCCATGTGATAGCTGTAGTAGCTCAAAATCTATACATTATTTTAAAAGGGAGATACTAGTCTTTCTGTCATCAGGTTGTTTGGCACACACATTATTATTATGTCACGTTAAAACAACTTGAAAAGATGAGTAGCTTGAAGCGGCGCAGTTTCCTACACCTTCCAAATACTTACTCACCACCTTCATAGCAAAACACTTCACTGGCATTGTACATGGTACTTGCCAGATTGGTTTAGGAAAAGTTCTACTTCTGAACGAGAACAGCGGATCGAACCTGCAGCACCGGTGATCACACCTGACGGCATGAAAGGAAGGGACATGCCGCGACACGCGGCCCTGTGCAACGGGGTGTGAGCCATTCAATGCAGAATGCATCAAAAGCTCCTCAGCGTCCAGATAAATCATTGCATCTTACTTACTGCTGCAGCCCCTATGGCCAATCATAAGAGCAAGGTTTCCAGTTGAGCAGCACTTGTCTATAAAATTACAAATAGAATTTGTCATGAAGGCAGTGAAGCTGCCATCTCTCGTGGCTCCCTGTAGCTGGGTCTCCCTGCTGGCCCTGCTGTTTCCTCCACCATTAGAGAAGTCTGCAGGGGAGAGCCATGCGGGAATACTAGCTGTCTTTCCAGGACTCATTTCAGAGGTAACAGGTACCACAAACAACACATGGTGGGGGTAAAGCTCAGCTCTCGACTGGGGGAGGACCTTCTGGGATCCGAATGTAAGCTCGGCTTCATTACTAACTGGAGGAGAAAACACATGCTATTGTTCTTAACACCTTTCCAACGGCTTCCACTGCGGACTGCCACCTAGACTAGTTTCATCAGATGTATTGTATGAAAATGTGGAGAAATTAACATGGGGAACTAACAAATTACTGTGAAAAGTTGTATTGTTAAAACAATAAAAAAGAAAGAAGGGAGGTTGCTGTTTGCAAACCTAAGCCATTAGGACTGGTCCTGGCATATGCTTCTCTCTGCCTCCCTGAGATCAAATGGATTTTCTGTCATTCTTTTGAGCTGCCTTAGCAAGAACAAGACAAGTGGCGGTGTCTGCTTGACTCTGTGCGTCACTCTGCTGCGAATCCATCAAGAGGTCGAAGATTTTGTTAGAGGGCACAGATGGTCTGTAATTATGGTGGAATGAAAGTGATGCATCTTGATATATGTCAATGATAAGAAGATATGTAGGTATGCAAAGCGGATTCCCCCCGGTCTCCACGCGCTGACGAACAGCCAGTCAAAGGGGACCGGACAAATTGTCTGCAGGCTGCAGTTCATTGATAATTCAACATCAATAGAAAAACGATTCTTTTTGATATGTCAACTCAAAAGTGGAGCCGCGCAATTGTTGGAAAAAAAAACAGGGACGTGGCAGGCGGGTTACCATGTGCTACTCATTAAATTATCATTCGGCCTTGGATAGTTCATTCCTCGAGGTGTCCGCTGGAAGAATTACTCTCTGGAGTGACCTCTTTTAACCACATTCCCCCCCCCCCCCCCCCCCCCCCTCCTCGCGGACACAGGGGGATAATGAAGCAGTTGGAATAAAGACTTATTTGAATTCACGCGCAGCCATGTCCCCCAGGCCTTCCACCCAGCCCTTCCTGCTTGGTCAGCTGTTGAGGTGGTGTTGGTGCACTGGCCCTTTCACCGGGGGGAGTCCTGCTGCACTGAAAGCCAACACTGGCCGACCCCATGCTGTTTTGCATTAAGAAATGCTAATACGAGGGAGGTCGCAGTGTTTTTAGATCTTGCATCTCGGTGTGGCAGCGGGTCCCCACTGGCAGCCTCCCCAGGAAGAAGCCCCCCCCAGAGAAAGCCAGGGGCCACAGGGAAACACATGCTCCACAAAAGGACTGCAGGCCTCAGCGAGCAGCTTCGTCAGCCTCACAAAAACCCTGTCTCAGTGTTCTTCCGACTGAAAACAGGATCCCGAGGAACAACAACAACAAAAAAACCTCTGCAGCCTCAGAGGCGGCTAATGCGAATAACGATATGCTGCTGAGAGCATTTACTTGTTGAAAATCCAGCGTAACATTTTAAGTCCTGTGTGCGGGCTGGAAGATGACCTTGAGCAAATGCAATCTGAAGTGATAAAAAGCCACCTGTTTTCCAGTGCAATAGATACACTGTGAGCCAATTATTTTAGGCACACATGGTTTTCCGTGGCTGTTTACTGACAGCAAAAAAAAGCAAATTCTCCCTGCACTGTGTCAACTCTGAATTTGAATATCTCTTCAATAACTGACCTGTATGTCAAAAAGATGTGATTTGATATTCCAGCTATTTGTTTCCGTGGTGGCTTTAAAATTAGCTTCCTTTTTCTTACTCATGTAATTCTCACTGAGAACCTGAGGTGCATACTTAAATCCAGATTACACCGCATTTAACAACTTGGAGTCTGAGTGAAGATCATGCATAATACAGAAGAAATTAACATTTCCATAAATTCGATCAAATGATTCAGGGAAAGGTGGTGTGATCTTTGATCACATTGCCTGTGCAGTTGTGTGCAGCCCGGTTCTATGAGACAAAACAACACCACTACATTGCTGGCTCACTCCAGTTCTGTCACCTTGAGAAAATGAAGACCAAGCTGCTGAGTGGAAAAGACTTGCTATTCATCAAACAGCTTCTAATGAAGTCATTTCATACAGCCTCGGTTGAGGAATCAACATAAAATGTTTGACAAAAAAGGCCAAGGATATTTTGCATAGTCACCTGAGAACACTGAAAATACACAATACACCAGAACAAATACAAAACTATATCTACTTAGTTCTGTATTTTCCCCCAATTCAACAGTATTAGTCACTCTTTCATTTATAGAAGCGCCAATGAGAGTACACCGTGTTGTTCTCCAGATTGAGAGAGTCAGATACATTTTGACCAAAAGTGCAGGATAAGCAGATTCAAAGACAAAATCTGCAAGCTCTTAAAGTATTAGGATGTGATGTGGAAATTGTGCGAGAAGGCATGGAGCAGCTTACATGGCTCATTAGGTGCTGAGGCTCTTCTCTCTCTGATTGTAATTGGCTCCTTAGTGTCAAAGATTTTCTATAATTATGACAAGTGTCAGAATAATCTCCAAGTTAACAAGTAACTTTTTTGTTGCAAATTTTACTTTTGATTTGTCATTCACGCGCAACTGCAACGAGGTGAAAGGTCGACCCGGAATGAACAAGAGCGACAAATCTACCGGTTTTATGTTAGAGAGATATTCAAGCAGCAGGAACGGCTTTGCACCCTGGAGACATGCGGAAACATGCTGTACTTTGCAACTTAAAAGGATTTTTACAAATCCTGTAGACGACTGAAGCAGCGACTATAGCTGCGGATATTCCTCCTCCGTGCTCTCCTCCTCCTGACAACCCCGGGGCCATCCTTAATGCTGCACCTATGCAAATCAGTATCATTGTTATGAGACAAATCTGCCACGGTAAAGGCCATTCCCCTCACCCCTGTCCCCTTAAGCACAGTCGTGTCACCGCCGATGACCGGCGTGTTGGTCTGTGGAATTAGGAGGGGAGGACATTTGCGTGGGGATTAATAACTCATTCTCCGGGCTTTCTGAGCAGGCAGCTGGGCCATTTTGGAGTTTGATGTAATTCAGCCCTTTGGGTAGTTAAGTTGGGAGCTAGATCAATTATTTAGACAACTTCATTTTGTTTTTTGTGTTCCCTGTGCCAGTGGGAGACGCAAGTAGCAAGTCGTAGAGGTTCAAAGACATCAAAATTTAAATATATATATATATATATATGATTTTTTTATCTAGATAAATATCCTATTTAGCATGCAAAGTGATGACTCGTGGGAGACCTGAGCCATAAATTGCTGAGTTTGAATGACAACATTTCCTATTTACATATCGGCGGATCACAAACAGGAATACATAACCTGCCACAGCCGCCATAATAATAAATCGGGTTTCCGAAGGTTACCTTGAGGAAATTCGTCCTATGCATTTTTCATTTGCCGTGCATTGAGCACTTAGTGTAATAAACGACAAAGTACATTGAATTAGTGCACATCAAGGCATTCCTGGCCATTATACTGGGGGGAAAAAAACAATATCATAGCAACACAACAAGCCAAACTATATTCCCTGCCACACACAATTCATTAGTGCCCGTAGTTCCAACCAGAATGAAAAATCTTTCCAATAAACGAACGAGTGGGTGAAAGGCTGAAACATCGCACATCACAGCTACTTCACAAATAGACTGTACGTGATTTCAAGTCCCTGAATTCTTTCCTCTACCGTCAGCGCTATGTTGGCAGTTTGAGCCCAAATGTCACTCTGTCAGTCTGAATGAGTGTTAAGTCAACAGCGGGAAACACAGTGAGTGTCTCAAGAGGAATGAGTAGGTGACATTTATTAATGACAAACCACGTAGGGAGTTTTCAATCCTAATCTCCCTCAAGGAGCAATGTCTAAGATGCTATCAATATATAAAACTACAGTATGCGTTTTGTGGGGTATCACTGATTCTAATACGACTTCAAAAGAGTCTTTGCAGCGATATGTGATGATTAAGCAGAGTCCTGCACCTTCATTGCTTTCTGACTTTCTTTATACGGCGAGGAGGGTGCATGCAGGATGTGTCTGAATATTCTATATATGGTGGTATACTTGTAGATGGTTTCTCCCACGGTCACGCGGTAAAACCGAAAAGAAATATCTGTGACAAATATCTCCTACTGAACCAAAATTGTCCATCTCTTTGAGGGAGCCTCTGAACTTTGCAGACCTTGCTTCACAGAGTTCTGTACTTTTCCCGAGGCTACATATCGACTCAAAGTTTCAAATCTCTCATGGAGCTCGAAAAAAGAAAAATAACAGAATGGAACGGAACATACTCTTGCCCACAGCTATCTGCATGACCTTTAACACAACATGTCCAGGAGCAGGGGAAGGCTAACCTCCAGAAAGCATCAGTAGTTTGAAAACACAACTCACCATCAGCAGTTGCAGGAGCATACAGGTTCCCTGAGCCAGTTTTAACTAAGAATGAATTGGGGCCAAACTCATCCTCAGAGTCAGAGTCCTGGGCTGGCTGAGCCGCACAGTTACCTAGCAACCCTCCCTGGCTCTCATTGGCTGTAATGGAATGGGGAGGGTATGGGAGCTGCTCAACAGGGGAGGAGGAGGCGGATGAACAATGCAGCGGAGGACCTGTGGACCACAAACAGAGACACATGGGGGGGTATGAAACACACCCAAACACAGGCAGCATCACACAACACACACACACACACACACACACACACACAATCAAGACGTAAGTCTTTCACTTCAAAAACAAACAGACACATCCGACTTTGTCTTTGCCGCCTCAGCCTAGCCTGAAAGAACAATTCAAACAGTGAAATTGACTTTGCGATAGAATACAAAAGGTAAATCCCTGACACTAGTTTGGAGAGAAATAAACAACTAGACATCCTTTTGGGATTTTAGATGCAAGGGAAGGGAGCAGGTTGAGGTAAAAACCTTATGTTTTGTACATATTTAACAATTTGTGCAAAAATATTCTGAGCGAAACAAAGCATTAACATTTAAAACCCTCATGTTATACGGCAGTTTTTGAGCTTTATAATACACACAAAACAGAAGGTAAAGAGGCTGTAACGTCAGTTTCAGAGGCAATTTAAAATAAAAAATAAAATTTTAGTACCGATGTACATCAACAAAACTACAAAAATGACAGTAGCAGAATGAAATGCATTTGATATTCATAGGAAACATTAATGACACGTGGCGGGGTTGTTATTGCCCCCTTCTGTGGAACCCCAGCCAAGATATGCATCCAACCTGAACCAATCCTTCCTATTCCTTCTGCACTCTGTGTCCATCTTTGCTTTCCTACTTCTCAGTAATACAACATGGATCAGAGTGGCCAGTGACCTTAAAATAGAAGAATATAAACCATTTACACCGGTAACTATATACAGATATTCCAATATGCGACTCTTATTCCTACAACATCACACTTCTTCGTCTCTCAGGGCTTATTGGTTCCATTCCCCATGCTGTCATGACATGTTAAATCTCCACGGAGCTCCTATTAATGTGTGATTAACTTTTGATGCAGCTCTGCGCCACGCTGAAAATGGAGTACTTAAGTAACATGACTGCAGTGAAGAAAGCCATCCGTTTACCCCCCCCCCCCCCCCCCCCCCCCATCTTGCCACCACCCCGCCCGGTTGTGATGTCAAAATTCCTGCTGAGTGTACCGCCATCCATCAGGAGAGATAGGTTTCCTCTCTTGCGCTCTAATGATCCCTGATGAGTATTAAAATGCAACTCAGTGACTCACATCTAATTAGGAAACAATTAGTGATATTAACAAATCAGCCTACACAGGCAGCCAATGGCCACTGCCCCAGAGAGTCACAGTTTGTGCTTCACGTACACTTCCCACAGCACACCTCATCTCTCCCTCCATCCTCTGATGCCCGGTTGCAGGTAATGAGTGCAGAGGCACAGCGGCCATGCTGTGGTATAATGACCATGACGCTGTTGTATTAAAAGTATAGCAATGACACACCGGGGGGGGGGGTGGTGGGGGGGGAGACGCTGACGCTGAAAAGAGCATCATTACAGTCATGGCCGGAATCCCTCAGTTACATCCAAGACACCACATTTGTGTGTGTGACACAACAACAACATTGGTGAACAGAGCACCACTCGCTGAGACAGTGCCTGCCGCTGTGACACACTCGGGGCAACGGGGTTCTCGGCACAGAGGACAGAAATTAGCTCAACGGGGTACCAGTCTGAATATTAAAGCAGTACCGGAAAGAGAAATTCATCAGTGATAAAAGAAAAAATTAAAGTTGTCTAAAAAAAAAAGAAAACGGTCAAAGTCGTAACCTAAATGAGGTTAAAATAGTCATGCTCAGCCGCCATACTGTCGCAGCGGGTTTAATTGAGGCTGGCTCCAGCCGTTGGTGCCGGTGCCACTTGCACCGAGAAGGCACAGCTTGAGACGGACAGAGAAGTTTCGCTGGCTGCCAGAGCTGATTGCCTTTGCCTTCACTCACTTTATTACTGCAGCAAGCGGGGAGCTTTGCTTCGGAGGCCCTGGACCATGCGCTATATTGACTTTGTCCGTGACATCTTGAGGAGGTGCCCATCACTACCTGGCTGCAAACAGAGACACCCGCTGCATTTACGGTCTTAATCAACTCATTAGCAGCCTAATTAAAATAGGTGACAATCTGATTGTTGTGGTGTATCCAATTGTTTGGTGCAGATATTTTCATATTTTAATCGATTTTTGGAATATAACTGATGTTCTTATCCGAATGGGGTGAAATAATTAACCCGGCTGTAATTGTATTTATATTCCCCTAAAAAAAATATTCACTTATTCTAAAAGATTACATTTGACATGTTTTTCACTTTATAAAATAAAAACACTTTTAATGTGTAACAGCTACAGGGTTGAAAAATAAAACATAACAAAAGTGGTTGAACCTGCCATCAAAGCCCTGTTATAAAGAATGACTTTTATTTTCTAGGGAAAAACGATAACAGTATGTGGTGCTGATCTGAGAGACAGAAGCTGAACAGCAACATGCGAACGTGGGCGGACATCAATGCATCAATACTTTTTTTTTAAACCCTACCAGCTCCAGTGAAAAAGCAAGTAGGTGTTCTTTGTTCTCCACAAAAACTTTGAGAAGACTCGTGAGTTCCGGCGCGCACGCAAAGTGTTTCTGAAATGGTGCCAGATTGTTTGATTGTAGTATGATGTGACCTCGACATCAATACAACCAATGTGATAATAGTTCATTTATTAACTCGAGGATAGGGTTAAAATACGTTTTCAAAAGTCATATTCCTCGGTTAAAAAGTAAAAGTATACTCATTATGCTATTTAAAATATTATATTCATGCTACGCATATATTACTGGAATTTCAATAATTGAAATGTCTTTATCACCTTAAAATGCATTATTATTTAAATTTGTATTAACGTTACAGCTGGTAAATGTGGTGCTAATTTTAACAACTTTTCATGCTGAATAATTAGTCTATATGCTATTTAATAATACATCCTAGTTAATATAGTTGATTAATATTTTATTCTAGCCTTTTAATTTTGCTCTCAAAGTGCAGCAGATTGATGTTTTTGGGTGCAGGAGGGTCTAAGGTCCACCCACTACAGTCCCACAAGCGCCCACGGGAAACACTGCATTATGTTAATCAATCTGCGTATGCATGTCTGCGAGCGTCTTCCTGTGTTGACTAACGAGTGGAGGCAGCGGGAGACATCGGCACGGTTGTTTAAGATGTACGCACCCAGCCTAACTGCTATCATTACTGCAGGGAATGTAGTGCACAATCATGCACCGCAAACTACGAGCCTAATAGGTTTTAGCAGGAGAGAGAGGCCGAATCAATCATTATCACTGTGCCACATGAACATGTATGCTTGAAAATGCATTCATTTGAGGGGGAAAATAATTAAATAGAGATTATAATTCGGAGAGACACCTGAAGTCAAATAAAAGAAAATTGAGTAGGATGCGACATCTTTCATCTGGCGAGCCCTCGATTTATAAATATATATATATATATATATATATATATATATATATATATATATATATATATATATATATATATAGTTGTCTTCAAACACATAACTGGTTCATCAAATCTATGAATAACTTGTTAAATGCAACCACACACCCACGTTGCCGAGGAGAGTGAAGAAGATGTGCAGATGTGACAACAAAAATTATTTGTTTGCTCAAGGACTACAGCTGCAGGCAGCATCTATAAAAAATGCAGCTTATTTGCAGATGAACACCGGCAGAAAAAACAAACGTCTCGTCGGCTGTCCTGTACCATCAACTGATGCCGCGTGGCACACAAAGCGTAGAGGACGCAGAGTGTCGACAGCACACAGCTACTCTTAGAGCAAAATGCAGATTGTGTTGAATCCTTTTTTACGAGTGTGACGGCCTGCATTTAGGATTTACGTCATTGAGACACAGCATTTATATGTAAAACTCATTTCTTTATATTCTACAATGACTCAAGCAAACAAGTGAAAAAAACCCATCTCTAATTCTGTGTGTTCCTAAACTGACTTGGACAGTTGTGCGGTAGTATTGCTACAGTGGTGTGTGAAATGTTGCGTAATTGACACACATTTTGTCATCCATGTGGCAGGAGTGGGATTCGCTCCACTTTACTGTGATTAAAGCTTTTTTCATTCACCGGTTTCTCTTATTGATTATTGTACTACTTGTATTACTGTTCCCACCATCAAAAGGCATGTTAATGCATTAGAATATTTCTTCATCTTTTTCCTTAAATAATTTTGTGTGGGCATACAGCACATGGCGTCAGAGGGTTCATCCTGAAACTCAGTGGGGGTTTTCTTCCCCACCTGTGGCATTTTGAGGCGCATGTTGTAATTCTGGTGACACGATTCCCTACATTTTCACAGCCTGTATAATTGAACCAAGTCACTGGCACACTGGTGAAGGTGTATCTTTACAACCCCTTTTCATGTCTGCTTCACTTTCATAATACATTCTTCAATCAGCAGACATTTAATTGCACAGTTAAAAAGAAAAAAAAAAGATCATGGGGGGTGATGAGAGGGAAGCCCCGCTAAAGATTAATGCCTGATTATTTCCAGCATCTGTCAGCAACCACAGCTTTCATGTATGATGGCCTTCCTTTTTGGTTGATTAACTCTCTTTGGAGGCACCTGAAAGCGACAGGTACAGTGCTTCATCTGCACACGTCTGTGATCTGCTGCTCGTTTAAAACTGGGAGAAGGAATCAAAAATCATGTGGTGCGTTGGGACACCTTGTTATGGATGCGCGCCTGGTAATGTTAATCCTACTTGTGATGCTCAGGTCAGTGTCTGGGCGAAACACATTTTGCACAGAGTGGGGAATAATCACGGATCGGGAGAAGTGTTCACTCTATTTCCCAGTGAAAATGGGCCATGAGTTTTCGTGTTGCTCCAACTTGTACACTAAGTCATGATGACTAATGGGTACTGTAGTCCGAGCATGCAACGAGGCCTTAAGGACGCATTGCAAGTCAGTTCAAAGGGGAAAAGAAAACAGTTAGGTTTTAGAAACAAGCCAATTATGTCGGGCCCAATACAAATAATGGCCATTTAATTGAGTTATATTTGCCTACAAGGTGCGACGAGGTACTTTAATTGGATGTAATGGCTTTCAATTCCGTTTTCAGAGCGTTTCAACTTTATCCCCTGTTGCCCAGCTACAGGGGCCCCGTTCACTCCGTCCAACACAAACTCACATCAGTCAGAATGGAGTTGTACGAGAGATGATGCGCGATACAAAGGCTTTGGAGCTGCTAAACCCATGAAAGAAGTTTCGATACCCTCTTGAGTTTAATGTTTCTAACGGACTGGCAGTGTTTGAGCTGCTCCGTGACTGATTGAATGTGCCCTCTGGCCTATTATATCTCTGTTCTTGCTTTTGGATTGAACTACAAAGACTGTGGTAAGGCAGTGTTCGTCCTGCCTGTGTGTCATGGACGCTGAAGGAAGCAGAGGCCTCAGTGATGGGGTTTTTGCAACGTAACATGATAAAAGATGTGTGAATATGGGATTCCAGAGCTACGGACTGGCTTTGGTTTGCTGCCGTGACAGTATAATCATTCTATTAGGACATTTTGAGCGATCAATGAGGTGATATTGAATTGAATAGGGCACATTTAGTACCTTGAAGAACATTGATGATTTAAGTATTAAAGTGACTAGGTCCCAGCTGACTGTTTCATCTCTGAAAAATATTTCAATCAAATTTCCATTAAATGTACTATATATATGTATATATGTACTACTGTATATTGATATAGTACATTAATGGAAACTTGATTAAAATATTTCTATATATACTATATACAGGTGAAACTCAAAAAATGTGAATATCGTGCAAAAGTTTAAAAAGCATTTATTTCAGTAATTCAACTTAACCGTCTACCAGGACATTTTAGTGCACTTTATGCTTCCTTCAGCAGACAAGCTTTATGGAGATGCTGACTTCATTTTCCAGCAGGACTTGGCCCACACTGCGATTTTGAATTTGGGGTTTTCATAAGCTGTATGCCATAATCATCCAAAATAATATCAAATAAAGGCTTGAAATATCTTACTTTGCTTTTAATGAGTCTACATATTATATTAGTTTCACCTTTTAAGTTGAATTTACTGAAATAAATGAACTTTTGCACAATATTCTAATTTTTGGAGTTTCACCTGTATATGTATACCAATAGTACTGGCTATTCAGCAAGCTATCTAAAGAAGTTGGTCAAAACCATTCAGCACTGTAAATGGTAATGTGATTGTTTGATAACTATGCAAAAACAGTCTAAGATATTAAAGCTGTTGTTCCATGAACAATTCGGCCAAACGGTGAGGGACACTGCACTGCTGTTCTCCTCAGGGTTAGAAAAATAAATGTTTTGCTATTTAGTATGAATATATCATAATATCATAATTGTGGGTGGAGGTCAACTTTTCACACTTTTTTCAGACCATTACTTGAGGACATATGATCAATCTCAGCAATGGAATTCACAAGGACTCAGAACATGTGTTTATCAGATGGACATAATGCACCATTGAAACGGGGAAGTTATCAACAACTGCGGTGATGCTATAACATGAGCTGAATTTATAAAATAATGGATAATAAAATAAGCTCACATTAGTCTCTTGCATGTTTTGTGGAAAAATGATTGTTAGTTATATGTTCATGCGTCCAGGTAATAATTACACAATCATAATACCTCTCCAGGCAACAAACAAGATGGCGTAATTCTAGTTCAAGCATTATTAGGACTCTCAAATTGAAATAATTGTTTTCCATTGCACAGCTGCAAGGCAGAACTAGCCTTTCATCAAATTGAGACTTGATAGCTGATCTCATCAAACAAAACACAACAAAACAAATGAGACAGTGTAAAGCTCAATGGGACCTATTTGAAAAAGTCACGCGCCTCATGTAGCAAAGTGGTGATGAGCTGTTTGAGCAAATGTGTGCTTTGCACTTTTTTTAAAGCAAAGTAATACCAACAATGGTATTATTTGGTCAGGGAAACTTTTCCTCCTTACACAAAACAGCCCAACCTAAACTACACAGCAGGAATCCACAAACAAACACGCTTGAAACATCTAAATAGGAAGTTTGAAATGGGCTGTGATGAACCAACATCGGAGAAGGTTTTTTCTGACAGTGCTGTTTACCTGCTAGGAATCAATAGCATTAAAAAAAGGGAGAATGACCATAATGCATAATGTGGTCTGAAACAAATTGCAAATACCCATAAATACCATTACTGAGAAAATGGAAACGATATTTGTGCGTAATACCAAAGCTTCGCCGCAGAAGACCCAGTTCCATTTAAGGCTGACCCACAACACTTCTAACAGCACTTTAAACCCAGCTTCCATTACTTACAACTACTGTACACTCTTAATGAGAAATTGAATGCAGTATTAGAAATGGGTGCTTGGAATAAATCCAGAAAACAAGCGTGAATACTCTGCTCATTCATACAGTTACAGAGAACAGTTTGGATTGCAGAGGTAGTTGGAAAAGGAGGATTTAGATGAACTAAGCAGGTGTCACATTTGCCATTAACGTTTTTACAGTCCTCACATGGCCAAAACCTCTCCCCATCACTCCTTTTTAAAATACAGCCATTAAAAGATGTAATCACTTATCTGTCTCTCTGCCTGGAGGAAGAGGAAGATATCAAACAAAGATAATAAGAGAAAGCAGCATCACGCCTGCGTTGGCACCCAGCAGAGCACGGATGCCAGTGGCTTTCCGGAGCATCACCAAGGAAGATGAATCGGAGGGCCGAGTGGCTGAGACTCGAGATGACACTTCTTCTCTGGGTGATTATAAGCACAGACTCCTTCCCCCGGTCATCATTTCCCCACGTCCCCCGTCTGCCTGGCTTCGACCCTTTCCCTCCAGTCCACTGTATGCCTCTGTGCCGGAGAGAGAGAGAGAGAGCGCGTGTCCTGCGATGCGGCCGAAAGACGCCGTCCGCTTCGACTTCTCTCTGACAACCGGGAGATGTGAAATCCAAATCCTAAACTGAACGGAAATGCCTTTTTTTTCTTTTTTTTTCTTGAGGAGAGATCGTACTACAGCTGCACTGCCACTTTCAGAGAAAACTCCAAAAGAATCAGCGCTATGAGTGCTACCCGTAAGAAATGCTCCTTGGACATAATAAATGCAGAGGACGTGTGAACCGTGTCGAGAAAGCTTAGCCGATGCACTGCAATGACGACGTCGGCGTTTTTCGACTGTCCTTAAAGAACTCAGTGGTTCCATTTGCAAGACTTCTTAGTCATCCAGACCCGAGCCCAAAGTACTGTCTCTTTACTTCACTAGTCTTCACTGAATCAATGATGGTTCTGACAGGCTCTGACTGCCAAATTCCTCCATCCGGCCCCATTAAAGCCTCCCCGGGGCTTTCTTTGTTCTGGGATAAAAAGTAAAGGTTCCGATCTCCTCACCTCTCGGTGTTAACAACATCCTGCAGGCATGTTGTGGCGGTTTTTAAGGATCTCCTGGCCAACGCGAGTGTTTTGTAATCATGACAGAGTATCTTATCTTACGGCGCAAAAAAAAGGAGCGTGTTATTGCCACGCCCATCTGGCAAGCGCTCTGCGGAGGATTCCAGGCTTCAAAGACGTGCACATGGTAATCTGCTTTAAATGGGTGATTCCGGACCTTTATCGTGGCTTGATCATCAACTAAGCCGACTTAGACCATGGGTGAAGAAAAACAATGCTAATGGTGGATAATTATCAGCTTTTACTCTGCTTGCACTGGCTGCTCTGTTCCCTCTCCCATAATACACAAAGGCTGGTGAATAAACACAATGGCATGAATAAATAATGACCCCCACAATCCTCTTACGATCCACGAATAGCAAAGGGAGGGGAGGGGGGGGGGGGGCAGAAGTTTACTTTTTGGTGTTTGAGAGCAATCGGAGCCTGGAATTTTAAGCGACTCATTAGGGCGACATGTGGCTTTCCTGGGACCTTCCTGAACAAAGATGACACCATCCCCATCCTGTCATTCCTCAGCACACTCTAGGCCTGGCCTAATGCAATTCTAAAGTGTACCCATTAGAATCGGTTACATTCGCAACAAAAAGCAGCAAAGAGCTGAAGCAAAATTCAAAATTCAAAACGAATTCACATTTCTCAAACCTTTTTCTGGAATCCAAATATTAGCAGTGCTGATAAGGCCACTTGTGCTGGATTTACACAGGTTTGCTATCTTTTGATTAAACACCGTAGCTTTTAATGCTAAAGGAGCATATATTCTCTCAGAACATCATTGCCCCCTCCCATCATGTTTACATAAAAGCCAACTGTTTTTCATTTCAGACAGTTTGTCAGTGTTAAAGGATTGATTTGTGTGTGCCTTGCAGCTCTCACTGAGTGTATGACAGTTCAAAGGATTGTCTAAAATACACGCTGTCAAGAGGTTTGGTTTTTCTAAGTGCTTGTATAAATCATAGCATGGTGGAACGAAAGCCACCGGGAGTTGGCAACATGGCAAATAAGGTGTGCTCATGATAGAGGTACTTATAGGTAGTGGCTGCATCACTTGGGCATAAACAGGCATGTTGATTTGGTATTGCTATGCACCTCCTAATTCTCTTTCCTGAGATGCATTCGTGAAGTAAGTATGCATTCGGCACAGCGTATAAATATAAACATATATGTAGAGAGAACCTTTTCACCTTTTCCAGAATGTAATTTATACATAACTCTACAATAAAACACTGTATCTCCCCGTATGGATCTCTTTTACCTCAGTCAGTCCAATTCAGGAATTAATATTGATGTTTTTGGTTGTTTTTGCATATGAATTGTGTTGTATTCTAGATGTACTGAGAAGATATGCGTGCTCAGGATTGAGGCCGATCAATTTTAAATTGATCTGCAGCAGCCGCATGAAGCCTGATCCGTTTCCAATGCTTTGTTTATTGTCTCTTTGTATAGACCCTTCTGCAGACAGAATTATACTATATATGCATGCAAATGTTGGCAAAGATAATAGTATTTTCTCCCTCCATCCAGACGAGTGAGCAGACTTCAAACATCGAAGCAAAAACTGTTAACAGCCTCAAAATGTTCCGTTGTTGCATGATCGGTTGTCAGAATATATATTTCTACAGCGGGGCAATTCTTTTCTACAGAATTCAGACAGGATCACAACCTTTTCATGGTGACACGTGTTTCGATGTAATGGTGGTCCGTTCTAAGTAGTGACTTTCATCTGAACGCGCCCGTGGCTGATGAAAGTAACTCGCCTAAATGGACTGTGTAGATAACACTTGGATCTGGAAAGTAAATTTGTTTAGCCTGCGTTAGCAGTCTTTGGTGGTCGGTGCCCTTTTGCACAGACTGCAGAATCGTAATGGTTTATAAACTATAAAAAAAGGTTTGTTGTTACCCATTGCCTTTTTTTTAAAGAGGCAACTGCATCTTTGTATCAAGATTGTATTTTTCCTGAATGCTGAAAAATGATAGCAGGTTAACTATCAGACCAATTAATAATATATTGTGTCATGCATCATTCTTACACTTCTTCTAGACAATTGCGAGCAAGGAATATTGCAGAAATATAGAATGCATTTTGCTGTAAAAATCAGAATGGCTCTTTTTATGTTTCAATACATCTTTTTTATTTTTTTATTTTGCACTCATAAATTCTAATTGTAATACCTCTGCTTTATTGCCCTTTGTACACAGTGAGGCGATGCAACTGTCAATGACTCTGACTGGACCACGCTGTATAAATAAAGGTTCACCAAATGAATGGAATAAAAAATCACTTTGTATAGCTTTATGGATTTGGACTTTTAAAAATATAAAAATAAAACATAAAGTTAGAATTAGTCAATATTAATCAAAATACAATGCAGTGTACAACAAGGGTGTCTTCTGAGCACAATGAAAACACATGTAAAACCTGACCCATGATGATTAGGCTGTAACCTGAAGCCTCTAGCCAAGTGAAATATACAGAGGTAATTCTTTAAAACCTCTGCTGAGTCGGGGACTTAAGGGGAATCAGGGTAATCTCTTAGAAAACCAAACATCTAAATCCCATTTAACATAAAAGAAGAACAAAAATAAGATGTTCTTTTAGCCTCGCTTTCAAGGTAAATGTTTGGAAACCCTCACAATAGTTACCAACAATGGCACGAGTCCTATTCTTTAGGCTCTGGGGTTGCATAAGAAATCAAAAGGAATCGCAATGAAATGTTTGCTAAATGTCCTTCTCAACTAACAGCTAGCCTCGAGAGGGTGATGGAGATGTTTCAGCTTCACTTTGGGGAAGTTGGCGCTATGTGATGAACTATTTATAACCTTAAATGCACTCAATGCAGATGACAAAGAGCAAATTCCTAACCCTTGTTTTGATGCAAAAACGTAGTGCAACATAGAAGAGAAGGCAATTCTCTGTTCATTTAATTTGAGGTCAATATGAAAGAATGTACTTTGTCACTCAATAATTGTGCTAAGTAATCAGGATTAGAATATTAATTAGATGAATCATGGGCCAAAATCCTTCAGCCTAATTAGGTCATGGCGCCAATCAATGCATTTAAAAAAAAATAGCATTATCAGACTGCTGAATGACTGAAGTCGATTCATTTTCTACCTTCTGATTTAAGTTGGTAAATTTGACGTTTTGAAAACCACTGCCTCAGGTGGCCGTCCACTGCTTGTTGTTGTCCTGAACCTCCCACTGGCACAAAATGAAAGAGCTCTATTGTGGGCACTCCCCCCCCCCCCCCACGCTTACACACGGTGCAGTGTTTCACCCACCATTATAACAGGGGGGGCGCCCCCTCCTCTCCTCCTTGAAATTACCCCTAAAAAAAAACAAATTCCCACGCATGGCAGTTCACGACAGGTGCACAAATACATGTGTGTGTGTGTGTGTGTGTGCACGCGCACGTGGCGCTCGCACCAACGGACTGACTTACTACCCCACCTCCCATTGGCCGAACCGTTCGCCCGACTACTGCCCCACCCCCTCGAAGTTGTAAACCAAGGGGAAACACTGTGGTGATATAACTATGATTCATGCTGTACTAAATAATGAATCACATCAAAACAAGGGCACACAGTGCAACGTATTCGAAATGTTCACAGACAATCTCGCATCTCATTCTGTACAAAGCTACTGCTTTCAAACTAGGGGAAAGAACTGTGCTTTGTTTTCATTTTGATCTCAGATATTATGGTCCGTGTGGTGTTGTTCAGGTTAAGCGTTCTGGACACGAATGTAACATGATGAAAATATGTACACAAGAATCACATCCCCCCCCCCTCAAAAAGTATAAGAGACAAAAGTTCAAACATTTACCTACCGAAGCGACTTTTTAATGATGTATCTTTTGTAAATAATGTGAGCCCAAAATGTCTTTACCTGGGTTTAAATCAGAGACCTGTACCGGAGGAGCACAATAATGAGGGAAATCTCAGCATGGAGGTTTAATTATTTCTAGCTCGTACCAGTGCAACGGCACGGCGTGATCTCTGCTGCCTCGGCCTCAACAGCAACCGCTAATTGCTTTCACTAGAGATAATTCTTTGTTTAGCTCTGAACAAAGGAATCATTCTTTGTTCAGTGCTGGACGTTTGATGCAATTTAGTGGCATACAAGGTTTAAGGTTATTAAGATGTGATAAAAAACAATAAACCTTTTTTTTTTTGGTAATATATGCTAAATTTAATGTATGAGGGCGGAAATGAGATTTCACGGTGCAGCTAGCTCCCATTAAGAGACCAATTAGACTTTCTGTGGTCAGACGAGAGGCCAATATTGATCGGATACCAGTGTAATTCTTTTCATTTAAAATCAGAAATACATTGACCTTACTGTGGGGGGACATGTTTGCAACCACCTAACACGTCACAGGTGTAACTGTGGAGAAGTTCTTTCACCGGCTGACTTTTTAGGTTAGTGAAAATATTTATTTTTTTGTTGTAGAAGGTAAGTAAAACCATTTCTTTAGCCACTTGCGGAACAAAAATGTGGTGGTTTAATCTGTTCAAAATGGTCCGCTTATGCACCAACACTGGAGAATATGAAATAAGTGCCTTAACTGACTCCCTAACTCCCTATTGGTATCCCATTCTAAGCAGGGAGCGTATTTCCAGAAAAAAACTGAAACACGAGATAGTTGGCTGTATTCTAAATGAATATTGCTGTCGTAAGACTGGGTAAGGACGATCCCCCACGGAGGAGGGCTCAGCCCGCTGCATGCCGCTCTTTGAGCTATAGTGAGGCCCCTGAGCCCGGGTGGTAAGATGGGCCCTGATGTGCTGTTGGTTTAGACTGTCAGAGGCACTGGCACGGAGCGGGTGTGCGAGTCCACAGATCACAGACCAAAACTGTCCACAAGGGCCTCTAAAACCCAGCAAATTAGCTTGCAAATGAGCCAGAGAATATCTCTACTAATCCAGGATCTGAGCGCAGACCCTGCCAAAAAAGTAAACAAATAAATAACTTCATAAGAAATAGTGAGGGCGGAAATAACCACGACTGCGGGCCGGGGAAGCACTATTGAGGCCTTTGAAGCTCATTTGGCCTGATACTCTTGGTGCTGTGACCGTTTCAGAACGAGCTCCCATGTTGTGCTCGATGTGGTTATGGAATTACAGATCCCAATGTTGCAGGGAACACTGTTCCCTGCAGCAAATGATCTCTGTGTGTGGATTGCAGATGTTAAGAGGCAATGAAGCATCAGAATAACAATAGCCATTATATCTTTGTTTTACAAGAAAAAAGGGTATATTCGATGTGGCTAAATGCATAAATGGTATAATTGTTCACAAGCGTCTCTCAAACACTATAATTATTCTAAAACTGCAAATACAAAGATATTTGTCAAGGAAAGGCAATAATTATACATATTTATATAAAACGGCTGAACCGTTTGGCCGATTACTAGTCTGTTTGCCAACTAATAGACCCCCCCCCCCCCCCTGAAATCTTAAACCTAGGGGAAACACTGCTGTGTAAACAGTAAATAGTAAGAAATAGTAAAATACTTTTTTAATGAAATCTTTTTGTTTCTTATGTCATTTCTGTTGTTTTGAATTGCTTTAAGAATACAATTTGCCTCTTGTCTTGGTTGCTACCTCCAACATACGCAGGGGACACCTGCTACTGTAAATACTGATAAATTAAATGATTGAAATAGTCAAGGTGGTCAAAATAATCCTTAAATAATTAGTCAATATCAATCAACTCCTATGCAATCCTATTATACATTTATGATTGTTTCATTTCCTAAAAATAATTCAATGACATTTTTATGTTAACCATTTAACGCATTATACTGATTAGAAAGCTTTTACTGGCCATATCAAAATATCATTAAATTAAGAAAGGCAAATTACATTCCTGCCGTTCTCTATGTCTTTGGAATTTTGCCAATTTTATGAATATATTATACAAAAAAACATCAGACGTGGCTGTTGCTCTCACGTAAGATAATGTATTTTCCTGTAAAAGTATGCAACTGTGCATTCCTTAAACGCATATATGCATTGTGTGTGTTTGTGAGAGCACACATGAGCAAATATGCTCCCTCCAAGGTCACAATAGGAAACTCCATCTCTGTGGTCCAACCACAGGGCTGTAAAACATGCCCTAATGAATCCAGCACTCTGACACAGGAAACATCTAATTGGAGGTCTGATTTCTCTTCAAGCCAACAGGCTTCCAATACGCTGTGGACGCTCAAGGGAATCAGCTCAAAGATACAAACACATCTCAAGAGTGGAGTAAAGACCAAAGTAATTTACTCATTTGTTTCAGGAGGGCGTTGCCACCAGCATCCGTACGTCACTATGCAAAGTCAATGAGGTCCAACAATGAGGTGCATTCATTTGCATTGTGTCCTGTGGTTACCATTGGAAAGCACTAGAGTAAGGGACATTGTATTGTTACTACTGTGAATTATGATCAAAAATATCTCAACAAGAAAATATTAATTAAAACAGGACTGTGGTAGTGCTGGTAACAACCAATAAGTTATTTAGGAGACTTTGTTCCATTGAACTATTGCATTTTGAGTCCGAGTCATGTGTCTTTGCTAACGGATTGGCCATTGCATCACTGTGAAGCAATTTTGACTTTGAAATCCCCACACATAGTATAAGCCATAAACATCTTGACACTGCAAGTCGAATTGTAAGCTAATATAATTATACATTTACACACGTAGCATACACGTAGCACTACATACCCATTTAATTTGCTATTGAAGATATTGGATAACACTTCAACATCCATATGAACATCTCAAACTGCAACACAACCTAAATCCTAAAAACGGCAGTAAGAGGACTTGTCACTTTCCCTCATTCTTTGGCTTCATGCTGGTCTATTAATTCAGCTGCTTCAATATAAGAAATATGTGGCTGGACCAAAGCCGCCAAAAGGTTTTTAGCCGCAATGAATGTAGAATTATTTTTTTTCAATGTTGACAGGTGTAAACAAAATTTTTGGAAACGAAAAAATATATGCTGTGCATGAGAAATCCGAATGAAAAGACTTTTCATCTGCCAGCTCAACATCGATGAATACTGCTCCTGCACGGGCTAAAAGCATGATCACATCAGCACATTAGCCACTGCGCTTTGAAGGTAAAAACTGCTGATTGATGACTCCTACTTAATCATGCAGAACAAGAAACAGAATCGAATTAACAGACCCGACCATCATTCAAGTCTTTTTTTTATTGAAATCATTAGCCGGTGGCAGAATTTCCAAAGGTGTTTTGTTCCAATACTTCCCCACAGTGATAAAGACACAGCGATGTGATCGGTATGAACAATCAGAATATTTATACTCATCATTAAGTCTGCTCTAGGCTTATAAAAAGAGAGAAATATTTATCATCATAATCACACACATTATCTTTTCTACAAGCATGCTTTTTTTTGAGTTACCTAAGTTATGATGTTTTCAAAAGGTAATTCTGCACTGCAAGGGCTGCTAGTAATGCTTTTGGGCCGCATTCTGTTTAAATCACTATGTCAAGTCATGTCACGACCACCACTACTACCACTACTACCACTATTAGAGTAGGTGTAGAAGCAACAGCAACAGAGGCTTTGCCCTGAAGCAATGCCTGGAGCAACCAGGATTTAAGTAATGAGCAACACTGAAAATAATAGTATAACAAAAAATGTAACATCACGCAAGTCCTTGACTGTATCTGCCATTTGTTGGCATAAAATAAAGCATACTTTAAAAAAATATATAAAATAATTGAAATAAAACAATTTCGCTCTGAATAATACTCATGAAGAGGGAAATAACTGTTAAACTCAGCAGTGAAAACTATATATATATATATAGATATATATATTAGTGTATTGCTCACTTTCATGCATGAAAACCCTTTTAAAAGTAGCAGTTCAAATATGATATATTTTAGTACAGTTATTTAAGAGCAGTTTGATTTCACTTCTTGACAAATAATTTTGCTCTGAAAGAGATGATAATAACGCGTTAACGTGCTCAGCACCAATACCCATCTTATTACATACATATACTGTACATATATGCATATCTTCTCAATCAGCTTGCAGAAGGTTTGAGTAAGTCGGACGGGCTTTCTCGATGTTCAGCCTCTGCACGATGTGCAATGACTCAGCAGTTGCTGCATGCTGGTGGGGTCCTCAAAGGGCTCCCTAGGGTATGAAGGCAAGCTGGGTAGGAGACACGGATACCTGTACGCACTGCATGGACACACTTCAAACGCTATCCGGCCCATACGGCGACAGTGGAGGCCGTCCCTCGGGGACGGGGCGGGTAGCCAGGGTCCAGCACAGTACCAGTCGCTACCAAACCCATAAATGCTCGAAGCGCTGGTATAGGTAGCAGCCGAATCACTCTGACACCTTGCTTCATTAATGCATGTCTGTAGGTCCCGTGTGTGTATTTATTTCAGGTGTTTGTGTGTTCGAGAAGAAATTGACAGGGGAATCAGTAATGCACATATTTGCATTGCTATTGTTAGTTTGGAGCATCAGTGTAGCCAGCTATCTACCACTGTGTTCAGACAACACACATACAGTATACATACAACAAGCATCCATGCTGGACATAACTAGAGATATAAAGAGTGCACTTGCTTATTGTCTACCAATCACAGAGAAGATCAGACCACGGATAAAGTCATCAACTAATTTGATTATCAAATCACAACTGGACTAAATAATATCATACCATTTCATTATCAGCCATGATTTGTATTCATCGTAAATGTATGTGAAAGAATCACTTGAGCATCAAGAAAATTGTTCCAAAATGGCTATGGCTTATTTGCATGCATTAAAAACAGGGTCAAGTAAGTCACATGTGAAGATTGGGAGGACTGCCCAGCGGCTTGAATACATTAAAGCAGAGTAAATGGTTTGTTGATTTAAAGAGATTAAAGCACACACAAGCTTGCCTGCTCCATGGATTTTAATTAAGTTGCCATATATAAAATGTATGTTATCGGGAATTACTGAATTAAATTTCGAATACAAGTGGTCTCTGCTTGGATGAGTTGAATAAAAAGGTCCTTAGAATCTTGATTGGGTCTCACATATGTAGCACTATGCTGCAGCTACGGGTGCTTTTCACACATTCCAGCGTCCCCGACCCCTGAACAGCCATCCAAGGAGATTCTGTTTAATTATGTAGTGTACAGCCAAATTCAAGTCCCCTGGCCTATCAGTGGATCCAGCAGAGGGATGCCATGTGCTCTCCCTGAGTCATTCGGGCAAATGGATTCCATTTCCAAGAGTTATTTCTGTCAGTTATAATAAGGAGCCAATACATAATGTGACACACTCTGAAATGCAAAGCTATGAACAAGGTTCTTTGCAAGTCTATGCACGGGCAACTAGAATTGTGCCACCGCCCCTTGATGAGAGCCGCTATCTCTGAAGTATCCTTCAAAGATAGCATCCGGTCACTTAAAAAATGTGGGTGATTTAGGTGTAAAACTTTACATAATGCACAACATAAATTTAAGCACGCTTTTGATAAAAGGAAAAAGCAGAGAAGCATCTTTTTTGAAAGAATTTCAGAGAAACAAATGCATAAAGTAGTAGGCATTATGGATAAAAGGTCATCGTGGGTAATGGAAATAACAGGTACTGCATCCACACTGCTCTGAATTCATTCCAAGGGTTATTCCTTTCAGTGAACACACCACCCAAGCTATTAATAAGTTGTAACTGAGTTTTCTGACATACACGCGCTTGGGGTACTGAGCTGAGTAATCAAATGGCATCTCTGCTTCAAAATGGCACTCAGCAACATTGTAACTTCATCTACCATTTAAAAGAGTATTTTCGCAAGGACTGCTCCACTCTCTTCTGACTTTTCTTGGCCCTTGCCATGGTTCATGGTCACGTAGTCCCTGAGCTCGAGTGACCTTCTGAGCAAGCCCAGCGGCTCCTCTGGCCCTTGGGAGGAACGCCAAGCAACAAAGAGATCAATTCAATAAATATGGCTTGCCACTTCCTGGCAATGATTTCAGCGGGAAACCTGCCAAAGCGTTTCTTATCAAAGTACACACGTCCACTGCAATAAAAAGGAAGAAAGAAAGCAAAGACAAAATGATCTGGGGATGATGAACAGTAGAGGGAATTGTGTCACAAATTCTTGGCTGTGCTGGACCACTGGTAACCGTCTTTTCTTTAAGACGTGAAATCCCAAACATGCTGCTCTTTAGCAAAATTCTGAAAATTTGGGTTGCAGCAACTCGTCATTTTCAGTTCCTACAGCGATACCTCGGATATTGCAGTGTGTGGATCCAATAGGGTTAAATCAATAAGCTGTACGCGTGCGTGTGTGCAGGTGACAGAGATCATTCTCTTAAGGAAATAACAGGCTTGACTAAAATATTGTTTTCTTATAGATGTTAAACAGAATATAACAAATAAGAGTCAATATTTAATAATTAAGAAAGGGTGCACAATCAACTTGGTAAAATAAATGAACAGGAATTACAATTCCAGTATATAATGTTTAGTGCAGGGGGATTCAATAAATATCACTAAGGTCCAGTTAGAGAGACTTTTTTCATTTTAAGTTCCAGATGCACAATAATGTCTAATTTGATTAAGCGTCGTGAATATTGAATTAGCCAAGCGGTTGTATATCAATGTGTAATATTTATTGTCAGATTTTAAATTGAACTGGATGAATTGTAAATAATAAAAAATTGAAGTTGCCGAGGAATCATATTAATATGTAATATTTATTGTCAAAAACTCAAAAAATGTCATTATCTCTCTTTCCTGACATCACTTAAGAAATCATCTGTTGCCCCAGGACGCCATGTGTCTCTGTTTGAGAAATCACAGACTTAGTCAATATTACTTTAAGCGACAAAGACAAAACATTATTTAAGTTGGCCCAACACCAAATTATTCTCATCATCTAAAAAGATCAAACTATCTGCAGAGACTTTATCTGTGGTTATGGAAACAACTTGTTTCAGCTCTGTTGTTCTTGGGAAGTAAATTCAAATGTTATGATTGTGATCATATTGGACTACTGAGGTTTACTTTTCTGTGCCTTTAATTTCCGATGGGAATGGGTAGGTTTACTGAAAAGATGTGTACTTTGTCTTGTAGTGGCGCACATTACACTTTTAATAACTCCACGATCTATGAACAGATGAGACCTTAAATGCCCGTGGAAATAATAAATGAGTCATAAGAGTCTGTATATTACTAATTAAAGACTCTGGTTAAGCTCTGAACATTTGTCTTTTTCCAGCATGCCATATGAAACCACTCTGTTTCGAATGCCAAGTGCCATAAAGCCGAGAAAAGCTGCACCAGTTAGAAAAGAAGTGCCCCATAAAAATGTAATAATTCTCAATTATCTATTGGTTATAGGTTTGAATCGAGAAAAAATGTCACCTGGGTCTGGACTCAGCCTATTAGTGACCTTTTATATAATATTATATAGTGTGTATCTATATATAGGTATGAATAGAACAGTCCCATTGCCACCAACTCCTGATGTGTATCGACCCAATATCCAATACTGGTATCGGTGGATTACTAAAGAGAAAATGCAAACAGAAATGTAAAAAAAGCATAATCACAATGTCAACCTCAGTTTGGTCGGACTGAAATAGTTGCAGGGTTTCAAAGTGCACCGAGCCATTTACAAAGACATAATAGCGTCTGTATGGTGTCCGATCCAACACCACAAATCCAGACCCATCAGAATCCTCATGTAGTCTTAGAATGCGCCATGCAGAACAACCTTTCCTTCTTTGTTGTCTATGACATTTCATTTGCTCGGCATCAGTGTACAGGAACAGGCAGAAACGGTAACACAAATGTATTGCATAGCGACATGACAATGAAATCCCCATGGGGAAAAAAAAATGCAAAAGAGACCTCGCCCCACGACCACGGACTATAAAAGCAAACGCGCCTTACCGTTTTCTGTGTTCTCGTGTTCCGTGTCGGTGAGAGTCAGATTGGAGTTGGCCCTGCTGGAGAGGCACGAGCTGCGCCCTGACTTGGTGTTGCTGCGGCCCCATAATCGGACGGCGTGCTCCGGCGACATGATGCCGTCCGTCTCCGTGTCTGCGTCGGAGCCCACGCTGACGGAGTACTCGCGGTGTGGCATCCCCAGGTCAGTCCTGTACGTGGCCACGTGAGACGGGAGGGCCTCTCCAAAGCCGAGGTTTCGAAGGGAAAAGTCGGCCCCTGCGGCGAACCAATAAACGCAGAGCTCTGATCATTCATCCTGCCGCTAGATGCGTCACGAACATCCTGAACTGTATTCATTACGGCTCATGTCCAGCTCAATGAAGATGCAAGTATATTTCATATTTCATATTTATACTATTTACAATATTTTTCTGCATCACTGACCATGTTGCTTTCATTCGTCTCAGTATCTCTACGTCAGGTCTGAGTCGTGTTTCAATCACGAGGAGTTGCCAGAGAGGGACATTTTTAAAGGTGTATTGAAAGTATATAAAACTGGTATTCTGGATAAATATTTTGTTTGTAAACAACAGCAATTTTCAAACTAGATATTTGCAGCCTGGAAGCCTTACAATTCTGTAATTGAAAGCTGTGATATCGGTCTTCTATTTGTTCTTCACAAAGGTATTCATAATTAGCACCACAGGTCATATAAGAATCCCTCTACATCCCCAAATCTATCAAATAATTCAATTAAGGACAAACAATTATTTTTTTATTTCCTTGCCGCCGCCATTTTTGATTGACATTCAATTCATTTTTTTAATTATAATTGCTTGAATTTCATTGAGGCTACCTCAACAGTGCCAGCACATCTGGTTTTGATGATCAATTATACATTTGAAAGAGAAGGGAAAGGCATGCATGTTCTTCATGCAGATTTTAACCCCGCCATGGTAATTCAATCCCTGGCCACCTCTGTTAATAGTCAAACCGTGCAGAGTGACCTTTTGCAGCAAAGGAATGAGATTTACCCAGGGACTTTTCATGAAAAAGCAATGCCGCTAATATTGAGAATCACGCGGTAATGTGGCCTCAGCCTGATGCTCAGTTATAGCATGTTTATATCAACCACCATCCCCTCTATTGACATAATGTCACAGAATCTTTAATAAAACAGGGAACAGCTGAGTCCAACCTTGGCGGTTGAACTCGTCCACTTCGTGATGAACCATTTCCTTGACACGGCTCCCGTAGGCCATCCTCGAGTCATGGTCGAAGGCTTTGAGAGTTTCGCTGGAGCTGTAGGACTTGGGGTTGGGTTTCCCGTCCTCGCTGTCTGCAGAGGAGCTGGTGTACCGGCGCTCTGTGTCCTGCCGAGCAGTGAGCGAGCGGTAGGGTCTGCGTTCCTTCACTTCCATGGCTGCCTGCGCGCTGTTCTCAACACCAGACGACGTTTACACTGCCAGCTTAGTTTGAGTGACTCTGTGGAGGACAAACGCAAACAATAGATTAGGATACCTGATGTGTGAAAAAGATATCTTGACAAATGGCGTTGACTTTTAATTGGGACCTTTTCAAATCAGCAGACATCGAATAACTCGCAACCCGTGTTTAATTAAGATTTAAAGAGGTATACTGTAAAAAAAAACTTCACTAATACTATCCAGTCACACATGCAAGGACGTGGCCGAGCGACTGTGCAGATCGCTAAAATGCAAATGCATGTCTCCAAGCAGCAGTGTATGCATGGCTCAGCACACACGGGGAGAGCGCAAAGAACCCACTGGATTAGTTTTAATAAAATATGGCACAACAAATCTGGCACCTATAAAGTTTACGGGGCAAGTCTCCCACAAATTTTCTATTTTATGTGCCCTATAGAATCGGGGAGCCTCCGGCATCTGTAAAAGCGGGCATGTGTCCTTCCATGACTTATGTTGTTTATAAGTCACAAATCATCACCAGTTGAAAACGGAGGAGCCAAACAAATCGAGGGCTAGAACGAAACAGCAGAGATGATTAAAATCTGAAACCGTCAAATAAAACACAGAGGACAAGATCAACAGGGACATTCAGCTATTTCATTTCCGTGCCTTGAAGGACTAACTGTTGAATTGAAATGAAGTAAACCTTTAAAAAAAAAGTAATTTAATTGGTTTGGGTTTTGCTGTGTCATTATTCTCTGTTAAAAACATTTTCAAAAAAGGAGAAATTATACTGCTGTTCTTATAAAACATAAAAAATGGATGTGTAATATCAAATGATATAACTGACATTGCCTTGCAAACAGCTCCTTCTAAGAGACCACATGGTTTAAAGGTATTGAGTTGGATTAACAAACGTCGATGTGGATATAAACGTGATTAAAGGCTTGGTCACTGTGTACTTTGAAGCTCAATTACCGAACACAGGGAATATTGCAGCAATATGTATATATATATATATATATCCTTGTGTCTTTCAAATGCACTCTCACAAAGACATATCCATAATTACATATAATGAAATAAAACATCTTGATCATTTGTGTTGCAGAATGTCCATGCTAAGTGTATTTTACTACGTGCAAGTCACTGGATAAGGACCACAGCTCTTTGAAGAAAAAAAAAAACGAGATAAGAACTATACCTCTGCAAGTTTTATTTAGTGACAATCTGCTTGTGTTAAGCTCTTTATGAATACTGTATGAGAGTCATGCCGGACACAACAATAAACAATAATCCCTGGTGGAGTATATTTCTCCCTGCTTGAAAAGAAATGTTTTTACTGAAGACACTATTGTTTGGTTTGGGGCTTTTCTTTTTGTATTGTATTGACAGCTGAAAAGACCCTAGTGATTAATGACTCGGGGACTCAACACAAGGACCTCCGCCGCATGAGGGGGGAGGGGGGGGGGGGGGTGGCCCCCACTATGCAAGGGCACTTCAGCTGCTCCCAAGATTTCAGATGCAGCTTGTGTGCGTTGCTAATTTTTACCTTTTTGCTCGAGACCCTTGATGCTATGCAAATGCGAGAGAGCGGAGAACAAGAAGCTTTCTAGAGTTTCAAGAATGTTCTGTAAAGTGCATTGTTTTTGTTTCCAAAGAGCTGGGCTCAGGGCTCCGGCCAATCTCCTTTCTCCACATTATTAATCGGCTGGGAAGCCATGAGACGTACCTTTGAGGCCATGGGAAACCCACAGGCGGTTTTTTTTTTAACAAAAAATAAAAAACAAACCAAGAGGCTATACACAATGACAGATGATGCAAATGTTAGGTCCTCAAAACATATAGACCTCAAGGGCAGACAGCTGCCAGAATTATTTTAGGTAAAGCTTGCTGTAAAACTACAACGTGTTATTCTTCTGTATCTGGCATTATTGTTGTGTTTCTGCGCCAGAGCAAAGCTGTTGTTTCTGTTCAACTGTCTAGGACTATATCCTGGGGAAAGGATCCAAAAACAACAAGAGAAAAGCCACATGATTAGAATTTACTGGAACGGATACAACAATAAACAGAAGGTTTTATTGAACCCAAAATCTCTCAATAGTAGAGTTGATAAAAGGACTATTGTTTAAGTGTTAATATCGTCTCACGGTACGAGACACGAGGGGCTGACACAAGTGGCTGGAAACTGGAAGAGAAGGTTAATGAGAGCACACACACACAAAGACTCAGTTGAAAACGTTATTTTTCAAAGACCAGTGAAAAACATTTGCCTTTGGATTCAAATCACTGAATTGAATTGATAAAATTGACTTTTATTTCAAAGACCAAGTTCCTCTTAAGCTGCAGAGTATGACCGGTGCCAAAAAGAAGCCTTCGAAAGACTTCATGTCTATTTAGTGATTCAAAAATCAACTGACGTCCCTCCAGATGGACAATAGAAAAGACGGATGCTCTGTTTCCTTTTTTAAAACAATTGCAAACTCTGCCTTTTACATTTGAATTGTCTACAACTGGACACAAGTAAAGCAAGCAGTTAAGCAGTTAAAAAAGCATAATAATAATAAGCATAATAATAGGGAGCATTGAGCAATGGCTTGGACGCATCAGACGCAGTGATGTGTATGTGGAGAGAAAATTAAAAAATTATGAAAATAATTATCAACAAAACAATAATTTAGCTGAAGAGTTCAACAAAAATCCCTTGATGATCAGCCAATTAATTTGTGTGTGTGTGTGTGAGTGTGTGAGTGTGTGTGTGTGAGTTCACCACTTCAAGTCAAGATTAAAACCACTTTACCATCCTGGACAGAAGGCAGAGCTTAAGCTCATTCTTAAGATGTTTTTTTTATGATTGTATTTATTTAATTCTGGATAATCAGTGCGCCTTAACTCCCTAAAACCAAATTATACTAAACAGGACATTTTTATGGCCGAATAAATGTGTGTGGGATTGAAAAGTTGAACCAACCCATGAAAGCAGGCCCCCTCCAGCTCACACAGCGGGTTACAGAGGCTCCTGTTTGGAGTGTTTACCGGGCAAATCTTCCTGGCCATTGCTCCAGTGACAGGAGTTAGTTAAATATGGGGTCTAAATAGGTGGGCGGCGTTTGGGGTTCAATATACATGCAAAAGGCTCCGTACTATCCATCAAACAATTAGCAGTGTGCTGAGGAGTGCCATTCAGAGCTGCTGCGGATGAATCTAGTCTTCTCTCTGTGCACAACCCCGTTTTCACAATGATTAACTGCTTGCTGCTTTTTACATGACGTAGATGTTCGACACAAAATGCAACACTAAAGGCCAACTAACATTCTAGCTTCACGCGAGTACATGCACAGTGTGAGGCATGAGTACAGTCTGAAGTGCCTAGAGATTACTTCTCTGTAATAATACAATTAGTAAAAATACTACGTAATTATCAGAAAGATTGGAACATAATGTGTCCCTGATTAACGATGACATTTTTAGACAAACGACTGCTGATGAATATTTTTGGCAGGATGGCTTTTCTGTTCAGGGAGACCATACGAATGTGATGATATGTCGTAATAGAGCCAAACCAAAATGCATTAATAAAGTACATATATTACTTTATGGAAGAAATCAAGTTACTATTCAAATAAATGTTGGTTTGGTATCTTTGTTTTCTTTTTATTATCCAGCCTTGTCACCCAGTGATTGGCTTAATGACAGCTCACAAAACTACAAACAAACATCCTCATTCAAAAACTGCCATTATCGCAACACAGAGGGAATTTGGGCGGATATCAAGAACATCATCTACGGGGTCTATTGAGAGCAAGCAACGCTCCACACAGGCACCACTTACTTCTTTTGTTAAAATCGTTCACATGCCTGGGCTCCAGAAAGAAAAGCCTCCTCGGTCAACAAAAAGGTGTGTTTTCAACAGAGGGGGAAAAAAAACGACGTGGCTGGGGGAGCTGATAGGGGCTGAATAGCTTTGCCAAACTAATCTGAATGCTGTAGTGCTAAGTCACACTGGAAGGGGGGGGGGGGAGGGGGGGGCGGCCTGGTGGCAGGCATCTCAGCAGCCGCCTCCTCCTTGCGGGATCTAACGTGAGCCCCGCCAGTGAATGAAACAGACTGCGTAAAAGCCTTAACATAAACAAAAGTGGCCCGGGACCGCTGCTGCAGCACACTCCCCGCTCCTAATCACTCTCAGCAATTCAAGGTTCAGTCCTGACAGAGGGAAGAAGGCGATAATGCCTTTAAAACCCTGCCGGTAAATAACGCGGAGACAATTCATTCACTTTCTGCGTTGATGTACGTCCTCGGGCCTTTTCCATATGCAGCAAAATGCTGAAAATGACCACTTGTCGATATTGCTGCACGTGGGAACACGTGTGTGTGCTCTGCAGGTGAGGAATGTTTCACACTCGCTACGTATTCTAAACCAAATGAATGGATATGATGGAGTCACGTGGACCCAGAAGGGTCATTATAATGCCGAGAAAACAACTGGGACAACAAAAGAATGTGAGGTCCGTGCGGGTTTTAAATGAGGACCTCTCCACGAGGCTGAAGTGCTTCTGTCCCCCGAGCGCGGCTGCTGAGTGCGGAGGTCGCCATAGTGGTGACCCGCCTCTCATTAGTCTACGATTAATGCACACGTTATCTTGCAAAGGCTAGGCCTAGAGTTTGATTTATAATCTCGCCCGCAGTAATTTAACCTAATACTCGCTAAGCAACAATCAAATTATAGTAGACTTGCTCCTGTCAAAGTTACTGTTACGAATGTTTGGTGTTTGCAGCCGGAGCCTGAGGAGGTCCTACAGGACCCAGTGCTCGAAATGAATGACACTGAAAAATATATGTTTGAAGAGCAGTTCTCGAGCCCTAAGGAGTGTTTCAATGGAATTGCAACAATCCATTGTATCCCTGTATGTAGACTATCTATTTTTTTAAATGTCAGGTTTCCAAGTATCTGGCTTGGAGATTTCACTCACTCCTGGTAACACAATTGACCTGAGCCACCACCCGTTTTGTTACACATACTGATGATTAAAACCATATTTTCCACGGGGGAAAAGACCGTTTTTGCTCTTCCACCAGTTGCGTTCTACTCTCCAGTTTGATATAACCAACGCTATTTTAGCCACTATTCTAAACTCTTTGTGAGCCGTCATTGCTGTTTTGAACAGTCGTCTCTTGGTGAGCCGTCACTCACACACACACACACACACACCTAAGCCACGGCTGTCACGAGAATGACTTCACGAGAATCCAGCAGCCGTGCAAGCTAGTAATAAAACCCTGGAAGAGAATGGAATCCAGTTTCTGGTGCTCACAGCACATAAAACAAATCCATTAAAAAAAATTAACAGCGGCATCTCTACAGAAGGAAATGTCACCGTTTATATGAATAATTGACAGATTTTGAAGTGAACAGTTTTCATTGGAATTACCTTCTACTTAGATATGGTCTGTGACACAAACAAGCTTAAATCACAGAGACAGATAACTAAGGGGCTTTTTAGTAAAAAAAAAAGTATTGTATGTAACTGCTAGAGGTAAATAGGATAAAACAATCCCTCAAAACTTGACGAGTGCCGGTGTTGACAATAAAACGTTACTAAGAGCCATTACAATAAGTACTATCTATCTAATCTATTACTTATGCACTCTTTCACATACTTCGTGTTGACCTCTGCTGCACAATGAGCCGGATGATGCCTCTCCTGTAGCTGATAGCAAAACCGTCTGCAGACATCTATCAGGTGATATCATAAGCTTTCTGAGAGCTACACTGGAGCTCTTCTGCAACAACATTTATAAATGTATGACCAAGCAGGAACTTGATATGAGAAGTGTTACATTTTGGTGACTATTGTAAATTAACATAATGTGTGGTTCCACAATAAGTTGCCCTGCTGCCAGGTTCATTTCATGTTTATTTGACTGTGACAAGTACATAAATAATTGCATAATCATCTAATGCAAAGCTACTGGTAGTGTCCAATGCTCTTCCCTTGAAGAGTTAGAGCTCAAACCCGCATGGCTTGTATTTCATTTTGAATGGATTGTAAACCATCACCACAAAGTCTTTTCCAGCTATCTTCATCTTGCTGTAAATCATTTTTCATCATGATTGACTAACAAATCTTCATTAAAGCACAAACTATGCTTCCTGGATTCCGGTTGCTCTTTATGCCTTACCATTTCCATTGAGATTAGCACTAAAAACAGTCAAGTGCCAATGGTTTTATGAAATGGTGCTTGACTTGGTCTCGTTATAACAAAACAACTTAGATTGCACGGACCTAATTTGAATTGGCCTTGATTATTCATGCAATTGATGGTACCACTTAACAGAGGACACAACATAATGTAAAAGCTCATTTCTTTAGTTTTTTTACACCCTAACTTTATCAGTTTATCATTCAATCTTGAGTAGGCTGCAGAGGTCATTTAGCTCTACAGGTACCGGAATTAAAGCAGGGGGCTCACAGGTTTTTATTCAAATAATAAAATATTATGTCTACAGTTTGTTAGAAAATTCAATATTTACACAATGAGTCACTGATGTTATCACACCATAATGCCACTAACGATCCTGCAGTTTATTGGATCCAAACATGGTGCATGATAAACGGTTAGTAACAGTAACAGTGATGTAAGTGTGACATCCACTACTTCTGGTTAAAACATGTTCTTAGTAAACATTTAGTTAATGTGCAGCCGTTCAAAGAAAGATGTAAATACATTGTGAATAAATAGATCATGGACTAATCACCCAGAGATGTTTTCAATCCCAGATTGATTAAATGGAGGAGAAACGGAAGAAAAAGGAGGAAAAACACTAAGAAGCTTCCCCAAATCAAACACATTCTGCACAGTCAAGCCAGATTCCTGTGGACTTGTGGCTGTTGAAATTGTCTTAAATGTGTCTTAATGGACCACTTGTTGGGTTTCATTTAAGCAAGCAACTTTACAAGTCTCATTTCTGATGGCCTGAAAGAACTAATTACAGATGAAGTCTGCGATCATAAAGCCCAACATGCATCCATCCTCCTACGCCTGTATTTAGGAATGTCCATTAGAAATCAGCTCACCTAGTACACGCTTTTCTTCCTTGAACCGAGATGCGCGGTGCAAATCCCCCACCCTGCTGTTTCCCTGTGTGCCAGGTTATGAGGACAAAGGCAATACATGGCAACCGCGTGGCTCCTCAGGAGCAGCCCTGAGCAGAACAACTCCCGTCACAGAGACTGTGAGATACTGCGGTCCTGCCGGATACCAATTACAACTCCCTCACAATATGGGAGTCGTGAGATTTCCGCATGATGCGTTACTCGTGTCGATCCAGAGAAAGGAAGCGCACTACTAAGATCACAGACTTAATAAGGTCTTCCAACCATCCATCACTGCTGTCCTAGGGAGGTGTTGTAGCTCGGGAGAGAAACAATTTCTTTTCAAGCTTCCCTTCTCTTAGATATGCTTGGTAGGTTTTCCTGGGACATGAGGCAGATTTGTGTATGATTTCATAAAAACCTTTTTAGAACCACAGCACCAAAGGAACAGGAGCCTTTTGAGGGTTCGAGTCTGCTGTCGGCTTCGCAAATCATTTTAAAATAAGACTGAGCGGTCGGAGAGGGCGAGCGGTATATTAGAGAAAGAGAGAGAGGGGGAGGGAGAGGAGAGAGAGAGAGAGAGAGAGAGGGGCGGGGCGGGGTGAGGCGCATGAGGAAAATAAGTTACCCTCTGATTTGTTTTATGTCGGTTAAATTCAAAAGGACAAATAAATCAACCTCATTACATTTGGAAATGCTGCAGAGCAGTACATGTCGCAGCGACATCATTTTGACCTATTTTTTTATTTTAACAGGTCGGCCGTGTGCGTTCCTCCCTGCGACCACCAGCGGGCTTCACCAGTCCAGGTCTCCAGACCGATTTGGAAAAGCAGACAATGATGTTCTAGAGGAAGAACTTTTAAGTACAATGCTTTACAATGATTCATTGATTCCTACACAGTTTACGCATACATAAACAAACAGGAAATACATCATAATCCTCCCCAATCAAAGCAAACTCCCAAACAGTGAGTAGTACTCTATTGGTTTCAAACGTCAATCAATCACACAATAACTGGGCTAATTAGGTTTCCCCACAACAGCGATAATATGGATCTCAGCTGGGTCATCGCAAATTGAAAAGCTATGTGAGAGGGGGGGGGCTTTGGAGGATATAAACCGCGTGATGACCTGATGTACGTGCACAACAGGCAGCAAGGGCAGCTCCGCTTTAAGAAACAATAAAAACCAGCGGCTGTTCAATTTAAACAGTAAAAAAAAAAAAAATCAGCGCACACAGCAAAGCTAGACGGAGGGTTCCTGCATGGTGATGCTCTTACTCTAAGTGCCCAACTGAGTCATCTCCACAAGCCCTGCTTTGACATCCCACATCTCCCATCTCAGCAGCCTCTGGGTGGGGCTAATCACTCCATAGCTTGATCATCGATTGGACGACAGCTCGGGCTGCAGGAAGGTGCCGTCTAGCAGGCGTGGATGCTGCAGTGGCCTGCTGTACACACACACAGTGCTTGTTTCTTCTTTTTTCTTTCAGAGCTGAAGATAAGAGCACCACAACATCACCATTTCAAAAAGGAAAACAAAAATCCCTTTCGTGGAGCAAAAAGAACAACATTACAGAGACGGGCCCTGAAAGGAGTCTCCCGAGGCGCTGAGTTGGTGTATGCTGATTTGCCCCTAACTGATTATGACATGAAAAGGCTGACGGGTTGCTCGGCAGTGCAGTGCTGACCTGCCCGATTCCCTCTCCTCTGCCTCTGAGGCACCCACGGTCTGCACTCTCTGCTCCCGACGGCTGCACATTAGACAGCGCTCAAGCTTACGCACTGTGCAATTTACTTTTCCCGCTTTATCAACTCGCAGTCTTTATAAGAGCTTTTACCCCCATGCAACATCTTGTGAAAACACACGACAAAACAAAACCAAAGACGTCTCTTTTTGCTTTGCTTTTTCTCTCCCGCCCTGTCATCGTAATTGTTGATGCGCAAGAGGGAAATGCCCTTTCATCTACCGGGGCAGGGCACTACATCCTCCGATGTATAAATTTAATTCTCCAAGTAAATTAGGATTGATCACCACAGCTCCGGGCCACAATCAGCATCCATGATCTAATCAGGGCCCGGCCCGAGACAGAAAAGGATACTTCCATAAATAAAAACCATATGAGCGCCGGCGAGAGCCCATAATACTGGAGGGGTGGGGCGGGGATTTGATTACCCTCTCCACAGGTGTGCTTTTAGCCTCCTACCTTCAAAGACTGCCCTTCAGAAATAATGCCACGCCGTGCGCACTGTTGTTTCCCCCAAGCAGCCGGGGTTTTACATCACACTTGCATCAGCGGATGTGAGCGGCGAATGTTGGGAGCCACCGCTGAGGAGGCGGTTGCCCACAGGGGGAGCCCGGGCCGCGGACGCATCCCAGTGAGACGGGATCTGTCAGGGAGCTCCTTCGCACGGCGACAACCAGGGTAATAAATTACCCAGAATTAACACGTCATCCTGCGCTGCACGCAGCCGCCGCCGCGCTCCACTCCCGCCATGCCGCTTAATGGATCTATTAACCAAATGGATACGGGGGCAAACTGCTTTCAGAGCTGAATTACTTGTTTGGGAGAGGCTAACAACATAGGCTGAGGCTGAGCCCGTCATTGCCTATTGTTTAAAGTGTGGCTAGATCTTGACTAGAGTTCAAACGATAAAAAAGAAACGCCCTACGTGCGGAAATGCAGTATCATTCAGTGCAGGAACACCGTTTTGGTTCAGGCTTTCGGGCTTTCGGGCATTTTTAACGCGTTGCGTACATGTGAGCAGCAGGCGTCCAGGGCTCGGTGAGCAAACAGAGAGCACTGTGAAATGACAGCGGGCTCAGAAGCCTCCCGCAGCGCTCCCTGCGTCCCCCATTTGGGAACTCCTGTGAGATGTGTCTGTGCAGCCATTAAAAGCTTTACTCTCCTCTTGATGCCTGTCACTGATAGCGGGGGGATATTTAGTGGAGGATTCAAAATGCCAGTCGTACACCGGTATCTACTTGGCATCTCTGGCAACCGACCATCACCGCGACGCGCTGACAGCGTGGCCCACAGGACAAGGCATTATTTATTTTTCCGACTAGTGCTCACTCATCACAAAAGGTAAATAAAGATAAGAGAGGCGCTCGTCCTCTCTTATTTCTTTCGGAATTGGAGGACGTGTTTTGAACGCCGAATAGGACGCTGTTCACTCGTCCTTTGCAAAAACAAAAGCTAAAATGTAATATACAAACTGTTTGGCACGGGGGGGGGGGGGGTTAACTCAGGTTTAACAAATAGATATTTACATAAGGACCGCGCTAGCAATAATCCCCTCTACTTCCCCAGGCTATGAGCGTGCCATTAGGATAGCCGCATCACTTCTTCCCTTAAGCTTCATCTTTCCTACTCGCACTTTTTTGCATATTTTGCCTGCATTACAAAGACTAGACCTCTGGGGCCACGATGAAATTTTAATCAGGGAAAAGATAAAACCTAAAAAGCATAAAACTCATAAAGGAATGGCAATACCTCACTGAAAGGTTATGCTTAACGTTGGTCGTTTCAGGGAGGTAAAAACATTCTAATTCAAATTCTATGACATTACTTCATGCACAAAGTGAGAGATTAATCCCAACCAAGGTTCAACCACTTCCCTAATGGAAATGTTTACTAAGGCTTTTCATAATTTCTTATAACATTCATATGTATATATATCTTCTTTTTGTAATCTTTGAGTCAAGAAACCAAATAGACCGAATAGTTTCGTCTCAAAACTATGGAAGCAGAGATTAAATCTCCTCCTGCGAATGTGAACCACTGAATATGAAATTTCTCTATTTTCTCTCGAAGGACATGTACTGTGTACATGATCGTTTTCTTACATATTCCTAACAAAGCTCTACTTTCCTTCAATGCTTTTTCAATAAACTAATAATAGACCTCAATGGAGAAATACTGCTCCCAATTGCATCTACGAGATGAAAAAATCAGCTGGATAGAAATGTTCCTGCAGGCATGTCTCCTGAAATGCTGCAAATCTCTGCCTCGCCTGTAAGGAACCCAACCTTAGCTGAAAGATGACTGCCACTCAAGACCACATTCAATTTGTGTGGAGTTAAGTGGGAAGGAACTGCCATTAAAAATCGACTTCTTTTAAAAGTGTAATAAACTGTAGGCTTAATGCAGCCATTGAGACCAATTAGAAATGCACAGAGGAAAACAGCATTTGCACTCATATATATATATATAATTATGATTCAAAAGTTAAATGTAAATTGAACTATGCAATGCAAACAAAGGAATTGATTTGAATTCAGCGACCATCCACCAATATTGACATTGTTCCCATTAGTTTTAGAGGATATTCCTTTTATTTAACTGAACTGTTCTCCACAAACTTTCTCATAGCCCAACCACAATGAAAAGCATAGTAAAATGTCCCCTTAGAGGGGGCAAGAGAAGGAGGATTGGAGTTTCAAGGTTCCGAACAGGAAAGATCGCTCACATGTGCTCATTGTCTCCTGTTTAAGTGGGGTCAAGAAAGACCACATTGAGTCATGAGCATGAGGCCATCCCCCCCCTCCACCCCAAAAAAAAAAAAACACTCAACCCGGCATTCCGCGGAGCATCTTTACGGCACAAAGACGAGCCTTTATGCCCCTGCACTTGAGCTGCTCTCTCCTGAAACCACTCATGAGGTGGACTTGCTTAAAGTTTAATGGCCAAGCTCTTACTGAGTCCGGGGCCCGGTAAGGAAAACCTAAACTCTAAAGCCATTGCTGTGGATCCGACGTAGTGTGTCACATTACTACAGGAGACGGTGGAGAGATCTGGAGGCAAAGGAAGGGGTGAATAAAAATACTGAACAAATAACACTTAATTGAGGTCAGTGTGATTGAACGCTGCGAGGCTCGGATGGCTTCAACATAGGTTCCAGATGGCAGGCTGTTATTTCGCTGTGCCCTGCTAATACTGCAGGATTCGATGCTGGTAACCTGAGTGTCCCACGGGCCCCCCCGGCTCTTCCACTGCACTGAATCAGGGCCAAGCTTCCTCCGCTGTTACTCTGCAGGTTTACTCAACATCGAAAAGGGGGAATGTTTGGATATGGTAGTGGAGGAGGGGTGTGTGTGTGTGTGTGTGGAGGAGGGGGTTGTGCAATAGTAAAGGAACAAAGCATGTTAACACCATCTCTGTGTTTAACAAGTTTGGAAACAAGCAGGGGTTTTCTTCAAAGCCTCATTGGAGGGAGTCTCACCCCTACGTGACAGCAGGAGAGAATTACAGTCTCTTTCCTGAGCTGCCTCGCACAAAACCCACCGTGTCGTCTAACTGTCTGTCATATGGCACACAGCAATGTGTTGTATTGGTTATTCTTCAGAAGGACAGGAAGGAACACAGATAGACCAACGGCGGCGTCCCGGTTGCCCATCAGGTCAACACTGTTAGCTCTTTCAGCGCCGTTAGCAGCAGGCTGGCAGCTCGGCATTCGCCGTGATGAGAACCATTGAGCGGCAATATAGTTCTTAGCGCTTTTAAAATGAGAAATAGGTACATTTTCATCCCAAAGCCACCATTGACAATTCCAGTACAATTGATGTATGTAACTTTTTCGGAGTTACACCCCAATCAACATCTTCAACATCAAACCTTTCCTCTCAGCCTTGCTAAAAAAAATCATGTGATCCTAAAATAAAATGAATGGTTTAAAGCAAATACTGTATTACTAAGATAGATAGATAGATCAAGGACACCGTTATACAGTTATACAGAACATAACTCTCAAACTGCCTCTCAAAAGCAGAAGGATGAAAGAAGCAGTGAGGCAAAACACCTTTAGCGAAACGTACCGTAATTTGTATACATTTAAGTTTGAGCCATTTTCACACAAGAGTGATAGTCAAGTAATTATAAGATCAGGGCCCCAACTTTCTGTTTTCATAAAGGAGCAGTGTACGAAAACATTAGGCACGGGAAGAGCATCTGGGTGGAAATGTCATTTTTCAAAAGCTGAACATGTGAAATGAACATGCTTGCAGTACTGAATGCAAACATTTATATATCTACATGCAGGGATGAACCTTTTCATCATGGTTATTGTTAATCATGATTGTTTTAGCAATAACATTGACCATAACAAAACATGCGGTGGTCATTTGACATCCTCTCTGACACTCTGATTACGTTCAAGAACGTAAAAAATATACGAATTTGCTGGGTCATTTGATCTTTGACCTTCAACACGGAATGGAAATCGTGTTCAACAATCCATATTCAATTTTAACAAGTTCAGACTCATTGAGTCCAGCCAGAGTTCATCCATGTTTTGAAATAAAGGACGCACACCATGAATAACACAACTAATCCACAAATAAGATGGGTACTTTCTAAAAGCTCTTAATACATCATGTGGTAGAGGTGAGATACGTTAGCTGCCTACACATAAAACAAATATTTAGATTTATTCAAAAATCGAAATGTTGATAATGAAGCAAAATGTAGTGTTTTCATTTCGCTGTACATAATGTCAACTGAATAAGGAATACATGTTTGCTTGTGGATGTTAAGCACAATCCCACACATATTTCAATAAATAGCTTTATAGCCTGTACAAATTTGTATATTTCTCGGAACACATTTGCATTTTTAAGGATTTGCCGCCTCTTTTCTGCACATAACATAACCGTGATTGGTATTTAGACCCACAAACCACCAAACCAGACCGAGGGGATCCAGGTCCCTTTGACGGAGGCATTTCCATGGCAACGTATTAGAATCAAAGGCTAGTTTTAAGGACTTATATGAATGCATAATATTAATTTCAAATAAACAGTTGAGCCATCTGTCATCTATCTGTCTGTCAATCTATCATCAAGTGTGATGATAGATTTGCTTTCATACACAGGAGATGTTATAGGCTCCTGAAGATTAAAGCTACATCACGGAATATCAGATATCAGGTCACTATCTTACACTTAACTTGTCATTTTTGATTCTTTATTCCTCTGTTTTACACTCACCGGCCACTTTATTAGGTACCCCATGCTAGTAACGGGTTGGACCCCCTTTTGCCTTCAGAACTGCCTCAATTCTTCGTGGCATAGATTCAACAAGGTGCTGGAAGCATTCCTCAGGGAGTTTGGTCCATATTGACATGATGGCATCACACAGTTGCCGCAGATTTGTCGGCTGCACATCCATGATGCGAATCTCCCGTTCCACCACATCCCAAAGATGCTCTATTGGATTGAGATCTGGTGATTGTGGAGGCCATTTGAGTACAGCGAACTCATTGTCATGTTCAAGAAACCAGTCTGAGATGATTCCAGCTTTATGACATGGCGCATTATCCTGCTGAAAGTAGCCATCAGAAGTTGGGTACATTGTGGTCATAAAGGGATGGACATGGTCAGCAACAATACTCAGGTAGGCTGTGGCGTTGCAACGATGCTCAATTGGTACCAAGGGGCCCAAAGAGTGCCAAGAAAATATTCCCCACACCATGACACCACCACCACCAGCCTGAACCGTTGATACAAGGCAGGATGGATCCATGCTTTCATGTTGTAGACGCCAAATTCTGACCCTACCATCCGAATGTCGCAGCAGAAATCGAGACTCATCAGACCAGGCAACGTTTTTCCAATCTTCTATTGTCCAATTTCGATGAGCTTGTGCAAATTGTAGCCTCAGTTTCCTGTTCTTAGCTGAAAGGAGTGGCACCCGGTGTGGTCTTCTGCTGCTGTAGCCCATCTGCCTCAAAGTTCGACGTACTGTGCGTTCAGAGATGCTCTTATGCCCACCTTGGTTGTAACGGGTGGTTATTTGAGTCACTGTTGCCCTTCTATCAGCTCGAACCAGTCTGGCCATTCTCCTCTGACCTCTGGCATCAACAAGGCATTTCCGCCCACAGAACTGCCGCTCACTGGATGTTTTTTCTTTTTCGGACCATTCTCTGTAAACCCTAGAGATGGTTGTGCGTGAAAATCCCAGTAGATTAGCAGTTTCTGAAATACTCAGACCAGCCCTTCTGGCACCAACAATCATGCCACGTTCAAAGTCACTCAAATCACCTTTCTTCCCCATACTGATGCTCGGTTTGAACTGCAGGAGATTGTCTTGACAATGTCTACATGCCTAAATGCACTGAGTTGCGCCATGTGATTGGCTGCTTAGAAATTAAGTGTTAACGAGCAGTTGGACTGGTGTACCTAATAAAGTGGCCGGTGATTGTAGGTCTACATTCATCAGGCTACGGCGTACACTGCACCCGAATGGGCCTCTTTTTGTGCCTGGGCCGCAAAATCTACTATGGATTTGTTTAAGAAATGTGGTTGACATCAACCCTTAACTGGCAGCTCTAAGCGGCTCATAGAATGGTGGCCTGTCAGCCGTGTGATTGACTGGCAACCTGTCCAGGTTGTGCCCTTCCTCTTTTTCCAATGTCAGCTGGGATCAGCTGCCACGGCTCCGCTCGACCCTCCGAGGAGGATAATCGCTTCCAGATAAATTGATGGGAGCTGTACACGGGCCTCCCTGCAGAGGGTCATAAACCCATGCACGTACATGAAAAGTACGTCATTTCAAAAAAAGGTTTGGCCAACCGCTTTGTTTTCAGGGTTTACTCACACAGACACTGGCGCATTTTTTGTAAACGGGGTTTATTTCTCCTTCATCTTAGAAAAGATATCCCTGTCTTCATGAGTGCGGTTTTAAAAAGCACCTCCGTCCAGAGGGCCACACATAGAAACACACAAAATAGTGTTGGACTGTTGCATTGGATAGGTAGCAGTGACCTATGTAGCGCATTCTGACGCCTCTGTTCCTAAATTTAGTGGATGAGTAACTGTGAATTTATGAGTTCAAAAAGTCCTGCTGGGAAGTCATTCACCTCTCATACATGTATTTATGCAGGCGTTACACAACACGTGGCCTCATCAGTGACACCTCACAAAAAGCAGATAACGGCGCACAACCCTAAAATAAAGCCACAAAGTAGAAACTAAAGAGTTTTTACAAAAGCTCCTTTTTTTTTTGCTAAGCCAACACAGCAATTTGGCATGGGTGACAGGCCATAACGCATTGAGGAAAAGCTACATTTTCAAAAGAATTATCTGTATGGACTCGGACGGTTCTCAACCCACAGAGCAACACTAACAAATAAAAAATAAATAACTAAAACACGAGTTATGAGCTTTTCAGCAGACAGCAATAAATAATCCCCGCTACGGGTCAAGTGGTATACCACAGCAGTTTCCTTTCTCTGCATTCTTCTAAGTCAGCACAGCAGCAGCCTTCCCAGTCACGATCCCTATCACATAAGCCCTTTGGATGTTTCCGCTTGTGATCAGCCGTGCACAAGACAACGTTTCAGGCACACGCAGAGCTCTCCTTAAAGCTAGGAAGGAGCTGGCCGGGAATACTGAGAACTTGGAAAGACAATATGTATGAGTGATGGCTTTGAGTCATACTGTATCAGCACAGTCTGTTCAGAACCGTCACTGCGTGTTAAAGCATATCCTGTCTCACACCCTTTTACCTTTCTATTAACACAGCCCATGCAGAAAAATCTATTAATAACCACCCCCGACATATACGTTTGTCCCAAAGAGAACGTGTGCATGACTACTATGCTTTATGCACACTCACCGTTGTGCCCTGACGGAGAATACGCTAATCTTTCTTTAAATAAAACTAATATGGTAATATGGTGCATCATTTGCAAAACCGTTTGACCTGTATTACATTATATAATTTGATGACTGTTTTACATTTAAAGTGAAAAACCAAATGGCAGGTGACAAAATTGAAATAAGGGAATACTTCATTAAATGTGTAACGTGTCACCACAAAGTGATTACTGGGGACATGATCATTTGCATACATCAGAGCCATCGCTATCGATTACCATCACTCCTCTGAGAAAACTGAGAGAGTAGTTTTGGAGCCCTTGTTTTTTGGGAGGTTTTTGCGGGAAAAGAAAATTTGACATGCTATCGGCACAGTTGGCCCGCGCACAAGAAACTAATAACTTCCATGTTTGCTTCTAATCAGTGTTACAGCTCAAACAGAGCGAAGTTGGGGGAATTAAAAATCTTTTTTTTTAAATGAGCAAAGTTAAAAAGGGTTCCCAACCACCCAAGTTGTTCATTTTACACAACGCTACATTGAACAATGGGAAGCTGAGCAATGGAGATGTGTGTGGGTGGCACAGTGGGCAAGAGGGAGAGACTGAGATGTGCCAAAGCACTCCAATTAAACCACGCATTTATACATATAAATACATATTCCCAACTCAGAAGAAAAGAGACATAACTGAGGAAATAGTCAGTCGATTTACCCTAACTTGTTCAAAATGCAAGGTTACTGTTTGGACCACTTCTTGAGAGCACACAGCCTCTGGATGCGGTTGTTCTGCTGGAACAGCTTTCAACCACTAGCAACTGAATGTGGCCTGACTTTGACAATTGATTCAATATAAAAACGATGCAACTCGGGAATCAATTGAGATAAGGGGGGCATCATCAATGGAGCATGTAATCAGCGCAAAAGACAAAAGGACAGACTGAGTTGGTACATTGTAAGACAAAAGGAAGCCTGACGGCATCAATAAACGCCACACAGCTCTCTTGTATTGACTTATCTCCTGGTGTGCCATCTCCTTTGACCAGACTCTCTTTTGCTGTGCCACTTTATCTGTCAGGAAGCGACGTTGCTTGTGTGCATACTTTATAAAGAACACACACTTTATGCTTTATGCATTTTGAAGCAGATGCCGAGAACTGAAAAAAAGACTGAGAGGGCACTTGGGACAGTCAGCGGGTTTCAAAGCGCGTCGAGCCACTCGGTTGATGTGCGCTGTTAACACATGCGCGCTATGGCAACCGCATTACTAATTCAACAGTGCACATGTACAATACATCAAACGGAAGCAATACTCTTGCACATGCAAGCGGGATCTCTGAGAGAGTATGATGGCTGTGAAATCAAGAAAATGTTCTCCAAGAATGCCGGGCGTTATTGTGTAAAAGGTCACACGCCCATGCAGGGCACCCTCAAACGCTGTCTGTGCTCAGCACTTCCATCGGCAGCAGTGCTCAGCTTATTGGAGTTTCCTACCAAAAGGTCATTCAATTAATCCCAGCATTCAAAATATTTTTTTTTTTTTTCATACCACATTGCAAAATAAATGATGACATATTACTTAGGAGCTGCATCCCACTCACGATCAACGCTTTCAAAGATCAAGAAAGGTTTAAAGGTTTGTTGTCATCCTTAAACAAATGAAACGCCAACAGACGTCATCGGCTTTAGAATGGAAGTATTTGAATATTTAAAAGGAAATATTTAGAGGATTTCAATGTAATTGGATGAAACACTTCACATGTATTCTTTTCATGTATAACTGCTGTCTTACACAATGACATACTCTTTTGCAATGTAATACGGAGGGACAATTCTAAAAATAAATTCGTTAGAACTATTCTTTAGTTTTCCATCCTAAAGTGTGCTCAAATGTCACAGTCACAAATATTACCTCGAATGAAAGCGTTTTTCTGAGCTTTAATCCAATGGCTAGTTAAACAATACATGCCGTTGCGCTTTGTAACACCTCTGACAGCACGTCTCTCAAAACGTCCACTTACTTTAACACTTATTCTAGAACGCAGCACCTTACCCGTTTGACTAAATGACTTACTAATGTCACTAACTACTATTTTGCTACTAAAGAACAGCCTTTTTAGACAAGGTGTATAGTTTTGTGCTGTTCTTCTTATTCCTGCAGCTCCCAGATGTGACATTGCAAGGATTTTCTCTAAAATGCATTGCAGCAACATACATTGAGGGTATTTTGGCTCTGCTATTGCCTCCTGCTATCACTCCCTCTGCATACTTGTAAAAGTAAACATCAGAACTTGGCAGCTAAAGTTTGACTGCAGAGGGCTACAGAGTTGTTTTTCCATCGGTTCGATATCGCACTTCAGCACCACACAAACTACTCTTTGCACTGCAGCCTCACAGCAGGTCGCGTGACCACACTGACGCACAAAATAATTGTCCTGTTTGGAGAATAGCCAGCCCATGATTGGTTCCTGCCATCGACTACAGTGCGTGGATGTCACAGAGGACCGATCGCACAGCGTGTTCAGTTCGTTTCATGGTTGCTGTTGTTTTTTTTGTTTGAACATGAGGTGGAAGTTTAGTTTTTCTACTACACTTTTGCTTTCTTACTTTCATCTAAAGGATCGGTTCTCATTTTTTCTGACACGCCTTGTGCGATTTGAGCCATTACGCATTAAAAATAGAAGCCCTGCACTGGGGAACCACTACAAGGCTTTCATTATGAAGCTGTTGTGTGAAATGTTAACTTACTAGTTTGCAAAAAAAACATCTTTATTTGGATATTTTAGCATGTAATTTGTTTCCATATTTCAAAGAATTAATGAAACAACGCAGCAACACTGAAGCAACATTGGAGTGCAGTTGTTTCAGGGCTGTTTGTACTGACCTAATCCCCATCACATCACCAAAGTAAGCAGCTTCTCGGAAGCTCTTGTGCTGCATTGTGATCACTGTTGCTCATTATCACACGGTACACAGTACCCAGTGCTCAGCCTGATGAATATCTGCCTTACAAGGAGTGCCCTAGGAAATGCATTCAATGTTCTATGAGGCCATATTTCTTCCCATTTTAGCTGCCTTTTCTGCCGTATGTGCAACCCCGGAATCTAAACACTATGAAAAAAACATAGACATTACCATCTTAGCACTCTCAGTTCAGTTAGAGTATTTCTGAGGATGAAAAACTGGATTATGCATTGCTATAATTGACACAGAAAGCCTTTCTTTTCAGTTTACAAGCCGGTGAGCTGGTAGAGTTACATTGAACAACAACACCTCTTTCATGCCTTACGTCCTTGCGTGTGGCTCATTTGGAATAAATGGTCAACTTCTAACAGTTTCAGGACTCGCTTGGTGATTGAAAACATGAATTGTATTACAGCACCAGAATTCTTGACAGGGTATGCTTTCTAGAAATGACTAATTAAGTACCTAGTTTAAAAAAAAGCTGTACAAGTATTATCTATTACATCAAAGCCACATTAGTCAAAGTATTTGTGAAGATGAATCGGGGAAAAATAAGGGATCTTGTGCTAATAACAAAGTGGTTTTGTTATTAAAGCTGCTCAATGTTACACCTTTGCACACAAGAATTATCTACTTACTGGTGCGAAATGCCATTAATGCAAAGAGAACGGGGGTTTTTGCATAATGGTTGACGTATTGAAGGCGTGTCTGTAAATGTAACTGTATCTTTGGAGTATAGAGATAAATAATGTTTGCATGCAGTTTACAGATTTACGCTGGGGCAATAACTGACCAAGACGGTTTCCTTTGGTTCAATATTAATGTGTGATGGGAAAAGACTGAGAGCAGGTGTAGACACAATGTATGGAGAGAAAACCTATTATGATGCCCCACAGTCTGGTCTGGTGAAATTTACAATCACTGAAAAAAATAAATGTTTTTTGTTCAAAGTGATGGGCTTTCTCCAAATACAGCTTGACAGATAACCTCAAGGCATACTGTACTCCGAGTCAGATGTTGAGCATGTATTAATGTCTGACTGAAGGTAAAAGATCACAAATCAATTGTTACTTTTACTTTGTAATCAATGTGGCGCGTTACTATTATGAGGTTCATCTTGGGAGATAATTCATTTGTGAGATAAAGAAATTACAAAAAGCAAAGCTGCAGGTGATGTCTGCACATTCTAGAGCAACATCCATATCAGCTACAAAGGACAAAATGAAAATAAAGCAACTTTATCTTTCTGTCAGGCTTGATCCCACATATTCTCAAACTTTTAACCCCTATTAAATAAACAAATACAAAAGAAAATATGCATTACATGTCGCTTAGCGTACCATGCCACGCAATTTTAGGACAATGCTGCAAAAACCAGAATCATTGTGTATTACTTCTTCGGTGGAATGACCCACATATTCCTACAGTCGCACAATACAAACAAGCTCACGCTAGTTTTGACAGTCCCATTGACGTAAATTCTACATGACTGTTGCTATCGCTTTCTAGGATGGTTTTTGAATTTGTTGCTCTCAGCCTCGCACACAAACAATACCTGCATACACTACAGGCCGTGAAAGAAATACAAACAAAGCCCAAACCCTGCGTCTCAGCTGGATGCAACAAGTGCATTTTGGCAGAGCAATGTCAGCCGGGGCCAAACCCTTGCATGTTAGTCTGCATCGTTGGGTCCATTCCTCTTCCATACAGCACTGCGTCAGGTTCAAGTACACCGATTGCCAAAAAAGTTCTTTGTACTTGGGAAAAAGAGTCATTTTTTAAACATGTTGTCAGATTGCTAAAACGAGCCTCTGAAATAAATATTCAAACTAATCCGTTTACTTTTCCTGTTTCTGCTGCCTGGGCTACATGAGAGCATCAAGTCGTTTATTCTCTTAAATCAACCGGCACGCATTTCTCGAAAAAGCGATCTCCTAAATTGATCAGTCCATCCATTTTTAGGAAACATCTTGCAATATATCTTGTGATTATATTTTATTTTGGTGGTGACCGAAAAATAAATGAATCATTCAATAAACAAACCAAACATGAAAGCCACAGGACGTATTGTTTGATGGGTCACAGTTCTGTAAAGGGAGAGGTCAGCAGACTCGGCGTCCGTTTTCACTGACGCCATTCATATCTGAAAAATGAGGCCCGTCACTAAATGTCATCTTCCCGCCTTTGTCATCTCATCACTCTTTTCATAACTTGTCACATTGAAGCCCGCTCTGTGACATGAGCAAACGGTTAGCTTCCAGGCAGGCCAATGGGCTTTATTAATATTTATAGAATAACGGCTTAAGGCCAGGCCCCTTGAGAGCTATCACTTCACTTTGCTGCCTAACTGTTGCAAAGTATATTGACAGCTCCTTCCCACCACTAACCTGCACTGAAAAACACAAACACAAACAATCCTATGTAGTTATGCAGCAGGTTTAAAAAGAAAAAAAGAAAATCAAACTGAAATTTAAAGTATTTAAAGTATAAATCATTATGCCATGCCATGGATGTCCCAATGGTGTGTGTTTGAATGAAAAAACAACAAGACGGTGACAGCACAGTCACAATATTCTAAAGTCTCTTTTCAAACACAGACCCTATTAAACTGACCCTTGGCGTCTTCCGACATACACATGGACGTAATCAAAGGGAGATCTTTTTTCGTGAGATGCTTTCTGATTGCTTAGATTAGCGGGAGCCAGATTACGGGCCGGGAAATTATTTCATCACTCTTTTGACCAAGTAAACGTTTCCAGAGACATCGTCATGGCTACAGGCAGACTATACTACGGCCATGATGGTGATCCCCCTCACTGGCTTTTAAAGTACAGAGAGTTTACAAGGCCATGGCTAGTCTTCTTTCAAACCCAGCCACTAAACATGTAGATGGCCTTCTTATATAAATTCCTTAAATTTCGATGGGTTCAGGTAGCTGCAGGCTGTTAACCCCTTGAGTTGGAAAAGGTGGATCTCCTTGCTTTTGAGAGTAGCTGCTACTCGATCTCGTAGATTTCCATGGACTGAATTAACATTACTTCAAGCCACAAATCCGAATAAGAAAAACCTGCGTGATTTACGCAGGGAAAAAAGATAAATGAACCTCCTTTTTATTCTCGCTTTACCGCATAGTATGACATGTTAAGTAGTTCCATTACTCCATTACTTTCACTTCAATATTAGAAGTATACAATAACTTGCTTGCTAAGGGGATAACAGATGCTGTCAAGAAGCTAGAGCCAATCTTAAATATATATATTAAAAATCTGTAATTTTTGTATATCTTTAAAGAGGGGTTTAATCAGTGAGAAGTATGAAAAGCTTCTAAATGTCGTCTACCTTCACTTTAATATGGCCTTAATTTCGATCCTTTTACAAAATCCTCTGTCATAGCAATCAGAGCTTAAACTCTTAGGAACAAATTAGCATGAGATCTGAGAAGAATCCACTGCAGCACCGAGAAGTTGAATCTGACAAATGGCCTGCCACGGTCAGGTCTGGAGGCAACAAAGCAACATTTTATGATTCCTGCTTTGAAAGGCTTGAAAGCCCACAAGCGAGTACATCCATTGGCATTAAGGTAGTGTGATTGCATACAAATTGCATTTGTTTTTTCCACCAACCAATATCATAATCAATAAATGACCTTCAGGTGAATGGAGGCAACGTTGGTGCATTATGAAGATTTAATAAAAACTAAATAAGAATAAAGACATTTTACATGATGTTTAGCCGAACATGAATGAGCTGCACAATGCCTCCTAAGCAATAAAGCATTAGATCAGATTTTGGTGGCTGCGAACATGTTTGAACATAAACGATCCAATTCCCCGTAACGAAACTGGAGCATATCCATATCAGTTTCTGCTCTTGGTACTACAAGCCTCAGACCTCCAAACAACCTTCCCTGTTTAAACGACCCACTACAAGAGCAGCTTCTCCCTCGGTGATGCAAATAAATCACAGCTGATGAAATCCCATGTTCGTGAGACGAGCGGACACTGCACACGGTCCTGCCCAAAACAGAGACGCCCAGGCAGTTTGTTATCCCAAAGCGGGTCAGTATCAGCAGCATATCAGTACATACCAATTCATACGGGGGTGCCACCACTCATTAAAAAAGCATTATAGTGTGTTGGGTTTAGGTAGGCTTCCATTGTCTCTGATAGTGCTGTATCCAGATAATCATTCAAAGCATCACGCAGCCACACTGACTGTAGCTTCACTCGATGGCTTATCCAACTGTAAATCACTGGGGTTTAATTACCTGCACATTAACTGCCGTTTCACTATCTTGCATAAGATTATCCAGGTCATGATGAAATGCCACAAGGGAGGCTGTTCTGACGGGAGGATTTCGAAGACGCAGACAACACAAGATGCTACTTTGTTAGTCCGATAGTGGCGAGGAACGAGATGCCTGTCAGCTAAATCGCCCTCATAATGTGACCTTGGAAAACTGTAGGGACATCTCATTATTCATGTCCCTTTTTCCTCTTTTTCCACTGTAACTTGAACATGATTTGAAGTTTGGTCGTCAAATCGCTGGCCCCTTCATCCTCTGTACATGGCTGCGCCAGGCCACAGAGTGCATGCGAGTGGTGCAATTTGCTGCGCTGCGTTTAACTGTAGTGGTGTAAAACACATTGACCCGACAGTTGGGCCGAGTCGGTCCGTGAGCCGTAGTCGGGAACAGTTTGGATTGATCGTTCTCAGTTTCTCTCCATCAGCGGAGTTATTTCAGTGCATGATGGGCAATCAAACTAATCGGTTTGGGAGGCCAGAAATGCTAAATATGTTCTATCGGAGCAAATTGCGGGTGTTTGGAGGGTGGGTGGTGGGTGGTGAGGGGTTGAAATTAGTTGCTGCCACAGGTCACCGTTATATTAGCACATTCGGGCAAAATCTGCCAAGCACCACTCTTTCCACCAGTCACGCTAGTGCACTTATGATATAGCCAGCCTCATCAACATTTGATTTATGCACGTTTGTTATGCATTTCAACTAGGAGCGGCTGTACTGAGGCAACGTTGTACCAGCGGATATGAAGATTACACCAAGTGTACTGTGTGTAATGTCAGCTAATTGGGATGGATCCTGACTTTTCTTTCTGAGATACAGGACGGATTCATACATCTGAGGGAATGACCTTTACTCCATTATTCTGACACACCCCGTGGTCTTCATTTTGAACATTTACCGAGCGCTGTAGGTCTTGTCTCATAAACTGGTGATCTTTGAGTCACCTATTGAAGCAGGCAAAAAAGAACCTGTGATTCTAGATGTTTTTTTCTTTAACATTCACAAATAAAATGGAGTGTTTGGGAAACCATACTTCTAGCAACTGGTGGGAAATGTTAATTAAAAAAAATAAGCAAAATGGTCTTTTCATTGTGACTTTTATTAAGGGCTGTTTGCATTATTCATTTGTGATGACATGCTGGACTAATGCATGACTTGAGACTTCCAACAATGGCCATCAACGTGGATGTGCTCTCTAATGGCTCAGTGTCGTACTCTGAAACGATCCAAAGATATACAGGATAACACTACACAGTGCCATCGAGTAGCGCGTATCAAAGCAGCGGATGTGAGGATAATGAGCACCACACCTGCATACGGTCATTAGCTTCCGCAGCAACGAGAGTCATGTCCAAAATTGCAACATGCATACTATGAAATGTCGGACACAAAGGGGAGTCTGTTGCTGTGTGCCCGGGAGGAGAAACGCAACACTGTGTCTGGGGGCTCAAGTGCATAATTTCAACCTCAACCGCATTGCTCAAGTACTCTGTTTGAGTGATTTTGACTTTCAGAGCACAAAACACGTGTAGGATTCCACTTCTTTGAAAAATGGATCTGTTCATTTTAGAGGAAACCGACTGGAGCGCTCCAAGATAACAGAATGTGGACATGCAGCTAAAAATACAGCTGTACTATAGGAATAATATGTTTTTGATAAATGTTTATTCTGGAGTACAACATTAAGGTGAAACTGACATGCAGAAGTTGCTCTGCATTAAAATTCCCATTCCTTTGGCTGTTTGAAAATCTTTAACTTTTGTCTGCCACTTTAAATAATCCAATTTACCATCTCTAAAGGAACCCATAATGATTTCTGAAGGGAAAACTCACATACTGCATCAAACAAACAACTGAATTCTATTTTAAAATCCCAGGTCAGTTTCACAATAGCCACAAAAATAACTCCACCAAAATAACTTCAGTTCTCTGCTTGCCCACATGAAGGACAAAATAGGGATTTGTTGCGAAGCTGCAGGCAAAGACCTGAGGTCCTTTAATATTATGCTTGTAAATAGATACTTGAGGCAACTAATAATGGAAAAAAAGGGTTACTATCCACAAAGGAAAAACTGCTTTGCAACAATCGCTTTTTCAACCCACGTGTTTTTGATTGCTGCAGTGTCCTCAACTTATCAGACATAGTTCAAATTTCACCATTTGGGGGCTGTGTGTGGGGGGGGGGGGGGGGTGTATCGTGGGGGTAGCTTTTATGTCCAATAAAGTTAATCAGTTCTATGTGTGATAAATCCCAAGATGACAGACCGTGGCTTCAACCAAAGATAATGAAAAAGCATTAAACTGCTGCCAAGTAGAAAAAGCAGGTAAGGTTCACTGACTCTGCGATGAAAACAAATGATCTATAATTCACATGCTAACATCAAATAGTTGTTTAACTTCTATATTCCCACTGTCTTTTCCATCCATAGTATCCATTGCCTCAAAAAGGGTCATCCCCTCTCTAGAATAACTGTACAGCTCTCTCAGCAATTATGACTTGAAACACTCAGCATCCCCCCTGGAAAACTGCAGCGGGACGGAGACATTACATTGTTTCCTCTCTGTCATCGTCATGCAACGCCCCCCCCCCCCTCCCCGAACACTGCCAATGTCAGTTCAAACGCAACTATCATTTGTGGAATGTAACAAGGTCCAACTGCAACTCGCATGTCATCTTTCTTTCCGCAATCTGTCCTTTGCAGACGAGCTGTGCGTTTCGGTTCACAGCGAAACGACGACAAAAGGCGAGAAAAGACGAGCGACAGATTTTTTATTCGTGATTACAAAGGGAGAGTTGTCCCCCCCGCCCCCCCCCCCCCCCCCCCTTTACCATGCAGAGGACCAGTGCTGAGGTTGCTTCCTCGGAGCTCATCAGCACGACAAAGACAACTGGGAGAAAGCAGCTTTGTTCTACAAAGGTTAACCTCGACGGGACCTAACAACTCCAGACTTTTCATTTGATCACTCCACCAAACACTTGCCATGGAGGACCGAGAGCCCCTGGATTTGACCTCGGATGTCTGAGGTCATGCAACCTGCTATACGGCCAAAGGCTGCACTTGAGATCTCTTCTATGTGAAAAAGAAATCTTCTCCAAGTGGAGATTATTTATTTATTTATTTATGATTTTGATGTCTTCACTGGAACGTGTCAACGTTTGACGTGGAAGAAGAAGGCGTAGTATTTTTTCTTCAATTTATATGAATCTAAAGCTTTCCCATGACTCACATTGGGCGAGTTAACATTTTGGGAATGACTCCTTTTGACACAAAGTCGTAAACTTTTTAGTAAAATATCAGGTCACTTTGATTTAATATATAACACCAATAATCTATATTGACGTGATGTAGTGCATGACCAAAATCTATAACCAACATGAGTGCTACTACATCACTCCGCTAAGAGGTAAGTGTGTGTGTGCGTGTGTGTGTGTGTGTGTGCGTGTGTGTGTGTGTGTGTGTGTGTGTGTGTGTGTGTGTGTTTTACAATGTGTCCAATCAGAGCTGGTCTAGTCTGTGCAGGGTCCCAACAATGACTCCCAGGGGTCCTGCTCACTCTTTTTCTCCTCCAGTCTCAAATATTGGTGAGCTGTGAAACATTCAAAAGGAGGGGGTCTCTCACTACGTTTGCCCAGACCCCACGTGAAGATGCAGTTGTTACGGCTTCTACTCATACATTTAACACGACCGAATCGTAAGAAATACATGATGTTTGAACTAAAATAGTTATTTATTGCAGCACAACTCTATTCCGCTGTGCCGTTTGGCCCGAAGCCTCTCCAAGCGTTTCTCCATTTAAAACAAATAAGAACCAGCGGACTCACACGCAACCCACACGGTCATATGGAGTCTACTACAAAGTTGCCTATGGACTCACCTGTACAAAAGAGGATGGAGGGGGGGGGGGTGTCCCAATAAACCACTCGACATCTACATCCCGCCCTCCATCCCCTTCACGGGCAAACATCTGCGTTTGGAGTAATGCAACCGAGCCGTGTGCACAGATTGCGTCCTCGTCCAGCGGGGCACGTGCCACCACCTTCTCCGACCAGGGAGCAGATCGACCGTCTTCTGCTGCTCCGCCGCTCACGCGCATGTACCGCACGTTATTTAGGACGCGGCCGTCCCTAATTCCCCGAAAGCCTGATGTGAAAGGGTGGACTTTTTGATCCCTGGGCCGTGACATCCACGCGGCGCGATGCGAGGGCTACTAACGTGAAGCACCGAGGGACAGGTAGGCTGAGCCGAGCCGAGCCGTGCCGAGCCGTGCCGTGGCACCGCGGTTCCCTCCCCGTGCGAGGAATAACGTGCGGGCAACAAAAAAAAAGGACACATCGGTAAAACAATAAATAAAGACGGCATAAACAAATAAAGACCTGAGCACATTAGTTCTCCGTACGCGCTCCGGCACTGCACGGTGCTTGTGTGCAGGCTTTTTTGTTGCTTTTTTTAATTGCTTCTTTTATTTATTTAGGTTTCCCCAACAATTTCATCAAAATCAACCTTACCATTCTGAAGACACATCCAACGCTGCAGGCCCGTCCCGTAGTGTAGTGTAGTGTGAGGCGCTACCCCCCCTGTAAAAAATATGCTTCTGCTCCTTTCGTCTAGGTCTTCTTTCCCTCCCTTTCGTTTCGGTAGTACCCGCAGCAAGCGAGTGTATTTCCACTGTGCACGACACACGGTATACGGTGGAAAAAGAGGTCCTGCTCCTCCTGCTCCTCCTCCTGCTCCTCCTGCTGCTGCTGCTGCTGCTGCTGCTGCTTACGGCGCGTTCAGAGAGGCGCACATGGATGAGAGAGGTGCCCGTCCAACATGTCCTTTAGCACGCGCTCAGCCCAATAGAACGCAGCGAGCGTCCCTTCGGGAGAGAATATGTGAAATAGTCCCCCCCCCCCGAGCGAGATCAGGTGACACGGCGGCCGGTAGGGTGGGGAATGACAAGCTTCGTGGTCCCTCACGATTTACAATTACGACTTGGGAGCAGGGATGGGTGTGCGTGGTCGCCCCCTTCGGTACTGAGTCGGAGTTCTTCCAAATATCGGAGTGTGTCCGTTTTTTTCTTCCCGTTTACTCTCCTAAAAAAAAAACATATAGGGTCTGATACGAGATTTTTTTTAATTCTACAGGGGATTACAATGTGCAAACGTTATTAACCATCAGGATAACAAGTGACTCTGTGACCCGTTTTATGGATGTGTGTTTGAAAGTGACTATTCTAACAAAAAAATACATACATTTCACCATTGTGACGCATAGTCGTCACAATGTTGAGTCATGCAGCCATATGACGCCAAAGCAGAAGAAATGTATATATTTAAAATGTAATAAGGAACAACTACACTCTGCCAAATATGAACTGTGATGTATTTTCTATCTTAAACTGTGAGGTTTCTTTGCAAATACATGAATACATTGTTAGCACTGAGACATAACAGGCTCCCTCATGTCCTAATGGACAACTCAAATGCAACAACTAAATATTTTAGCATTTGACAACATTCCCGATTGTTGTCGCACCCTTTGCTGACACTGGTAGTATTGTAGGTTAGCAAGGAACAAGACCATCTGTCTTGTTCCATCTGACAACACTTTTGTCTGGCCAACTTCGGATCCTAAATCCATTGCCACATACTTATCTACCATTCCTAGTTTCTCCTTGAGGGTTAAAAAGACTGGTCAAGAGTTCCTGGCCCTGGAAGTGTGTTTGGTCAACCAGAGAACAAGAGAGGGGCCATGTGTGGCCTTTAATTCACTGCATTGTCTGCCAAAAGCTAATCTTGGCCAGGCTCAGAGCCTTACTGCCCGCGGGCTCTGAATGCTTGAGTGAAAAGTTAAATATGCTTTCAAATGTAAAACTGAAGACTGGCCGGGTATTGTGGCCGTGTCATTGTGGGAATTCAGAGATTTGCCGTTGACCCAGGCAACAGGAGCAAAGGGGCCAGTTTGAGAGGCTGCATTCAGGCTCATGTGTGCAGACGGAAGACCGTGATCCAATGGCTTCATGTTAATGTGGGCCCATGTGAGAAAAATAAATGAATGCAGTTTACATCTTGTAGCTCATCAGTGGTAGTCTAGACTAGCCCATCAAACAGAGTTGATTGTGCACTGTACATTACATCCAAAAGCAGACATTTTTAAGCCAATTAAAGATGTGATCTGCATTATGAACCCATTGCGCTGTTTTTATCCAAGCAACGAGAAACTGCCATAAGGTATTTGTGTCCAATATCAAAACCACTTCTGGTTTAAACCAGTTCCTCAACCATTTCACTTAGGCCTATCATTGAATCTTGTGTAATCATTTCTATTTCTATCAGGGAAAAATTGTGAACAATGTGCACAATGTGTACACTATCTGATCAGCAACATAAACAGCACACAGGCATAGCAAACAACTAGCTAGTGGACCCAGTGGAGTATTTAGCAGCTAACGAGCCAAACACGTCCTTCAGGAGCTGGAGGAGACCAAAAACAGAGCAAAAATAGAGAGTGAATATTGAACTTACCATCACAGAAAAGGCCTTAACTATGATTTCAAAGCATGTTGCTTGTATCTACATAGGAGAAGAACACAAGAAAAGGTTTGCTTGAACTTAAAAGCTTCATTATGTTTTCCCCACTTCCCCTAATGAAAAATATTTCATTAATGTTTAAAGTGCACAAATGACAATCTCTAGGGTGAAACTGGATCACTGCAGCAGCAGAATGTAAGATAAATCACATAAATATAGAAACAAACTATAATCATTTTAACGTACACAGATAACAATACCAACATTGGCAGACATTAAACACTGCAGCATTAGAGAATAATATATCCGTTATAGAAACAGGAAGCCACGAGAGTGCAAGCATCTGCCAATCTGCCAACACAGAACATTATTCCTCTCACTGAAATTTTAATTGATTTTGAAACCATTCCCTTAAGACCTTGAATTAAGTCTGTGTCTCAATTAGTTCAGTAGTTATGGCAACAAAATATATTGTCTATTGGAACAACCTAATACCTAAGGATCTCTAGAACAACATAACACACACAGGAAGTGGAAAGACTAAGATGAATGAAATATGTAATAACAACAGAGCAAAGAGGTTTACATCAACAACTGTTTAGATATCACAGCTGTACAGGGGTTCTCATCAAAACTCCACATGGGGATACAGTACCCGTTCAGAGAAGTGACAATTACGTAACGTGAATGTGCATAGGCGTCTGCTTTCATCATCGACTAAGTAGAACATGATGTACAGTATATGTGGATGGCGGCAGTATCCCCTAAACATATTTAAAACTGCGTTACTGAAGCTCCATATCTCGCCATTATCAAAATACCAGATCAATGATTTTCAAACTGTGGACATAATTATTGATGTGTGTTATAATAATATATTATTAAAAATGTAAAGCCAGAGCACTGTTGTTAATCAACAGAATATAGTGGGCTGCATTTCAATCTGTGAATAAAGTGTGTGAGATTTCATTGTGTTCTCGTTATATACAAAGAAAGTATTTGCTTTTGAATCAAGGCTTAGCTCTGAGACTCAAATTATATGCCCCATAAAACTCCTAATTAGTCTATGTATCCCACTCCCTTCTTTTTCCATTTCCCTTTTCTTTTTCTTTGGAAATTATTTCCTCATTAGAAACAGGCTTGCTATATGCAGTTTCGGAATATGTGTTATACATTTATAATGCTGTGTAGAGCATGGGTGTCTTGTTGTATTGTCTTATCCATCATAGCGGAAAATACTTTGGAAGATGAAAACAGTATTCATCCATCTCTGGGCAAAGGTACATTAGATACATTTTTCTATAACATAAAACCAATGACTGAACAATTCTTTAATGGCTCACATGTCAGTTTTGAAATGCTCAAAGAGTAGAAGATATCAGATCTACCTCCTGAATGGTGGGACCTCCATCCTTTCTTCCAACCACCAAAACATTTGGTTTGATACATTGGGTTAAATTAAATGTAACCATCAAACAAGCTATGCTCTTTGTACATGTGGGAAGGGTTCTAATTGCAGGTACTGCCTTTTCAGTGAGATGTATAAAATCCTTACAAATTAGGCTATTCTTGACGGTATATGCAGTTTTATTGTCTTATGTTATTAACCCTAAAAACAGTATAAGGTTAACAAGTGCCATAATGTGCCATTAATACATGAAATTGGTCAGTTTGAACACAAGTGACTGCAGTGGCTGTAAGAGAAGAACATAAGAAATGCACATTAGGATGAGTGAAAAAGCAACCACGGGACACAAAACCCCCTCAGAAATACAAAAAAACGATGTTCTCTGTATTATATCTGCGAGGATGCTGTACAAACTTAATAAAGAAGCAGGCGGTTCTCATCAATGTTATTTTAGCTTGACTCTGAAACCAATATTTGTCCGAAAAAATAGCACTTTCGAAACTGTGTGTCATAATCACAACACATATTACACATATTAAGAGGGGACTAAATTATCACTGTAAATAATGAGGAATTATCAATGCAAAAGGTTTTGTCATTTAGCATAACCAGCAATAACTGATTAGGTTTAGAATTCACATTATTTATTGGCTCAATATCAGAATGCAATGAAAGATTTCTAAGAACTACCATTATCTCAATTACGATCTGCTTTAGGCAGTAAGTGTGGGAGCTCGTTGCGGCATAGCAATGCCGTCTCTGTAATAACAACAACCTTACTTCCTCTAAATCAGCTTTACAGCTCATTAGTCTTGAGGTGGGGGCACATTTGTACCGAAAAAAAACTTTCAGCTGTGATGAGCCGCCCATTATTCATCCTCTTTATTTCTTATTTGGCCACTAACGAGCAACTTGGAAAAAAACAGAATTTTTAAATATTTAGGGAGTTTACATTGCATTTTTCCCCGTTCCATTGGTGATGGCCCCTTTCAGTACTACAACATACAGGACCTTCCTTTGTTTCTTGATGTCCTCTCAAGATGACGGCTCTTGCAATATCACTTCCTATTCTTTGTTTGCTTTCTATTTTAAAATCATTTAGAGGCTTTTCTCGTCAAATTGCCAAACCTAGCCCAACTTCCATCCCAACTTCCTTGCATGGCAAACTTTTACCGCAGTTCTTGTGTTTGTCAATTCAAGCAATTCCCCTCAACCTGTAATAGGATCAAGGCTCTGAGCTGCTTCCACATGATTGATGAAAGATTAAAAGGATTGTAGGGATTGAAGGCACATCTAGCTACCTGCTAAGGTCCAATTCCTTGCCCTTGTGCTGGTGGAAGTGCTGCCACCATGCAGATGAGGAGATCACTGCTGAGAATGACGATAATGCCGAGCGGTTGAGAGAAAGTCTTGAGGACATGGCATCACGGAGAAGCAGGCAATCATTTCTAATCGTTTTTCTATTTCTTCAAGAGGACTGGTGTCAGCAATGCTCATGGAGGTGAGAGCAAAATAAGACTGAGAAATATAGACAAGTTCAAAGCGAGGAAGGAAAATAGCTTTTAAGTGCCTGCCAATGTGCACAATTGTGGTGTTAATTTATTCGGTCTTCTTAGCTTAAAACACATACTGTCTTGAATTTGAATCTTAAGAACTTCAATTCTCATGAACCCAGGTAGCTCATACTGCTAAATATAGCCGAAATCAGCAGTTCATGATTAATTATTTTCATGGAGTAGGATATTATCAGGTGTGTCATGCAATCATGTGGGGTGTAACATGACTTAATGGCCCTGAAGTGCCATACAGTCAGCCCCAATAAGGACTCAATTGAGCAGTTTATTAATGCTCCCATTGTCTTTATAACGCCGCAGCAAATTGTCTCTTTGTCCATTGTGGTCACGTTGGGCTTTGCGTAACGGCTAATACACCTCCTGACTTACTTGTCTCGTACAGAAATTCTCCCACCCCTGTGACCTGAGCCATTGCTCTGTGACGGCCGACGGAGATAACAAATGCGCATCCGTCAAAATCAAATCCCCGCGTTGTCCTAATATGAGCTCAAGTGTGGCGTCGGGGTCAGAGGCCCATTTACGGCTGCACAAGTCAGTGCCTAGGTCGGCTCACCGCGGCTGACTTTTATTCATTTGTGGCCCCCGTGCAGAAAGTGTCACCAGGGACACCTTCAGAAGCAGGCTGTTTGAGAAGTACAACAGCTCATGCACCCATGCATGCCGATACGCCGGATGCCACACGCTGCTTTGCAGGCTTAGCTTGTGACAAATGACTCCCACTGTCATACAGAGTTGGACACTCACTCAAACGTTATCATAAAGTAGTGCAACAATAAATACATTTTGTCCCCTCATCCAATTTCCTTCAATAGCAGGAAGCCTAGATCCTTGTTGAGTCATCTGCAATTGATTGAGGCAGCCTCCGAGCAAAGTGCTGCCTCGTTCAGACGACGACAAGAAAGCCCTTGATCAGCTCACGGTCTGAATATGAATGTAATCAGGATTTCTTTTTGCTAAGATCCCTCTCTAAAGGCCACTCAGAGTCATCAGCTATTATCAGCCGGTGAGCGGCGTTTGTGGTGCGATCCTCATCCTCACCGCCGGACCTCGCCAAATGTCTCAGTTATGACTGGCATGCAGCGGAGAAGCCTACTTGTGAGTGAGCGCGACACGTAACAGCGTTGTCATGCTTGTCACAAGCAACCCATCATTACTTTTAGCAGGGGTTGATCTGAGACAAGCAGATGGGTTATGATTCCTCAGTCCTTGGACACAGTGTGTAAAATAATAACAGATGTATTACAAAAATACAATACTGAAGCAAGTGTGAGCAATGGGGAAACAGAAGACACGATTTACACTCAGTTTTATTTAACAGATTTAATGCGGGGTCTTTTTACGACTTAAGGAAAAAAATGTCCTATTTTGTTGGGGCATATTGTGTCAAGATTTTGTCACAGGCTACTGTAAGTCATCTCATTGCATGACTCATTTGTTGAAACGCTACAGACCAGTGAGCATGTGACTAGTGAACATGTGACCAGTGAGCACGCGTCACATTGCCTGATGCTTAACTGAAATACTGTAGAAGACGACATTTTTCAGGGAAGCACCAACTAGGTTTTCTATGATTTGGATAATAAATTAAAAACTTTCTCAGAATTTTTCCATCAATATTGATGTCCCATTGCCAGTATTAGTGGAGTAATTTGGCTATTTTATCAATTGTTTGGCTAACCGACTTCAGTTTTTTTAAGTGTTTGACTGTGTTTTTTATTGCAGAATGGGTACATAAGTTAATACACACAGTCACCAAAACCAATCGTCTTTCAAATATTAGTCACATGCAGATGTAAATGGTCCTAAATATAATTTTCATATTATGATTAACAGTCATTCCCACTTATTACCTCTCTCTAGTTTTAAACTAGGGGTCACTTTTAATTGTTATTCCTGTCAGTGATGTTTTAAATAACAGCCAAAAATATCCATTAAGGCGCTCTGTCGTCTTTGTTGATTTCTGCTCATTATTCGGCTCATTATTGGCGGAGCTCAAAAAAGGAGTTTGAAGATATAAGAATTCTAAGAATGCTATTGATGTCTTAGTTTATGATGATAAGATGAAAGGGAGACACTTAAAAAAACTAAATGCTGAAGTTGAAACTACTTTGAAGGAAATATCAGCATTAAGCCCTGAAAATGGCCAGGAATCGGATGCCTAATGCCTCATTACATTATCAGAAATGTAAATGCGGTATTATAAAAGATGAACTAGACATCTCGGATGGGCCATTTCATAAATGCCTTTACAGATATTTTTACACCACCAGCTATATGTCTGGAGAAACTGTAAGATTTAACATCCTTAATTTTTTTCCAGCTCAAATCCTTGAACAATTATAAGGTCTTCGTGTTGACAAATAGAGGTTGGCGCAAAGAACAGCTTCTCCTGTGAACAGCCAAAGTTTTCTTACCAGATTAGCACTGATGCAGAAGAGCTCCCTCCCATTCAGTATTGACCTGCAAGGACTGCGTTTCCGCCCACTCGCTCATTGCCTCCGGCAGAGATCGTGTGAGATGACCCGGCATGTCATGAGACCCCATCCAGGGCAGCACCTGGGAGTCTCCTCAGAGAGCCCGGTGCCTGATAAATGAGTCTACGGTGACGAGCAGCTGATGGAGTAGCTGGCAAAGGTCATGATGCTTGGGGAAGCTCCATTCTGCCTCTCTCATTTCAATTTGGACCAACACCACCTTTTGCAAATGCTTGATAACCTCGGCCAAAGGTCGGCAGGGTGGAACCAGAATCCATCATTTGGTCGGTCTGCACTCTGAGCTGGAGCACCTAAGCAAGTTGTTGGTTCACAAAAGAAAGGAAGGCATGTAACCACTGTGCCATCCAAATAAACACGCAGAGCATTAATGTATGTTTTAATGTATTATATATTACTTTTTTCTTCAAACGCACCCGTCAAGTTTATCACCACTTCTTTACGATGGCCTTCTATATCATAAAGCTTCTCATTTTTTACGGGAACATGACTCTCTTAGAATCTTAGAATACAGCGTTTTAATAACTGAGAATAGATGTTCTCTTCTTTTCCAATTAAATAGGCAAATATTACTTAATCCTTTGCTTTGGGGATATCGACATATTGCTTCTGAGCTGTGATCTTACCTGTTTACACTCTATTTGTCTATGTGTAGACAGTGTTCATAAGCATGTGCAGGCATGAGAGAGAGAGAGAGACAGAGGGGGGGGGGGGGGAGGGAGAGGGGAAGTGGTGGGGTGAAAAGGAGAGGGGGAGTGCAATTTGTATGGCAGTCCAGACACCTTCGCAGCACATATGGACACTGGGGACAATTGACCTGAACACTGCCTGCACTCACCCGTACTCACAACTGAAGATGGCCTTGATAAAATGTCATCTTTCAAACGGTTGTGTGGCGAGTTATGTGCACGCAGCCAGTCTGCACCAAGCCGGCTCCGTAGACCGAGAAGGCAGGTGTAAGCGCTTTGAGAAAAAAATGCCCTTTGCCTTCTCCCCCAGTCAAAATTTGAATCACCGAGAACAACTGCAAAATGTCAGTGGTCAATCAATTCAAATAATCTTGGCCGCAGAAAATAAAAGCAAAGCATATCCGTGCTGTTGATAGAAAATGTAATGAAATGACCCCTTGTTCCCCGAGAAAAAAGTGAAAACTAATTTGCTTCAGCTAGTCAGTTGTAGGCAGGGAAAAATGTGAGGGGCAATTCATCCATGGAAATTAAACATATCCCTAGGGTAACAAATGTAAATATGCCGGGAAAACTGATTTTTTTTTTCATTCCAGTTTCTCGTTCACTGTTTTCTAGTGTTGCAAGTGGAACGACACGTAGTTACGGGAGGCTGTTCTTGTTTGCGTTTAAAAAAATAAAAAATCATACTCAGGGCAGTTGAACGACATTCACAGGATTTACAATAGCACCATAAGCTATCCATGATAACAGCACTGAGCTGTTGAACAAAGCCTTTCTACAAAGGCCTATTGAATTCTGCCAAAGTTCAGATCCTCGGGTCATTAGGGAGCCCCGCGTGTGGCTGGCTGTGCATTCCAAAGCTAGCTGGGTACGATTGTTTGCCTTTACTTCATTAATGCACATGAACTGCTCCCAGGCAGCCTCCTCAATGCTAATGAGCAGATTAGTTTGCCGCGAGGCCAGCGACTGTCTTTTGATCAACTTAATATTAATCGAAGATGCAGGGAACCTTGCAGCGGGGGGGGAGGAAGCTTTTGCTTCTGTGGCTTCGTTATGTCAAAAGGTTTGGGTTCCTCCACTCTCTTTTCACCACATGCGCCTAACTAGACCAGGTGATCTAAAGAGGATAAATTAACGAGCAGCTCTGGGGGCTTTTCTTTGTGGGCCAAAGCAAGTTTTTGAGTAATTTCTCCTGTAAGTGAATTAAACAAAATGTGCTTTTTATATGCCCAGTGGTGGAAAAGAAGTGCTCTGCTCTCTGTTTAATGGTGCCACAGCTCATTAGTATTGGATTTTGAGATGAGCTTTCAAAGTCACATCTTGATGCATGACTTCACTGCCTCAGATGTGTTACATCGATGCTAAAAAAATCTTTTCTGATTCATTAATTATCTTTGAGGAAACGCTACATATATTAATAATTTTAGTTAATAATAATAAACTTTGTTAGGAATACATGGTGAATGTAACATCTCTAAAGGTATACTTAATATAATTTACATAGATATCTAAACTGTATTTGCTGAATACCATTGTGTGCAGAAACCTTCATCTCATTTGTATGGTTTAGCTTTTCTCCCAAGTTTTTCGGTCCAGCATCAATGTGTTATAGAAACGGACTGATAACAACTCTGAAAAAGTCCTTACAGAGGGTGTGAAGCACTCAGTTCTTTCAAATCAGCCCACACACTGAGCGTCTCAAAAGAGCAATATTGCCATAGGTGGGAGAGAAAATGCACCCTGAACACAGCACGGATTGCCAGAAAATGACAGATCCATTTAAGCTACTTAAAAACACATCTCATTAATAAAAGCAAAATGACTAATTATTCACATTGCAGTTTCATGTTACACCCACTCACATTCACAGTCGCATGCACCCACCCACCCACACACACACACACACACACACACACACACACACACACACACACACACACACACACACACACACACAAATGTGCTTACAGTGATGACCACCAAGCAAAACAGACTGTCTGCGAGTTCAGAACACACTTGGCTTTTGTGTTGTGGCAGTTCATTCCCAGATTCTGACAATCTGCCTCCCTCACACAGCTTCACAGAGAAACGAGTGAAACACAGAGCTGTAATGTGGCAAAGTTAGAGAAGATATTCAGAAAAAACCTGTTACCAAGAGTTGGACCATAATTGACAGAGTACAACAAATGATGACCATGGACAGTACTAATGCCACCGTGCGTTCATTACTTCATGTGCCAACACTCCATTGCAGAAACCTGACGGTTCCAGGGAGAGCTTTGAGACAAAAGGAGCCGTGGGTGATGATAGATGGGGGTAAAAAAAGCGTATGAATGTGGCCGGGTTCACATGAATCCATCCCCACCTGTCAGACTGTGACTAATTTCCAAGTGGGAGCTGGGCACCGGCAGGCCGAGTGCCTCGGGTCAAAAGAGCAGCTCGGGTTACGGCGAGGTCCTCTATACTGGCCGGGAGATGTTGGCTGAGAGCTTACATGACACACCATGCACACATACCTTGTTACAGGGGCTGTCCCGGCGATTTGATCAATCACACCAGGAGTCACCGCTGGTCTTGCAGCGTTACCATCCCTGAAAAAGTGCTGAATTGAGAGTTTTAACAGCAAGGGTTTTTGTTGTAATGTGTTATGAATGTTATATGTACTAAAATCTACTAATGCTTCAGTGGGATTATTAGTAGCTTCCCCTATGTGTACATCGGTTATTACTGCTGTAGCTGTTGACTGTTTTTACCACTGAAGAGTGGTCGCAGCTACATCTGTGACTGGCTGATACAGTCATCTTCACGGCTGAACTACCCGTTCATTAATAATGCTGATAGTAGCTTTAATTGCTATAGAATGATGTAGATTCCCTCGCAACAAAATAGAGAATGAGCAGAATGAACAATATAAAACAGAATAAGCATAACCATGAAAATGGGGTAAAAATGTACAACATTAAAAACATTTGCAGGATGCGATCTCACCCATCAAGCATCCAACAGGCACCAAACCTGCTGACATTTTGTCAGTCGGCACTGAAGTTATACCGTTGCAAAGGGCAACTAATAGCATAACGAGGTGACTTGCAACAGTTTTTAGCGACTCAGGCTTCTATAAACGACAAAATGATTATAATCAATGCTACCAGAATACCAGGGTAGTGACCCCGTAGTGAGAGGTCCCGTCACCTCCATTGTAATAAACTTGATCCCCGTATTGAAGGTGAGGTTGCGCTGGGTCGCTAATAATAATGATCTAAGGATCTAAACTTTTGACATCTTTATGAATAAAAATGCTCAATTTTGAATTGTGAGATAATAAAGAAATTCTTCTTAATGTAAATTTGTTGTATGAATTGCATTTACAACAGTAGGTGGATCCCCCTTTACCATCGAGAGGCTTTGTGCTGTATATATATATGTGTAGGCAGTGCTCTTTTGCCCGAATTGACCTTACAGCGGAAGATGAGGCAGCCTTTATTGACTGCTATGGGAGTGTGAAGTGAGCGACCGGGGTGAGTCACCGAGGCGAATGATTTGTTAGAAGCAGTATATGACTTCTGGCAGATTCTCTTTGTTTCGGATAAAAGCCAAGGTGTGTACTGTACATCCACAGGCTCGTCAAACAAACCAGAACAAAGATTTCACTTGGACAACCAAATGCTGGCGTATTTTGTTCAGATCTTTTATCACGAATCTCCCTTGGTGTTAAAAGAGGCCACTCCTGCTGTTTGAGCAAAATCATTTCTCTTTCATTTATTGTAATTTTGGCTCCGCTGGGGAGCATTTTTAAACTTTAACATAACGCAAGCCATGTGGCATGAATTTATTTTGTGCTTCGGTTCAGTCATTGAAGTCCAAAACGTTATTCAATGGGAGGCAGTTTCTGAATTTGTTTTTTTTTCAGCCATCTGTTCAACTCTACATCTTCGTTAACAGGTGAATAATTTACCCAAAGCATGCTGCTAACAAAAAAAAATTAGACTACTCATTTCATATTCTTGTAAAATGATAAATAGCGAAGTAGCCCTCAAGTGTATTGCTCATTTTGGGTAAGATCTTGTGCCTATCAAGTATCAGCTCTAGTTTGAAAATAAAGCTATTTTAACTTTCATTAGGTTTTGGAGTTCATCCCAGTGCTGTAAAATGTTTCATGCCAGGTGACTAAAACAAGGTTAAGGATGGTTGTGCCATCCTCTCACAAACAGGCACTATCTCTGTGTGTTGGAGTGATTCCAGCCGTTCCCAAGGTGTCTTTTAGTCAAGAGCCACCATTGGTCTCCAGAAAATTGTTTTCTTCAATCATGAATGCTGTGTGATATTGATGGAAGCATTAGAGTGTCGTTTGGAAAGAAGCACACGGATTTCTTGAAAGCCGTAAACTTCTTTCTGACTAAATGAACTGCAAATATTAATGTCAATGTGTGAACGCTGTAACCAATTTAAGAGCTGAAATATTCTTCAGATGATAAGAGCTAGTGGTTGTTATTTTCTTATTTTCTCTTTTAAAAGCTGATAAGTGCAGTGAAGAATTTTGACTGCCACGGAATGACACCGATTTGATTTTCAGTGAGCCAAAAATATCCTAACTGCTTACGAAAGGTCTTCAGCTACTGATACAAGGTCATGCCACAACATTAAGCTGACACCGAAATAATAGGGACAAAGCACACATGGAGTAAAACACAGAACTCTGTGGCAGTACACGGGCACAATGCCTGGAGAGGTTATCTCTCCCATCGTGTTACAAATAAACTTCCTCCTTGAAAAAGAAGCAGGAGGGCAAAACCCAGTCTCTCATGTGGAGGGCGTCTCTGGCCAACAGTCCGTGTCAGCCGTGAGGTTACCCAACTCCCAAAGAGAGTGCAGGACGGGTTTCGACTCAGGCAGGAAAAATACGACGTCCTTTAAACTGGTTTAGTGATTTCCTGGATCCAAGTGGTTCCCGTGGGTGGAATCCAGGGGCTCGTCTTGACAGAGGGGGGGGTCCTGCTTCTTGTCCGACACTCGGGGAGACATGTAATGCAGAGAGAGCAGCTGAGAAAACATTTCAGTGGAGACAGACTGGCCCGAACTGCCTTTATTCCTGACAGCTGGAGTGATAAATGCTCTGATTTAAGATGGTTTGAATCTAACTCAGAGGAACACAAACTAGTCTGAGACAACAGGGAACACATCAGTGGAGGAAAGCCTGTGTAATGTATTAGTTCTCTAGTTCATGTAACGTCAGAAGCAAATTTATGTTCAGTGTTAAATCAGAGGGAGAAAAGCACTATAACTTACAGCGGAAGCGTATAAAATGTTTGGCAACATCTTCGGTGATAAATAATCACTGCTCTTTTTTTCATTCTGAAATTTGAGCTTTTCTGGGCGCTGCTGCCTGGGTTTTTCTTTTAGCCATGGTTGCTGTCAAGTCTTGTGCAGACTACCTTTGATCTTTAGCATTCCCTGCAGTACATTTATGCAAGCACTAAGCCTTTTTCTTAATGCTGTTACTCGAATGTTGTGTAGAGCTGCACATCTGAAAATGTCAGACTCTTTTACTCAAGTATGTAACTATTATTATTTCCACCCTCATCTGGTTGCAAGTAGAATTGTGATGAACAGAGTTACCCTTGTTCCCAGGTTCTCTTTTCCATCGACAAAGTCCATGTTCAATAAATGATCATGGACTTTTGCCACAGCCACAAATTGAAAGGCGGCATTAGCCAGCTGGAAAATGGACATGGAAAGCAGATTGATGGCCAGAGGGAGACTGGATGAAAAACCGCTGCTGGCTCCCTTGATACAGAAAATGACTCGCACCTCGAGTTTATCTTCATCAAGGTGTTGATAGCAGCCTGCAAACCTTTTAACTCTCGTCTGATCAGCGGAGATGACAAAATGCTGCGGCACCTACTTGTCTGTGAAATTCGTGGAATTAAAGGCTCTTTTTGGTAAGTGCATTTCAGAGCTCCCCAGAGAGTTAAAAGCCAAATTAAATGTGAAAAAGAGAGCGCCGGCTTTTAATTATTTTTTCTATGCATGATAGATCATTGGGAATATTTTCCGTGCCTCGTGTTCTTGTAGGTCAGAGAGAGTTCAGTGTGTATTAAACTGACCAAACAGACATGCACTGAGCAAAGAAGAGGAGATAAATATATGCGAGCAGAGGAATAATGTAATTAAGGAACAGAAAATGGATTTTTCCACCTTTTTTGTCTTCATGATCTACTGTTTGCGCATATTTAAGAATCTCTATTTGTACAGTATGGGCTCAGGTAGGGGGGCAGAAGGGACATGAAAAGACGTGACTGAATGTCAAATAAGGATCATTCTGTCAAACGTGGTTGTAGGGCAGATGTTTGTCGAAATGAGCACATTAAATCTTTGTGAGCGTGGCGTTCGGTATTGGGCAATTGGTGTTCAGTTCAGTTGTGTCAAATGTAGACCTCTACTCAACTAAAGCTACTTAATAAACGGTGGTGCGTTGATTTTTTTTCTTCTTCCTGCGCATTTTGCCCTCCTCATTCCAACAGCAAGACCGAGCGCATTAAGTTATTACGGCATCTGATGGTCATTTTGCTGCGCCCACTGAAGGAGATTTTCTTAAGCTTGGACCCATATAGCTCAAATACGAAGAAGTAACAAGGGAGAGAAGGCCAGAGCACACGAGGAGGAGGAGGAGGGGGAAGGAATGGGGGGGAGATTTTGTCAGTGTTAAAGGCTTGGAAACAGATTGTTGCTAAAACCTTGCAGCCTTCAGGAAAACACAAGACGTATTTTAAATTGGATGGTAAAATTGCTTGAGTGAAGGAAGAGGAAGGCCTTGCTTCCTATTGAGGTCCTTTCAGATCTGGAGCTCTCATCTCTGCCAGCATTGAACGATGGCCGGGGGGTAAAAACACAACAGAAATACCTCAAAACACTTTGTGCACTCCGGGCCAGGTTGAAATTACACCAGTGCTAACTCGTAGCGTAACTGTTGGTTTCCAACTTGAATGGAGAGGTGTTTTCTTTGCTCTAATTATTTCAGACAATATTTCTTGCAAATACGTAATGTACATTAGGGCAATCTGTATGTTTGGATTTCTTTGGTTGTGCTAAAGCAAAGCTTAAAGCCATTGGACGAACAAATCTATGAAATGAATGCTATATAATACATATTATGCTAAATTATTAAGTAGCGAAGACTCTTTCTTAATTCGTACAGTGTTGTTGTTTCGCATGAATAATTAGACTTATTTAATGTCTGTACATGTGGCATTTTCCTGAATAAACCATCAGAGTTCATCTGACATTTGTAATCTTTGCCGCCACTCTCAGGAGATTAATCTAACACTTAATCTGCATATTTTAAAATGTACACGCACGCCATCGTCTGCGCGAGAGGGCTGGGTGTCTGCCACATGTAGAGTGGGCTCCCTCCTGCCACACAAGGTTAAAACCTGTCAGGATTCATGCCAGACCAACTGTCCCCCCTCTCTGGACAAGGACCGGGCCAATAAAATGTCCTTGTTGTCTTAGCTCTGTTAACAGAGGTTAGGTTACTTTGAGAGCAAAATCCTGTGACACATCCAGAAAAGACAAATGGTAAACCAGGTGGATTTACTTCAGAGTCCATAAAGGGATGATCTGGATATATCTGTTCACACAGTGTCCAAAATACATACACGACTGTTATTGGGGTTTTTTTTAAACACGGGCTAGTTTTTTTCCCCATAATAATAAGATACAACGATTCAATTTGACATTCATCTAGAATGAAATGTTCCTTGAAACATTAGGAAACTGTTCCTCAATGTTAAGGGAAGCAACTGCACTAATGCATTACCATTGTTGACTGTCTGGAGTTCACGGTGCTGCAGAGAAGAGGTGCGCGGCTGGCGTGAGTGTGAAAGACAGATCGGCGTAGTGGTATTAATGCGAGTCCCTTTGCCCGGGAGCGCCGCTGACCTCGGCCTCATCTCTGCAACCTTCTGCATGATTGATAAATAAAATTGAAACTCAAGATGTCTCCCGAAGCTGTGGTATCTAATCTCATTATGAGCCGATTATTTTGGCAAAATGAGAACAGACCCAGCTGGGTCCCGGCTGGCACGGCATTTCATTTTGCAGCACTTCCCTTCTACTGTTTACGCACTGTCAGACAGAGACTGGAGATACAAAAACAATATTTCTGCGACTTCTCTCCCCCTCAAAAACAATTGGATTCACTGATGGGTCAATAAATATTCCATCTCCCGAGTAATAAACATGTATTAGCTGGTGGTTCTCTCTGTCCTCCATGTACCATGCAATGTAAAAAAATAAATAAAGTACTTCATGTGGTCTAAACGTGCATTTTCGCTTTGCCTTGAGCAATTTGCTTACAGTTCGGCTCATGAATTATTAAAAACAGAAAATACATTGTTTACCCTTGATATGACAAGGCCCTCTGAAGTTACAACACTGCAACAAATGTTGTCAACATAGGTGCATGGACGTGTCACCCTAGCAATGTGGTTTTCAGCTGTTTGTTCTCTAGCATTAGGATCCTGCACCAAGTGCTGCAGAATACAAACAAAGGCATTTTTTTATTTTTGAATAGCTTTACCCAAAATCCAGCCACTGCTGCAAATTTGTCTCACTCACTTTATTAAGCATCGTGTCATATTACAATATTTTTTTAAACCTGTTAAGCAATCATTCCCTCAACCAATGAGGATGTCTGCACATGTTTATTCATATATTTGCATATTTTTAAAAGCCAGGTAGTTCAAATCTCTGATCACTTCAAGAGGAATTATTCAGCAACAGTCAACATGGCTGTTAGTAGTCCATTCATTCTGGTCTGTCTGTGAGTGATGATCACCCATCTAATTACTTCCATGAACACACAAAACCATGTGCAGTTTATTATTTCACAATAGAATCATGCAAATATTTCGGGGTATCTGATTAGGAAAAGTCTATTAAAAATGTTTGTTTTAACTCTTGGTATTGTGTACCAATTCCAATGCACAAAACTGTAAAATACATGAACCAGACTGCCTGACTGTTTTGCTTCAGTTTAAACACAAAATATTAAACCCTCACCAGGCATTCCAGCAGTTTAGTGAACTAAATATTTGACCTCTGTTTTGAGCATGTGAGAAAATGGCCTTTTAACTTGGTTCGCACTAAATTATCACAACTAGCTAAACGTTTGCCAGATAAAAAAACAAATCAAAGTGCTGTTTGCTTGTGGATTGGGGAAGAGATATTTCTTTACACATAACATTTTCCACGGGTGTTTAAAAGATAAGGCACATTTAAGTGAAGAGTACAGACAGATCCACCGTGCATGAGGAAATTAACAGGAACCGGGATGTGCCACAAGCAAAGTATTGTATTTCACAGGTTTACAGGTTACCAAAACTCATGTGTTCACAGCCAATAATATGTAGTGTTGAACATCACAGCAGTATTTTGGTGTTTTTTGTTATCCAAACACAAATCCAGATTGAAAAAAAAAAGGAAGGAGATACAATCTGATTTGTTTGTGAGCTTTACTGTGCCCAGTTGAGTAAACTGTATGCCTTTTCCCCCACTGGAGGGACCAAAAGGAAATGCACATTTATGTAGATTTAGTGTCTTGTCTTGCTCACCAAATCCACACAAACATGCCCGCTTCTAACTTAATTTCCTCAATAATGGTTACAGTTTTTTCGTGTTCTGTTTGTCATAAAGAATCATCCCATTTTATGCAGCTTCTATAGGAGTGAGTGTGACAGCATGGCAGGAAGTGGTCCAGCAGCACCGGAGTGGACATGTGATGGAACATTCTCCTCCATTTGTGTGGCTTTGACCTTGTTGCTACTGATGTCACATGTAGGCTTATCCTGACCCGTTACAGCTAAAGAGGCCGAACTCATCAACGCATGCTTCCCATCAGTCTAGAATCCAGAAAGTTGAAGGACAATCAAGGCTCCAACAATACAAAAGGGTATGTGTGCAGAAATATATCTCTGCGGTATGACAATGAACAGTATTTGGATTCTGAAAATTCACAATCACAGTATTCCACATCCAGCTATGAAATAATGACTTCACAATGTCTATCTTACCAATGGCTTCATTCACTTCATAATCCCAAAAATCCCTAAAAACGCTCTCTGAACTGTTAAATTGAACTAATATTTATTCATGAGCTGCCGACTCCAAAAGGTTATCCATGCGCGTGCAGGGGCAGGAAAACCATGTGACCCAGACACCAAAATAATTTCTTGACAACCTGGAATTTTGGCAATAACTCAAATTATGTGCGCCATGATGGTGACTTTACAACAACTTAATGTGTTACCTAAAATTGTCAGAGACAGAAAGATGAAAGGATGTACCTAACCTTTCATCAGTCATGCAAGGTACTGAAACACAATGAATAAATATTTTATAAGTTGAGATACCAACTTCTCCACCTATAATTGTGACGCTTTCTCTGAGTTGTTGTTCTTTTGAGTTGGCTGACAGTGTGCAGTTCTTTCTGAGGAAGGCAATAGCCTGTTATTCCATGTATGTGGATCGAACGAAAGAAAGAAATAACATTACATCATTAATACCGTTGACCGTCTCCACATGTCACATTCATAGTGTGCAGGTAATACAATGTAAAATTAAAATCAGTGCTTTAATATTGTAAGGATCACAGGTACTTGAACCCAAAAGCACACTCTGAAACAGAAAGTCAAACAGTCTAACAGACATGGGAATGGTCCTGGTGAGCATGTGAGAAGGACACAAGGACCAGCTAAAGGGATGAGAGATGATCTGGATTGACCGGTGAGTTCGTTTAACAAGCAGGCCGGATGAAAACTAAGTTGGAGGATTTATGACACATAGACTTTGATACAGAATTGTGTAATATCTCAAATGTAATTTTCTGAGGTCATATTCTGACTAAAGTTTTATTGGAATTTGTTCAGTGTCTTTGTGGACTTTGCAAAGGTAGTACTTGCAGCACACTTAATTGCATTTAAGTGAAAACGTCTGCAATGCAAGACCTCACGTAATACTGTGGCACTCTTGCGAGAGCTGCATTCGAATAAACTACATATTTAACATTCATTCAAATCACCGAAAGCATTTAGACACCATGAGACACACACAAAATGATTTTCATTGTGGTTGTGATGCAGTAGACTGTTCAGCGGTGCAGTAGATCAGCACATCATGATGTAGTTATGCTGAATAGAAGGGGAAACATGAAATAAATTAGGAGCATGGAAATAATTCTTGGGCCTGAAAAATAGCATTGTGTGGAAGCGCTGAGGTCCCACAGGGTAGCCTATTATGGGAATAGTGACAGACTGTGCACATGATGCTATTAAGAATACCTGAGAGGGTTTTCCGCTGTGGAAGGAAGGATGCTAACCATCTCACACTTGATTCTTCCTATAATTCTAGAGATTGCTCAACATGTGTCATTTCACACAACCATAATGATCAACCATAATGATCACCTACAAGATGAACTGGTCGTTCAATTGTAATACAAATGTGAAAAGATTAAGAACCAAGGTCGGAGCAAAGGACGGCCGTTGGACGTGTGTTCACCGACCCCCGATAATGAGAGTATTGGCTCCAAGGTGCTGTCTCCAATTTGCCAAATTGGATTTTGCCAATTGAGAAAATATTGTGATTGTTTTGATTGTGTAACCGATCTAAAAAAATGAATTGTGATGTATTTGACCGCATACGTTTTATTAATTTGATAGTAAGAGCTAATGAAGCACCAATGTGGGTGCAACAGGAAAATGAGTCATCAAAACTGCGGCTCTCCTTTCGTGCCTCCTTTTCCTCATCTCCCATTGGGTAGCGAATTGCAAATCTTACATCTTGGAAGTTTGGTTACCTTGCACCTACACCCAGTGTGTAGAATTGCTTTTTTTTAGTTTAACTTCCAGTTTACTATTTGCGGGAAATGCATTTCTGCCTCCCCCAGTAAAAAAAAAACAGCATTTGATCTTTGCAAATGTAAGTAATATACGTATGTGAAAACCAATCTCAAGTGGTCAAATGATGTGGACACCTATCCCAAGTGCGAACTGAGGATCTTACAACTGTCCACTTACATGTTAATGGTAGGTGGGTTTATTACTCCAGCTTCTAGTAAGTGGCTGGCAGTGTGGGGGGTGGTAACGGCCTTCTTGCTCCTAGTGAAGATTCGAGCCCCAGCGGTCAATCAACATGAGCTATATGCAACTTTTGTTTGAGCTAACTTGTTGCCTCTGTCACCTCAGTACTTGTGTGGTGTGTGTGCAGCTCGGCACAATTAAAATAAATTCATTCCAAACATAGCACTACAAAGAATGTGCTTTTTACCATGTCATTTCATGTGAGCACCATTTTACACTGGTCTTGGGGTTCCAGGCTTGAAAAGCTGTGGAGCTTTTAATCTGCAATCACTGTATGTGCCAAAGACTTGCCTCGCAACTCCCAGTTCTCTGATGACATTTCAATCTTCCTCTCAATCAACACTAAGAAAGAGGCTGTAATCATCTTTCAGCTTACGCTTAAAATGTGTCTCTATTCCTTCCGCATCCCTCTCCCAAACACGTCTCAGATCTTCACCGTTTTAAAAACACTTCAAATGTCTCCACACAGGCACAGACAGACACACAAAATCGCACAAAAAAACCACCATTAGCAGGACATGGCAAACTCATTCCAGTAAAAGGGAGATACAAGATGAAATAAAATAGCTGACTGTATGGAGGCAAATGCAGGCCAAACGTTTTGATCATTTGAAAAAAGACGCAGCACTTTATTTTTTTGATTAAGACATTTGTTTTTGTTTTTCACTTATATATATTTTTTGATGTTTGCGGTATTATATTTTTCGGTAGCAGACTTCATATTTTCTGATTCAAATTTTGTATTTTCAAATCCATCCAATCGCTAGCCTAGATATCTCTGATCCAGTAATAAGTTCAACATTTCTCTCAGACATACCATTGAATTGAAAGTACACCAAGCTATCAAAGCGCATGAATCATAAATAACTCCTACCTTTACCATTTTGAATGAAGTTATGAGATGAATCTTGGGTCCAAGGTTCTTGATGCTTTTAAATTACGTCAGGGGGGGGGCGGGGGGGGGGGGGGGGGGGGGGGGAATAGGGGATCGAATTTTACAGGCAACGTCATTCTCGAGTGTCATTAACACTCCACCCTGTCTGGCTTCTAAGTGGCTAAGGAAGCCGCCAATCATTTACGTGGGTTTAGTGGTATCCAATAGGTGTGGTCAAAATCGGCCAACGAGAGAAGGAGATGGAAAACAAATCTGCTCCTGTTTTCTTCACAGAAGCCTCCTATAGATTGTAATCCTCAATCTAGATGTGCGTTAACCTGGTATCTCAATTTTTTATAGGATTTAGAAACATTTCAAATTTTTTCAATCACCTGAAATGAAACCAATGTGAAGTGTTTTTGTGGGTGTAATATTCATTTATTTCTTCACCAATAAAACAAACGTGTTTTTACACATCAGAACACTCACAGGGGTTTGCCTTTATCCCCACAGAAAAAAAATATTTCTGGAGCAGAGGCCGAAAAAACAGCCTTGGTGCACAGGGAGAGTTTAATTACATCAGTGTCACCTGGAAACTTCTACAAAAGCTGACAGAACGGTCAAGGACCTATATTCTATAAACATCCAATATCTGATCATCATCTGATGGATTCAACTTTACTGACAATAAAGCAGGGAGTTGGAGTTTATTGTTGTAAACAAACCATAAATTAAAAAAAAAGGTTCTGACACACTGCATCGACAGCAAGACATGGACTAATCCTGGTATCAACAAGCTGTAATGATGCTTTAAACCCGCTTCAAAAAATGCTTGAACAAATAGCCTGAAGAAAATCATATTTATTACTCTTGTGTACATTACACGATATATGCTTAGGCCTAATGCATCCCCTCATTTGTTTTTTCTGTTTGCATATGCCACGCAGTAAGGAGTTCAATGGGGAAACACTGCAACAATTAGTGTCACTCACATTGAGACAATTCACTGTTGGTTACCTTGCCTTGTAATGCCCGTCCGTTCATATCTATGGGCCTAATTAGACCGCATAGACAAGTTCACGCAGTCTGAGCAGGGCGTTTGATTTTGAGGGTCAGAGACGCCCACTCGCTGTGGGAGGATCCCCTAATGGGACGGGGCCCTCTGCTCCCATCCCGACTGTAAACCTCACTGTTTCAGGGGTGTGTTAGAGCACATTATGGAGCTAACCATTAATTTGGCTCTCAAAGTTCACCAGATCCATTAAACTTTAAAACAGACAAACGTTTTACTTCTCAATGAAATGTCATGTCTGCCTGTATTACAAGCGTGCTTGTAAGCATGCAATACTTTTGAATGATGTCATGATGCATTATTGTAAATGTTATAATTAAATACTTTACTCCAAGCATACAATGAAATCATTATACTATGCATAACGATTGCTGGTACACCACATAATAAAAGAGAAAAAGATAGCTCCATAATACACTGCAATTTTTGAAACTAAATAATAGTTAATGACAAGTATTATGATATTTGACAGTATAATTAACGATGAAATGATTCATAATGTGTTAGGATTATTGTTTTACGGCAACTCTGCTGTGAGGACATGACTTCTCCCATGCTGCATGAAGTCCACAATCTAATGTTTCAATTTGTAAGATGACCACAAAGAAACCTCTCCTTTTTCTCCATTGCACGCTTATCTTTATTCTTATTTCATAAACCGGTTTTATTCCATTATAATCCATCTTAATGTTATATTCTTCAAGATCTTTAATGACCTTGAATGTATTTAACTGTATTTGAATGTCATTTTGTGCTGTCTTTCTTTTGCACTGTGTCTCAAAGCTTTTGGTATTTTATACAAAGCACTTTGATTTCTAAATAAATAAACCTGGAGAGATGTTGAAAGGAAATGCTGACTAAGCGTCACTTAGCGTCTTCATGCATTCAGTCCTTTGCTAAGCTGGACTTAAAGCTTTCTCCATGTGTTCACCAGCGTTGTAGCCCTGATGCGGCAAAATACAATGCGACAGACCCGTGTCGTGGTACATCTTTGGTACTAGGAGAAAATAACCCGGTGACCAACAGACAGCTGTGTTGACTGTCGCAGTCACAAAAAAGCCAGGCAGAATCATTGTGAGGGGGTTTGAGCGGTAAGCGTCTCTGAGCAGACCACAACCTAAATCAAATGGACTACCACCTTTTGAAAGGTGATAAATTGAATAGGAAATGGGTTGGTTTTGATCTCCTGATGGCCAGGTGACATGGTACAGCTGCCTGAGCACAAACGGCCTGAGCACAAACGGCTGCTTATACAATGAGTGATGCATTACAACACCCCCCATTCAAGGTCCTTTTCAGCCCACTTAGCTTCAGTGTTCTGATATACATCTGCAAATACATCTGAAAGATGCTTATATCTGCAAGGCCTGTAATGGATGCAAGTTGATTTTTATCCCCATCCTGTTTAAAGCAAAAGTATTAAGCTGTCATTCTAATTCGTATTGATAATTAAGTTACAAATATCAGCGAGTGTTTTTTCCCTTTCTTTTAACTTAAATTAAATTGATATATTAAATTTAATTAATTGTATGTGGTAAAAGGCTTTTTCGTCTCATGCATTTGACCTACATTATTTTTTAAGCTGTGGCCTGTCAATTGTGAATTCAACATGCATTTTCCGCATTGCCATACTTCACACCTGCAGCACCGTTTGCCTGCAAAATGCATTTGACCTCTATTGGCACGAGTTAGAATATTGATTCTCTCTTCTTGATGACAACCAAGAGTCAGCTGTAAGTGATCCAAATCAATTAAAGCACTGATAACCATCAGGAAAGTTCACAGTGTGAAAGCTAATAGTATCTGAGAATTCACTTGTTTACTTCTGTGCATACAAAACTCTTAGCTGATGCCATAGCACTTTAAATGATAAATTATCTATAAAGGAGCGCTCAGGTCTAAGCACAAAGAACAAAATGGTTGATGCACTGAATTGTTATACAAGAATTGCTGTTAACTATAGAGAAAATCCAGGATAGGTTGAGAACAAGCATCAGCTCCGTGCCACACGGAGGCACATCCCCCACGGGCTGTCCATTATCATTGTTGTTGACTAGTTTCACACATCTTCAGGCACAAAATATGTTTACAGGGTCAATCACCTGCCACCTACTGAGTCTGAGTAATTGGAAATGACAACTGTTACATATTGAATTTCCAGCAGAGAGTAAATTCAGTTCCGTGCTTCAGTAAATACTTATTGCATCAGCTGGGTCCTTTGTGCTTTACATAAGCAGCTGCTCAAATGACCTCAAAGATGCTGTTGCAATACATTTACATTTCACACTGCGTCTAACTGGGGCCAATGAAAAAGCACAGTCAATCTTAGAGAGGGTTGCAAAAATAAAGGTTAAAGTTTTGTGGAAAACAATGACATCACGTTGCATTAGACCACGTCTCAATGTCTCTGCAGTTTAAGTAAATCTGCATATTTTATGAACGTCAATATTTGCTAGTCCACCTAGTTGAATGCACTTTTTTCATTTGAAATCTCTCTGGATAAAAAAATCAATAATAAAAAAAATACATAATGTGATTTTAAAAATGCGGTTATTGATATTAAATGAGACAAAATAATTAATAAAATGCATTATGCGATGCAGAAATAAGAGCCGGGATTGCTTTTGTAAGGAAGAGCAGCCAGTGGTACCCTTCATTTTCTTCCGTCACTGTCATTGAATTAACTTTATCAAGTCCAATCTGTAAAATTGGAAATGGCTAACGCAAATAAATGTTTGCAGGACCTAGAGCGTCTCATCAATAAAGAATGAATAATTAACAAACTGCAAAATTCACAGAGCCATTTGCCTAGCGTTAAATAAATTACTTTGAGTAGTCCAGCACAGCATCATTGTAAGTTCTGGTACAAGCTACTTGAGCTTTTAGAATAATTAAAGCTAATCACAAAGGTTGTGTGTGTGTCCTTCACCCTGCTCTCCTCAAATAGCATTACGGACACACCCCAAAAACAAACAGCAGCATGACTTACTTCAATTAAGACTAATGTGTGTAACAGAAGTAATAAGAAGCTTTATTCCATATGTACCGTGAGGCAATAATGACAACATGACTTTATTAATAACATAATGCAATTAAATGTATATCTGTGGAAATTGATATACGACAACGAGAGGCACAGGGACAGACAAGATGTGCATGCCTATTGTTCGCAGATATGACAATTTCTAAATGTATTCTTACTACATATATATTTTCACTTCTCGTGTGAGAGCTTTGCTTGGAAGCTCCTGCCAGTGAAAGTGGGCGTGTTTGAGATGGTTAAGCGTACATGGATTAAATGTGTCAATCATTGGGTGCACTTTGAGTAAACAAGCTTACAGGCTATAATAACAGCAGTGCTATCTTTATCTGCAGTTTATGTTAAATTATAGATCTGAATATTAGAAAATGCAGTTTAAAGTGACTCTAAGTTAATATATGTAACAGACACGATTAAATGTGGGAGAAAACAAGAAACACAACCTAATATATCCCAGGATGCTGCAGCCTTATGTATAATAGCTTCTCTCTTCACTGTATGTGTCAGTAATCTGGTATCATTTAACTTCTCCATGATATAAAGAGAAGTCCTGTCACAAATTGTAATTGGATGCCAAAAGAAGAAAGAAATAGGAAAATCCTCCTCGTGGCCTGGTTGTCAAAGGAGCATGTCATTTTACTTTCATTGCACGTCTTCAACGTAAATGTAATCAGAACATATTATTGTATGTCACACACTTTCTCTATATACTACTGTTATCTTACTAATTGGTCCTAAATAAAGTATCATCACCAAAAACGTCTGAGAACCAGAGGAACCGTAACAGAATGAACAATGAGGTTGATACAGACAGGTTTTCTAAATATAATAATTTGTTAATCCTTTAAATGAATGAATTCAACTTTCAAAGCGGTTCAAATTGATTTGAATGAATTCAGTGAGAGCATTTTAAACATTGCAATAATGACAAATGCAGGATCACAAGAGGACTTTCTTGAGTGGAGGAATGAATATTGGTGCCTGTGGTGGGACGAACTGAACAGAATGTATATACTTTATTACAGATAGCTGTATATATAGTCATATGATACATGTGGGACTGTGCTTCCTGTTTCACCTTTACCTACACTTATGACTAGTGAAAATTCAAATAATCATCATGGCGATAAAAGGACCGTCATAGGATAATTAAAATACGGGCGGGTGACACCTCAGGATATTACAAAAACCAGAGGTAAGCTACTCCTACGCATTTCAGTTTAGCAAATGAAGACAAGGTGAAGCACATTCGCTGCCGCCGTCCTAATCCCTACCGCTGTTGTCTTCCTCTCCGTCGTCGTCCACCTAGATGTCGTCCTCTTCGCCGTCCTCATCCATATCAACGTCGTCCTCATGAGAGTTGTCCTGGACATGGATCAGGGACCTAGTGGACATAACATCACATGGTACAAGTGGGGACAGGAGCTCCTAAAGAGGAAGCTGACCGTGGTGGAAACGATGAGAAAAAAACGGTCTGAGCTCCTTCCTCAATTGCTGCCTCCAAAGAACAGGCCTATCAACTCGTCTACACGGCAGACACGTCCCTGGTATCCTATGTCCCAAAGAAAACCAAGATTGTGGTACTCATGAGTACACTGCACAGGGATGGAAGAATCTGTGGCCTGCAGCATCAGAAACCAAAGATAAACATGGACTACAAAGCCACAAAAGGAGGGGTGGACAACATGGACAAGCTGGTGTCTGCGTACAGCAGCACAAATTTGCTTTAATGATCGAGCTATGATGCATTCCGTTGCCATGGTGACGCGGCTATGCATTCCCCTGGAAAAGTAGCATACAACAAAACCCACTTTGTGTGTGTATATATATATATATATATGTATATATATATATATAATATATATATTTCCATATTGCAAATGTATAGAACTTTTATGAACTTTTTACACTTTCTCGTGCCAACAATGAACTGCACACCCTAAAAAGGCAAGTGTGCCAACTTAATGGCTACATTGAAACTCTGAAAGCCAATACCGACCGCAGGGTGAACAGTCAAGTACTGGCCTATGATCGCACGATTAAAAAGCTTTTACACCTGACCCGGGAGAACGAGAGTTGCGCGGTAGTCCCGGCGAGCACCCAATCAGACCACATTCAACTTCATTTATTCAAGTAAAGCAAATGATCTGAATTGGTGAAGAGTTTTTTCCATGGCAACCGTGTAAAAAGTTTATCAAAGTTACCATCAGTAAATGGAGCTTAAGCAGTGGTTTTAGATGCCACACGTAATTTAGATATCCTTCAGCTGGTCTCCCAGAATTATCCAATCAGCGGAGATTGACTGCACCCAGGGATATACGACCAACAAAGGCGGCGCTATGGCTCTAAACCAATCACATAGTTGCTGTCAAACCTTTAAAGGGGTTCTCTCTGTGCTGCTGTCCAATGTCATTTCAGTGCGCAACCAGATGCGACCCGCCTCTACCCCAGATACCTCAAGCAGTTATGAGGCATTCTTCACTCGTTCTGGGTTTTCATCAACTCCCTCCTTCACCACCACCAGTATCTGGACTCCAGGGCGGGGTTCGGCCAAGCAGAACTCGGCATCACGGCCCCTTGATGCTTCCCGTTTGGGATGGAGTCCAATCGCCAAAGATTCTGCACAATTTTCAATATTAATAAATGTTTGTCAATTCGGACCAAGTCTGTCCTGATTGAAATACATTTGCAAAACAATATAAAGCTACTTTTAAAAGATAGTAAATAAAACCAGAAAAATCACTTGACATTATTACCTTATTCCGTACCATCCTCCAAACAGCTGCGCCATGTTGCGCCCAAAGGAGACTAAAATATACGATGGACGTCTATTGGTCGCTCCTCTGGTTCCACATCCATGTCTTCATTGAGCTGAGACAAGTCCTCCGTCACTTTATCCAGCAGAAACTGAAGCGTGTCTTTCTTAACGTATTTCTTTTCTAACGATCGTAACTGATTTGAAATGGTTGAAAAATGCTCATAAATAAAGAAATGTAAGAGAACAGAAATGTAGAAATAAATATATGGTATGTGTTTAATTATAACCTGTTTTATCAACTTTTATTTATTCATGATTACATTCATTTACTTATTTCCTTATTTATTCATACATTTATTTATGCGTTTATTTATTTATTCCTGTATTCATTTATACATTTTATTTATTCCTGTATTTTTATTTATTCATTTAATAATATTCATGAAGTAATTTTTGTCCTCTATAGTATATACAATAAATAGACGATACAAAAAAAGAGAAAAATTAGAGAGAGAAATACCAACAATGACGTTTTACTCGCACACATGCACCTATACACAACGTAGTATAAACTGCATATTATGACCTTTTTGTACATCTTATCAATCTGTATATTTTGCAGCAGGTAGGCCAGGGTGCATATTCTGTGCATCCTAAAGTGCAAATGCAAATCTATTTGGGCTATGGTTTTGTATTCCAACAGGCACTGCTGGTCAAACGTAAATGAAACATAAAAAACAACTAATTTATGCAAATGTTCGTTGTTAGCAGTCTAATGAATTTTAATGCAGGTTATCAATTCTGGAGCGAGCAATCCACAAGAAAATAAGAGGCTTTGCCTTACTAAGCTGCTGTCTGCTGTGCAAGCTATCAGTCAAAGAGGATATTAACGGAGCAAAGGAACCTCCTTAATCGAATTAGAACCACGACTACGATCATCTGCTGTCTTGCTCTCAAACTTTCACACTATCCTCGAACCAGTTATTTTGCGCATGGGAAAATGACATCTACATCTAGAAAGTAATTAATAGATTGTCCTCCAGATGAAAATATAAATTCATGGACAAGAGCAAATGTAATATGGCAGGATATTTTTTTGTTCACCACATTGAATTGAATCACCATAATGATGTTTAAAAAGGCACAATGAGGGGGAGACAAGTATTAGATACAAAAGCATTATCCCCGCTCCTTGTGTCTGTAGATATAGAACTCAATCTTTTTGTAGACACCCTGAAACATGTAAAACAATCAAACTGAATCAAATTTATGAAACAAAAAGTACTGATCACAAACTTTAATCGACTGTCGCATGAATGCCACAAGGGAAGTCAAAGTATTTCTTGTTTAACCAATAAAGACCAAACAAAAGGGAGCACGTTTGCTATGGAGGATATGGTGCAGTGGTCCAGAATATGCAACGTTAATAAAGCTGCCAACCACTAAATCTCAGGGGAAAATGAAAAGTGACTTAACTACTGTGGGGGAGGGAGAATGGGTCCTCCAGTTGTGACTGTGCATGATTTTCAAGTGCGGTTAGGAAAATAAAGAATTGGCAGAGGGAAAGCCTCTATTGCTTGTAGGAACTCATTCTTAAAAGGTTTGTATTGGGAAGGCTAAGTTAATGTTATGAATGCATATGTTCTTAAAAGGAAAAACTTTGTAGAAGAACTAAACCAATGAAAACTCTTCACAAAAGTGTAGTTGAGAAAACTTAAACCTAAACCTAAAGGACCTTTCAGATTACAAAATCTTATTAAATAGTCATTTGAGGTCACAGATTTCTTTGCCATTCGCTATTCTCGGACCACTCTTCCAAATGAAAGACCAAAGAGATGTGATGGCTAAAGAGCTAAAACAAATAGGTTGAAATGATTTAAGACAGAAAGAAGAACCAGGAAAGAAAATCTACAAATAAATTTAAGCTACACCGTAAACATTCTTTCACTTTACCATTTCATACTATTACGGTTTGAAATAATATTCCACGACAACAGCAGGTACACCCATGTGGTACAGTGATATGTTCAGTCTGAGATCCAACAAAGCGCTTTCTCTGGAGCTTTCCCCAATGAAGCACAGCCACAAACAAAGACGAAGCAGTGTGACCATCTAGTCTCTGGTCTTCTTTTTTAGGTTTTAAGTTTGCCGATTTCAGCGGGTACCGCACGGGCAACATCTTTGTTTTGGAGTGTAAATAATGAGGGCAGGACAGCTGCTTGTACAAATAGTCATTCAGTCATCTTTCACACTGCTCATCCTTAGAGGGTCAGTGTTCCCAGTGAACATCGGCCGAGAGGCGGGGTACACCCGGGACAGCAGGGCCAACATAGAGACAGACAACCATTCACACCAGAGCATGATCTTTGGACTGTGGGAGGAAGCCGGAGTACCGGGAGAGAACCCAACACACACATGGTGTCAATGTTCGGTGCTGGAGCCGCAGGCGGAAGCAGGACTCAAACGCAGGGAACAGGTCTTACAGAATGTGCTCTTTATTTAGCACAAAACAAACAGAAGCCAAAATAACGTGCACCAACAACGGGTAGACATGGACAATGACGCGACAAAGGACAACTGGCACACAGGGCTTAAATACACAAGGGAGGTGCAGGTGATTGGACACAGGTGGAAACACTCAGGCAATCACGGGACAAGGCAGGAAGTGAAGTTACCCAGGAACACAAGAGACATGAAAACTACAAAATAAGACATAGCAGAACCAAACCGTGACACATGGGGAGAACATGCAGACTCCACACAGAAAGGCCGCTGGAGGAAAAATTGACCCATGACCTTCTTGCTGTGACGGTGCGAACCACCACATAAAAAACATTCTTTACTCGATTGATACCGGACGCGTTCCACGTCTTGATTAATGTAGTCGGCAAAGATTTCTTCCTGCATCTCTAAAGTCTGACTGAATAACAGAATTTACGTTTTAGGATAAAATTTTCTTCTGGCTTTAGATTTCACATCTTTTATTGGAGGAGATGACCTTTTGGCCTATGTAAAGCCATTCATCTGTAGCACACTAGTCTGACACTAGAGACGAATGATAATGCATTGATGCTCTCAAGCAGAGCCTTTTTCCTATTAAAGGTGAACCACAGAGCTACAGATAATTCAAGGGTCCAAGGTATTTTAAGCCACATTCAACTTTTACGCAAATACAAGACTTCTTACTTCAATGTCCCCAAAACATGGTTGTTGGCTGACTGAGACCGATAAAGCCAGTGATCGTAAACGTACTTTAAGTTTTTATTCAGTGTTTTACTGCAGCCTGCCCGTTGTGATGTCAGCAGGAAAGGTAGCTAGCTGTAGTTAAGGGGCTGGCAGGCATGTTGAGTGCGATGGGAGGCATCCTGCGGTCCCTCAAAAAAAAAGGTTCTGCACTGACCAGTAGACTCATTTCTAGCCTCAACAGGTTATGTCACACATCTATGTCCATCTTTGTAGAGTCTATGGAGCGCAGAAACTGCACTTAAACTATTTTCGGATTGTACTGTACTTTATTCGAAATTGATTTTGCCGACAGGTGAAGCATGTCGTGCAGCGCCGGCCCCTGCTGATGAACTGTAGTTTTTCACGCAGAGTCAAGTCCTCTGTCACATGAAAACTGTTCTTAGGACACAGAAGGTGTCATTATTGCTCAATTTGATGGATGAGCCGTTGGCTGCAATGTGAAACGGCCCCGGCCTCCGCTTTGGTTCAAGAAAGTGCTATTCCTCGACGGGAGAAGTGCAGTGATTGAAGTATTTACGACAAGACAGAAATGTGAAGGCAAAAAGAATGTGGGTGACAGTGACTCATGTTGGTAACAGCAAAAAATGCTCTGCGGCAGGACACTGACCACGACTGATACAAAGACAGTTTGCGTAGCACCTCGATGTCTTTTAGCTCAGGATAAAACACGCCTGCCTCAAAGCTCTTCCCATTTTTGCATAATCGTAGAAAAAAAAAAGAAGAGAGAGGTGCTTCCTCCTCTACAAAAAAAAAGCAAGAGATACGACATAATGAAGTGTAGCACTTTTAGCAAATTCAGATTACTACTTGAATAAAGGGAGTTTCTCCATTTCTATGGTTAATTTTAATCATGATAAGGAGCTTCAACTATTCTGCTCCAAGTAAAAGCAAATAGAAAAATCACATGGAAAGTCTGACTGCTATCATTTCTCCAACTCATTGTTTTGCATATTCCACTTCTTAATTCTTTGCGCTCTTAGAATGATTTACTAGAGAATAATGTCTAACTGATATCTGGGAGAGTTAAAACCTTTATGCTAAGACATTAGCGTTGACCGTTGAGTGGAGACGCTGATCGAATGACGCTGGGGGCTAATGTCTTGAGATTTGCAAACTATTTCTGCACTTTGGCTCTACAATATCCAACCATGAATATAAGGACACACTATTAGGAAAATGAAATGTGTTACCCAATTGCAGCATTGTTGTATTTGAGTTTTTCTTTATAACTGCATTTACCATAAGGTTGGTTAACGTCTAATGATAATCCCTAACGCCTGTTATAATGTTCAACAAAACAAATCTCCTTTAACCACCGTTGAAACCATATTAACTGCAAGATCATTTTTATACAACATTCAAATGAAGTTAAGATTTTTCTCATTAGTTATGTGTGGAAGAAAAGGAGAAGCACGTGAATGAAAAAAAGGCACAAAGGGCGCGTCCCCTCAGCTGTAACAGTATGTAGAAATAGTAATAATAATAATATGTGACAATGGGTCGCACCTTCACTCAAGCCAAACAATAACAGGTGTAATTAGCTCCAATTCATGCAGTTTGTGTGTAAGTGTATTTTTTTAATGTCTTACTTGTCATGAAATTCACTCCTTTTTTTTCCAATGTTTTTACCACTATTTATTGGTGCTCAATTACACACAGGACCTTCATTAAGCACGAGACAATACTATTTTACAGAATAGCGAAATGCATAAAAACACTGGTTCTTAAAACGTTTCCCTGTCAGTTACTCTGTCGCAGATGCCCAACATTTTCCCTAATGAGATTCAAGCTTAGCCATTAGTTATTAACAGACACAGTAACAATACCAGACAAGGGATTAAATACTTTCTGACGTTACATTAGTTATCATTAGAATAACACTGTTATTTAGACAAGCTAGCGGTTCATTACTGACTGATTGACTGTTCTCTCCATTAGTGACAAGACAAATGGACCGGTCCTTTTCACTTTTACATCTCAATGTCTTCTGCTTTGTCTCCTGTGTCATAAATGCGTGTATAAAACACAAAGCCTTTGAACGAGAGCACTATCCTCTCCTCAATAATACAAGTGCACCTCTTGTGGAATTTGCACAGCTGCAGACGCATTTCTGTCAGTTCCATTTCAAGGGAAGCTGATACAGAATGATGTACATATCAGTGTCAGGGTATAAATCCTGCAGTCAGTCTCAGCTGCTGCTATCAGTTTATGTCCTGTGAGAGTAAAGCGGTTACCTGAGCAGATCATCGCTGCTGACGCTGATTGTACACACTGTTACGCAGCTGCCAAGTCATCTGGTTCCCTTATTGTTGGGCACGTTTTGAATACACTGACAGGAATAAAAATGGAGGCTTGCTGGAGTAGCAAGAGTTTTTTTTCAGTATTCACCAAGGCAACACACCTGATTTTATGGATTTTAACTTAACGTACGGCATGAGCTTGTGACAGATATTGCTTTTAGCTTACGATAGTTGGAGTGCAGACACACGTACACAAAAAACACTGTTTGGTTTTGGAGTCATGTTTTGATGAATGTTCACGGCAGCAGAAAAAATGTTTTTTTTTAAATATTGAATTATTCAGACAATATTGTGTGTTAAAGGCAGAGAGAATCTCCTTGCTGGGGACAGAGGTAACATTTTTTCCACTGGCAGCTTTGGTAAAAAGGTAAAAAGGACAAAAAACTGACAAAAACGGAATCAACACTTTCCTAAAAGAAAAACGGTCACAATAGGCCCTAAAAGCGGCATCTCAAAGGAATTCAAAATACATTTATAAAAAGGTGCTTGATATATATTGAAATAGTCCATTCAAAATACATGTCTTACCACAACTCTTGTTATCTTATATTGTATCAATGGAGCATCACTTCAGTTTTTTCTTCCCGTTGTGTGCACACTGGTCTGTCCCCCCTCCCACCCCCCCTGTGGCGTGGTGATTTGGCACAGATACACCTTGATAATCATGGCTGCTGTGACCAAATATTTTTTATTTAAGGCTATTTAAAAAAAAAAATGAGAACAAAATAAGTCATTGGGTTTAAGTCAAACTCAGCAGGGTACTGAATTAATAGACTCTATTGTCGACTGATTTATCAAGTGCACAACCATGTCTTACTGACCTGTTTCCCTGTGTAAAAGTAATTGCATGAACAGATACAGGTACATGGTCGTATATCATCAACCTGCGTTGTTCCAAGCATTTCGGGGGTTACTCTGTGATGAACTGCTGTAATTTAGTTTTTTTCTTTGTGCACCACTTTTGCTGTAGCTGCCTTATCTACTTCAGTGGTTTTGTTCATTTCACAGACTATTGACGACCTCCCGTGAACTTCCGTGTGGGTGGGCTGAGTGAAAGCGATAGGGATTGCGCTGGCAATACTCAGAGCAAGAGATCACATATTTCAAGCCGAGAAAAAGAGTCATATCCCTCACTAGTACTCATTATTTCTGTCTGTATTACACTGTGGTCTATGAGATGAATGTATCGCTGCCTCTCTCGCCATGGATTTGAACATCAGTGCAAAATAGGTGAAAATAGAGAGAGGCCCTTGTTATTTGATTGAATCTGATGTTAAGGATTTTATCAACATTTAGGCTATGACTTGGAGAACATAGAGGGACCCCCAGCTGCTTCTCTCAGGTGCTGGAGGAGATACAAATGGATACATACATTCACCAAGTGGCCGGAAATATAAGATGCTCTGTATTTGCAAATGAGCACTCTGAGTATACAAAAAAATCAACTGTTTGCTCACAAGTTTGCTAAATCTAAATCTACAAAAGATGACATAAAGTCAGTGTTATGTGTTCAAATTGTTTCTGCTTCACCGAAGAGACCACAAAAAGAATCTGTTAATGCAAGTTCAACCATAAAATGTGAATACCTGACATGAATGTGTGGTGTAAAGAGATTACTGTGTTTCAATTCCACCTTGTTGCCAAGCAGCCGTGCTGCTGTAGTTCTCTGGGGGAAGACGCTGGACGCCGCCCCCCCCCCCCTCCGTCCCCCCGTGAGGCAAATACTTTTCAACAAACAAACAATAATTGGAAAAAATTCTTTAAACAGACAAAAGAAACTAAAAGATAACACAATGTGTCATGTCTCCCACCCCATTTCTCACATTGTGACAAGCTGACAATGATATTTTTGGCTATGAGACATATATCCAGATAATTGGTTCCTCACCTCTCACCTTATGGGAGGTGTGAGCGGCTGAGCTGCCACACACTCTCACCAATTTAAGGTGAGCTGCTGTAGGTCAGAAGTCCCCCATGTCCTCAGATTTAAGAACAGGGGTTCCAGCTGCTTTTTTATCGGTTGACTAAACAACCTGAGTGACAGCCGGTGAAGGGAGCCAAATTGATTTCATCACATTATGCAAAGCTTTGTGGTTCCTTTGTGTGTTCTCCGTTACACTTACCGATGAATGATAAACATTTATATTAATATCAATACTGTAACCAAAACTACTGGAAAGTAGTTTGAAAGTCTGTCATGTCCCAGTAGGAAATTACTTCCATACGAGCAGTTCAATTAATTATTTTGTCAATAAATAGTGTGAGAAATCAATAAACCAAATCCATTATTCTGCATAGAATACCAAGTCTATTTTCCATTGATTGTAAAAGACAATACACTTTCTGGAGTTCAAACGGAGATTCACTTTTATTTCAATTTTAAAGTTGTCCTATCTGCAGCCATAGCTCGGTTTGGTATAGACGCAGAGAGAGCTCAAAGTCATTGTGTGATTTCTTCTTTGCTTTTTCATTAGATTGCTTCCTTTCAAGAGCACAGACAGGCAATGTGTGGGGTCCAACATGAGTCCTCAGCATGAGTCTTCAAAACATATCCGTATCAGTGTTTCCAAGAGTGGACACATATTCAGGTTCTGAAAATCAGAGCCCTTTGGTGGTTGGGTGTTCTGCACTTGCTGCCTTAACAATATGATGCACTGGAAACCGCGGTCGTTGGTGGTTGGGTACCAGCTCAATTTTATTTAAAACCTATTTCCACTAGTAATAATACTAGAATTAGCCTTAAACTGCATTTACTCTTTGACCTATGAATGCAGATAACTAATCCAACCCTGCATTTAACAAACCAAAAAAATGAATGCCTTATTTGAAGTCTTTGTTTTTGAATTACAAAAGATCAAATGAACAGGGCGCCGTGGCCATTAGTACAAGCGCTCGCTGTGAACGCACAGAAATCCTCAGTTTGCTTTGCAGTAATTGGAGCAATCGGCATCTCATCCCTCCCTCTCTAATCCCTTGTTGTCCCGTAATAACATCCAACAACATGGCCTCCTTCCCTCGAGATGCCAGGTTTTGTTTGTTTTTTTCAAAAGCCGTTTCATTACATGTTCAAAAAATGTATAGAATCAAATGAAATTGGGTGACAGGGCAAACCCACCATTGGATCATGTGTAACATAAAAACACCCAAGCTCACTTTGTCTCCACACATTACAAGCAGCTGACAATGATCATTGACAGAAAATACAATAACAGCAGAGCAGATATATATACACACATGCTGAAGGCGTGCCTGACTATGAAACCCTTGGCGGCAAACAATTGTACCATCAGTGAATTCAGGAATTTGAACTAGCTGTTTTGCAGCTGTGATAACAGATAGGGAGGGAAAAAAAAGAAAAAAGCTCTAGCTGAAGGCATTTTGTCTTCTCTAGCATCCTGCCAGTTTTGTTCCACTGCCCATTTGTCAACAGTGATGTCCAATCGCTCAGTGCCAGGCGGGCAAATCAGCACCTTGTCACTTTTGAAATGACAATTTGATACTCAGTCAAGTCTGCAAAGGCTTGTTTGCCTTACAGCCACTCACTACCTCAAAACAAGCACTAAAAATAAAAGCCAGCCAATCTGAGAGCGCCGGCTCGCATGCAATCTGCAAAAGTGACCAGATTAGAGCTCGGAGGTGACTTTGAGATTCAAGACATTTCTTTTCATTCATCAGACGCGTTAATGCAAAGTTGAGTCGGGAGACGGAAAGCCTCTGTGGCGGGCTTATTGGACAGCGTGATGAAATTTCAGTTTCATCTCGCGGGCAAAATAATCTCAAAGCTTGAGGATCGGTCATGGTCAATAAGCCATGTAATATAAGCAATCTAAGATAAATGTGAAGCCCCAGTGGTCTTAATGCAGAAATTGAAGACATACACTACTTAACGTGATGCCAAACTCAGTCACAAAACACATCTCATGGTGGCAATTAAAGTCAAAGCCATCCTGTGATTACCATGTCAGTCCTCCCAGAAACCCGTTTTGTCACCCTTAAATTTCGTTGGTCCGCTGCGATTGTTATCATAACTTGTAAATATTCCACACACACTGATGTGAGAACGTTCGGGCCAGAGTCAGGATTAATAGACAGCCACACAGAGAAGGGGATAGATTCAAACCCAGACGTTCCCTTGAAGAGAATACATACCTGGTGGCAGAGTTTTTGATCATCTGACACTCATTAAAAAGCTTCTGCATGCAGGCTGATGCACGTTGCAGAAAATAGCACTTCAATGCTTCTTTTTTGCCAAAGAGGTGTTAATAATGACAATAGCAAGAATCTTGTATGAGCATCCAAAATCAAATAGCTAAGCTCACAGTCTTTTATTTTCAATCAGTAAACAAAAGGAAGATCTACACTGCCGGTTTTTTGTGTCGTCTTCTTATCATCGTTTCAGTCTGGAATTCAGATCCATAGTTTTACTCCCGCCTCCCACATACATGTCCTTTGCGTGACGTTTCTGAAGCAGATGGTGTCCACATTGCACACTGTGATGCAGTGAAAATACGGTGGGTGTCATTTTTTACCACCTACTCTAGTCCTGCACTTGCTTTTATGAGTGGTCTCATTTTGGTTAACAGTACACACTTTTAACTCCCACTCCACATCAGGTCGGACTCTCTCTTGACCGCTTGCTATCGTTTTACATTTTCTGCTCTTACCTGAAAGTTAGAAATATGTTGGTCACAGCTCAAAGTGGTGTATAGATCATTGCTAGAGACTACCAATATCAATATCTGGCAGTTTAATCATCGGAGTCTCTAAAAAGTGTTCACATAGCATCCCAATGTGGCTGAAATCCTGTAACTTTATTCATCTATTTTCAAACGGATCTGGGCAGGTGCAGATCATTTACCAAAACTACTTTATTGACTAAATTCTAGATCATGATTCACTCAGCGGAATCCAGGTTTAATACATTAAATCAAAACATGTAAACTGCCTTGTTAAGGAAAACAAGCCTTATCTATGAAACAGCATATCTATATGTATGTATATAATCACTTTACATGGAGCTGAAATGAACAGAACTATGTTTAATCATGTTCACCGATTGCTTCATAATAAATTAAATATCTTTTAGAAGTAGTAGATGTTTACTGATAAACATAAAATGTTCAATTTTAACATTATGTGAAGGAGTAAAATCTTATGTCAAACATACTACTCTAGCTTTTTTTAACTCACCGAAGAGCTTTTAAAGTTAAATATCAGCTGATATAAAAATAATTATTCATGGAGTCGTACATTAGGGTTCTAGAGGGCCATGTGTATGATGGAGAACCAAGATTTGTCATATTAGGCAGTATGTTTACGGAGTTGTGCAGTTATTGGACTTCGACAATGGTCACTTCAAAACATGAATTTTGTAAGAAAGATGATCGGGTCTGGGGACCAAATGAGAAATAAGCATTAAGCTCTGTAATACAATTAAACAATTCTAATCTTAACTCAAATTGTTTTACCTAACCTGATTCTCTGGAAGAAAATCTGTAATTTTGTAGCCATTTCATAAAATATGTAATCATAGCATTGTCACAATAATGACATGGAAATTAGTGCTTGTCTTAGGAATTTAAATCAGAGGGAGTGGATCAGAAAGTTTCCTTATTAAAAATGTTTGTGAGTGATCAAATAAAGCATGTCAACGACCTTTGTTCCTCTTTGCCAGTACTCAGTGGAACGTTCGTGGAGGTACTGGAGCTAGAAGTGGGCTTCAAGTGTTTCTACTACTGAAAAATGTAATTTATGTTAATGCAAAAAGGTGCCAAACACTTTGCCGGGCTGTTTATTCATCAAGTAAATTGGCTGCAAATGAATGATGACATGTGTTCTAGCGGTAAACATGGATCCTAGAAAAGAACAGATGATTGATATGCTCAATCCCTCTTTATTTGATTAACTTCTGTTCTCAGTCTAGAGACATTTGAGACTTACCCAAATTTACAAAGAGGATTGAAAAAAAAAAGATTAATTATGTGATGTATTGACGTGACCACGGACACCTCCTAAAGGGGCATAATCCATAGCTAGACATTAATGTAATTGGTGAGACCTTCCAGTGGATCTAAATCAGAAACAAGACAACATTTCTACATGTTGACAGCCTGCCTGGTTGAAGAGGATTTAAAAATAAGAGTTTTTAATTTTGTTGATCTACAGTACAGTATATGGAGCAATGCAGAGGATGAAGATAATCTGTTCTACAATCCCTCCTAAGATAAGACTCAATTTCCTCAAAGTTATGTAAACGCAGCAGACAAAGAGAATGCTCAAGAATTTTTGGAATGTCATCTGATTATAAAGGGCATGTCTCACCCTGAGTTCATTTTATTATCTTCCAAACGCTAAGTCTGTCATCCTCTTGCTGCTTGACCTAATGTCACAGACCTGGAAGCTTACTGCTTTCTCGGTACTGTAAATGTACGTCGTTTTTTTTTACTCACAGTCAGTTTTTTGTGTGACAAAAGAAATTTGAACGCGCTACCATCAGTTAAGTCAGTTAGCTCGCTATGCTAAATAAATAAAGAATTGAAAAAGCTATGAATGAAACAATCAAATGACAGGATAACTTTTTATTTCCATGGTCATATATAATGTAATTCTCCTAATGTTTCAGGAGGTTAGCAAACACTCAATAACTAGTGTTTTTGTTTAACTGGATACTATTTGTGCATTGCGCATATCATATAGAGTCGTGGGATAACGGTAATTGACTAACATTAAGGATACGTACCTACACAACATCGATACTTATGTTGTTTAGAAGGTTTGATTAGAATCATCAACGCCTTCTAAGTATCTGGATCAGAAGAAATTCTGTCCGCAGAACGATGAAAAACATTTTAACGAGTTTCAACTGCGGCTGTCTTTTCTTAATACTGAAGAAGCCGGGCGGAAGACGTCCCAATCAAATCAAAAAGTGTTATCCTCCCACATAGTGTAATTTACATGTTCTTTTTGTTCTTCAAATGGAGCAGGACACAGGTGCAGCCATTTCTATTTGAATTAAATAAATCAGAAATATGATGGCATACTCAACGAAAAAATTAAAATATAACATGTTTCAAAATGATTCACCTCAACACATGTGGAAAGCAATTATGTTGTTGTGTTTAGCGGTAAGCGGCCTACTCCGTTTCCATCTTTCAGGTTTTCTGACGCTTCACAAGCTCTTAAAAAGGGATCCTGAAGAATTACAGACAAAGCCACTGCGACGCATTTGCATAGTATTATAAGTTGAAATCATTCAGACAATTCAAACGTTGTCCGCTCTCTGGCAGTTGGAGGCAATTCAGTTCAGTGATGTGTTTTTAATGATATTTCAGGAATGGGCTGTTAAGGTTACAATCACAGACACACGTAATGCTGTTTTTCTAAATGACAGGGTAGTGTGCTGATGAATTTCCATTTCATTAACTAGGCTGTATGTACTGATAAAAATATGGGAGCCCTGCATTTAAATTATCATAATTGTAATGTATTCAAGACATGTGATAAACACAAATTTAGCGTACCGAAATTAATACTTTTGGCCAAAAGATTGCTCCCCCGGGTAACAAGCTGATCTTGTTATTTGGGAAGCTACCTCGGATCATTGTCTATATATCATCCCAGAGAACATCCTTCCAACGTTGCGTTGATATTTCTATTGTCTTGCTTTGCCTTAGCAAAAAAGAGAGATTCAGAGAAGGATTCTTACACCCCTTGTGGCACGGATAAAGTCTTCTAACTAGAACCTTCTGGCCCTAACGAGGCCCGCCTCACAGCATATCAGTCGGAACGTCCTTGATCTGAGAACACCTCGCACTCGGTGTGATCGTGCACATCGGGGTGGAGAGATGCTCTGAGTTGGAGTTGGAGCGCTGGAGCCAAGTCGTCTGCTTATGCTTGTTATGGCTGGGCTAAAGAGGTAATCCTCATAACCCAGACTGCTGTGGGATGGTAATGCAACGTTTTCAATGCATAATTCAGAATGTCATTACATCAGTATTCAATTTACCATCCTTATTTGGACTCCAAACTCAAATGACAATGTGACCATCATTGCAGAAGATGGTTGTATTAAATATTACGATTAATGTTACAGTTTTGACAAACTGATGGGGATAACGAGGTGATTCTCTGCGGGCTGCAGTGTGTAGTTCTGCCATTACCATGCATTTATTCAGTACCAGGTGTGGATTCTTTTTTTTTTTTCCAGCAAGGAAATCAAATGAGAATAGCATTTCTGTACCTTGGATCCAGGCTCATTAAAACATCACTTTGTTAAATTGGAGAGCCACCAGACAAGCCCGTAGCCCTGGTGAAGGCCTTTGTGGCCTGCCATTGCTGTTCGGCTCAATAAATAGCCCAATGAAGTGCTTTGTATCCTTTCGAAATTCAGCTTTAATTTTCATCTCCACAGCATAACAATGCAGCTGACACCCACAGAGGAACTGTGACTCAAAGCCCGTGTTGGATGAATCTGTATTTGTATGAATCCTCAATATACAGTATTCACATTACAGGTAATACAGTCTTAATACATTGAAGGACAACAAGCGTAATCTTATTTGGTTTTATAAAATACTACAGAACAGGCAGATGTTTTTCATTACGTTTTTTGATTATTTTTTCAAAACCTTGCAAAAATTGATACATGCAATAATCAAAAACTCTGAAAAAAGGATTGGCCGTCAACACATGCTGCATATTATAATAAAGGCATGTCTATGCTTCACTTGCACAGATGGAATTACAGGGCAGAAAATAGGCTTGTCAAGGTGAATGACATCTCATATTTCTATAATTCACAGCAAATAAGCACCTGAATGTTCACTGTAATTGGAGACAGGGCTTCTCGGTCTCTGTCATATAAAATTGATATTTGTTTCCTTTTCAAATGGGCCACACACAAAAAATCCAGGTAACAAAGTGTGGGCCTTATAATTCCATACCCTTAAAACTTTCCTTTTGCAATGAGGGGCTTCAACAGAATTATAACAATAAGTTCTTTAAAGGGCAAACTGAACAAAGTGAACAAGCAGTCAACAAGCAGAAAGTTGTATTTGCCAGATCTCTTTTCAATATTCAATGTTTGACTGCTAATCTGGCGCCCAATCTCTTTGACGAATGCACACATCTGGAGTGACACCACAATCTGTGCCCCATGACCGACCCGGCGGCATGCTGTCGGTCAGCCTGTCAGCAGTGCAACAGTGCCATCTACGGTGGTGTGGCAAACGGGCCTGGTCGTCCATGGCATAGTGATGACTTGATTGGACCGCACTCAGTTCCCAAGTCATTACCATGCCAATGAGAAATGGTTTGTCCATATTAGTAAAATGAGTGTTTTTATGCCTGACAAAACCTAATGACATAGAGAGGTGTATGTAATGTGCTGGAACCCCATTACGTCTTGGAAACACATCTTAATAATCTTTGGACATTGCCCCTCTCTTTGCAAAAAGGACGTTCACCCTCACCACCCTTTATAAAAGGCTGCTATTAACCCCCAGATTACAGTGACCATGAGCTGTCTTTACGCATGGACATCGTGTCGGAAATGTGAAATGCTGTGATGAGGTTGGAGGCCACTACAAGTAGTAATGGAGCATACACTTTTGCAATTTGCATGCTGTGATAGGTAAGGAGACAAGACCATCATTGCTGTTCACTTATTTTCAAGGTCATGGAGTACTGCTAGAAATCTGGGTAGAATAACCGTGCATGTCCAGGGTCAGAAATTACTTTTATGCCAATGAAACTGTGCTTCCGTTAGGAAAGGGTATTCTTCATATAAACAAAGTTACAGAGTTTTACGAGTCATTATTTAATTTGTTCACTCAGTAAGCTCTGACGGATAAAAAAAAAAAAATGGATGAGAGTCACTCGTGAAATAAAAAACGTAGACACAGACAATGCAACTCTATTTGGAAGTAGTTTTTCTGTGGAACTTATTGTTTATTTGATTTTAGAGGGATGTGAATTTCCTCTCCAGATAAATGAAACAATTAATGTAGAAATGAAACCCTTTTTAAGCATATGTCCTAAAAATCGGGAGAATGAACATCAGTTGAAATGAAATGCATTGTATGAAGCCTCTCCTAGATCCTCAATTCCCAGTTATCGAATCAAATTTGAGGTTTACATTTTTCATCAGTACAGGACAAAAAGCAATTATCTGCCTTGAAAAAAAAATAACCCAACGTTGATTACATAAGAAAAATGGCAGATCATTATCTCACTCATGGAAAGCAGAATTCATGTGCCACTTGTCAGTGCTCATTTACCTTTACATGTGGGGTCACAAGTGCACTTTAATGCAATTTAGTGCAATTTATAATGGCAATGAAGCCAAAAAGAAGAATTCCAGAATTGTGTGCGTATAATGGAAATTCACAGCCATTGGGGACTTAGTGTTGCCCACCTCACAACACCATAAATACAAATCCTTGACCAAAGAATGGGTTAGCTTTAATTCAGTCCCATAACACACTGAAATTCAACCCCAGAAACCCCTTCCAGTGGCTGAAAGAAGTCTATTAGGCTGCAGTAGCTGTATTACAGCAGTTCATATACTGCACCAAAGACATCTCTGTAAGCATTTCTGCTATGCATGCTTTCTAGCAAATGACCTTCCCTTTGCACTCTATGAGTCCATACTGAGCATCAGCTTTTACAATCATATTCACGAGGATTGCTTTATGGGACTCATAAGGCCACCTTCATCCTGGAGCATAATATGTTTGTGTGAGGGATATAAAGCCTGTAATGTGCAATAAAATATGTCCTTTAATGAACTTTGTAGAAGGATTGAAGCACCCACACAGCCGTAAGTATGGGGCACATAAAGAATTGCTAATGGAAACTTCCTGTACTACTATTGCTATTACGGAAAGTGATCCGTCTGGTCTTCACATCTAACCCTAACCGCTGTCCATTTGAAAGATCGGAAATCCATACGAGTTGCATGGATCATGATACCCTTCACTTTAAAGGGCATCAGGGGTTTGGTTTAGCTAATAAGATACATAATAACTTTAAGATGACGAACACCCCCTAAAAGAATAGAGCCCCATATGGTCAAGTTGAACTTTTTATCTTGAGTTTGATCAGAAGCGATCACATCAAATACAACCCATGAAATCTGTTGCATGCTGTGAATCCGGCCGGGGTATGATGGATGATGGCGGTGAAGGAGCTGAGAGGACCAGCGGACAGGGCAGACCCTTACACCTGGGCAGCCAGGGATGGCTCGGCCACATGCTGTCCGCATCATTACACAGCCTCAGCCCAGACCTATGGGTGCCGCCCTGATTGATGGGCTCCACCGGGCCAAACGGCCCAATGGAGGCGTTCCACGCAGGCTGCGGCCCAGCCCATCCATCTCAAGCCCCTAGTACAGAGAGTCATGTTACTGTAGCCCACGTCTCCTCCGGCACTGGGCGGCTCAGGCTTAATCCCAGGCCCTGATTAAATGGGCCGCTGGGTGCAGCGAGGGCACTATTCGATGTTGTGTGCTAAATTGCCAGCGACAAATCAGGGGTGGGAAAGAATTCAACATACAATGAATAAAAAGCAAAATGGCATTGTATTGTGATCAACGCGAGCAACCAATTCCTGATGGTGCCTACATGTTTATTTAGGATGGCAGTGATCCAGAACACTTAAAATAAAGTTTGTATAAGAGCAATTTAGGGTTTGAGAGGAACCATACATTGTTTGTGATTAGACAGTATTAAAATAAATAGTGTTTAACCAACCTGATAGAATTTAGATATTATTTTGTTGCCAAACAAAGAGATCTGAGTCGTGAATGTAAGTAGCTGTGAAACATTTAACAGCTATTTGATGCTGTTACTTTACTGATAGTCAATCACTGCAGGCACAAATTCCTGGTCTGACTACTGGTCTTTATTTTAGGTTTTAGTCATAAATCATCAGGGCCTCACAGAAAATGCCATATGTGGGCAATGATTAATTATAAAAGGCATGATGCAGAAACTATCAGCAGCTCATAATATCTATCTTGTGCTTGTCTATTAAAGCAGAGGGAGGCACCTTAATTGCCCACTAAATGCCATTACCTCAATTTAGCCTGAGTGACATCTTCAGAATTTCTGACAGTGCACTCAATATCCATCGCAGAGGATGCGTCAGTATGCAGCACGTGAGATCCTTTCCAGTACCTGGCAAACCCTGACAGGCCACTTCTCCATCCACAGGGACGGAATGGCTAGAACAAATGAATGACTTCCCGCCTGCCCCTTTGGATGTTGCTGCCACTGCAGCCAGATGCAGGAGCCAGATGCACACAGCTTGTCTGCTACCTTGCCGCTTCAATAACTCTCATTACGGTAATTGTTGCCTAATGTTTTCATAATCTACAGCTTACAGGAAACAGTTTTCCGTTCTCTCTTACCCTGGCTGCCTCCCCATGGTCCCAATCTCAACACATTTTTTTCAAATTCTTTATCCACATTTTTTTTTTTTTCTGCCAATAATGAAGCAGGAACTGTCCCAGCTGGCTGCTTTCCCCGATCGAACAAAGTCAAGCAGAATTGCCGCTGGTTTGAATGAACGACAGTGAGCCATGAGAGAAACGCCAATGGATTTCACTCCTCTGATTTAATGAGTCACTCGTATGCCATGTTGGCACCAGCTCGCAGCATCTGGCACTTGGGTGGCCGTGCACATTTGCAGAGTTTACTTAGGTTTCACCTCTGCGTTACTCAGAATGAAGGATTGCCTACTTACCCCTGCTCTAGGGGGCGTTTTCATTCTAAACACACTGTAAAGTATTTGAATGGAGTGATCCTCTCAATCTCACAAGGTGATGATGAAGTGCATCTATTACAACCTGCATGGAGGTCCAAAATGCTTTTTTTTCACGTGAAGATTTGTGTTCACCCTGGAGGGCTCATTAGTGAGCAATTACCGATCAAATCTCTTTGCAAGCGTACTGACAATTACTCACTTCTTGGCTTCATAATCTGTGAATATGACAAGAGAGCTATGACAAATCAGAAAATATATTGCAGCTAGAGCTGCTGCACTGGCTTTGGTTTGGCAAAGTAAGACCATTGTGTAGCCCAGCAGGGCAAGGACACACTGCTGTGAGGTCTTTGCCAAAGGCACTGAAGAAGAGAATTTGTGTCTAGCAGGAAATAAAGAGAGTCTAGGTTTGCTTTTCTCTCAGATGTGCCCAAATCACAATTGTGTGCAAGACATAAAAGTTTAATCTTAAATGAATTTAATAAACAATCATTTTCAAATGAAATAAACTAAACTAACAATATACATAGTTGATATATCGATGATTATTATAGTCATTATTATAACTTCAACTGCTGAAGCGTTCCTTCTCTAAATTTTCCACCCCATAAGTTTTATTGTCTGTCCCTTGTGAAAGCCTTGTAATGAAGGTTAGACACATGAATAGTGCACAATTAAATACTTACAGTAATTGTGTGTTCTTGGCAGCCCATGAGTGTGTCTACAATTAGAGAGCGCTTTGCCAGCTCAGTGTCTTGTTCTGCCCGGAAAATTGATATATTGTCTTTTTTAAAAACTGAAATTACACACAAGCAGTGCTGCAGTGAGACTTTTGCAGACTATTTATTGCTGGATAAATGAATGTTAACACGGCTGGACTTCCCCTTTGGTGAGATCAGGGAGACAAAGTCTATTAGTTTTACTTTTCCAATCACTACAATATTTTTAGGCAATATTTCAAAGAGCTAATATTGTTCTGAGAAAGTCCACTGTTTTTGCAATAATTAAGATTCACGAAAACATCTTTGGATTCTGCATTTTCCTCTAATTATCTCACATGTGCATTCCGCCTGTGACATTTAGCAAGGGCCTTTTCAGTAAGTCACAGGGTGGCCTGCGATGCCATTAGGTGATAAGGTTCATTTATCGTGGACCTCTCATCAGCACATTTTTCCTGCCTTAAGGCATTAAATACAATCCACACTGATTAGCATCGGCCTCATATCAGGAGAAACATAATAGCCCCACTCTGAAGGTGAACCCCCTGCCGCAGTTTTAGTCAATGTAGACGATTGCCACCGATTTCTTGGAGTTAGAGGATTATCTCTCCAGCTTTGTCTTTTGAGTGTTGCTCACACACACACACACACACACACACACACACACACACAGAGGGTAGTCTTATTTTGTATTCATATATTGTAAACTTGGTATTTGGTAATTAAACCATTCAGTAACGGCACGTCCTTCATACCTATGGTGCGTACCTTGATGTAATGTCGCTGTCAAGGTTTATTAGTTGATATAAAGACAAATTACAGTGGCGCCTAAGTGTTTCACCCAGCTCAGTAATTGAGAGGACCCAGCCACAGTTTGCCCTTGGGAACAAAAGATGGAGGAAAAAAAAGTTTGTTTTCCCCCATTACATTGCTTTAATATTACAGAATCAGTATCCTTTTTAAATAAGACATCCAATATGCCTTTTCTTCCACTTGGCAGGTTTACCATTAGATGTGATCCGTGACAGCCTGCCCTGGCTCTGTGTGATAGTGGATTTGATTATGTAAGAGGAACCACCTCCAGCGGTTGTTACTGGATCTAATGGTTAGGATAGCCAATTAGTTGGGTTAGTCGTCTCAGATTTACATAGTATTTCCTATCATTCCTTAATCAGTTAAAAGACGTAATCAATGTGCAGAAAAACCTGTTCAACTACAAAGCCTGTGATCGTGATAAATGCCAAGCACCGGGCGAGGGGTTTAAAACTCACATTAGATTGTGACATTTTCTGCATTGATAATTCAGATACCGGAGTTATGATAAAACACACCCCATTCTTTAGGGTGCAGCTAGACACCATGCCAGAGAAACACTTACCAAAGGCCAGAAATCTATAAGAGTAGACTATGAGTAAGGTTCTGCTCCAGATATAAAGACTATTTCGGTCATTGTTAATAATAAAAGAATAAAATTATTCTTATTCTTATTTTATGAGCCGTCCACTGTATTGATAAACAAACTAAACTTAAGCAAGCAACTGTAGACCCATTTTATAAATTAGAAATTGTGGGATAAAAGGGCTTCAACGTCCAATGCTCCAGAGTAAACACTGGCAAGTGGCATTTTCTATTGTTTCAAATCGTTATACCACAACAAGCCAAAAGAACAAACAAAGGGCTGGCTGCCTAGGAGGGTCTACAAAGAGAAGTCAGGAGGGACATCAGTTCGATCAGTGACCACGAAGCAGAAAAGACATGGAACATGAAGCTGAAAGATATATTAGGAAAATCAATAAGCAAAAGAACTGCCATGAACAACTTATGAGGGATGCACACACTCTCTGACCCAGACTGTGCAAACATCGTTCTCACTGTTCTGTCGTGCTGCCAAGTTTGTTTGCTTTCATCCTTTTGGAAACCACAACCATGTGAGTGCAATGTGTTGGATTTGGTTTTACCATAAAGGGAGGAGAAATAGTCACTTTTTTATGAGGGTAAAATTCTTTAGAAATGATTATATTTTGCTTGTGTCATTTTTAAAACAATGCATCTTAAGTAAAAAAATATCAGTGCTCATATGGACAACGGCTATATTTCTTAATGAAGTTTTAAAAGACTCCTTCAAGTTTGTTTTAACTTTTAGAAAGCAATTGGGAGCCACCTGACTAAATGACCAAATATAACAAACATGCGATGTCCAAAGTTGGAGTAGTGACTTCACATTGTTGCCCAATGTGGTTTTACAAAGATGTGTTGCACATCAGGCACAGCAACCTTTTACAAATACACACTTTTACCGAATGTTTTTGCCTAAAGGCAAATTACCCGACAGAAACAAACCCTTTTCCTCAGCGAGTGGTGGTTGCTCAGTGGTGGCCTCGCGGGATTGAACGGGTTTGTTTACCAAACGATCGGTAACCATGGCAAAGCAGACTTCATCACTCTCGTGCCAAAGCATCTCTCATTGCCTGGAGCAGGAAGCAGCAGGACATTGGAAGACCAGCAGACCACGCGTCCCCCCCCCGCTGGTCCCTCTGCTGTTCAGAATACAAGGCCACCTCTCAACAGAGGACAGCACGATATTTGTAGTTTTGTTGTTATTTATCGAACAATAAAGAGCGTGACGTTTTCTTAAACATAGATGCAGAAAATCAGGTTGTGATGCCGGAAAATCAAAGAGCATGATTGTCTCTACTTTAATCACAGCTCACTGATGCAGTGACGAGACACTTTCTGATTTGAGCGGGGGTGCGGTTGCAATCACACACTTGACAGCTTGCTGTATTCCAAGCCCATGCAAACACCTATGATTGAATCTAACAAGTTCATTCCATGGGTTGTTTGAAGTTCTGCAAGAACCAAGGCTGATTTCTCTTCTTTTTCTCATTCAAAAAAACCCCCTTCATTATACTTCTTTATCCGTGGAGTTGATGAAGCCTTATTTTTTCATGCTATTATTAGTTCACTCTTCCGGTATCATCAAGCTATTTCACGATAATCTCTGGGATGACATTGAGATGATATTACACATTGTGTTCCGTGCTTGCACCCTGCAAAGCCTCCACAGCCAAGTAAGTACAATGCATCACAGCGCATCCAATAAAGCCTCCACAGCATGCATATCACTGCGGGATCAGTGTGGCTCATTAAATTGTAATGTCACATGTATGTTGTACGATTCTTTTAAAAGGAAGTGTCCACCCTTCACATTGCATTCACCTCCTGGAGCAGAGGTATGTTGGAGAACACTAATGGTCCGTTACTTTGATTTAAATCTCTGACAAAAGCCCTCTTTCCTGTTATTAGCTTCCCCCGAAATATGCAGTGGAATTGTACTCTGCATTACTGTCTGCTATAACGGTGTGATTTCTATCAATCATCATAAGGGGAGTGTCAAGGGATCTGGCAAAATCCTTGGAGGACAAAGTCATGTTTATTGTTTTTTTTTTTTCTAATTTTATTTCTTCAGGTCATTACACTTATAAAATCACCTGCTGTAAAATGTGCGTTTGTACTATAGACATTAGACATCTCTTTTTTCATTAAAGGTGTATTACTTTGCCCTGCCCTCTGCATCTATCAGATAGAATGATAGCATGTCCAATTACAGTTTAAAAATAGCCCTTAATTAAAATCAACGCAGTACAATTAAGATGAGCTTAAGATTCATGCATGTTAATTAAAAAATGAAATGGTAGGTAAGCATTGTGTGCCAAAAAAATTAAGAAAAGCCTCAAGTGGAATTCTGTTAGCACAACCCGTGCTTTGATTGTTACAGGACACATTAAATGTCATGACAGCAGCTACACAATACGAGAACAGACAATGAAAATATCACATTATCACATTTTCAAGCAAGACAAACCGCACCAAATGATTCCCCGATGTCGTAGGAAAACACTCTTTTAATGAGTTTTACCAACACAATCACATTATATGTTTAATGTCACCACATCATCATATCTCTATATCATCCTATGCAATTGCAATGCGTTAAGCTAGGAAGGCAATCTCAAGCTCAGACAAACATGCTCAATATTAAATTGATAACTGAATATGCTTCCGATAACACCTGTGGCCAGGACGCAGTCCTCACAGAGCGGCTAATCCTTTACTTCATGGATGTCAGCTACTTATCGAGCTTTTCTTTTTGCAGATCACTAATCAGTGTTAGATGAATGTGACATTTTGCACCCAGGCCTTGTGTGACTATTCTCCACGAGTCGCGTGTGCATATCCGCTGAACGTTGACAGAACAAGTGACTCATGCTGTTACGGAGGGAAAGTGCAGGTGTTCAAAATATGACAGTCCGCTAAAGACAAACTGTTAGCCAACAATTGGGCCATAACCTGCCACTGCAGATGGTATAATGGTGGTGATAATGTATTGCTACATTTTACAGTAGTATTATCTCTGTAATTACTTTTCTTTGCTGGGTATCATATTTCACTGCAGTGTACATATCATTGTTGGAGGATTCAAGATGATACAAGCACTGAGCATAAGGCTGTTGAGGTTTATCACAATACTGCCAAAAGCAAATATTATCTCCAATTGTTGAGAAACTGAAAAATTCATGTTTTTGTATTTCTTTATTGGAGACAAATATTTTAAGAATAAAACAAGTCACTTTTTGACATGTAGCTCAAACTGCGAATTACAGTTGGCTAAAGCTGCCATGGTATGGGATGGTCTTAAAGGCAGACATACAGTAGATGTAAGTAAGCACCGGAACCAATTCAATAGTTTGATTCCAAAATTTGTACTTGCTACAACTGAAGACAAACAACAATCTGCAATGCTGTCTTTGCCTAAGGGAATTACCCACAAGTCCTTGCAATACGTTGAAAACACGGGATAACCAGTGAACGCATGGAGATGTGAAACCACATGAAATCAGACGACATTTACTGATTTATTCACCAAATATTGTTTTGATAAAAAAATAGTCAAAACATTATTTAAAATGACCTCACTTCTGAGAGAGCCTGGAAGACAGTCAGGGAGTACAGCTAATGGTTGGACGGTTGTTCAATACACTTCCCCACATGCAAGCTGCTTCGCAATCTTTTATTTCTGAGTCCATCACCGACAGACCGACAAATACAAACTCCTTTCACCAGCCCACAGGTCTTTTACATATATTTTATATTTGCCCAAACCACCAGCATATACAGCCATGGTTTCACAATCAATAGAAAGTCCCAGAGAAACTAATTAATAAGGTTTGAGTTCCTTACCTGAACATAAATGAGTGGCTAAGGTGAGTCAGAGCTTTCAGTTTGCTCCAACGCTGGAGGTGCTGCGAGTAAACATATTTAGGTATTTGTAGGGCAACAAGCAGGAAGGGCAAAGGAGCAGGCTGGTTTCACCATGTTTTTTTAATAATGAATCACAAAATCAGAGAACGAAAACAAATTATGAGAGAGATGATTTCAATTTTGCAGCATCGACACTACAGATAACTAATGGAATATTAAACTGCTTTTCCCTTCTGATAAGCACAACAAAACACTGAAGATAAGACTAACAACGGAAAATACTAATTATTGTTTCGTACAGTCCAAGAGAAAGTCTGCTTAGAGAGTTATAATGCGTGGCCATTGGAATCTGTATGACTCTATTGACTGGCATGCAACAGGTTAAAAGGCCATCTCAAATAACAAACAATCTTCCATGGAGCTTCGTGTGTGTGGTCCTTCCAGCATCAGCATGGTCCCTGCTGTTTCCTGTAATATCCAAAAAGGAGCAAGTGAGATCGTGCTGGACGCCTCTTTGTTACCGAGAGGACGGTGTCTGACCTTCTCACCGTGTTCAATATCATAATGCGATCTGAATAGGTCAAAGAGGACTACTCATACTAATGACCTTGATTGATGGGATTAGAGATTTAGTCACATGAAGAAATGTTTTCCAGTTATTATTTAATGAGAAAAAAATGTTTTCCCACAAAAGAGGTGCTATTAGTTAAATCTTCCGCCACAAACTAAAGACACACCTCCTCAGACTATACCATGAATAAAAAAAATGAAAAGAATTGTAGCACTTTAATTGTACTTCTAATGGCTCTCATCTACAGCAAATTGTACATTGGCTTTTTTTGATGAAACTTTCTTGTTTCTTGTTCTTCTTGGTTTTTATCCTTATGGTTGAAATGCACTCATTAAAAGTTGCTTTTGTTAATAGCGTCAGCTAAATGACATGTAATGTAATGTACGTGTACACATATCTTAGCTAGGCTGTCGATTAAACTCACTATGATGATGTCAGTTTTTATGCCAAGAACCTTTTGCATCTGTTCTTGTAATTAAGTGCATTGTGTGAAAATTCACCGGAGTTCTGTCCGGCCCGGTATCGGGCCTTGGTATCATTTGTATGCCGATCTTCCCTCATGCATTAATGTCAATTGAACACATTAATGCGCCCTCATGTTGAGGATCAGATGCTGTTGGTTTTGAGATCCAATAATATTAAGCATTCAACCGATTTACTGGTGTAGGATCAAGGTCTATTGATGAGTCAATAGTTATTGCTGTGCATGTAAATAAATGCTTTGTCCAAGTCTTCTCAGCAGTTTAAAAAAAATATCCAACACACCTTGTAGCATAGGTCATCCTCTTAAATCAAAAGGATAATAATATACTTTAAACCCTGTCACATTTAGAGAATTATCCTTCAAACAATAAGTAACAATTAACCCGACAAGGTGGGTAACCGTGCTGCAAAATTTAACATAAGGCCGGAAGAAATTTGAAAACAAGGAAGACAATTCAATCATCGAAAACAGCTGTATTTTAAACAAACTCAAAATATAAGTTCCCTTGACTCACAAATACCCACAAAAATGTCCAGCAATTCAAAATAAACACATCTTCGGGGACTGTCACAGAGCCACCCTCTGCCTCTGTGACCCCTGGTTACCCCTTCTCACCTGACGTCAGCAGACATGGTGGCGGGCATTTTGACTTGAAATAAAAGATGGAAAGGGACGTGTCTCAGTGCTTTATACCTGTGCTGTTGCATTGTGGGTAGTGGGAGAAACCAAGTGTGGTGGGATAGGAGGGGGTAAATTGTGTGGGGTTAGTGAGGTTTGCTTCCTAATCATTGTTAAACTTACTTGTGGATGTGTACGGTGTTATTGTAAAATCTGTTAACAGAGGGGAAATGGGGTAGGCAATCTGATAGGACCGTGTTGGCATAAGTATCCCATGTTAATGGTCGTTACTATCCCAATGTGATTAGGTACTTAGACTTGGTGGGACCCAGGTGTATAAAAGTCTCACCTAGTAGAGTAATCGGGAGGTTGGTGGGCTACGCCTGGTGGGAGCGGTTGCACCTGTGAGCACCTGCACGTTACGGCTGGGGAAGAATGTAAATAAAAAACTTCATTGGCATATAACGTCCTCCGTTTGTGATTGGGAAGAAACTCGGGATGCCCTTTTGACAGGGACCAAATAATCAAATGAAACATCCCCTGAGGGAAGGTCTGGACTGTATGAGAAAGAGTAGACTGCGAGGGGAAGGTGTGTCTGATTTGGGGACTTTTCCGGGTGACCAACGGCGAGGAAGCCCACCGCGTTCCAGGTCGGTCCAGGGGAGTAACGCAGAAGTCTCTTCTCCTGCCTCCTCCTCCAGGGATCCTACAACATCCACCGATACCTGCTTCCACCAACCTTGCTTCTTTTTCACTGCTCTCTTATGGCACCCACAGCATAGAAGCTAGAAATCTCTTTAGGCTCGTTTGTTTCATCACTGCACTCTCTCTGCCATGCAGCCTCTGTCAGTAGAATATTCTACCCTTACAGGTGTGCCCAATTTGAAGCCTTCCTTGCCCCACCTTCTTCCCTGTCGGGGGGGAAAAGGGGGCTAGTCTGCAGACTTTGATCTGCTACGACCTCGAACCTCTTCGGCTGGTCGTCAAAGCTGTAGTTCTCTGCATTCTTTATCCATAGACTTCTGTTAGATCTGTTTGTGTCATAGCAAAGCGAGCATTATAGAAGTATCAGTTAAAACATGGCAAACGTGTGGGCACACTCGTTCTATTCTTATTACAAATACTGCAACATCTGTTAGAATTGCGATGTATCAAATAGACCCCCAAAACATGTCACAACTGGCAGGTGTTTCATCGAAATAGATTGGAATCAAATCTGACTCTAAAGCTCACTCTGTACACAAACATGTCCTAACATTTTTCACTCTAGGAGGAGGAAACTTTGGTATTGAGGTCAGAGGTGTGAGTTTGTGTCCATGGGGGTGTGGCAATGACAGCAGCCTAATACAAAGGTGCATCTCCACTATCAGATGTACGTACTACGGCCTAGAGATCCGTAGTACGGGCTAGCAGCCCCCGCTGCTCAAGCTGTGACCTGTTACTTAAAGCCTTGCCTAAAGCGGCAAGAACAAAAACAAATTGTGTTACTACTATTGCACCGATTGCACCAGAATTGTCAAGTTAAAAAAGCCAAGCCACCGACGACTAATCCACAACAGAGGCAGGCGAATATATTATTTAGTCAGTGAAAAATAAATGAATGCAAAGCTTAAGAAATAAATCTGCTTTGGGCAAACTGAAGGGTTTCGTTGTAGGTCAGTCCGATTGCCCATTATTACAAAGCCCAAATTGTCCAGAAAATTATCCTAGTGAAATGTGGTTCCTCCAGTGACACAGAAAAACGTTTACCATTCATGAAACAATTTGCTGATTGCTGTAGGTAAAGTAAAGTTTTCAATAAGCTAACCTACTTGAGTCAACAGGTCTTCCTAGTGAGTGTGTCGTCTATTTATTTTTGACTTCATCCTTATCTAAAAGAGTCTTTTCATTCCATGTGTCATCCCGTGTCTCTTTATAAAGCACTGACTCACAGACACTCAGGCCCACTTGTCTTTTCCAAGATGATTTCCAGCACTGGTCCAGACTGCAATACACGATGAGTCAGCACAAAGCAGCGCCATCATTAACAAAAAGTGAACTGTGTGAGGTACTGCTTCTATTTAGGTGATATGTTTTGAAAGCAAAATCTCAATTTCATATGCCTTGTTTCTCATCATGACCAATGAAATGTATGATAATGATTGCAGAGGTTTAAAAAAATATAAAGTATTCACCTGTGAAGCTCAATATTCCACCATTGTTTAAATGATAACAATTAGTACAATACAGTTGGTTGTTTTTTGTGGTGTGAGCGTGCTGGTTGTGGCAGTGTTAGATGGCGGAATGCATAGTCCTGTATACAGAGAATAGAGAAAGCAAGAGAAGGTAATGCACCTAGTGAGAATATGATGTATGTTATTCATTTATCTTTGTAAGGTCAATGGGCCAGTGTTGGATGCAGCTGCTTGAGGCGATCTCACCTACGCACATCTGAAGTTGGTCTTAAACGTGCACTTTGTTAGCTACCTCATTTCTTCTGTGGAAGAGTTTGAAGTATTCACAAACTTATAATTAGATGTCTTTAGGCAAATATTTCTGCCAGAGGAATTTCTACTTGGTAAATGGCTGTTGGAAATAGAAATGCTTAAACATAATTCCCCCCATCCGTTTTAATTCCTATTAAGAACCTATTTCCTCTATGAGGTGTGTGCTTTTAAAGATCATATACCTTATAGAAGAAATGGGTTCTTTTGCTGTATTGCACCACACTGAGCTCTTCTAAAGCATATCTTTCCACTAAGTAATTGTGTTGTCGTAAAATAGTAGTAATAATTGATATTGCCGGAGAATAGGCTGTCTGGTTATTTGGAAAGCCTAGAATTAATTTTTCAGAGTAAGGTTAATGGAACAATTTACCAGATGAGGAGAAAAACTTGGCTGGCCAGCAATACAATCAGTACATGCAGACATCTCCTGGGACAGAGATGCTAATGGACCTAATCTGCATACATTAGCATACCACAAAAACGAACAAGGACATGAAGAGGCGGCGTGTCTTTATAACTCTGTTGCTTTAACTCAGGATTGAGTCAATGTCCTTAAACCAATGCCCTTAAGAATTGGTGATTTGGTCAAAACTGCATTTAAAAACAGCTCCACAATTTAATTTCAGCCAGTGAGATGCTGTTGATAGAGTCATTACTTGTTCAGATGTAAATGACCTTTCAAGCAGTTTTAAAAATATCTACTCAAAAAGGTCAAGAGGGTACAAGTCTTTTTAGCAGGCGTTGGAAATGCACACATTACAAGAACGCATCAGAACTCATTACTCGAGGCAGAGGCATTCAGTTTGTTTCTAAACTATTGATTCAACTGCGAAAATCACATAAAAGGTACAAATTATGTTGTTCATCCCTGGACTGTATGGCATATTTTCTGTTGTTGCAATGACTCAGTTCCTGCTTAGGTATCAGTGAACGTTATTTATCTCATCATCTCCTACTGGAGGACCTGCGCATTATCACAAAAAGAGATGACCCACATCTCAAGAGCGATTACACAAGACGAAACCAGAAACACAACCTGAGATCTTCAGAGTTTAAGTCTCTGACTGAATCCCATAAATCATTTGAGATCACTCCTTTGATCTTTCATTCCTCTTTTAAAAATTTACATTTCAAAACAAAATGTCCCAAGAAGGTTTTTTCCTCTCTCTCCATGAGCAAACCTCAAACATTGACAGAAGAAGCAGACACAAGATAAACAGTTCATTAAAAAAGGGGGCACGCCATCATTCACAGAGACGCTCTGCTCGAGCTGCACCACAATGCAGAAGGCACAGAGAGGTAGACAAAGAAAGCAGTTTTATCCAAGAATACACCTGGACAGAAGAATTTTTTGGACATAAATCAAATCATATAAACAGCCGAGAGGATTAAGCGATGAAAGCCAAAAACACGACAGAAATGTGCTCCAGCAGAGGACAAAAAAACCTGAAAAAGGAAAACCTTACTGTTGCATGACAGAGGAGTGTGTGAACAATTATGACAAATATGCTACAACCATTTTATGACTTGATATACTGTTAATACATTTAATACATTCATGCGAATAGACTGAGGATTATATAGTGTCTGCGTCCATTTTGGGCGTATTATTCTTACATAACTTGAGGACGAATACATTCAGTTTGCACGTGGTTAATATTTATTTCACTCCTGTTGAATTCCAACTAGATCTTGTTTATTGTAATGTCAGGGGGGAGAAAGGAAAAGCCTCAGCCATTTAGTGGACGAGAACACTATTTTCGATCCTGTGTAATTGGGTTGACTTAGATGTAAAGCTGAACAAACGGAGCTGAGGGAGCAGAACAAAGGACCGTGTGATCTTGGGTGACAGAGAGTACGGCATTAGTTCTCTCATGTCAGTCACCTCACATAGGCTCGTGAGGTCTTTGTACTTTGCGAAGCAACATTGGATCCGCCTCGCTGCCAGCAGTGGGTCCACCTCCACACCTGGGTGAACGCTTCACCCAGTGAACTGAATGGGTTTTTTTTGTTCAACTTAAACATAAAATATGGAGTGTTGTGCGCTCCGCACGCTGCCCAGCTTCTCGGGGCAGTCTAGTTGTGCCAATTAAACTCATCGTGGAGCGCTCCCATACATCTCTGCCCTGCAGCTGAGCACAGACCACGGCCATTACCACAAACATCACCTCGCGGGTTCCCTAACACCAGCCCAACAGATTGTTTGTTCCAGGCGTCCGTCTGAGGTGCCGGTATTGGAAATTGTTTGGTAAAGGGCAGGCCCTTCCATGAACTTTCAGATGAACAATATGTCAATCAAACTCTTAATGAAGCAAGTCGAGAGACACCCAACCCACAGCTGTAGCTGCCTCACAGGATGCTGACTGGCACAACGCTCACAAACGCATTGCTTGTACTCTGACCAGTATGGTAGACGGTTCTCACGTTGTCATAATCCTGTGATGTATTGAAAGAATCCAGTTGCCATCCAAGGTGAGACCAGGGGCAGCACCAGAGACGTGTTCGGGCTTGTCGGTTATCACAGCACTTGGAGTTGGTCGGCCCATCCGGTACCTCGTGGACTCGGAGGACACTAATGGCTGTGCCTCTCGAGTGTCCACGACGTTGCACCAATAGGTCCCCCATAGGTAGATTACAAAAGAGTGAGATAGTAGATACAGATATGCGAAGCCAAAGGAGTTTTAATGGGATAGCTGGGCTCAAAGCAAAGGTTAGAAAGGTGGGGACAAGAACACCTGCTCCTTCATGTTGAGACAGTTGAGGTGGTTTAAGCATTTGATCGAGTGATTTCTTCAGGGCTCCCTGTGCAGATAGCTTAAATAGCTTGGACTATATACCTGGAATAACTTAGTATATTTAGAAGAAAATGTATCTCACATGGCATTGGGACCTCCAGGATTCCCCTAGAGAAGATGTTTTCTCTGAACCTTCAATCAGACTATTTCCATCTTAAATGTTACACAGATTAATTCCAATAAAATAAATAAAAACTCTTTAGATAAACCTGTTTAACATTTTGGACACACAAATCGTGGAAAAATTGACAGCAACTGGCCTTTTTTAAATCAAAGACAGATATTAGCATATTTAACTCTTGTTCACACCTGCAAACCAGCTGTCGTTGTTAGACCAACTAAAGGTTTGTATGTCTTCAGCATCAAATGATGGATCGATGGTGTCATTACAGGACTGTTTTATATTCCAACAGTTGAGAAAGGCCAAACCCTGCTATTGGCAACGACAAGCTGAAAATAGATGTCCGCTAGATTTCTCCTCAAGATAGTCTGATATCAGTGCGTCTGGTGTCCTTCACCCCCCCCCCCCCATTCCCCCCAGAGGGGAGGCTCCAGCAATTATGAGGGAAGAAATCTGTGACAGGTAATGGGATTTTTGCTGCTTTAAAGATTATTATGCTTCTCAAGGGATGTGCGGGTGGTATAGTACTTCCTCTCCTTCAGATGATGGGCACATCATTTATATCTTTAGATCAGATCCTGCCCTCTGTTTGATACAATGACAGAGTTGCTTCAAAAGGGACCTCCATCCTAACATCCTTGAACATTTGCATCTGACTGTAGCCAGGAGAGGAAATTTATTTTTCAGGATGTTGTGAGTCATATGTGAAGATATCAAAAGAGAGACAATTGCATCTAAAAAAGAAGAGAATAGAACAGCTTTGTGTGGCAAGGTTTAACAGTTTTCACAAAGTAACATCTATTTTAAGGTGAGAATGTCACGTTCCTACTTTGCACAATGACAAACAAAATTCACAAAAAGAAGTGTTATCATGCGGTGTGCAGTGGCAGACTTGGCTGCATTAAATTACTACAGACAGGCTATACATATCCAGCCCTCAGCAAAAGTGTTATGCAACAACCTTTTTTATTGAGTCTTTTGCTCTATTCGGAGCTAGTAAGGGGTGGTAATGAATATTTAATTTAATTTTTTTGTATTGTTGTGCACTACAAGATGTTTGACACAACTAAAGCTGGTATGCATTTGTGGCTGTGAATCTATAACGTCTGCAGAGTAAGTGTCAGAGCTTACTGAGGTGGCCAAATCCCAAATGCCTCCCTTAAACCTTGGGTCACGGCATCTCAAGGACTTAATGTAATTGAAGTCAGTATACTCTATGTACCTCCATATTATGTAAAGAGGAGTGCGACAGCAACAAAAAAAATTATTCCTGCGAAAACGTGGCATAAAATTGTGGGCCTTGGACGTTTATATTTATTTTCTTCACAGCTAAGGAGATTAAGGGGGTCCAGGAACTTTCAGAGTGGGCCAGAATTTTTTTTTAAAGAGCAATTTCATGAAATAACAAAAAAGTTTAATATAGTCTTGCATACCATTATTAGTTTTAGTTAGTATTAGCCTTTATTATCTCTGGTGTTATATAACAAGTTCTGCTGTTATTATTAATCTCATCTGATATCAGAGAGTCAACAAGAGAAAACAATTGGGCAATTCCTGAATCGTAAAAGCCGGCTGGTACACGTTTCAGATTTCAATGTTGACGGTTGCATGCAGGTTGCAGGTCCTAGGTCAGTCGCCTGGAAAGCAAAGACACCAAAAGGCAAATGATGGGGGAGAAAGGAATAATGCAAAGCGGAAACTGGTTGGTGGGCGGGGAGGCTCCAGCGCTGGGAATGTCTGGAGAGGGTTTACAGGGAAAGAGGGAGTGCCAGGAAGTGACAGACAGGGGACTGGGACAGATGGAGAAGTCTGAGGGCATCTGGTGGACAGGTAGAAAAAGGCGATGAAAGAGACAGAATGTGAGCTTTCTTTCCTGCAACTCAAAATCCATCACAGGATAATAACTAATCATGTTTTTTCTCAGAATGCCATTGCACGTTTGTTTTGTACAGAGGATCCGGGGTTCACAACAGGACATGCAAAAGATGTTTATGACAAAATGTCAGTACAAGTTCAATACAGGAAATCATGTTGGAATTATAGTCCAGGCCTGTTTGCGATAATCAACATATGGACTTCTCACACAATATATGAAAATGAGCGCAATGATTTTTGCAAGTATTATATTCATTTGAAATATAAATGAATGTCACCAACATTGCAGTCGATTGTGCTGCCTTTGTCCTCTTGTTTTCAATCCTTGTTGAGAGCGTAGGCGGGGCTCAGGCAGCATCCCCCCCACACACACAGACACGCACACACACGCACACACACACACACACACACAGCGGACAGAAGGCGTGATCACACTGTGATGGGAGCGCGTCGCCCTGCCGGCGGTTAAAGCTCCCTGGGAACACATTTTCTCGAACCCTACTGCATCGCACCAAGCCCGATGCTTCAGCTGCGTGTCCCTTGCACTTATTATTTGTTTGTTATATTCATTTAGGACATATTTTTTCATATACCGATTCGAATGTCTAAATATTCTGAAATATAAAACGCTCTTTGTTCTGAAAGAGAGTACTTGTATTATTATGCTATTATATAGGGTGAATTCATGTATATTGGGACATCAGGTTATTTGGAACAGCATAAGGAAAAAGCATTATACTTTTAGCCTTAAAAAGGCTATGGTAAACTTAGAGGTGCTTAGGACAAAAGTCACTGAGATAACGTCGGTGACATCACACAGGAGAAGTAAAATGCTTTTTCCTTATGCTGTCGCAAATTACCTGATGCCCAAATATAACTGAATTCACCCTAGTCATTATGTAATCAGTGGCATAAAATTACAATAATATTGTTTATCGCAAGTAATTTCGGTGCAATAATAGCACAACAAAAAGTAGTAGTAGTAGTATTGTGACAGCCCTACTCGACTCATTGAGCTAATGGTCAATGCCGCTCAGATACATTTTAACCATTCACTGGCACACAGCTGAGGAACAAAACAAACTCACACATGAATAAAATAAGAAGCCCATCATTTATTTTATCCGTAAGAACTCCAGCGGCTGAAAGAGACGTTGTTAGTGCGCGTGAAATGCTCTTTGTGATGTCTTTTAGCCCGTGCTTAGTTTAGACTTGGATCATCCACCGAGGGCCAGTGCCAAAAGTGGTAGGAAAAGGTATCAACTTGACATGTCTGCCCTTTCTGCCTTGCCATGCTTCTGCAATATGACACACTCTTTAGCTGGGGGCTTAAGAGGGTATGTCAATCCTGTCTGCATGTGTTGGGAGGATTTGGAAGATGCTAATGACGATGATGTGTTGCAGGTGTTTGAGGGGCTGAGATCACCGACAGCTACAAACTGTTCCTGTTAGGTGTATCGGGACATTGTTGCACATGAGCATCATGTGTTTGGTTTTCTTGCTAAAATAAAAGCTGTTGTTGTTTCGGGTAAAAAGTAGTCAGTTCAAATCGAAGACAGGGTTTCTCTGGTCACCTGCCCCATCCGTCCAAAGCAGCTATGAGACGAAGACAGTTTTGGAGTTTGACTTCCATTTAGAAACATTAGCAACAGAAATATGACCACTGCATCGGGAATATTGTAATGAAGCGTGTAAAGCTGTAAAGCTCTTGATTTTCCAGATTCTTTATTTCTGACCTTCACCTGTGGTCACATCTTTCGGATAGTGACAAATGGCAGAAATTGACTGCATGTGGGGGGTCATCAATGAGAGTTGACCTTGTTAGGGAGCCGGAGTCACCTCTCCTCGGAGGTGCAAAAAGACACTAATTGATGGGGAGAGTCTTGAATAATTCAAGAGGTCCACAGCTGGACAGAATGTGTTTAGATATTAGATATTCGGCGTGTTGAAGCCTCTGTTTAGCTGTTGATGGGGGGGGGTCCAACGTTTTCTAGCAGTGGCTCACGTGAACCATGACCAACTATGTGGGGAGGTCCTGGAGGAGGCTGCTTAGGTAGAATCTCGATTGTTTACAAAGTAGTCACTATTATTGTTAAAATAGTATTTCTGCATCCTTAACAACAGCATTGAATCATTATCAGACCCTTTCTTTAAATCTAAAGGGGCTAAATACTAGACAACAGTTGACGGCTGAGACGAAAGGTCGCAGCTAACACTGCTAACAGTGCTAATGTTGTCTTTTAGAAAGTCAAAAGTGCAGACAGAGCTAACAGTGTCATGCATGGGAGTGACGCGGAAGGTGGGTGCTTTGACTCCATGGCAACACCGTCGGTTGGGACGATGTTGTCTAAGAGTGCAGTAAGAATAGTGCTTTGATTGAATTTACTTACTGTATATTGCACTGCATTTAAAAAGTCTGAATTTTGACAGACATTTTGCTTTCGTAGGCCTCTTGGATAGCTCGCCCGTTTAATCATGCTGAAATAAAATGAGTTGTTTTTCTTTAAGTCGTAACAGGAGCGACTCCCCTTTTAAAGTCTCTCATCCGAGTGGGTAATGGCTTTTGGACTGATATTTATTCATGTGATTTGCTCGAGAGAGTGCTGTCATTCAATATGGTTGGTATCTGCTACAGATGAAAGTATTGTCTCAAAGACTTTTATCTTCTGCTCAGTGTTCAATTGTTATGACTCTGACAAAAACATACAGATGTGAGCAAGCATACCCACAACACTCTAAAGGGGGAAGGAGTGCCTCAAATCTTCTGAAAGAACTACAAACATAAAAAGAAAGCAATGATAGAAATACATGTGGGAAGAAATATGTTGTGTTGTGAGGAAATTGTCTTCTGCTATCTCACTACCATTGACAAAAAAGGATCAGCAAGGGACGCATTAATAATTCAAAATGAATGTCCACATATACTAACTGCTATCACTGGTTGAGACCTTGCGATTCAAAATGTGACAAATGCACCGTGAAGTTGTATCTCTCTTCACTGACTTTATTTACTGCCTTGCAGGAGGAGGTCCTTGGAAGGTTGGAAACAGCCTATATCACAGTCTGGGATGAAATAACATTACTAGAGTTATGGTTGTTATGTTTCACTTGGTCCCACCAATATATTTAGGGCTTTGATAGGAAATATTTTGGAGTACGTATATAACCAAAGGAATAAATGTATCACAGGGCATTCTCATAATAGTAAATGCACTTTGTGGACATTGAAGTGCAAGGTTTGGTACGGCTAAAATGTGGTTATAATGGAGGTATTGTATTAGCATGCATGCTGACAATTGTTCTAAAGACAAATACAAATACAAATATCTTTATCAATTCAAAGTTTAATCAATAGATACCATGATATCACCCACAAATTATTTTATTGAAATTGACCAGTTTGGAAAGTCCCTCTGCAAAGATATTAGTTAATGATAATAATACTTTGATAGCCAACATGTGAATTTTTTATTTATATTATTAATTTTCCCTCCATGAAAGACAAACACAAAAAAGAATTCTCTGACTTTATAAAAAGTTATATGTATGTCACTGAGAGAGGCCACAGTGCCTCGCTTCCAACCCGGTAGGGTTAACAAGACATGAAGAGAACACGCTGAGAAAGGTCAGGCAGAGGGTAACTGCAGATGGTCACTCAATTTCCAGTGTGATACTATGAACAAACAACTCTAAAATAACATTTCCGCACAGTAGTATTTTTAACCATGCTCCTGTGTTTCCATTGGTTATATCTGAGTGCATATACAAACCATTATAGGATATGTGTTCACACATTATTATTACTGGGGGTTTTTGCATCATAAGGTGCTGGGAAAAATCTGCGGAATATTATCTGGTTTACCTAGATCTGGCTCTTGTTATTCAGGGCTGCGCCAACACAGATCTTGTTAATCGCTTTGACAAACACAGCATCTCCAGTGTGCCATAAAGCAAAGCAGGATACAGTTGTGGCTCCATCGGTGGGCTCTAATCTGAATGTATCAGCCAGTGTCAACTCAGAGACACAAAATCCATATGCCTTCTGTGTGAAAATGTGCTGGATTGCGAATTGCCAGATATTATTTTGTCGTGGTTGTGACAGGGAAGTGTTGACCAATCTACAAACAAAGCCAGCTGGCAGGAGGTGAGAAAAAGTAAAACAAACAAAAAAAACTGGCAGACAAGTGTTTCAAAGTAGAGCATTTATACAATGAATATTGCACACCATCATACAATACGCTTACACGAGTAAGCCATTTTAAGCTCTATAAAACAGAGAGAAGTCCTAGTTTACAAGCATTCATTCCCCCCAACATACACAAATCAGGACGATTTCGTTTTATGGAGAGACATCTGAGAAGGTACTCAGTTTCTCCCCACACCAGGCTAAAATTTAATATATTAAAATATATGTTTAAATATAAACATAATCGCACTTGCATCAGATCCAATCTGACTGTGTGAAGTATTTTTCTAATGCAGCAATACTGCCCCCTGGTGCGCATAATGAGCAGCTGCATGCAGACCCGAGGACACAGCACCGACAGACAGATCTGTGGCGCTCTGCCATTTTATATTGTTTTTTGATTGAAAATTGAGAAAGGGAGTGAGCTATGGGTCAATAAATCCTCAGGGGAAAGACTGAAAATTGTTCTTGTCTTTTTCAACAACAACAACAACAAGCCAAAGCACTTAACCTCCGGTAAACTTCATCTGAGCTGCCAAGGAGCAAACAGCTGGTCAGTGAGGATGTGCGTACGAACAAATGCAAAGGACTGCTGCTCCGAGACAGATCCTGCATGTTTAGTCATCTGTAGAGTTATGATCATAAAAAAAAAACATTTTTTGGACGGTGCGTTTAGGGACTTGACGTTGGTTTGACATCCCTCCTCTATATATTTTTTTTGCCAATGCTGAGACAGCTCTACGTCACAGGAAACGTACTGTTGTATAATTGGAAAAGACTACCATGACATTCTTGTTTGAGTGTTTCCAATATGTCGAAAAACAACCAGATTGTCGTAGTCCCGTTGGTTAGTAACCTTCAACAACCAGCAGGGGGTGAGGGTAATTTTAGTGGGGTCACAAAAGTCAAACGTTCGGGGAAAGATTTCCTGTCAGCAGGTTACACTGTGGGAGTTCAAACCCTGCAGCCAACTGCATGTACAAATGCAGGAATGGAAAGGAACCTCAACAATCTCCATAATAAAATATTTAGCGGCCAAATGGAGCAGTAGAGCGGTGTGTGTGAAGTTAATTGAAGTCCTCCATCTTTCCTCATTAGCGGGAATAAAGACATGTTTGTGGAAACGTTGAGGAGTTAATTGAGGGCAATGATGTGAAAGGGTTTAACATTTACATGGACTTTCATTATTCTAATCTCACAACACTTTAAGGTGTTTGTGTTGAACAGGATGTTTAACATGTAAAGTGAATCATGTAGCTCTGACATTTTTAATTTTGTTTCAACAAATAGGACTGATGATTTTTAGGACTAGACACAGGGAGCAATCAACATATGACTATACATTTTAGATCAATTCTAAGGTGATTCAAATGCATATGTCAACCCTGAAGTAAATACTATTTAAACTATTTCGTTTTCCTTCATGGTTGTGCGCATTGACCCATATGTCAGTTTCATAAAACGACAGTTGTATTGCATTGCATTCAAATAATAAGTAAAAGTGCATCTATAAAGAACACAAAGGCTCATAAAGTGCTTTAATAAATAAATGCAACACAAAATACAACAAATAGAATCCAGCAAGTAAGAACAAAATCAGAGCAAGGACACATCGGTAAAAACAACACTGAGCAAAGTTTGCTGACTTGACTATTTATCTGTATCTATTTACACATGGTCATATTTTTCTCAAATTTGTGTTGTGCTTTTTACACTCTGGTAAATAAAATAAAAAGAAATGACTACATCCATGATAAGCAATCCACACAAATACAGACACTTGCATAACGGTAATAAAGACCAGCTTTATTTGTTCGTCTTGCGGTGGCTAGATAAATTTAAGGCTTTTCCAAAATAAAATGGATACAAGTGGTCACTCTGCCAGCTCATTTGTGGGCTGCAAAACGTTGTCATCACACATTGTTGTAAAAATAATTTGAGCAAAGTGTGTTTTCCCGTTTCTCCGTAGTTACCAACGGGGACGATTGTTTCAGCATGTTTTGTTGAGTTCAGTAATACTTTTTCTTTACTTTTTGTCACTTTTAGTGGACTAAACTGACAACTATTTCTGCTTTTGACTTTTTCAGGAAACACAAAGATGTTCAAATGAAATGTCTTCATTAACAGATTA